>NC_064636.1:83048598-83658601 GCF_023864275.1 Schistocerca cancellata
ATCTGGTATGAGACGTTGCTGGGGAATGTTCCACTGGGGGCCGAACCGCACAATAACCCTGGGTTCCGTGTGGGGCGGCGGTGGGGTGGGTGGACTGCTGTGGCCTGTGGTGGGGTTGTGAAACACTGAGGGCTACGGCGGGACGAAGCCTCTCCGTCGTGTCTAGTTCCCCAGTTCAGTACAATACTATACAATACGATACAAGGTAAGCGCCATTGAACGAAAACACTGCAAGTTTACTGACCAAAGCATCTTGGCGTAGAGCACAGAACCCGTGTTCAACTGCCAGAAGCATTCTCAGTTTTTTTTTCTCATTTCAATTTTTTCTGTTTCGAAACCGGTAAGTAGAACAATAAGGAGTAATAACGACCTAGGTAAAAAAAAATTGTCAAACGATTTGGATTACTGTTTAAAATGTTAAGCCTCGTTGTGTGAAACCTGTTCCGATTAAGACTGCTGTGCAGACGAGCATCGGCACATGTTATCGCAAAAGGGAAGATTAACGCTGTTGGAGATTATATATATATATAAAATAACGCATTCGTACATGGCGCAACATTCCGTCACAGTGGCAGGAGAATAGGAGGGGGGTCACTCGTTCAATCGACACGTTAAAAACAAGAGGGGGGGGGGGGTGGGCTACACTTGCTCCGACTCCAGGAAGTTGAAAAATTCAGTTTACCACACTTATCCTGAGAACACTTTAAAACCATACGTTGTTGATAGCAAATTTTATCTGATATTGCATTCCTGGGGTGGATAAATTAATGCTGTCATATATAACAGCATGTTTATAGATGGCCAGGTTCAACAGCCATGCACGTTACAAATGGTTCAAATGGCTCTGAGCACTATGGTACTTAACATCTGAGCTCATCAGTCCCGTAGACTTAGAACTACTTAAACCTAACTAACCTAAGGACGTCACACACATCCGTGCACGAGGCAGGATTCTAGCCTGCGACCGTAGCAGCAGCGCGGTTCCAGACTGTAGCGCCTAGAACCGCTCGGCCACACGTTACAAGTAATACCGCCAAACTGCACACCTGTAAACCACCCGTGTGATGTTTATTTTTATTGCCAAGGTAAAAACTTTATTTCTAGCGCTCAGAAATGCAGTCTGCTTTTGGAAGTCCAGCGGCAATTGCACCACCGCGCAGATGGAACAAAGACTCGTAACACAATTCATGACCAACTTTCAGCTCCGATATAACGGCTAATATAGTCGCATGGTATGCGCCAAAATTAATTCCCGGAAAAGAATATTTTTTAAAGAAAAACGAAGTCTGTTTTAAGAAAATTGAGGCAATGTAAGAGTGTGAGTGAATGAGGCACTGTAAAGGAGGGAGGTTTACTTTTCAGTTGTTTGTTAGTCCAAGTTATTTGAGTCATTTGTTTGCCTCTTATTATTCCTTATTGATTTTGTTACCTTATAAACCCTCCCATTCTTACCAATTTCGAAACAAAAAAGTATACAAATGAAGAAAAACTGCAAAATTCATTCGGGAATTGTGTGCGAGTTGTCCGTTCTGTAGACAGATGTCTTGGTCGCTATGCAAACGACGCTTTCGTTTAATGGTGTTTACCTCGGGTGGGTACATAAGAGGTAGTCGTAAAAGACTCTTCCCTCTATTTCAGTGATTTGCAGACCCCACATATGATGATAAAAATTATGAGTTTTCAATTCTCTATCTGTAGTGTTAGCAGAAGAGCCAACACCGTGTTACTAGTGGAGACCGAAATGCACGCGTCTTAGCTCACGCAGGCTGGCGTGAGGAGGGAAGGACTATACTGACGTGAGGTCTGGAACATGACAAGGAATTAGAATTCAGAAAGCGGACGTAATTAGTTCGATACTTAACTTTAATCCACTAATGATGAACGTCGCTCTTGACGGTACATGATTCACAATAGTATCTGTTCAGAAGACATAGTAACTGAATATGGCGCCTTGCTAGGTCGTAGCAAATGACGTAACTGAAGGCTATGCTAAACTGTCGTCTCTGCAAATGAGAGCGTATGTAGACAGTGAATCATGGCTAGCAAAGTCGGCTGTACAACTGGGGCGAGTGCTAGGGAGTCTCTCTAGACTAGACCTGCCGTGTGGCGGCGCTCGGTCTGCAATCACTGATAGTGGCGACACGCGGGTCTGACGTATACCAATGGACCGCGGCCAATTTAAAGGCTACCACCGAGCAAGTTTGGTGTCTGGCGGTGACACCACACTATCGTTCCCGTCAATTTTGAGTTGTTGCGCGCCGGCCGGAGTGGCCGTGCGGTTCTGGGCGCTACAGTCTGGAACCGAGCGACCGCTACGGTCGCAGGTTCGAATCCTGCCTCGGACATGGATGTGTGTGATGTCCTTAGGTTAGTTAGGTTTAAGTAGTTGTAAGTTCTAGGCGACTGATGACCTCAGAAGTTAAGTCGCATAGTGCTCAGAGCCATTTGAGTTGTTGCGCGTCATGAATTTTTCTCAAAAACGAGCGAGTGTTGAGGCAAATATCTCACAGTCTTTCACTCAAGGTTGTGGGCAAGCGGCATGCCAAATACGTGACGAATCGGCAGGCCTTTTCCCTTTGGGACACGGGGAGTATTCGGTAATCCTATATAACTTGCTTACGTCGGATGACGTCACAGGAACGTTTGTGCTGGCGCACAAAGGCTTCGTCCACTTGCTGTTGTGTTCACCACGGGGCACAGTGGTCAAGGCTGAAGCAGATAGCGGCTTATCAGCTGAATCCCACACGTGTGCAAAGCGTTCAGCCGAAGCACAGCTATCTAAACTCTAACCGGGACTATGAACTACGCCAACGATTTTATCTTGCGCGTCCCATTTCTTCATTTCCCTCGCGTACGCTTACTAGGCCGTATTGTACGGCAATGTGTGGCCGCAAAAGTGTTGCCGTCAACAGTCGTGCAATGTTGCTGCAGTACTCAAATGGTATTACTGTATCGCTGGACAGTACTAACTGTTCAAAATAACTGCCGAGGTTTTAACAATGCTACTACTACTACGTGATACGCCCTGTGGACCGCACGCATGTACAAGTTTCCTCCTCCACTCTATTCTGCCCATTGCTGCTATCCGCCATCCGTCCACATCTATTGACACTTGGTTTAAAGGGCTCCGGAACGCCCTATACTTGCAATGTTAAAATAACGCTTATAAATTACATCTTTCCTCGCAAAGTATTTGAGGTAGGAAGTTGAACTTTTTACAGATTATTTATTGGAATATGGGCTACAACTTAACACAGGGATTTTACAAAATTTTAGTTCAGTTATTAAAGATGATTTTTTTTCAATTGTAATGAAAATTCACAACATTTTTTTGCAATTTTTTATTTATATATTCAAAAATATACAGTTTTTTGGAAAAAGGCTGTGTTAAATTATGCAGAAGGTACTGTGTAACATTTACTGAAAGTTTGAAACAAATATGTTTGGAAGATCCTTAGAAAACGTGTAATTAGTATGAGAAAATAAAAGTTTTGGGAATCGAGCGACAAAGATTGGATTAACTTTTTAGTGCATTCCAGGTCCATAGGATGGATTATCTTCATCCTCTGCAAACTCCTCCTCCAGCTTCCTCTTGTTCCTCCTCCTGTTTACTCTTGCTTGTATTTCTAGACTCTTTACAGCCCTGTCTGCAGCCCGAAGGCGTTCCTCGTCTAAAGCAAGCATCGCTCGTACCATGTTAGAACCTATCTTCATTCCCATATTTCTAAATACCTTGCACCTTACAATGTTGCCATCATTGAAAGTCGCAAGAGCAACTTTACTTTTACTCATTATTACACTTCAACAAAACAGAGACTCAAGAAACAGAATTAATTACGAATATTTTCGAGATAACGACAGAGTAAATAAACATGAAACAATCGACAATCACACCAGCGATATATATTGAACCATCACAGGTTAGCCACAACACATATTTTACCTCACATCACTAAAATGTACCTGATGAACACGGACGTTAATAATAACACCATTTGACAGCAGTTTAACAGCGCCACAATGGGTCACGCCCATGTAGAACACATTTAAAAAAAAAATTAAAAATAGTTGTAGTCTTCGGAATTGAATAAATTATATATCTATTAAAAGGTAATAGTCTGCAGATTCAGAAAACGCAAAAAAGTAAAAATTGAAATTTTCAATGATTTTGAGCCTTTCCGGAGCCTCTTAAATCTTCATGGAGTCCATCCCTCCAACGCTTCTTGGGTCTCCCTGGCGGTCTCTTTCCTGTAGGTGTGAAATCCAGGAGCTTCCGAGGCCATCTGTGATCCTCCATCACATGGCCGGCCCACTGCATTCATTTGGCTCTGGAAGTTCCTGCTATGTTGGGCTGCTGGTATAGTTCCTCAGGCTCTCGGTTGTATCTGATCCTCCATCCCCCTGTATCTGCATCCAGAACCGGACCGAAGATCTTACGAAGCACTTTTCTCTCAAAAACAAGGAGCTTATGGAAGTCCTGTTTCAGGATACTCCATGTCTCACAGCCGTATAGAACAGCAGGCTGGATCAGGGTTTTGTACAGAAGTTTTAACAATGGGCGCGCAGTTCAAGGCGCCATGTGACGGATTGCGCAGCCCCTCCCGCCGGAGGTTCGAGTCGTCCCTCGGGCATGGCTGTGTGTGTTGTTCTTAGCATAAGTTAGCTTAAGTAGTGTGTAAGTCTCTGGACCGATGACGTAAGCAGTTTGGTCCCATAGGCATTTACAGTGAAATGAATTCCCTTAGCTGCATACAGGTGTTGATATACGAGGGTGACTCAAATGAGAACCTTAAATATTTTTTTTTAAATAGTATGTATTGTGCAGAAGTAGTACAAAGCTGTATCAGTTTTCAACATAATCTCCCCCACGCTCAATGCAAGTCCTCCAGTGCTTACAAAGTGCATAAATTCAATTAGAAAAAAACTTCCTCTGGTAGTCCGCACAACCACTCATGCACCGCGTGGCGTACCTCTTCATCAGAACGGAACTTCTTTCCTCCCATTGCGTCTTTGAGTGGCCGAATCATATGGAAATCACTTGGGGCAAGGTCTGGTGAGCGTGGTGGATGAGGAAGACACTCAAAATGCAGGTCTGTGATTGTTGCAACTGTTGTATGGTCAGTGTGGGGCCTTGCATTGTCATGTTGGAAAAGGACACCTGCTGACAGCAATCCACGTCGCTTTGATTTGATTGCAGGCCGCAGACGATTTTTTAGGAGATCTGTGTATGATGCACTGGTGACAGTGGTCCCTCTAGGCATGTAATGCTCCAAAATGACGCCTTTTTCGCCCCAAAAGAGAGTCAGCATAACCTTCCCTGCTGATGGTTCTGTTCGAAACTTCTTCGGTTTTGGTGATGAGGAATGGCGCCATTCCTTGCTCGCCCTCTTCGTTCCCGGTTGGTGGAAGTGAACCCAGGTTTCGTCCCCAGTAACGACTCTTGCAAGGAAGCCATCACCTTCTCGTCCAAAGCGCCGAAGAAGTTCTTCACAAGCGTCAACACGTCGTTCTCTGATTTCAGGAGTCAGCTGCCGTGGCTCCCATCTTACAGACACTTTGTGAAACTGGAGCACATCGTGCACAATGTGGTGTGCTGACCCGTGACTAATCTGTAAACATGCTGCAACGTCATTCAGTGTAACTCGGCGGTTTTCCTTCACTGTGGCGTCAACTGCTGCAATGTTCTGTGGAGTCAAAACTCTTTGCGCCTGACCTGGACGAGGAGCATCTTCCACTGAAGTCACACCATTTGCGAACTTCCTACTCCATTCGTATACTTGCTGCTGTGACAAACATGCATCGCCGTACTGAACCTTCATTCGTCGATGAATTTCAATAGGTTTCACACTTTCACTATGCAAAAGCTGAATACTGTTCTTCCTTGTTGCAAGTCGCAAGTGGGGCGCCCATCTTTATACTGATACTGCGACGGTGTGTGTGCATATGCACTATGCTGCCAACTACAGGCCATTCTGCACGCTGTTTGTAGCACGCTTATCAACTTACAGGATAACGGCGCGAAATTTCGATTTGCGTGCCAGACGCTCTATCCATCTCCTGCTTAAATGACAGACGCTGTAACCATCTGAGCCACCGAGGACACAGAGGACAGTGCGACTGCAGGGACTTACCTCTGCCACGTCTCCCGTGAGACCCAAATTCACAACTTATTGTCCCGCACTATGTTCATAGTGCCCGTGCCCATTATACTCATTAATTGCGGCTTTTCTGCCGATTCCCGTAAGAGTTCGGGCACTGTTTGTGCACCCGCACAGAAGAAGATGGTCAAATCGCCGGTGAGCCTTAAGTACATAGTACTGGCCATTAAAATTGCTACACCAAGAAGAAATGCAGATGATAAACGGGTATTCATTGGACAAGTATATTATACTAGAACTGACATGTGATTACATTTTCACGCAATTTGGGTCCATAGATCCTGAGAAATCAGTACCCAGAACAACCACCTCTGGCCGTAATAACGGCCTCGATACGCCTGGGCATTGAGTCACACAGAGCTTGGATGGCGTGTACAGGTACAGCTGCCCATGCAGCTTCAACACGATACCACAGTTCATCAAGAGTAGTGACTGGCGTATTGTGACGAGCCAGTTGCTCGGCCACCATTGACCAGACGTTTTCAATTGGTGAGAGATGTGGAGAATGTGCTGGCCAGGGCAGCAGTCGAACATTTTCTGTATCCAGAAAGGCCCGTACAGGACCTGCAACATGCGGTCGTGCATTATCCTGTTGAAATGTAGGGTTTCGCAGGGATCGAATGAAGGTTAGCGCCACGGGTCGTAACACATCTGAAATGTAACGTCCACTGTTCGAAGTGCCGTCAATGCGAACAAGAGGTGACCGAGATGTGTAACCCATGGCACCCCATACCATCACGGCGGGTGATACGCCAGTATGGCGATGACGAATGCACGCTTCCAAAGTGCGTTCACCGCGATGGCCGCCCGCGGTGACCGAGCGGCTCTAGACGCTGCAGTCCGGAACCGCGGGACTGCTACGGTCGCAGGTTCGAATCCTGCCTCGGGCATGGATGTGTGTGATGTCCTTAGTTAGGTTTAAGTAGTTCTAAGTTCTAGGGGAGTGATGACCTAAGATGTTAAGTCCCATAGTGCTCAGAGCCATTTGAACCATTTGTCACCGCGATGTCGCCAAACACGGATGCGACCATCATGATGCTGTAAACAGAACCTGGATTCATCCGAAAAAATGACGTTTTGCCATTCGTGCACCCAGGTTCGTCGTCGAGTACACCATCGCAGGCGCTCCTGTCTGTGATGCGGTGTCGGAGGTAACCGCAGCCACGGTCTCCGAACTGATAGCCCGTGCTGCTGCAAACCTCATCGAACTGTTCGTGCAGATGGTTGTTGCCTTGCAAACGTCCCCATCTGTTGACTGAGGGATCGAGACGTGGCTGCACGATCCGTTACAGCCGTGCGGATAAGATGCCTGTCATCTCGACTACTAGTGATACGAGGCCGTTGGGATCCAGCACGGCGTTCCGTATTACCCTCCTGAACCCACCGATTCCATATTCTGCTAACAGTCATTGGATCTCGACCTACCCGAGCAGCAATGTCGCGATACGATGAACCGCAATCGCGATAGGCTACAATCCGACCTTTATCATAGTCGGAAACGTGATGGTACGCATTTCTCCTCCTTACACGAGGCATCACAACAACGTTTCACCAGGCAACGCCTGTCAACTGCTGTTTGTGTATGAGAAATCGGTTGGAAACTTTCCTCATGTCAGCACGTTGTAGGTGTCGCCACCGGCGCCAACCTTGTGTGAATGCTCTGAAAAGCTAATCATTTGCATATCACAGCATATTCTTCCTGTTGGTTAAATTTCGCGTCTGTATCATGTCATCTTTGTGGTGTAGCAATTTTAATGGTCAGTAATGTATTTAACACAGAGTCAAAGATCTTACCCACTACTGATGCAGCACGCATATTTACAATAGCAGAAAACATAAGAAAATCTTATTACTATTTCGCAAGAATAAAGACCCAGTTGTGTTTCACAAAAACGATATATATATATATATATATATATATATATATATATATATATATATTTTATTTTTTTTTTCTTCGAGGTAATTCATAATATTCGAACACACTGTATATTCCAAAACCCTACTACAAATCGATGTCAGTGCTATTGGTGTATAATTCAGCGGATTACTTGAATTTCCTGTATATTGGTGCGAATTGTGCAACTTTCCATTCTGTAGGTACGGATCTTTCTACGAGCGAGCGGTTGTATGTGTTTCTACATCTACATGGATACTCTGCAAATCACAGCCGGCCAGAGTGGCCGAGCAGTTCTAGGCGCTACAGTCTGGAACCGCGCGACCGCTGCGGTCGCAGGTTCAAATCCTGCCTCGGGCATGGGAGTGTGTGATGTCCTTAGGTTAGTTAGGATTAAGTAGTTCTAAGTTCTAGGGGACTGGTGACCTTAGAAGTTAAGTCCCACAGTGCTCAGAGCCATTTGAACCATTTTTACAAATCACATTGAAGTCCCTGGCAGAGGGTTCATCAAACCACCTTCGCAATTCTCTATTACTCCACTCTCGTATAGCGCGGAAAGAACGAACACCTGTATCTTTTCGTACGAGCTCTGATTTCCCTTATTTTATCGTGGTGATCCTTATCCCCTATGTACTTCGGTGTCAACAAAATATTTTCGCATTCGGAGGACAAAGTTGGTGTTTGGAATTTTGTGAGACGATTTCGTTGCAACGAAAACCGCCTTTTTTTTCATGATGTCCAACCCAAATCCTGTATCATTTCTGTGACACTCTCTCCCCTATTTCGTGATAATACAAAACGTGCTGCCCTTCTTTGTACTTTTTCGATGTACTCCGTCAGTCTTATCTGGTAAGGATCCCACACCGCGCAGCAGTATTCTAAAAGAGGACGGACAAGCGTAGTGTAAGCAGCCTCCTTAGTAGGTCTGTTACATTTTCTAAGTGTCCTGCCAATAAAACGCAGTCTTTGGTTAGCCTTCCCCACAACATTTTTTATATGTTCGTTCCAATTTAAGTTGTTTCCTAGGTATTTAATTAATAGAATTTACAACCTTTAGGTTTGACTGATTTACCGTGTAACCGAAGTTTAACTAATTCCTTTTAGCACGCATGTGGATGACCTCAACTGCCAATTTTCGCACCAGTCAGATATATTTTCTAATTCGTTTTGCAATTTATTTTGATCTTCTGATGACTTTATTAGACGATAAACGACGGTGACATCTGCAAACAACCTAAGACGGCTGCTCAGAATGTCTCCCAAATCGTTTATATAGATAAGGAACAGCAAAGGGCCTATAACACTACCTTGAGGAATTCCAGAAATCACATCTGTTTTCCTCGGCGACTTTCCGTCAATTGCTACGAACTGTGACCTCACTGAAAGGAAATCAAAAATCCTGTCACGTAACTGAGGCGATATTCCATAAGCACGCAATTTCACTTCAAGCCGCTTGTGTGGTACAGCGTCAAAAGCCTTCCGGAAATCGATAAATACGGAATCGATCTGAGATCCCTTGTCAGTAGCACTCAACACTTCATGTGAATAAAGAGCTAGTTGTGTTTCACAGGAACGATGTTTTCAAAACCCATGTTGACTGTGTGTCAATAGGCAGTTTTCTTCAAGGTAATTCATAATGTTTGAACACAGTAAGTTCCAAAATCCTGGTGGATATCGACGTTAACGATATGGGCCTGTAATTTAGTGGATTACTCTTTGCTGAAAATGGAGCTATTTCATCGGCATAGAATGAAATGAAGCTGACTGGTACACAATCTGGCCTTTACTAAGTAATTTGCCTCGCGAGACATAGGGCAGCTGATCTCAATTCGAATTCTGGAATATTTACTGCGTCTTCTTTGGTGAAAGAATTTTCGAAAACTGTGTTTAGGACCCGGCATTTGTAGTTATGAAACGTTACGCCATTTAACGGCAATAGAGGACAGATTACTTGTTGATGAGGGCATATCATCTAATTTTTGTGTAATGTCACGTGATACCGCTCAAGCCGACGAAGGTAGCCGATCGTCAACAAAACAGGCGTTTCTTTCAAATTAAAAAGCAACGTCAGGCAGCAAAATTACATTTTTTCAAGAACTAAGCCTACGATAGACAGTAGGTTCTGTAGATGTAGTGCATGTCTTTTGTCACCTGTTTTCGTTTAACTAATTATTATTCTGCTGTTTGATTTTTTTGGTCCCTTTCTCCGCAGCTAGAAACATTAAATATGTTTTGCAGTGTTTCACAGTTAGTTCTTTTACCCTTCTCGCTACACCAGTATGAAGATTATTAGCTTGGGACGCGCAACCAAGGTTGAAGTTCGCTTCTTGTTTGTAGGCTGAAGATGCGACGGCAGACGACGGACGAAACGCAGTGGAATGGTGCGTGGTGAACCCGACATCGTCACGAGAGAGAAACCTCTTAAATCTCACCGAGTGCAGATAGAAATGTGGACTACAGAATTTTCGGTTCGTTAAAGCTGTAGGTAAAAAAAAAAAAAACCTGCAGAACAATTTTTGCCATGGGCTTGGTCGTCGCCTACGAAGGAAAATAAAAAACTGACACTAATTCGACAGTATGAGCTGTCATACTGTTTTTAAGTCGATAAGTAAAAAAATACATATGTAATATATAAACCTTAAACTGGGTTAGTCAGGTGAGGAATGTGGAAGACGCAGTTATGTTCTTGGAGAAGAAATGTGTTGAGTGGTTCCTGAAACTTTGTAAGACCATGTGTAGCTGAGGGATAAATGTGCGAACTTTAGTGGAACTATTACGCAGATGTGAAATATTTTTCAGGACTTGCCGCAAAACGTGTGCGTATACTTGTCTAGTTGTGGCCGGTGAGAGTATTTCCTTGAGGCATTTATAGACGGCCTGTGCAAAGGATTTTCTATTTGGAAAAGAGCTCTCTGATCTCCAACACAAATAGAAACCATTGCCGCTTTTGCTGCCACGTTCCGTTCATAAAACATCGAAGCATCCCTTTGGAACCTCAAATCTTTTTTGTCCACTGTCGGTCTATTTTTGTAGCGTACGAATTAATTACTGGAGAGCGGACGCAATAAAACGTGCAGAGAACTGTGTTTACGGGCATGCGAGTAGAAAGTAAATATACAGTGCGACAGTGAGCCATCTGTTAATTTAATCTCCCACGCGAGCGAAAATTGCACAACGTCCAAACTTTAATCAAGTTGCGGAACAGCTACACCACAGAAGAGCGGGCCAATAAAGCGAATGATTAAAAAAATATATTGTGCGGTTTTGAGCCTTGCGCCGAGAAACGCTGTGTCTTTAACCGACTCAGCAAAAGCAGAAACGTTTGACAAAACACCAGGAAGGGAGAACGAAGTGAAGGCGGTTTTAATGCAGACATTTGCGTTAAACAAACCAGGAAAGTCTCCGTGGATACTCCATACTAATACTGAAATAGGATAAGGGTGCATTCAGTGCAGAATAAGGCGGAAATCGGATGAAACCGACAAAGGAGTAAGTATGAGGAGGAGAGATAGTGGAATTGAATAGAAGAGCAGATGGAAAAAGAAAAGCGGAAATATTTGGCCTAGCTCCTTTAAATGCCACGTTGTCGGTATATCGGATTCGACACTGGTTCTGGCAAAATTCGGATCTGAGGAGAAAAGGGAGAAAACAGGTTTTCTTTTAACAAACAGTAGTCACCAAAACTTGTGTGCAATTGTAGAAAATTCTGGAACTTTCTGAGACTTTTATAAATTGTATTTATGACAGGCTACTGTTATATTTAACACGAAGGAAGTTATAAAGTGATTTTGAGGAAATATGTATGAAAAAGCAAGGGAGTAAGCCTGAAATACCTTACAACATTCGCTACAGAAAAATACAAATGTTTTGTACACTGTCAGTTACCCATTTCTGATGAGGTTCAACTTTGATTGGTTCACAAATAGTGGACAGCGTTCCTAGATACTGTGAAGAGCACTAATCAAGTTGCTTGTAGCATTGCAGACATTGCTAATAAGGCTTTTAGAGCAGTTATGACAGAAAATTGTGTAACACTTTAGGAAAATGTACTAAGAGCGACATGAAAAACTAGTGGAAAAGCAAGTGACGACTTAAAATCCTTACTATAGGTCCATGAAAGAAAAAAAACTGGAATGTAATATTTCTGGAATAGGAAAGTATTCATGTATCTAAAAATTCTAAAAGGCAGCATTCTTTGGAATATGTGTAACTGCTTTAACCTATGAGAGAGAGGTTAGTATTAAAGCTGGTTGAAGAAAAAGCTGAACTTGCAGTGTAGAATAGGGGAGAAAGAGATATTGTGGATCAAATAGATGTGCAAAGTGTGAGAAGTTAAAGCAGAAATTGGTGAAGTGGCGCACTGTGAAAATGTAATGTTGCAAATTTCAAATAAATCACCATGATGAGCAAGTGGCGAATGTAAGTGACGAAATGAATAACTTTAGTAGGAAGAATATGTTTAGAAGTGGTGAAGAGTGAGATTTGGCAGGGTATGATGAAAAGTTGTATGGCAAATTGGAGTGAAGGTGGAGAGAAGGCTTTCAGCTCGAGAGCGGAGCGCTGAGCACAGAGCAGGTACAAACTGGGTCGCCAGTCCTGCCTGAGGCCTAGGCTGACAAGGTCCCTATCGTTCAAGACGGGCACGGCCCCTCGGAGTGGAGGTGGGGGTGGCGGGGGCGGACGGCGGGGCGATGGGGAGGCGGCAGCGACGCGCATGGCCAGTATGCAGACGGACGCCACCCCCGGAGGCGGCGGCTCCGTCAAGTCCGCGCACGAGTGGAGGCGGAAGCTGGTCGGCTCCATCCGGAGGAAGGTGCGTGGGGGCAGCGAGGGGGGCGGCGGTAGCGGGGGCGGCAGCGAGGTGCAGGAGCTCCCGCCCCCAGCGGGGAACCACTCCAGGGACCACTCACCCACTTACGACCGCCTGGAAGTGTCCGAGACGCCCGGGAGCGGAGCGAGGTCCGGGACCTCCCCGACAGTAGCGAACGAAACGTCCCTCGGGGATGCGGTACGGTCTAGAGTGAACTACACCGGTGGTGGTGACGGGAAGACTACCAGAAGCGTTAGCCCAGATGGCGGCACTGTAGTCACCAAGAGGTCCCCGGCCACGGAAGTCGACCGACAGCGCCGGAGGCCCCAACCGCCTGCGTTCCTGCGGTCCTCGGACCAGGCCGTGAGGGACGACTTCCTGAGGGCGGCCATGAGCATCCTCCTCGTGGTGTCACCGCCCGGGAGGAGGCTACAGGTAACCAGCTCAACCATCTGCGTTACCTGACAGCTACCCATTCTCTGCTTGCTCAGATCCTTAGAACTGTAGAAGTTTCTGCACCCTAGACACTTCATATGACAGTCATTCTGAAAGGGATGCCATACTTTGACTTAGGTCATGTTGGAAAAGACCGTTTCAGCTGTACAATGAAAGTTTGTGATCGATACAGTTTTGTGGTGTTAGAGCTGCATCTTCTACATCTACATCTACATACATACATACTCCGCAATCCACCATGCGTGGCGGAAGGAACCTCGTACCACAACTAGCATCTTCTCTCCCTCATCCACTCCCAAACAGAAAAAAATGACTGCCTATATGCCTCTGTACAAGCCCTAATCTCTCTTATCTTATATTTGTGGTCTTTCCGCGAAATGGGCAGTAAAATTGTACTGCAGTCAGACTCAAATGCTGGTTCTCTAAATTTCCTCAGCAGCGATTCACGAAAAGAACGCCTCTTTTCCTCTAGAGACTCCCAGCCAAGTTCCTGAAGCATTTCCGTAACACTCGCGTGATGATCAAACCTACCAGTAACAAATCTAGCAGCCCGCCTCTGAATTGCTTCCATGTCCTCCCTCAATCCGACCTGATAGGGATCCCAAACGCTCGAGCAGTACTCAAGAATAGGTCGTATTAGTGTTTTATAAGCGGTCTCCTTTACAGATGAACCACATCTTCCCAAAATTCTACCAATGAACCGAGGACGACTGTCCGCCTTCCCCACAACTGCCATTACATGCTTGTCCCACTTCATATCGCTCTGCAATGTTACGCCCAAGTATTTAATCGACGTAACTGTGTCAAGCGCTACACTACTAATGAAGTATTCAAACATTACGGGATTCTTTTTCCTATTCATCTGCATTAATTTACATTTATCTGTATTTAGCCGGCCGTGGTGGCCGTGCGGTTCTAGACGCTTCAGTCCAGAACCGCGGGACTGCTACAGTCGCAGGTTCGAATCCTCCCTTGGGCATGGGTGTGTGTGATGTCCTTAGGTTAGTTAGGTTTAAGTCGTTCTAAGTTGTAGGGGACTGATGACCTCAGAAGTTAAGTCCCATAGTGCTCAGAGCCATTTGAACCATTTTGATGCAGTACTAAAACATCCTAGCATGTGTAAAGTACTGGATCTGGTGTTAATCTGCATTCATACTTTGAGCATTTTAGTGCATCAATGAACTCCATCGATGCCATCATGCAGACAATCATTTACCACTTCCACAGTTATATATTTCTTCTGTGCTGGGTGCTGCATGGTTTAGACTATATAATATCAATATATGTGTTCCACCAACCATAGAACAGACGCCGACTTCATGTATACTACTACATTTCACTGATTTTCACATAATCTTTTTATGATATCCTCAGAATCACAATATTCAATCTTATGATACTACATTCACGATTTGTTCTTTTCCTAGACTCCCAATAACTCTAAACCCCTCCATTAATTTTCAGCTACCTCCAATGACTCTGACCCACCTCCAGTAACTTTCTGCTGTGTGCAATAATTTGAAATATGTGCTCTGACTTTCACCTATGTCCAGCGAGTTTCAACTACATCAAATGACTTTCAAGTTTGTCTAATACCTTTTAGCTAGTCTGTTATCCACTATGTCCAAGGTTTGCAACTATGTTGAGCAATATTCAAGAACATCAGATAGGTCTCAACTACTTTCAGTATCCTACAACTGTGTCCAATGATTTTCGTCTATGCCAAATGTCTTACAACTATGTTCAATAATTTCCACCTAAATAACAATCAACTCCATTCAGTGTCTTTCAACTACGTTCCGTAACCTTCAACTGGGTCAATTCACTTTCAGCTATGTCCATTGTCTTGCAGTTATGCCCAATAACTGTCAACTACATCCAATAACTGTCATATATCTCCAATAACTGTCATATACATCCAGCAACTTTCAAATGTTTCCAGTAATTTTCAATTACATCCAGTGAACTGCAGCTACGTCCAATAATTTTCATCTCTATCCAGTAACTTCCAACTGCATACAATGACTTTCAGTCATGTTCAGTAATTTTTATCTAGGTTCAGTATGAATTGCATCCAGTGACTTTCAGCTGTGCCCAGTGACTTTCACTTGTTTTCAACAAGTTCGGTAACTTTCGACTTTGTCTTCATCTATATCCAATAACTCTGAACTATATCCAGTGACTTTCAACCATGTTCAGTGACTCTCACCTGTGTTCAGTAACTTTCACCCATGTTCAATAACTCTCAACTTTGTCCAATGATTTAGAAGTATGTTTAATAGCTGTGAATTATGTCCAATGAGTTGCAACTAAGTCCAATGACATGCAACTAAGTCCAGTGACATGCAACTAAGTCCAGTGACATGCAACTAAGTCCAGTGACATGCAACTAAGTCCAGTGACATGCAACTAAGTCCAGTGACATGCAACTAAGTCCAGTGACATGCAACTAAGTCCAGTGACATGCAACTAAGTCCAGTGACATGCAACTAAGTCCAGTGACTTGCAACTAAGTCCAGTGACTTGCAACTATGTCCAACAACTTTCAACCTCCTCAAATGACTTACTGCCACACCTAAGAAGTTCCATCTATATGAAGTAACTTTCATTTAGCGCCAAAAACTTTCCCCTGTGTCTAACAACTGTCTCTACAACAATATTGATCATTCAGTTCTAAAGCCTTTTTTCTATAGACATTTCGTTTTGTCATTTCACCTGACATTTTGTCACATTCTCAATCTTTTAACAGTACAGAGTTTACAATGTTCTGCGTATACCCCAAAGTTTCGTTCTCGTTCAGGACATAAAAATACTGAACATCTGGACGAAATGATGCTACTGTAGATGTTTAAGATCAAGTGTGCCATCGTAGAACGTGGATCCTTCTGTGTAACAGATACCCTGTAGACCAGTACATGACAGATAACTCCTGTAGGCGAGATCATGGCATGACATACGTTCTTTGATAGTTTGGGAATTATCCTTTAGGTCACGTCAGATATATTTCAGTAGTGTGTAAAGAATATATCTTTGTAGAAATTATGTAGTGTGCATGGTTGTAGAGCAGACATCCGGCCGTGAGATGTCGCTTAGTGCCTAGTCCACATTCCTTGTAGGGCTGTATTTTGCAGATGCTACTACTATACAAGTACTGCATGCCACCCGTAGCTGATTTGTGGGAATGTAGCGCATAAGTTGTAAGGTTTCTGCTGTTAGGTATGATAAACGACAGTAAGTCCGACTGTGCCCTGAATTAAGGGGAGCCGGAGGTGGTCAAATCCAAAAAATTACGATTTTTTTTGTTTTTGCTACCGAAAATTAATTGGAACATTCCTCTCTAATGTAAAATTTGAATTATTGTTCTACTCGCCCTGGAAGTGGAGTTATTACCGTTTTCCCCCACGCCTGCAGAGGAAATGGGCGGGCGCTGAATGCATCTAACACCCTTTCGTGACTTCCTGGGGAACTGATTGCGATTTTCTCGGCCTGTTACGCATACAGCGCCTTATGTTACGCATACAGCGAGTGTGCAAGGGTTGGCTACATTGTTTTCTGTGACAAATGAAGCGCCAAGAGCGCGGAACATCGTCTCTTTGCTGTTTACCGTTTCGAATTAGTTCAGTGTTGCGCCTGTTGTTGGTAGTATTATACTTCTTGTGTAAAGCGTTGTTCTGGTTACGATGCCACGTTATAGTAACCGTGTATATAAGAAGAGGAAGAACGTAGGGAAAGGAAAATTAACACTAATACCAAGTTGCGATACTACAATTACTGAAACAGTGCGTTCTTCTGCTAAGCAACACATGGCCGGCCATAGCCCTGTGACATCTTCTAGCAAGAAGCTGACTGGCGGAAGTGACAGAGTTTGTGAATACGTTAGTGACAGTGATGATATTTTTCATGACTTAGCACAGCCAGAATTGTTACACAAATGTCTACACGGAAAGACGCAGAATCCTAATGAGAGTGTAAACAATTTGATTTGTAAAGTGATTCCTAAAAGGATGTTTGTAAGCATAAAAACACTGCACTTTGGCATTTATGATGCAATAGCAACCTACAACCAAGGGAACAGTGTGAAGTGTGAAGTTCTGAAGGCATTAGGATTTACAGCTGGGGTGAACACTGTACGAGCACTAAGTTACATTGACAGAGAAAGGATAAGAGGAGCAGAAAGAAGAGAAAGGCATATGAAGTATGATGGAACAACAGGCCAGAAAAGAAGACAGAAGAGGCAGCTTTTGGAGGACGAAGAAGAAGACCCTGATAATCCATCCTATAGTGCAGGAATGTATTGAGAAACTTTGATAGCCATTTCCCGTAAATTAGAGTTTTTCGAATATAAGGAACATTTTCTCAAAATCCACTCAAGCTAGAGAGATGAAATTTTTATACAGCACTCCTAGTGGTCAAACTTACATTGTAACAAAGCCATTTCGCAATATGTTCAGTAGTTTCATTTCATTTTAATTATAAAGCAATTATTTGTAAAAAAAATTTGGGTCATTAATAAAAAAAATAATTGGAAGGAAACTAGAAAAGATACTCCAAAATCCCTCTGTCATAACTGCAATACTAAACCACTCTATATGTAAAAAAAAAAAAATTCAAATTTTCCTATTTGGTAGTTTATTCAGAAATGTTCCTCAAACTTAGTGATTTTAACATGGGCAGCATAGGCACCTCCGGCTCCCCTTAAGAAAAATGCCATCTCGTATACAGTGTTTAGACCCCCCAAATAAAATTGGTAACGCGCTCTGACTGCATGAATGTTATTGGCCTGTGCATGACAATGCACAGTACCAATATACGAGGGTTGGAACTTAAATAGTGGCAACTATTTATTCACAACCGATTCAAAAGAATTACATGTTTGCACCTGTTACTGTCCTCCAAAGTAGTCACCAGCGTTTTTTGGAACCCGTTGCCAGCGATGTGGAAGGCGTAGTATACCATTAGCAAGCCTGTCTTGTTGATGGTGCAAATGGAGCGGTTTACTGCATGTCGAATCTCTGGAACAGTTCTGAAGCGAATGCCACGAAGTGGTTTCTTCATCCTTGGAATGAAATCAAAGTCACGAGGACTTAACGTCCGGGGAGTATGGTGGATGGTACAGTACTTCCCAGTCCCATCGACCGAACGGAGCAGCCACAGCTTGCGCTGTACGCGCCCGCGCATTGTCGTGCAAAATGATGGGTTGCGCGGAAAGTGTCGCCGCTCATTTCGCAAAGCTGGTCGCAGGTGATGCTCCAAAAACCAGCAGTAATACTGTGCATTGACGGTCTGCCGTGGAGGAACGTAATGTGTTAAGATAACACCATTACAGTCGTACACGAGAATCACCATTGAAACGTCCCCTTTGAACATTTATATAGGACTGTTCTTAAACTGACACACAATATTTTTAGCGCAACGCAATCTGACTTTCAATAATCCGTACAAAACAATGGCCCTGACTAACATTAATCTATACCTTTCACAAATCACTTACCTCACAAAAATCTTCGTTACTGGAACTACTGCAGTACAGCGAGCGCCACTACTGCCAGCTAAATAAAAGATTCAAACTACGGAAGGCACTAACTACTAATAGGGATAGTTAGCAAATGAAAGATTTTAATAGAGAACAAACACTGTATTTACCTTAATAGTCATAATATATATATAATTTCAAAACTCCGCCATTTCTCTCCCCACATCCACCACTGCTGGCGGCTCACCTCCAACTGCGCAACGCTACGCGCTGTTCACATCCAGCTGCCGCTGCCCAACACTACAATGGCAGACAACAATGCAAACTAGCCACAGACTGCACACAGAACAGCCAGTGATTTTCATATAGAGCGCTACGTAACGTTGCCAATAAGAAAACATAAACAGCCTACTTACATAAAGAAAACATAAACAGCCTACTTACACCATAACTTTCACCACACTGGAGCTCTGGAGCCACTATTTAAGTTCCAACCCTTGCATGTTCCAAAAAGCCGATCGCTAAAGTGCAGTTTTTCAGGGGTTCATGTATAGGATTCTATTGATCACAGAGATAATGGATCAAGTTTCGTAGCTGTTCTACAGTACAGGATGAAAATCTGAACGTTTCACAATTCTTCCACCATAGACAGATTGAGGAAATCGGTTGGTTCTTTCGCTTTACGTGTAGTCTATATGGTGGACCTTAGGCGGATTAATCAGCACCATTTTGTCATCGGCGGTTCGTAAGGAAAACTCGAAAAAGCATGATTTTTGGGTGCGAAAATACTTCCACAGGGTGATTTTTTTCCCTCCGTGCACAAGCTCTAGGGACTGATTAATGAGAGGATATGGAACAAAAAAGGTCTAATGAACTTATATCTGGAAATGCATGGTTTGCACGCTACAGACCGTTCATTCAGTCATACCTTGTCACGGAGACTGCGGTCTAATGCGCGGGCAGTCACAGTTGCAGTAAGTGGTGAAAATGGTTTCGATGTGCTTTAATGCATGCGTGTACGTCCCATAGCACATTCTGCCACACACGTTCACATCGCCCAGGCTGCATCCGAAAAGTGTCAAGCCGCGTGGTCGTAGGCGCCTTGTTACGGTTCGCGCGGCTGCCCCCGTCGGAGGTTTGAGTCCTCCCTCGGGCATGGGTGTGTGTGTTGTCCTTAGTTGAAGTCAGATGAAGTAGTGTGTAAACTTAGGGACCGATGACCTCAGTAGTTTGGTCCCATAGAACTTACCACAAATTTCAATTTTTCAACAGTGTCAAAGGCAACCTGAGTATGCTGCTCCAATGTCTGCATGTCTGGAATGGTATCTGCATACACGATACTTTGAGATGGCGCCATAACCACAAATCGCACGGGTTGAGATCCGGTGAACGAGCAGACCATGCAACTGGACCCCCTCCCCCGATACATCGACGATTGAGATGCGTCCGGACGTTAACGACAAAGTGGCCTGGAGCACCATCATGTAGCAGCCACATAATCCATCCACTTCTTCGAGTAGGAGAGGCAAAGTCACCCGCAAGAAATGCTGATAATTCTGGCATGTTAAACGACGTGGAAGGAAGACTGGTCCCAAAATACGGTCGCCATTTATCCCGACCCAGAAGTTGCGGCTACACCGATGCTGACGATTCGCTGTCACCATACTACGGGCTCCTGCATACTAACCCACACACGACTGTTATGAAAGCTGAAAATAACGCTCTTCATCAAGGTGGCCTCAACTGTGAATAAGATGGATGACACCTATCCCGGAATCGTGGTTGCCTGGTGAAGAAATCAGTGACAAATCTTCTCCCAATGTGGAAGTCTGTCGCTAGTAAGGACTGCTCACGCTGTGTGATAAGGGCAGTAACAGTTGTCACGGAGAATGTCCCACACGGTCGTCAGGCTTACCCTGTACTGGCGGGCCAACTGGCTGGTACTGACACCGTGGTCGCCTTCCACAGCGTTTGAAGCGTCCCCTTGGAAAAATTTATGAATGACTGTGCTGATAAACCTCTTACATTATTTGCTTTTCAAACAGCTGAGAAAAACTGAACGTACTCAGACATTACTCTCTTTGAAACTTCCTGGCAGATTAAAACTGTGTGCCCGACCGAGACTCGAACTCGGGACCTTTGCCTTTCGCGGGCAAGTGCTCTACCATCTGAGCTACCGAAGCACGACTCACGCCCAGTACTCACAGCTTTACTTCTGCCAGTACCTCGTCTCCTACCTTCCAAACTTTACAGAAGCTCTCCTGCGAACCTTGCAGAACTAGCACTCCTGAAAGAAAGGATATTGCGGAGACATGGCTTAGCCACAGCCTGGGGGATGTTTCCAGAATGAGATTTTCACTCTGCAGCGGAGTGTGCGCAAATATGAAACTTCCTGGCATTAAAACTGGGTGCCCGACCGAGGGCACAAGCAGCGTACTAAGCTGCTGCCAGCCCGCTCCCTTCGAGGGGAATCGAAACTCAATAAAGCAAAAAAACAACATTGTGTTGAGATATAGTAAAACAACTTTTACTTTAAACATCCCCCAGGCTGTGGCTAAGCCACGTCTCCGCAATGCCCTTTCTTTCAGGAGTGCTAGTTCTGCAAGGTTCGCAGGAGAGCTTCTGTAAAGTTTGGAAGGTTGGAGACGAGGTACTGGCAGAAGTAAAGCTGTGAGGATGGGTCGTGAGTCGTGGTTCGGTAGCTCAGATGGTAGAGCACTTGCCCGCGAAAGGCAAAGGTCCCGAGTTCGAGTCTCGGTCGGGCACACAGTTTTAATCTGCCAGGAAGTTTCATATCAGCGCACACTCCGCTGCAGAGTGAAAATCTCATTCTGGATTACTCTCTTTACTTATTCTGGTCAACACTAAACTGACACACAATATTTTTGGCGCAACGCAATCTGACTTTTAGTAATCCCTACAAAAGAATGGCCCTAACTGACAATAACCTATACGTTTCACAAATCACTTACCTCACAAAAATCTTCCTTACTCGAACTACTGCAATACAGCGAGCGCCAATACTGCCAGCCAAATAAAAGATTCTAACTACTGAAGGCACTAACTACTGATAGGCATAGTTAGCAAATGAAAGATTTTGATAGAGAACAAACAATGTATTTACCTTAATAGTGTTCAAAAGTCATAATATATATATATCAGTTCGTGACATCCAGTCTTAAAAAATTAACTGTCTCTGTCCAGATCATCCGCTCTCAAAACTCCGCCATCTCTCTCCCCACATCCACCACTGCTGGCGGCTCACCTCCAACTGCGCAACGCTACGCGCTGTTCACATCCAACTGCCCAACACTACAATAGCAAATATTCCAACAATGCCAAGCAGCCACAGATTGCACGCAGCACAGCCAGTGATTTTCATACAGAGCGCTACGCGGCGTTACCAATAAAAAAACCTAAACAGCCTACTTACAAATTAATCACATTTTTCCCGAAGTTAGGTGTCCAAACATTTCGGGTACGTTCTTTACGATTTCATGCTCTCTGAAACGACCCTGTGTCAGACAAACGGCAGAACAGTGTTGCAAACATTGGATGCAGTGTCGGCGGGGACAATCCTGATACAACCTTGCTACCCGCCACCACTTGCCATTTGCCTTTCCGTAAGTAAACACCACGTCGCACAGTGGGTCAGAATCCCAAAAAGCTGGTCAAAATATAAGTAGTTGTTCAATTTGTACCAAACTTAGTATGCAATGGTTTACGGAGTTTCTGTTTAAGAATATGATATCAAAAAGTGAAAAAAACAAAATGGCGGACCCAATATGGCAGGCTCTTTGTACACTACTATCATTTTTTACGTATAAAAGTAATTTTTAGGGAATTATCGAGGTTACTGATGATGACAGAGTTCAAAAAAATTTAAACATGGTGGATCCAAGATGGCGGTCTAAATCTATGTCTTTTTATTTATTTATATTTATATATTTTTATTCATGTAAAAGTCAGTATTTTGGGGTTATTGTAGTTAATGCTTAAAAAATAAACCAAAAAAGTGGAAAACTCGAAGAAAGGACCAAATATAGGTTACAAGATGGTGTAAAATATTACAAAAATTATTTCATTTTAATTACAATTATTTATTTTGTAAATTTTTTATAACTTAATTTACAAGTTTTCATTTTCTTATTCTTTTTAATCTTCTGCTTCAACTGAATTGTCATCATCTTCAAACACTGTTTGCTCATTATCTGCATCTGCATCTGAATCTTCATAGTCTTCCGCCACAGGAACTAAGAGGGCAACGTCTTCTGGCGACAAACTCTTCAGTTTCTTCGGCGAAGATTTGCGTAATGAAGAAACGTAGGGGTCTGGCGTTGCCAACAATCTTCTGAACACGTCTTCCATAGTCTTAACTCTTGAAAACTTTCGAGAAGGCGATATTGCTTTATCAACTTATTGGTTGATTCCTGAGCATCCTCCGAGAGTTGACCGATGGGTAAAATGGCCGAAGAAATAATGTCTGGACCGTGAATCAACAATCTATGGACTGCTGTTGGCATGTTGTACCAGGGGTATTCTTTCACGTAGTGCCTGGCAGTTGCTAAGGCGTATGCTCGAAACTTTTCAACGTCGATATGACGTCCGCTCGAAATCGTCTGCAAAATTAAATGGAAACGGTGGATTAGTTCTTCGGAAACTCCAGTTATCAGCGCTGATGTTGGAGTGTTTTCAAAAAAACGTCGAGCGGTGTTTCCGTCATTCGTACTGCCAAACCCTTGTTTCGGCATGTAAGTTACAATTCCAAGCTGCTCTTTGAAAGCTTTTTGAATGTTGGCTTTCAGTATTGCTTTTTCCTCTTTATCTTCTGCTTTACGTGCCTGCCACTTTTTTGTTTTCATTTGGTATGCCAAATGAATACAACATTCAAAACATCGAATCCAGTCGTGAAGAGTTGATAGTCCGTACTGCAGATAATCGGCGGTATCTTGTTTTTTCAAAACATCATCAATGTTATTAAATTGGGCAGACGTAGCCTTGCAGAGATAGCACCGTTGCGCAGATTTCGTGTTGGTGATAGCATTGCACACTTTACCATCTACCATGGTCATGCTTAAATTGCATTTAATGGAAATGTCTTTCCCATGAATAACTGTTTCGAATGACTGGAGTTGTTCGATCTGTTTGTCGTAATACGCTTTCTCATTTAAAGACGTTTGCTCTGTTTCCTTTGTAAATTCTAACTTCAGTGGTCTGCAAAAGAGGGTTGAAGACGGCTTCGGATTAATCCATAAGATCTTTTCTTCTTTAGTTTCTTCATTTACACCTGCAAGTTTCAGTGGAACAAGCGAAGTGAAAAATAAAGTTGCATCTGAAATACTCGAATCTGAAAACTTCATTTTATACATGCTTTGCCCGGAGGTTCCGTCAAAGCCCCACTTACAAATAAGGGCCACATTAGACATTTCCGAATCACTCATATGTAAAATATCGTCTCGTTTCAGCAGTAGAACACGTTGAACAGTGTGGTCTAACAAAGCTTGCAACCGTACCACAGCTTTTGATTCGGTAAAAGTGAGGGTTACGTCTGGAGGGCAGCAAGCTTTTTTTTTTTTGCTACCAAAACAGCTGAATACGGTGGATGTAGTGTGTTTAAGCCTTTTCCTTCAGCTCCATTTCTCAAATGCTGGTAAGATTCTTTTGACAATTACAAGTCGAAAAGGAGTGCTAGACCTTCATTTGCATCATATGAGGATGGCGATGATGTTGAAAATCGCAAGCCTGCTTTGTATTTTTTCACCTTGGATGGACTTGAGAGTGTGACGTCTTTCACAATCTTCGCAGCATCTGGGTGCCCCGAAGATCGAAGACTCATTTGCGAGGCGAACGATAATTCGACAGGACTGAACTTCGTACGAATCTCCTCAGTTCTCCTTCTTTTAGACCTATCAGATAATGTTTCAAATTTTGTGGCAGGTCGGCCTGTTGATTTAGTCACACTTGCAGGTTTCGAATCAATCGGAATATATACTATTGTATTTAACCAAGTTTCGTTCTTCTTGAAAAAATATCCTTCTCGCCGAGTTGCTTCCTTATACTTGCTTCTTAACTTTGTTAACAAAATCGAAATGGTAGGCCTCATATCATAGGGAATTTTAATTGTATGTCCACTTTTTTCTGTCAACGACCTTTGCAAATGTTCTATGACCCCCTCCATATCATTTGACAAATACTCTTTTGTCATTAGAAAAATATCTTTCCTCAAAAATCCGATTCTGGAATACGCTGGATCAGATGAAACTGAAATTTAAAAAAAAATCTGTGTTACACTTTTCGTCATTTTGTAATTATTTCATTCTTTACCATGCTTCTACGTGTTGATTGTAATTTAAATTGTACAAATAAAACTCATAATTAATTGATTCTACTGTCATTTTTGAAGATGTCTGAACAATGACATTTTGCAAGTGTCGCTTAAAACGTGGCTCAAAGCCAGAGTCGCAACTAGTCGCAGGATTTGAAGCTTAATTTACAAAGGTAATAATATATACTTGCGTACACGGCGCAAAAGAAAGCGGAACGTCATGGAATTCGTAACTTATCTCTATTTTTTAAGCGCATTTTACGATTTTGTCATTCATTTCCCTGTAGTACGTTAATTGAAATGTAAACGTGCATAATTGATGATTTAATAGTGATATAAGTGTTTTTTCACCAGTACATACCTCCTGGAATACATTCCATATTGAAAGTATTGGTTTCACTTGCACAAAACATAAATAACTTCCTTCAACAACACGACTGTTTTTGTAGCCTGGCCAGCTGCGCTCACGCTAACAATGAACTGCCGCATTTGACCTGAGATATTACCGAACAAATGAACATCTGGTCGTCCGCACAGCCGGCATTCAGTTGTCCCAGCATTGCTGCTGCCAACCTGATAGTCCAAAATCCCCATCTTTAAACTTTTTTTTTTTCCTTTTTGGCTACGTTTTCAAGATTCTGGCCCACTGTGCGTCGGCAAGCTCTCGATTCGAATACGGAAGCATTGTGTGCAACGCTGTATCACATCCACTACAAGGTGAGTCAGCAAGACAAGTGAATCGGACACAACATTAGCAATGATTATAACAGGAGAGGGCGCTAGGGCATAATGTATGAGGAACAGTACCACCCTCTAGGAGGAAACCTCGCATACTGTAACTGTGGCTGCATGGTACAGCGCATATTAGCCCGCAATATCTGTAACAAAGTATCACTGAATTAAAAAAAGTCTGTACCATGGAAACCAAGCATATCTGGGCAGAAGTTCTTTAGATCTTCTTTGCTCCGTATCCTCTCATCGATCAATCCCTACAGTTTGTACACGGTGGGAAAAATCACACTGTATAACTTCTATTCATGGAGAGTCGCCGAAAATTTTACTGTGTGTTCTTAAGATGGTGATCTCGGGGGCTTACAAGGGAACCTCCCCATCGCACCCCCCTCAGATTTAGTTATAATCTGGCACAGTGGATAGGCCTTGAAAAACTGTACACAGATCAGTCGAGAAAACAGGAAGAAGTTGTGTGGAACTATGAAAAAATAAGCAAAATATACAAACTGAGTAGTCCATGGCCACATATGCAACATCAAGGCATATATATATGGGCACAGTAGCGCCGTGGTCCCGTGGTTAGCGTGAGCAGCTGCGGAGTGAAAGGTCCTTGGTTCAAGTCTACCCTTGAGCGAAAAGTTTACTTACTTTGTTTTTGCAAGTTATGATCTGTCCTTTCGTTCATTGACGTCTCTGTTCACTGTAATAAGTTTAGGGCCTGTGTTTTGCGACCGCACCGCAAAACCGTGCGATTAGTAGACGAAAGGACGTGCCTCTTCAATGGGAACCGAAAACATTTTATCCAGGAAAACACGTCTGATATATTCTATACAACACTGGCGACGGCATGTGCGTCACATGACAGGAATATATTGTCGACCCACCTAACTTGCACACTTGGCGAATGGGTAAAAAGATTCTTCTACCTTGCCCGATTTAGGTTTCCTTGTGGATGTGATAATCACTCCCAAAAAAGTGATGAAAACATAAGAGTGTGTCACATAAACTGCAACAAATCAATGCAACAGTTTCACAGTCGCACAGTTTTCTCTGTGCTCTGTCAAAACATAAGGTTTTAACGTTTTCAAATTTTTCCCTGTGCAGACCTTCAAATCCTGCATATGTCCAAGCAAATCTGAACACGTCCTGGAATTTTGGAGAGCGAAATTGATTATATGTGAGTGCCTGAACTCTGATAATTGTCTGAAAATAATAATTAAAATTTTTTACTGGAGGGAAGACTTGAACCAAGGACCTCCCGTTCCGCAGCTGCTTACGCTAACCACGGGGCCACGGAGCTCCAGAGGTCATACTATCATTGATGTTGCTTATCCTGCCCATGGACTACTCAGTTTGTATATTTTGCTTATTTTTTCATAGTTCCACACAACTTCTTCCTGTTTTCTCGATTGATCTGTGTTCAGTTTTTCAAGGCCTATCCACTGTGCCAACTTATAACTAAATCTGAGGGGGGTGCGATGGGAAGGTTCCCTTGTTAGAAGCTCTTGTCGGCATCATTATCCGTTACCGACATCCAGAGGTTCTTAGCTATAGCTCTAATGAAGAAAACAGCAAAACCGGTTTCAGCCGTTGTTTGCACCGCCTCGCCTGGGCCCATCAACACTGACATCGGACTGTTGACGACTGCAAACATGTTGCCTGGCCTTACGAGTCTCATTTCAAATTATATCGAGCGGATGGTAGTGTTCGGGTAAGGAGAGATCCTCATGAATCCATGGACCCTGCATGTCAGCAGGGGACTGTTCAAGGTACTGGAGGCTCTGTAATGGTGTGGAGCGTGTGCAGTTGGAGTGATGTGGGACCCCAGTCTGATGACCTGAATCCATTCATGTGCATTTTGCATTCCGAAAGACTTGGGCAATTCCAGCAGTACAATGCGACACCCCACACGTCTGGAACTGCAACAGAGATTCTCCAGGAACTCTCTTCTGAGTTTAAACACTGCCGCTGGCTATCAAATTCCCCAGACATGAACAAGCGGGCCCTACACTATATTAGGCAGGTGTACGAGTTTCTTTGAGCTTCGGTGTATAACTTTTCTATGTGAATAGTTACCTAAAAAGAACATCATGACAGGTTCTGACTGCTTTTGAGGGTTAACTTGATACAGATACAAATACTAACCACATCGAATATATTTTGACATCTGGAATTATTTGTTGCCTTTAGGGGAATAAGTACTCGTTGTTGTTGTTTTTGTCGTCTTCAGTCCTGAGACTGGTTTGATGCAGCTCTCCATGCTACTCTATCCTGTGCAAGCTTCTTCATCTCCCAGTACCTACTGCAGCCTACATCCTTCTGAATCTGCTTAGTGTATTCATCTCTTGGTCTCCCTCTACGATTTTTACCCTCCACGCTGCCCTCCAATACTAAATTTGTGATCCATTGATGCCTCAGAGCATGTCCTACCAACCGATCCCTTCTTCTGGTCAAGTTGTGCCACAAACTTCTCTTCTCCCCAATCCTATTGAATACTTCCTCATTAGTTATGTGATCTACCCATCTAATCTTCAGCATTCTTCTGTAGCACCACATTTCAAAAGCTTCTATTCTCTTCTTGTCCAAACTGTTTATCGTCCATGTTTCACTTCCATACATGACTACACTCCATACAAATACCTTCAGAAATGACTTCCTGGCACTTAAATCTATACTCGATGTTAACAAATTTCTCTTCTTCAGAAACGCTTTCCTTGCCGTTGCCAATCTACATTTTACATCCTCTCTACTTAGACCATAATCAGTTATTTTGCTCCCCAAATAGCAAAACTCATTTACTACTTTAAGTGTCTCATTTCCTAATCTAATTCCCGCAGCATCACCCGTTTTAATTCGACTACATTCCATTATCCTCGTTTTGCTTTTGTTGATGTTCATCTTATATCCTCCTTTCAAGACACTGTCCATTTCGTTCAACTGCTCTTGCAAGTCCTTTGCTGTCTCTGATAGAATTACAATGTCATCGGCGAACCTCAACGTTTTTATTTCTTCTCCATGGATTTTAATACCTACTCCGAATTTTTCTTTTGTTTCCTTTACTGCTTGCTCAATATACAGATTGAATAACATCGGGGAGAGGCTACAACCCTGTCTCACTCCCTTCCCAACCACTGCTTCCCTTTCATGCTCCTCGACTCTTATAACTGCCATTTCGTTTCTATACAAATTGTAAATAGCCTTTCGCTCCCTGTATTTTACCCCTGCCACCTTCAGAATTTGAAAGAGAGTATTCCAGTCAACATTGTCAAAAGCTTTCTCTAAGTCTACAAATGCTAGAAACGTAGGTTTGCCTTTCCTTAATCTTTCTTCCAAGATAAGTCGTAAGGTCAGTATTGCCTCACGTGTTCCAGTATTTCTACGGAATCCAAACTGATCTTCCCCGAGGTCGGCTTCTACTAGTTTTTCCATTCGTCTGTAAAGAATTCGTGTTAGTATTTCGCAGCTGTGGCTTATTGAACTGATTGTTCGGTAATTTTCACATCTGTCAACACCTGCTTTCTTTGGGATTGGAATTATTATATTCTTCTTGAAGTCTGAGGGTACTTCGCCTGTCTCATACATCTTGCTCACCAGATGGTAGAGTTTTGTCAGGACTGCCTCTCCCAAGGCTGTCAGTAGTTCCAATGGAATGTTGTCTACTCCGGGGGCCTTGTTTCGACTCAGGTCTTTCAGTGCTCTGTCAAACTCTTCACGCAGTATCGTATCTCCCATTTCATCTTCATCTACATCCTCTTCCATTTCCATAATATTGTCCTCAAGTACATCGCCCTTGTATAGACCCTCTATATACTCCTTCCACCTTTCTGCTTTCCCTCCTTTGCTTGTAACTGGGTTTCCATCAGAGCTCTTGATGTTCATACAAGTGGTTCTCTTATCTCCAAAGGTCTCTTTAATTTTCCTGTAGGCAGTATCTATCTTACCCCTATTGAGATAAGCCTCTACATCGTTACATTTGTGCTCTAGCCATCCCTGCTTAGCCATTTTGCATATCCTGTCGATCTCATTTTTGAGACGTTTGTATTCCTTTTTGCCTGATTCATTTACTGCATTTTTATATTTTCTCCTTTCATCAATTAAATTCAATATTTCTTCTGTTACCCAAGGATTTCTACCAGCCCTCGTCTTTTTACCTACTTGATCCTCTGCTGCCTTCACTACTTCATCCCTCAAAGCTACCCATTCTTCTACTGTATTTCTTTCCCCCATTCCTGTCAGTTGTTCCCTTATGCTCTCCCTGAAACTCTGTACAACTTCTGGTTCTTTCAGTTTATCCAGGTCCCATCTCCTTAAATTCCCACCTTTTTGCAGTTTCTTCAGTTTTAATATACAGGTCATAACCAATAGATTGTGGCCACAGTCCACATTTGCCCCTGGAAATGTCTTACAATTTAAAACCTGGTTCCTAAATCTCTGTCTTACCATTATACAGGGTGATTAAAAAAGAATACCACAACTTTAGGAATTTAAAAGTCTGCAACGACAAAAGGCAGAGCTAAGCACTATCTGTCGGCGAATTAAGGGAGCTATAAAGTTTCATTTAGTTGTACATTTGTTCGCTTGAGGCGCTGTTGACTAGGCGTCAGCGTCAGTTGATGCTAAGATGGCGACCGCTCAACAGAAAGCTTTTTGTGTTATTGAGTACGGCAGAAGTGAATCGACGACAGTTGTTCAGCGTGCATTTCGAACGAAGTATGGTGTTAAACCTCCTGATAGGTGGCGTATTAAACGTTGGTATAAACAGTTTACAGAGAATGGGTGTTTGTGCAAAGGGAAAAGCTCTGGACAGCCGAGAACGAGTGCTGAAAATGTAGCACGCATCCAGCAAGCATTTGTTCGCAGCCCAGGAAAATCGACTCGCAGAGCTAGCAGAGAGCTGCAAATTCCACAATCAACTGTATGGAGAGTCCTACGAAAAAGGTTAGTTATGAAACCTGAACGTCAACTACCCGAGGCGATGGATCGGCCGCCAGGCAGCCCGTGACAGAGCACTTCATCACTGGCCTCCAAGAAGCCCTGATCTTACCCCCTGCGATTTTTTCTTATGGGGGTATGTTAAGGATGTGGTGTTTCGGCCACCTCTCCCAGCCACCATTGATGATTTGAAACGAGAAATAACAGCAGCTATCCAAACCGTTACGCCTGATATGCTACAGAGAGTGTGGAATGAGTTGGAGTATCGGGTTGATATTGCTCGAGTGTCTGGAGGGGGCCATATTGAACATCTCTGAACTTGTTTTCGAGTGAAAAAAAACCTTTTTAAATACTCTTTGTAATGATGTATAACAGAAGGTTATATTATGGTTCTTTCATTGAATACACATTTTTAAAGTTGTGGTATTCTTTTTGAATCACCCTGTATAATCTATCTGATTACTCATTAGAGAAACTAAAATGTGATCCTCTAAACACTTCCTTTTTACGCCTTGCATGAAAAGCATCTCCAAAGAGTACACTTGACTCTTGTTTACGGTCCAGAACACTTTTCTACAGAAAAGATGAGAACACGGGACTTTCGCAGTAATTTACATGACACTACAACCACTAATCCGACGTGGCATGGGCTCAACAAGTCGTTGTAAGTCCCCTGCAGTAACATTGAGCCATGCTCTCTCTACAGCCGTCCATAATTGTGAAAGTGTTGCTGGTGCAGGATTTTGGGCATGCACTGGCCTCTCGATTATGTCCCATAAATGTTCAATGGGATTCATATCGGGTGATTCGGATGGTCAAATCATTCCCTCGAATTGTCCAGAATGTCCTCCAGGCCATTGAAAAAAATTGTGGCACATTGTTGTTTGGGAGCATAAAGTCCATGAGTGGGTGCAAATAGTCTCCAAGTAGCCGACCATAACCACTTCCAATGAATGACCGGCTGAGTTGGATCGAAGGACCACACCATTATCGAGCCACCAGTAGCTTGAACAGCGCCTTCTTCACAACGTGGGTCCACGGTTTAGTGGATTCTCCGGTACACTCAAACCCGACCATCAGCTCTTACCAACTGAAATCGGGACTCATCTGAGCAGCCTACCGTCTTCCAGTCGTCTAGAGGCGGAGGAGGAGGAGATTAGTGTTTAACGTCCCGTCGACAACGAGGTCATTAGAGACGGAGCGCAAGCTCGGGTGAGGGAAGGACGGGGAAGGAAATCGGCCGTGCCCTTTCAAAGGAACCATCCCGGCAGTTGCCTGAAGCGATTTAGGGAAATCACGGAAAACCGAAATCAGGATGGTCGGAGACGGGATTGAACCGTCGTCCTCCCGAATGCGAGTCCAGTGTGCTAACCACTGCGCCCAGTCGTCTAGAGTCCAAGCAATATGGGCAGGAACCCGAGAGAGGCTCTGCACATGATGTCGACCTGTGAGCAACGGAGTTCGCACCGATCGTCTTCTACTGTATCCGATTAACGCCAGATTTCACCGCACTCTCGTACCAGATACGTTTGTCGTACGTCCCTCATTGATTTCTGCGGTTATTTCACGAATTGTTGCTTGTCTGTTAGCACTGACTACGCAAACGCTGCTGCTCTTGGTCGTTAAGTGGAGATTATCGGCGACTGCCGTGTCCGTGGTGAGAGGTAATGCCCGATATTAGGTATTCTCGGCAGACTCTTGACACAGTCGATCTCGGAATATTGAATTCCCTGACGATTTCAGAAATGGAATGTTCAGTGTGTCTCGGTCGAACTGCCATTCTTGGTTTCTACCATTCTTCGTTTGTTAATTACCGACGTGCGGCCATAATCAAGTCGGAACCACCTGAGTACAAATAACAGCTCCACCAATGCACTGCCCTTTTATATGTTGTGTAGGGGATACTACCGCCATGTTCCGATGTGCATAGCGCTGTCCCATGACTTTTGTAGTCTCAAGTGGACTGATGACTTTGGGCAGGTACCATTCGTGGTCAAATAGACTATGTGATCAAAAGTATCCGAACACCCCCCAAGAACATACGTTTTTCATATTAGGTGCATTGTGCTGCCACCTGCTGCCACCTGCTCCCAGGTGCTCCATATCAGCGACCTCAGTAGTCATTAGACATCGTGAGAGAGCAGAATGGGGCGATCCACGGAACTCACGAACTTCCAACATGGTCGACTGATTGGGTTTCACTTGTGTCATAAGTCTATACGCGAGATTTCCACACTCCTTAACATCCCTGGGTCGACTGATAGTGAAGTGGAAAGGTATAGGGACACATACAGCACAAAAGTGTACAGGCCGACCTCATCTGATGACTGACAGAGACCACTAACAGTTGAAGAGGGTCACAATGTGTAATAGGCAGACATCTGTCCAGACCATCACTCAGGAACTCCAAACTGCATCAGGATCCACAGAAAGCAGTATGACAGGTGGGAAGTGAGAAAACTTGGATTTCATGCTCCAGCGGCTGCTCATAAGCCACACATCACGCCGGTAAATGTCAAACGACGCCTTGCTTGGTGTAAGAAACGTAAACATTGGACGATTGAACAGTGGGATAATGTTGTGTGGAGTGACGAATCACGATAAACAATGTGGCGATCCGATGGCAGGGTGTGGGTATGGCGAGTACCCGGTAAACGTCATCTGTCAGCATCTGTAGCGCCAACAGTAAAATTCGGACGCATTGGTGTTATGGTGTGGTCGTGTTTTTCATGGAGGGGGCTTGCATCGCTCGTTATTTTGCGTCGCACTATCACAGCACAGGCCTACATTGATGTTTCAAGCACCTTCTGGCTTCCCACTGTTGAAGAGCAATTCGGGGATGGCGATTGTATCTTTCAACATGATCGAGCCCCTGTTCGTAATTCACGGTCTGTGGCGGACTGGTTACACGACAATAACATCCCTGTAATGGACTGGCCTGCACGGAGTCCTGACCTGATTACTATACATCTGGGATGTTTTGGAACGCCGACTTCGTGCCAGGCCTCACCGACCGACATCGATACCTCTCCTCAGTGCAGCACTCCGCGAACAATGGGCTGCCATTCCCCAAGAAACCTTCCAGCACCTCTTTGAACATATGCCTGCGAGAGTGGAAGCTGTCATCAAGGCTAAGGGTGGGCCAACACCACATTGAATTCCAGAATTACCGATGGAGGGCGCCACGAACTTGTAAGTCATTTTCAGCCAGATGACCGGATAATTTTGATCACATAGTATAGAAAGGCGCAATCAGCAGGCTCGGCTAACGTCTCCACCTATGTTATAACATGGTTCTCTCGCGATGTTTCCATGGTTTTGGCCGAGCACTATAGCTACACCCGGCTCTCAGAGTCCAGTATACCAGCATCGGCGGAGCGCTGCGTCGACACCCGCCACTCTATGCTGTATCACAACGGCGATACAGCAGCGTCGACCTCATCTTTGTGGGCCTTTGTGGTGAAGGAAGCAGTAGAAATTCTTTCGGTGAAAAACTTATTTAATAAAGATGGTGTTTTCAACTTGGAAAAAGCTTGGAATCGGGCGGCTTATGTTCTGAAGTGACAGAGGCTTCTTGCGGTACAGTTCCTAATGATAGACCTACGTCTGTGCCCCAGTATAGATTGACAATCTAGTCTAGATTCAACAGGATCACACCTTTTTTGCCGGCGCGTGTGTACGTTGGGGCGATTATTGCTGAAAGAACCGGTTTTCGGTTGTATCGCTTTTTCCACGCCAGTTTAATCCGGCTTTTACAATCGCTCAAAGTAACCGGTTTCTGAAATATATTGTTTTCGGTTTTTTTATTGCTATTATTTCCTGCAATAATCGTAGAAATCGAACAAAAATTGAAAATGTTAACTCTCTTAGTTTCGAGATACATAGAATCCAAATATTAAATTAAATAGGCAAAAAAGAAAGAAGAAAACAGCCCATCCACTGTTTGCCACTTCTCTCGAAAAGTAATAACTGATTGCAACACCATCATCATTACCTTTGGGCCTTTGTCCCGCTTCAGCGCGGGGTCGGCCTTGTTACTATGGATTTCGCCATGTTAGTGTCCTGTCGACGCCCTGAACCCCCTGGGATGTAAGTAGTGTACCACAGCTGTCTGCATCTAGTGTAAGCCATGAAACTGTGCGAACGTTTTCAAGTGTCTGCGAGTCGTGTAACTGAGGCGGAATGTGGGGACCAGCTCGGTATTCACCTAGTGGGATGTGGAAAACCGCCTAAAAACAACATCGAGGCTGGTCGACATACCTGCCCTCGTCGTTAATCCGCCGTGCGGATTCGATCCAGGGCTGGCGCGCCTACCTGAGTGCAGGAAGCAGCGCCTTAGGCTCTCGGCCACCCTCGCGGTTTAATAACTGGTTGGATACTAAAACAAAAATCTCTTGTTGATTCTAAGTTTCTTAAACTCCGGTCAAAAATCGCGTTGTAACTGGGGATCACACCACTATTTGGGCATTACGGGTAGTCGGTGCTGAAGGGCGAACGCTGTGGTTGAAGAACACTTTTATTCGTTTTCAAGGGCTACAAGCAGATAAAGGCATGTTAGTTTCTTTACGATTGGAGCTACAGTGAAATATATGTTTTGAAAGTAAATTGTAAGTAAGGTTCCAGTATTACTGCTTAAAACATTTACTGAGTTACTTATAATCCGTCTTGATTGGAAAAATGTTTATTCACATGACCGGTTTCGGTTCCTCTAGAACCATCTTCAGATCTGCAATATCGGTTACAGGAGTAACCCGTCCACACACAGCAACCATCACATGTAATGCAGCATGTAAACTATTACAGGTGAAAATTATTCATCGCTATTGGACCGTTTAAAAACCGAGCTGCAAGAACAACGCCGGCGATTGGACCGCAAAAAAGTCCTTTTCCATCACGACAATGCACCAGCACACACCTCAGCAGTTGTGGTCGCAAAATTCATGGAAATTGGACTCCAACTTTTTTCACATCCCCCCTATTCTCCGGTCTTGGTTCCCTCGGACTACTATTTGTTCCCTAATTTGAAGAAATGGCTGGCGGGCCAAAGATTTTATTCAAACGAGGAGGTGATTGCAGCAACTAATAGCTATTTTGCAGGCTTGGACAATTGCTATTATTCCGAAGGGATCGACAAATTAGAACAGCTTTGGACGAAGTGTATAACTCTAAAATGAGAATATGTCGGCCGGCCGGGGTGGCCGAGTGGTTCTAGGCGCTACAGTCTGGAACCGCGCGACCGCTACGGTCGCAGTTTCGAATCCTGCCTCGCGCATGGATGTGTGTGATGTCCTTAGGTTAGTTAGGTTTAAGTAGTTCTAAGTTCTAGGGGACTGATGACCTCAGATGTTAAGTCCCATAGTGCTCAGAACCATTTGAACCATTTTTACCACAACATTAATCTGCCATTTGTGGCCCTTGGGAAGCAAAGTTACCATCAACTTAGGAGTATCCCAAAGCTTTTGTGAATATGTCTTACCACCTCTGTCTATGTCTGACATCTTGCGATAGTACACTCCAGCTGATGTATGAAAACTGCTACAACAATCAGTTTCTCTTTGTCGTGGGATCACTGCTTTTGTCGCAACACATTGCTTTGCTTCTGCAATATAATCTTATGGGACTTATGGGACCAAACTGCTGAGGTCATCGGTCACACTACTTAATCTAATTTAAACTAACTTACGCTAAGGAGAACACACACACCCACGGCCATGCCCGAGGGAGGACTCGAACCCCCGACAGGGGGAACACCACGAACCGTGACAGGACGCCTCAGACGGCGCGGCTACCCCACGCGGATCTGCGATATACACTCATGCTCGTAAATTAAGGATAATGCTGTAACATGGTGAAACAACGCTCTGGTGGGTTAAATCACCTTAGGGTATGACCGTGCGGTGCACTTGACCTGCGGTCGTCGCACGGTGGCGCTGCCAGCAGTCCACATACGCAGAGGTGTGTTGGTGCATGTCAGAGTACGGTGCAGCGAGTAAGTGTGCAGACGTTTTCAGACGTGCTAATGGTGACTGTGTGTTGAAAATGGCTCAAAGAACACACATTGATGACGTTATGAGGGGTAGAATACTAGGGCAACTGGAGGCTGGTCAGACACAGAAGGTCATAGCACGGGCCCTTCGTGTGCCACAAAGTGTGATCTCAAGATTACGACAAAGATTCCAGCAGACAGGAAACGTGTCCAGGCGCTACAGTACGGGACGTCCACAGTGTACAACACCACAAGAAGGCCGATATCTCACCATCAGTGCCCGCAGACGGCCACGGAGTACTGCAGGTAGCCTCGCTCGGGACCTTACCGCAGCCACTGGAACAGCTGTCTCCAGACACACAGTCTACACACTACTGAACAGACACGGTTTATTCGCCCAGAGACCTGCAAGGTGCATTCCACTGACCCCTGGTCACAGGAGAGCCCGTAAAGCCTGGTGTCAAGAACATAGTACACGGTTATTGGAACAGTGGTCCCAGGTTATGTTCACGGACGAGTCCAGGTATAGTCTGAACAGTGATTGTCGCCGGGTTTTCATCAGGAACCAGTTACCAACCCCTTAATGTCCTTGAAAGGGACCTGTATGAAGGTCGTGGTTTGATGGTGTTGGGTGGGATTATGATTGGTGCACGTACACCCCTGCATTTCTTTGACAGAGGAACTGTAACAGGTCAGGTGTATCGGGACGTCATTTTGCACCAGTATGTCCGCCTTTCCAGGGGTGCAGTGGGTCCCACCTTCCTCCTGATGGATGATAACGCACGGCCCCACCGAGCTGCCGCCGTGGAGGAATGCCTTGAAACAGAAGATATCAGGCAAATGGAGTGGCCTGCCTGTTCTCCAGACCTAAACCCCATCGAGCACGTCTGGGATGCTCTCGGTCGACGTATCGCTGCCCGTCTTCAAACCCCTACGACGCTTCAGGAGCTCCGACAGGCACTAGTGCGAGAATGGGAGGCTGTACCCCAGCAGCTGCTCGACCACCTGATCCAGAGTATGCCAACCCGTTGTGCGGCCTGGTGTACGTGTGCATGGTGACCATATCCCATATTGGTGTCAGCGTATATGCGCAGCAATCTAGCGTTTTGTAGCAAATGCGTTTCGGGATGGTTTTCTAAACTTACCACCCATACTGTGGACTTACAGATGTGTCGTGTGTGTTCCCTATGTGCCTATGCTATTAGCGCTAGTTTTGTGTAGTGCCACGTTGTGTGGCACCATATTCTGCCATTATCCTTAATTTATGAGCATGAGTGTACATTATAAAGATTATTACATGACAAAGTTTTAAGGATTGTTCTCTCATTGTGGCAAGTAAACTTTAATATCGGTAACAAATATTTTTAAATAAAGTGAAAGGAAACATAAAATAAAAACAGAAAACACTGTTAAATACTTTTTTACGTGTAATGGCAACACATAACAGCCCACAAAAGGCAAGTGGGAAATCCATTTACCACCATGGTTTCCATACCTCACAAAGGTGCTGTGGTGAAGTATGTACCACCATAGTTTTTGGTCGTAAATCAAAAATAAATTTATCAAAAATAAATATAGTCAATTTATCACAATTCTAATAGGATAAAAAAAATTATCTTCGCTGTGTTGCTACAGAAAAGAGTTAAGAGTGTGTTTGTATGCCAACTCCGTAATTTTGTTCTATTCTGCTTTTTTTTGCAATTATCTTTCTTAGGCATTTTATAACCGTTGTTGACTGTATGGTCCTTGTGACCGAAACCCAAAATGAAGACATAAAAATAAAAAATAGCCGAATTACATGTAGTGCTTTGGCCCGCCGCAGCACAAGTGAAGTTTAGCACGCTGTGTCCTACACTTATGTATTGGAAAGCGACTTGTTTGTGTAATTATAAATGAGATGATACACCTGCCCGTTGAAAAGCGCTTGGCAAATAGAAATATTGACAGTAACTGTTCTCGTTTTTTCTTTTTTTGTTTTGTAAGAAATAAGAGCCACATATACTACTGGCCATTAAAATTGCTACACCAAGAAGAAATGCAGATGACAAACGGGTATTCATTGGACGAATATATTATACTAGAACTAACATGTGATTCCATTTTCACGCGATTTGGGTGCATAATTCCTGAGAAATCAGTACCCAGAACAACCACCTCTGGCCGTAATAACGGCCTTGATACGCCTGGCCATTGAGTCAAACAGAGCTTAGATAGCGTGACAGGTACAGCTGCCCATGCAACTTCAAAACGATACAACAGTTCACAAGATTAGTGACTGGCGTATTGTAATGAGCCAGTTGCTCGGCCACCATTGACCAAACGTTTTCAATTGGTGAGAAATCTGGAGAATGTGCTGGCCAGGGCAGCAGTTGAACATTTTCTGTATCCAGAAAGGCCCGTACAGGACCTGCAACATGTGGTCGTGCATTATCATGCTGAAATGTAGGGTTTCGCGGGGATCGAATGAAGGGTAGAGCCACGGGTCGTAACGCATCTAAAATGTAACGTCCACTGTTCAAAGTGCCGTCAATGCGAACAAGAGGTGACCGAGACGTGTAACCTATTACACCCCGTACCATCACGCTGGGTGATACGCCAATATGGCGATGACGAATACACCCATCCAATGTGCGTTCACCGCGATGTCGCCAAACACGGATGCGACCATCACGATGATGTGAACAGAACCTGAATTCATCCGAAAGTATTACCTTTTGCCATTCGTGCACCCAGGTTCGTCGTCGAGTACACCATCGCAGGCGCTCCTGTCTGTGATGCAGCGTCAAGGGTAATCGCAGCCACGGTCTCCGAGCTGATAGTCCGTGCTGCTGCAAACGTCGTCGAACTGTTCGTGCAGATGGTTGTCGTCTTGCAAACGTCCCCATCTGTTGACTCAGGGACAGAGACGTGGCTACACAATTCGTTAGAGCCATGCGGATAAGATGCCTGTCATCTCGACTGCTAGTGATACGAGGCCGGTGGGATCCAGCACAGCGTATTACCCTCCTGAACCCACCGATTCCATATTCTGCTAACACTCATTGTATCTCGACCAACACTACCAGCAATTTCGCGATACGATAAACCGCAATCGCGATAGGCTCGAAATCCGACCTTTTTCAAAGTCGGAAACGTGATGGTACGCATTTCTCCCCCTTACACGAGGCATCCCAACAACGTTTCACCAGGCAATGCCTGTCAACTGCTGTTTGTGTATGAGAAATCGGTTGGAAAGTTTCCTCATGTCAGCACGTTGTAGGTGTCGCCACCGGCGCCAACCTTGTGTTAATGCTCTGAAAAGCTAATCATTTTCATATCACAGCATCTCCTTCCTATCGGTTAAATTTCGCGTCTGCAGCACGTCATCTTCTTGGTGTAGCAATTTTAATGGCCAGTAGTGTACATTTTAAGGAGGGTTCTGTACTCACAACACACGCCGGTAAATATTTTCATTCGAAAACGAGGGTAATTTATTCAGAAATAACTCATTCCGGAGTGTACGTAAACAGTATTTGTGAATCAGTCTTTTGTATGTGCATCTGGGAAAGGAAACAAGCTATTTGTGACCCGCGAATGGCGGCTGTGTATCGGTCTGAAGCGGCGGTACTGTACGCTATTGAGCCTGGAGCCAAAACGGCAGCTGTGTGATAGCCTGCTAACTTGTCCGGACTCGTCCCAAAGCTCATTCTAGCGCGCTGATCGCTTTCTTCCACCGCACTGACCGCGTCATTACAGCGATGGGAACGGATACGCCGTTGCGCCAACATGATTCTCGTGCACGTTTTAAGCGACTCGCAGTGGCCGCCATTTCGGCACTGGCAGACCAGAGAGGTTACTAGAAGCCGACATCATAGAGTAAATATCTCTGGACTGAGCACTGTGTTCTGCGCATGCTGTCAACATTAAACCAGGGTTGTCACGTGTTTTTGGGACTTCCCTGTGTGTGCTTTCTGCAGCGTTTGAAGTTTATAATATCAAGAGTTTTTGTTGTGTTTCACCGTTTGTTGATAGTGTAATAGCGACGGCGAATTACTGTTGTTGCTACGGATGCAAAGAAAAATATCTGAAAGGAGGGATAGTAAATTTTCATGGGTACATACCATGTAGCTCTAATTATAGTTCTCATATTAGTAAGAGACACTGTATATGTTTAAAATTTTCGTGGCGCCTTATAATTAAGGCTTGATTCTGTAGACCTATTTTTCTACGATTTTATGACTGTATAATAGATATTACGGCTCGTACAAAAGCTAACAAACTGTCGCTTCCACTCGTAAATTTGCTAGTGGAATAGGAAAGGGAATGGTTAGTTGTTTCAGTAAATACTACCCTCCATGCATTTATCAGTGACATGTCGATTATGCATATACATTACTCAGTCTACTACTTATTTTATAAGCTAGGAGCAAGTACTTAAAATGCGTTAAATAAACGCCTCAAAGTGCCACCAGTAAGAAAAATTGTGCTTTAGGTCGCAAAAACGAGAAAATAAATACGCAGAAATACAAGAAAAAAGGACGAATTAGCAGGGTATGATCGCTAATGTGTGGCAAATTCCGTGTTTTTCGGACACTTGCAAAAGTACCAGCGTACTGTCAAGTCGTTTTGCAAGACTATCACTGCAAAAATGTACGTCAGGTCCTGTAATACTATGAAGTGCCGTATCAGACCGAAAACTACCAAAAATCGAGTGCATCTGAACTGTGACACCTATCGCAAAGAAGCAGGATGCAATATCACTTGCCCTTAAAAGTTACGTAGCTGGTTTATTCCCGGTATCAAATGGATACTGTTAAAATGTCTGCGCAACATATATAAATAATCCACGACACGTACGAAAAGAATCCGTCTGTAAAGGGATGTAGTGACATTCTAAATATATAGCGCGCTATACGGACAAACGCACAACGTCCCGAGATCACGTGGCCAGGCCGGCAATGTACACTCCTGGAAATTGAAATAAGAACACCGTGAATTCATTGTCCCAGGAAGGGGAAACTTAATTGACACATTCCTGGGGTCAGATACATCACATGATCACACTGACAGAACCACAGGCACATAGACACAGGCAACAGAGCATGCACAATGTCGGCACTAGTACAGTGTATATCCACCTTTCGCAGCAATGCAGGCTGCTATTCTCCCATGGAGACGATCGTAGAGATGCTGGATGTAGTCCTGTGGAACGGCTTGCCATGCCATTTCCACCTGGCGCCTCAGTTGGACCAGCGTTCGTGCTGGACGTGCAGACCGCGTGAGACGACGCTTCATCCAGTCCCAAACATGCTCAATGGGGGACAGATCCGGAGATCTTGCTGGCCAGGGTAGTTGACTTACACCTTCTAGAGCACGTTGGGTGGCACGGGATACATGCGGACGTGCATTGTCCTGTTGGAACAGCAAGTTCCCTTGCCGGTCTAGGAATGGTAGAACGTTGGGTTCGATGACGGTTTGGATGTTCCGTGCACTATTCAGTGTCCCCTCGACGATCACCAGTGGTGTACGGCCAGTGTAGGAGATCGCTCCCCACACCGTGATGCCGGGTGTTGGCCCTGTGTGCCTCGGTCGTATGCAGTCCTGATTGTGGCGCTCACCTGCACGGCGCCAAACACGCATACGACCATCATTGGCACCAAGGCAGAAGCGACTCTCATCGCTGAAGACGACACGTCTCCATTCGTCCCTCCATTCACGCCTGTCGCGACACCACTGGAGGCGGGCTGCACGATGTTGGGGCGTGAGCGGAAGACGGCCTAACGGTGTGCGGGACCGTAGCCCAGCTTCATGGAGACGGTTGCGAATGGTCCTCGCCGATACCCCAGGAGCAACAGTGTCCCTAATTTGCTGGGAAGTGACGGTGCGGTCCCCTACGGCACTGCGTAGGATCCTACGGTCTTGGCGTGCATCCGTGCGTCGCTGCGGTCCGGTCCCAGGTCGACGGGCACGTGCACCTTCCGCCGACCACTGGCGACAACATCGATGTACTGTGGAGACCTCACGCCCCACGTGTTGAGCAATTCGGCGGTACGTCCACCCGGCCTCCCGCATGCCCACTATACGCCCTCGCTCAAAGTCCGTCAACTGCACATACGGTTCACGTCCACGCTGTCGCGGCATGCTACCAGTGTTAAAGACTGCGATGGAGCTCCGTATGCCACGGCAAACTGGCTGACACTGACGGCGGCGGTGCACAAATGCTGCGCAGCTAGCGCCATTCGACGGCCAACACCGCGGTTCCTGGTGTGTCCGCTGTGCCGTGCGTGTGATCATTGCTTGTACAGCCCTCTCGCAGTGTCCGGAGCAAGTATGGTGGGTCTGACACACCGGTGTCAATGTGTTCTTTTTTCCATTTCCAGGAGTGTATGTTGATAAAACACAAAATCTGTTCTGCGCATGTGAATGCTCACCCCAGATATATTTACTCTATGGCCAACACGAGAGATACTTATTGTTGGGAAAGTTTGCAACTATCGACACTATTAACCAACGTTAATTAATTAAGGACGAAAATCAAGAACAAAATTTGGTGATTATAAAGATATGGTTGAAACACGGACCGATATGTTGTGCAAGTGGCCATTGGTTTGCATTTCAGTTGAATCTTCATCATTACTTTACAGTGGTAATTATGAAGGTGGTTGAAACCTGGAATCACACTATGTCCTTTCACCTTTCTAAACGTCAGCGAAATCTTCATAATTCAAACAGTAATTCTGTCAGCAAAGAAGTTGTAATTTACAAGGAAAATTAATCCAAGCAATAATGGTGTCTATAAAGGCCTTTGACATTACACCTTGTGTAATGTCAAACTATTGGATCAGAACAGCAAACATTTTTACATGCTTCTGATTAATAGCATCTGTACTGATCCCAACTTAGTTAATTTTTGATAGACTATTTTTAACATACTGTAACATTACGAGTCAAGATAGCTGTAACGGAAATTGAATAGCGGAAAGTTATCATTAAAAACGCACGCCGCGCGATTTAATTGAATGGCGTAAAGTTATCATTAAAAACGCACGCCGCGCGATTTGTGACGATTTGTTGGGTCATACTACACTCCTGGAAATGGAAAAAAGAACACATTGACACCGGTGTGTCAGACCCACCATACTTGGTCCGGACACTGCGAGAGGGCTGTACAAGCAATGATCACACGCACGGCACAGCGGACACACCAGGAACCGCGGTGTTGGCCGTCGAATGGCGCTAGCTGCGCAGCATTTGTGCACCGCCGCCGTCAGTGTCAGCCAGTTTGCCGTGGCATACGGAGCTCCATCGCAGTCTTTAACACTGGTAGCATGCCGCGACAGCGTGGACGTGAACCGTATGTGCAGTTGACGGACTTTGAGCGAGGGCGTATAGTGGGCATTCGGGAGGCCGGGTGGACGTACCGCCGAATTGCTCAACACGTGGGGCGTGAGGTCTCCACAGTACATCGATGTTGTCGCCAGTGGTCGGCGGAAGGTGCACGTGCCCGTCGACCTGGGACCGGACCGCAGCGACGCACGGATGCACGCCAAGACCGTAGGATCCTACGCAGTGCCGTAGGGGACCGCACCGCCACTTCCCAGCAAATTAGGGACACTGTTGCTCCTGGGGTATCGGCGAGGACCATTCGCAACCGTCTCCATGAAGCTGGGCTACGGTCCCGCACACCGTTAGGCCGTCTTCCGCTCACGCCCCAACATCGTGCAGCCCGCCTCCAGTGGTGTCGCGACAGGCGTGAATGGAGGGACGAATGGAGACGTGTCGTCTTCAGCGATGAGAGTCGCTTCTGCCTTGGTGCCAATGATGGTCGTATGCGTGTTTGGCGCCGTGCAGGTGAGCGCCACAATCAGGACTGCATACGACCGAGGCACACAGGGCCAACACCCGGCATCACGGTGTGGGGAGCGATCTCCTACACTGGCCGTACACCACTGGTGATCGTCGAGGGGATACTGAATAGTGCACGGTACATCCAAACCGTCATCGAACCCATCGTTCTACCATTCCTAGACTGGCAAGGGAACTTGCTGTTCCAACAGGACAATGCACGTCCGCATGTATCCCGTGCCACCCAACGTGCTCTAGAAGGTGTAAGTCAACTACCCTGGCCAGCAAGATCTCCGGATCTGTCCCCCATTGAGCATGTTTGGGACTGGATGAAGCGTCGTCTCACGCGGTCTGCACGTCCAGCACGAACGCAGGTCCAACTGAGGCGCCAGGTGGAAATGGCATGGCAAGCCGTTCCACAGGACTACATCCAGCATCTCTACGATCGTCTCCATGGGAGAATAGCAGCCTGCATTGCTGCGAAAGGTGGATATACACTGTACTAGTGCCGACATTGTGCATGCTCTGTTGCCTGTGTCTTTGTGCCTGTGGTTCTGTCAGTGTGATCATGTGATGTATCTGACCCCAGGAATGTGTCAATAAAGTTTCCCCTTCCTGGGACAATGAATTCACGGTGTTCTTATTTCAATTTCCAGGAGTTTAGTAGTAACATGCTTTCGAATACAATTAGAATATAACGGCGATACCTGTTTAGTGTTATTGGAAACAATATGTAGTAAATTAATTAGTAAGGGAGCCGATCCTATAAGAAGAGGTGAAATTGGGCATATTAAGGTGTTTTGCTTTATGTCGACTAAGCCCATGATACGGCGTCTTTTTTTCCGTTTACTCTTAAACAAAAAAAAAGTAACGAAGTGCTAATGGTGCGTTGTGAAAAATATAGGGGCGAATTTTAAATAGCTACAGTGTATAATCAGACTAACAAATGGACATTCAGTTACGCGAAACAGCGGACAGCGAAGTGTGGTCATTAAATTGCCTACAGGGCGATCAATTCCGGGAGAAGTCTATTCGCATCTCACGAGGGACGCGGTATTGAGACCGGTTTTTTTTTCTTATTATATCACGGAGAGCGGACTTCAATTTATAAAAAGGAGAAAAGCTGTATCATTATCATTGACTGTTGGTGTTAAGCAACCAAAACTGTTCATCAAAGGGTTTCGGTGAATGAGTGGTGAATGCGAAATGAAACTGTGAACGAAGTTATATTAAATAAAGCAGAAGAGACAAGACAGTTTGGTCGTATCTGTTATTATTCCATCAACCGTAACATTTCTTCTCGTTGTACGAAGCCTTTACAGACGATCGTTATGACAATTTGCTTTGAAGGGATCTCGTTACGAGTTAAGTTTTGGGGACCTGGTCAACAAGTGATAGTTCGTAGATCTTAACTACTGCAGCTATTCTGGAATCAGGTGCTACCGTGACCGTTGTGTGTTGTCAATGGCGTAAGGTCATCATATCTCATGCTCTAAGATCGACGTGCCTTTCCTCTTGGTATAACGGTGTCTCACGGTAACAACGACAACGCCGACGGCGAATGAAGATACGGTAGAATACTTCAAGAAAAATAGAATAATTCCAATCCCAAAGGAAGCAGGTGTTGACAGATGTGAAAACTGCCGAACTATCAGTTTAATAAGTCACGGCTGCAAAATACTAACGCGAATTCTTTACAGACGAATGGAAGAACTGGTAGAAGCCTAAATCGGGGAAGATCAGTTCGGATTCCGTAGAAATGTTGGAACACGTGAGGCAATACTGATCCTACGGCTTATCTTAGAAGCTAGATCAAGAAAAGGCAAACCTACGTATCCTAGCATTTGTAGACTTAGAGAAAGCTTTTGACAATGTTGACTGGAATACTCTCTTTCAAATTCTGAAGGTGGCAGGTGTAAAATACAGGGAGCGAAAAGCTATTTACAAGTTGTACAGAAACCAGGTGGCAGTTATAAGAGTCGAGGGACATGAAAGAGAAGCAGTGGTTGGGAAGGGAGTGAGACAGGGTTGTAGCCTCCCCCCGATGTTATTCAATCTGTATATTGAGCAAGCAGTAAAGGAAACAAAAGAAAAATTCGGAGTAGGTATTAAAATCCATGGAGAAGAAATAAAAACTTTGAGGTTCGCCGATGACGTTGTAATTCTGTCAGAGACAGCAAAGGACTTGGAAGAGCAGGTGAACGGAATGGACAGTGTCTTGAAAGAAGGATATAAGATGAACATCAACAAAAGCAAAACGAGGATAATGGAATGTAGTCGAATTAAGTCGGGTGATGCTGAGGGAATTAGATTAGGAAATGAGACACTTGAAGAAGTAAAGGAGTTTTGCTGTTTGGGGAGAAAAATAACTGATGATGGTCGAAGAAGAGAGGATATAAAATGTAGACTGGCAATGGCAAGGAAAGCGTTTCTGAAGAAATTTGTTAACATCGAGTATATATTTAAGTGTCAGGAAGTCGTTTCTTGAAGCATTTGTATGAAGTGTAGCCATGTACGGAAGTGAAACATGGACGATAAATAGTTTGGACAAGAAGAGAATAGAAGCTTTCGAAATGTGGTGCTACAGAAGAATGCTGAAGATTAGATGGGTAGATCACGTAACTAATGAGGAGGTATTGAATAGAACTGGGGAGAAGTGAAATTTGTGGCACAACTTGAATAGAAGAAGGGATCGGTTGGTAGGCCAATTTCTGAGGCATCAAGGGATCACCACTTTAGTATTGGAGGGCAGCGTGGAGGGTAAAAATCGTAGAGGGCAACGAAGAGATGAATACACTAAGCAGATTCAGAAGGATGTAGGCTGCAGTACTTATTGGGAGATGAAGAAGCTTGCACAGGATAGAGGAGCATGGAGAGCTGCATCAAACCAGTCTCAGGACTGAAGACCACAACAACAACAACATTTTTAACATTGTCTTTTATGAAATGTGCTATAACATTGATAACAATTTCTTCAGTTTTAGTTTTTGCACTTTAAAACTAAACTGCTACCTTTGAATCACTAAAAATTTCACTAATGATTTTTGATGTACAAGGCGAAGAATTGTATGAATGATGGTGTTTCACAGCATGAAACGCGTTTGTTGGTTCTGCTGCAGCAGCCTTTTTAGATTCTGTCTATCACTAAAAAAACTGGTCAGCTGATTGGAAGTTGAAACAGAATTCACAGCTCTTGTGTGTTTCTTGCTTGTTACATGGTCATTGAGAGCTCGTTTCCCTCCATTGGCGATTGAAATGTAGCAACTGTAATTAAATAATTTAGGATTAGTTGCCATTTAACCACAAGCGCGAATTAACATTTTAGTTTATGTACGGTATTGCGTAAAAGTTCAAAATCTATTGCGCTATGTTTCGAAGTGTCACAACTACTGAATTTGTACGCCTCAAAACACACGTTTTTGACAGCGCACTCTGAAAACTAAATTTGATGGCACGGTGAAAATATTTTTTTCAGTAGCTGGAACCTATCGCCAGAAAATAAAATTACGAGAGACTTGGTTTTTAAACACGTAAAGTTGAGTAATCTGATCAATTATAATACTCATTTGTATGCTTTCTACAATGATAGGCATTGTTTACTGTTACGTACCTACAATGCATTGTACAGGGTCCGGCATAAAAAACTCCCCGATTACAAAGTAACGTGCAGCGGACAGTAGAAGGAGCAGAGTGGTGGGGGGCGCGTCGTTAAGTAGCTGCCTACGTGCCGTTTTCAGTGTTGCCAATTTAGCGACTTTGTCGCTAGAAATGGCGACTATTGCCTTCGTCTTAGCGACAAAATAAACTTTTTAGCGACAAAAATTATTTAGCGACTTATCTGGCGACTTTTGGAGTACTGACGACTTTTGAAGTACAAATCAAAACTATTTTGGTCTAGTATTTTCAGTAACAAAACTAAGATTTTAACTATAGATTGGGTACTACACTGACTTTGTTCTAGATTTACTAAGTTAAATTAAGTTCTTAGCAGATAATGTAGCATTGTTCAGCATTTAGTAAACCTGAATGTCGGAATTGCCTGCAGAGTAAGAAAACCTTGACTACAGAACAATTCATTATTCATTACCCACTAGCCTGTTATCGTCGATAGCGTATCGATCTATAATTCTTCAACTTTTGAACTCCCTTTATTATTCGAATTGACAAAAAACATACGTAATATTAAGTATAATAAAATACATTTCTGTCCAGCAATCTCTAATTTTTCGAAATGTTAAATCGCAGTCAAATTATTAACACATGGACAATGGTAATGCAAGAACAATTCGATGGGGGTATCTCAGACATTATTACGTTTTAAACAATGAACAGTGGGACTGATATCGAGTTACCGAGTGAGTAGATTGTTTCATGACCTCTAGTTTGCCTGAGTTTGAATGTATTTTCAGTGATTATAAATTGGTGAAACTTATGTTGTGGTGGCTTACATAATGGATTTACCGCAGAAGAAGAAGCAGTACGCTCAGAAATATCGGGATGCGTGGGAAGCAGAACCTGAATTCAATGGGTGGCTGAAACCAGTCGTTGGAGACTTATCCAAGACAAGATGTCAAATATGTCCAACAGAGTTTTATGCTAAATTGTGTGATATTACAAAGCATTCGAAAACTATTAAGCATAAACAAAAAATTGATTTAAAAAAAACACAAACCACCTTACTGTGAAAATTGTTCCGAAAACTACAGTTAGAATAGCAAGCACAGAGGAAGCCGCCCTTTCTTTATTTATTGCTGAATATTGTTCTATTTTAGCTGTAGATCATTTAGCAATACTGTCCAAGAAGGTGTTTTCCGGTGATAAAACATGCAATTACATCATACAAAGTGCACTAACATTATAACTGAAGTTTTGGCTCCATATTTTACACACTAATTGGTTGAAGATATAAGTGACCAAAAATACAGTGTACTAATAGATGAATCCACAGATGTATCAATATCTAAAATGCTAGATATCATTGTACGGTACTATAGTGTAAACAACCAAACCATTAGATCAGCATTTATCAAACTCGCTGTAGTAGAAACTGCAGACGCAAGAAATCTGGCTGCTGTTCTTGTGAATTCTTTGAAATATCGCAAACTTCCAATCGCTAATATGGTAGGAATTGGCACAGATATTGCTTCTGCAATAGTTGGAATAAACAATGGGCTTTACTAACATCCCAAGATAGAATATGGTTTGAAGCATTTGGTAGTGATACGTTGCATTTGTCACTCTCTTCAGCTTGCAGTTTCGCACGCCTCAGTGAATACCGACTACAGTTCTGTCAGAGCATGAAACAGAAGAGTTATTCGATCTTCTGAGTGACGACGATGAATAGCTCACATACCGGTATGTGTATATTTTGTAACCTAATTTGAATTTTTGCTTTCTTTTCTTACAACTATAGTTGTATATTTCTAGTGTATTTGACTACTGTGATTGAAACAACAATTTATGTGTTGCGTCAATTATGATAACATGTTTAATTAAACGTTAGTGTATTTTATATGTATGTTGTTGCAAGCAATGCGTCATTTAATTAAGACAATATAGCAATTAGGTATGAGACAATTTTTATTAATATTTCATTAACCCCCCCCCCCCCCCCACCATTCACAGCACGAAATTTTCAGTACACCCCTAGTAAAATCAGTTTTAGCGACTTTCTAGCGACTTTTGATATTGAATCTAGCGACTCGGGTTTTTTAGAGTTGGCAACACTGGCCGTTTTCAGTGTACGCCATGGCGTGGTCTGGTGAACATCGTGCCTTCGTAGTGGAAGATTTTATTCAAATTGGCGAATCGCCTATTAATACTCAACGTGCTTTTCGCGTTCGCTTTCCGCTCGGACGACGGGACCCTGTTCCCGATAAGAAAACAATTTATTCTTGGGTTGCTAACTTTCGTGAGACAGGTTCCGCATTAAAAAGGAAACCACCTGGACGACCACGGACTGCAACAGGCCCCGGAAATGTTGATGCAGTTAGAGCTTCAGTTCAACAATCTCCTCGACGATCCGCTAAAAAGCATGCGGCAGCATTACGGACATCTGATCGAAGTGTGAGAAGAATCTTGCATCGAGATCTTAAAATGCATCCTTACAAACTTGTAACTACGCAGGAACTGAGTGGACGAGACTGTGGCGTCCGTGTAAGTTTGTGCCAAGACCTTCTCCGGAACATTCGTCCCAACGATGTTGTGATTTTTTCTGATGAAGCACACTTTCACCTTGCCGGAACAGTGAACAGCCAAAACTGCAGGTACTGGTGTGAACACAATCCCCAAGAACTTCATCAACGACCACTTCATAGCCCTAAAGTAACAGTACGGTGTGCTGTTTACAATTCCGGAGTGATCGGTCCTTACTTTTTCGAAGAAAATGACAGGAATTTAACCGTCAACAGTGAACGCTATTGTGCTATGCTCCGCGACTTCGTCCAACCGCAACTAAGGGAGCTTTTTGGTGAAATAGAGAACGTGTGGTTCCAGCAAGATGGTGCTACAGCCCACACAGCGCGGCAGTCACAGGCATTGGTGAAGGAAATGTTTCCTGGACATGTGATCTCGTTGCGTGGAGACATTGGCTGGCCCCCACGATCGCCGGACTTAACGCCCTGTGATTTCTTTCTTTGGGGCTATTTAAAAGCAAAAGTTTATGAACAACGTCCACAATCTTTACGAGCCCTGAAAGAAGCAATTACACAAGAGGTTGAAGCTACTCCACCTGAAATGACTCAAAGAATAATGAATAACTTCAGGGAAAGACTCAATCAGTGTGTCAACAGTGCAGGAAGCCATTTAACGGATGTTTTATTTAAAAAATAAGACCATAAGAGTATTTTCTAAAATGGCATAATATGTACTTTTATTTAGTATAAATAAAATTGTTCTACCTTATTTGGTTTTGTTTTTATTAGCTTTCCTTAAAGGGGAGGTTTTTCTGCCGGACCTTGTACTTACCCACTCACTTTGCAAATAACCTCATGTTCGTTTCTTCTTGGAAACGCTTCAATATATTCTTCTCGAAAATGTACTTTTCGTTTCGACATTTTAAATTTCAAATTCTGTGCAATAACAACACCAGAAGTACACTTAGCGCAGCTGAATATTAACTTTACACGACCAAAGAATATCAGATACCGACAGCAGAGGCTTTGTAAACCAACAGCGGAAAACTGGAACAATCGCAAAGAATCGATTATTGCACTGCTTCCACAGTCTGTTCTGAAAATAGTCGAGCGATTCTGAAGTGACACTGAATATCAGCACAGGTTTTAAAGACTATCGTCAAGTTTGCAGGAGTTATGATACACGTGATCGGTGGCCAGTGGCAAAACTTGCGTAAAAAAATTTCTTTTTACTTACTAGCCACTTTTTTCGCGGACATTTTCCTCTTCGTCCAGGACACCCGTCTTCGAGCATAAAATCGCGGACTGTCCGCGAAATCCGCGACGTATGGCAACCCTACCCCTGTTTGAAGGTGCTTAGACACCTTTCGATTCAAGGTGTGCATTACCAAAACAGGCAGCGATTAGAAACATAGTCTGTGTAATTTTAACTTCTCTCCCCATTAAATTGAAGTTAAGTTATTATAACCGAATAATATCTACACTCCTGGAAATGGAAAAAAGAACACATTGACACCGGTGTGTCAGACCCACCATACTTGCTCCGGACACTGCGAGAGGGCTGTACAAGCAATGATCACACGCACGGCACAGCGGACACACCAGGAACCGCGGTGTTGGCCGTCGAATGGCGCTAGCTGCGCAGCATTTGTGCACCGCCGCCGTCAGTGTCAGCCAGTTTGCCGTGGCATACGGAGCTCCATCGCAGTCTTTAACACTGGTAGCATGCCGCGACAGCGTGGACGTGAACCGTATGTGCAGTTGACGGACTTTGAGCGAGGGCGTATAGTGGGCATGCGGGAGGCCGGGTGGACGTACCGCCGAATTGCTCAACACGTGGGGCGTGAGGTCTCCACAGAACATCGATGTTGTCGCCAGTGGTCGGCGGAAGGTGCACGTGCCCGTCGACCTGGGACCGGACCGCAGCGACGCACGGATGCACGCCAAGACCGTAGGATTCTACGCAGTGCCGTAGGGGACCGCACCGCCACTTCCCAGCAAATTAGGGACACTGTTGCTCCTGGGGTATCGGCGAGGACCATTCGCAACCGTCTCCATGAAGCTGGGCTACGGTCCCGCACACCGGTAGGCCGTCTTCCGCTCACGCCCCAACATCGTGCAGCCCGCCTCCAGTGGTGTCGCGACAGGCGTGAATGGAGGGACGAATGGAGACGTGTCGTCTTCAGCGATGAGAGTCGCTTCTGCCTCGGTGCCAATGATGGTCGTATGCGTGTTTGGCGCCGTGCAGGTGAGCGCCACAATTAGGACTGCATACGACCGAGGCACACAGGGCGAATACCCGGCATCATGGTGTGGGGAGCGATCTCCTACACTGGCCGTACACCACTGGTGATCGTCGAGGGGACACTGAATAGTGCACGGTACATCCAAACCGTCATCGAACCCATCGTTCTACCATTCCTAGACCGGCAAGGGAACTTGCTGTTCCAACAGGACAATGCACGTCCGCATGTATCCCGTGCCACCCAACGTGCTCTAGAAGGTATAAGTCAACTACCCTGGCCAGCAAGATCTCCGGATCTGTCCCCCATTGAGCATGTTTGGGACTGGATGAAGCGTCGTCTCACGCGGTCTGCACGTCCAGCACTAACGCTGGTCCAACTGAGGCGCCGGGTGGAAATGGCATGGCAAGCCGTTCCACAGGACTACATCCAGCATCTCTACGATCGTCTCCATGGGAGAATAGCAGCCTGCATTGCTGCGAAAGGTGGATATACACTGTACTAGTGCCGACATTGTGCATGCTCTGTTGCCTGTGTCTATGTGCCTGTGATTCTGTCAGTGTGATCATGTGATGTATCTGACCCCAGGAATGTGTCAATAAAGTTTCCCCTTCCTGGGACAATGAATTCACTGTGTTCTTATTTCAATTTCCAGGAGTGTAGTTACTTGAATGGAAACTTTTTGGCAAGAGAAGTCGCTTCCCCACTACTTTAACACAAATATCACACACACTACCAGGTATACATTTAGTTCCTAATGGAATAATGAACCCTATAAAACAAAATTATTTGACAGTTTCAGTTCATAATCATACTATTGTCTGTCTCTCGATGTCAAAGTCAGCACCTGCAATAAAATTTCTGCGGCTCTGCAGAATTCCGAAGCGCGTCGACTCTGAAAATTCTTAAAATAGTCAGAGGCAAAGTCGAACGGCGTGAGGAAGCCGTCTTGTATGCGGTGAAGTACTCACTCTGCAGCTTGGGAATCAGTGTCCAAGCTGTGTATTAATTTCGATAAAAATCCAGAAATTAATCTCTGAAAATAGAGCGTAAACGACCGTGGTGATTTCCCAGAATACAGAGTTCCCTACGAGTTACGACAAACCAAATAATGTTCTGAGCCACAGACAAGGGACAAGTCAAGACAACCAAAGAATAAAACGTACCTTTTTCCGTTCATGAAATTTTATTTTTCCATAAATGATCTTCATAGCTACATTTTAGGATACATCATCCTGTTGCATGAGATGAAATGTTATCGTAATTAATCAAATTATATTCCGTATTAAAAATGGCAGCTTACAATAATGCCACTAATTATAGTTCCCCGCGAATCACACTCTCCGCAGTTATAAATCAGAAGTAAGTAAATAGATTGTACACGTAATATTCCACATTATATCCGCAGTTTTTGTGTGACGAGCCAGACACAATCTGTCTCTCGCAGTCGTAATAAGTTTTCATCCATGCAGTTACGCATAAACGTTTGCGCGGAAGGGAAAAAGAATGAGAGAAAACGGGTGATACCACAAACTTAACAAAAACGAAAAACCGCTACGCTGATACTATTTGTGGCTACGCCAGATTAATATAACCAGGTGAAGTAGAAGGGAAGCTACTCCATCCCCACAATTAAATTGCCTTTGTCGCTAGCCCAGTATTAGTTTGATTACATCGAAATTTTTCAAAAGGATTACTTTGCTGCAGTTGGACACAACAATGAAATTAAATATTGTAAAGAGCATTCTGAAACAAGAACTGACTTAGTTTCGTGTTATATCGAAAATCCTGTTGATTGCCTTTGAAGATCTAAGTGGCGATTTACAACGAAAAAAGTGCCAAAGTAACTGCTATTCAGAGAAGTTACTATATGAACAGATATGATAGAACGGGAATTAAGTAATCCTTAAATGTCTAAGTACATGCAGTATACGTTGAGTGAGCACAGATTCAATTAATACAATCAACTAAATGAAAACAATTCTTTATGAAAGTGCTAGTGAAAGAACTGGAAGCGAGGTGTAGCAAAGCTAATGCAGTGAGCGCTCAGCTACGATCTACTCTCTCCTGCAAGAAGGAAGTCAGTACCGAGACTAAGCTACCTGTGCACCGTTCGATCTTTCGACCAACTTTGTTGTATGGGAGCGAAAGCTGGGTGGATTCAGGTTACCTTATCAACAAGGTTGAGGTTACGGATATGAAAGTAGCTAGGATGATTGCAGGTACTAGTAGATGGGAACAGTGGCAGGAGGGTGTCCACAATGAGGAAATCAAAGAAAAGCTGGGAATGAACTCTATAGATGTAGCAGTCAGGGCGAACAGGCTTAGATGGTGGGGTCATGTTACACGCATGGGAGAAGCAAGGTTACCCAAGAGACTCATGGATTCAGCAGTAGAGGGTAGGAGGAGTCGGGGCAGACCGAGGAGAAGGTACCTGGATTCGGTTAAGAATGATTTTGAAGTAATAGGTTTAACATCAGAAGAGGCACCAATGTTAGCACTGAATAGGGGATCATGGAGGAACTGTATAAAGGGGGCTATGCTCCAGACTGAACGCTGAAAGGCATAATCAGTCTTAAATGATGATGATGATGATGATGATGATGATGATGATGATGATGATGAGTGCTATGGAAATAGATATTCTGTTAAGTACATTCATCCACACCTAATTGATTACTCTGCAGTTCACACTAAAGTGTCTGGCCGAGGGTTCTTTAAACCACCTTCAGACTGAATATCTCCTTTTAAAATTACGTAGGAAAGATAATTGGGAACCCAACTCATGATAGATGTACAGGGTGTATCAAAAAGGACGGCGCAAACTTGCACGGCTGAAAGTACGCGATAATAGAAGCACAAATATCCCAGTAAACACGGGTCTGCAAACGACCACTTGCGAGATAATCACGACTGTATGGTTCCACGCCGCCACTGACGGCATTGTGTGTAACATCGTCCGGTTCGCCCCTTGCGCACTTGAGGCCGTCCTATTTTCGCTGTTCAGACATCGGAACACTGTCGAGAGAAGGAGTAGGAATCACACCATACACGCAGAACGCACAGGACGGATACAGTACACAGTTCCAAAGGGTATCAGTCGGGTCTGACAAGGGAACCTCCACATCGCACTCCCCCTCAGATTTAGTTATAAGTTGGCCTTGAAAAACTGAACACAGATCAATCGAGAAAACAGGAAGAAGTTGTGTGGAACTATGAAAAAAATAAACAAAATATACAAACTGAGTAGTCCATGCGCAAGATAGGCAACATCAAGGAGGGTGTCAGCTCAGGAGCGCCGTGGTCCCGTGGTTAGCGTGAGCAGCTGCGGAGTGAGAGGTCCTTGGTTCAAGTCTTCCATCGACTAAAAATTTTACTTTCTTTATTTTCGCAAAGTTATGATCTGTCCGTTCGTTCATTGACGTTTCTGTTCACTGTAATAAGTTTAGTGTCTGTGTTTTGCGACCGCACTGCAAAACCGTGCGATTAGTAGACGAAAGGACGTGCCTCTTCAATGGGAACCGAAAACATTCGATCGCAAGGTCATAGGTCAACCGATTACGCCACAGGAAAACAGGTCTGATATATTCTATACGACACTGGTGACGGCATGTGCGTCACATGACAGGAATATATTGTTGACCCACCTAACTTGTACACTTGGCGAATGGGTAAAAAGATTCTTCTACCTTGCCCGATTTAGGTTTTCTTGTGGATGTGATAATCACTCCAAAAAAAGTGACGGACGGACAGATAATAATTGTCTGAAAATAAAAAATTAAAGTTTTCACTCGGGGGAAGACTTGAACCAAGGACCTCTCGTTCCGGAGCCGCTTACGCTAACCACGGGACCACGGCGCTCCCTATCCCACCCTCTCCTTGATGTTGCCTATCATGCCCATGGACTACTCAGTTTGTATATTTTGCTTATTTTTTTCATAGTTCCACACAACTTCTTCCTGTTTTCTCGATTGATCTGTGTTCAGTTATTCAAGGCCTATCCACTGTACCAACTTATAACTACACTCCTGGAAATTGAAATAAGAACACCGTGAATTCATTGTCCCAGGAAGGGGAAACTTTATTGACACATTCCTGGGGTCAGATACATCACATGATCACACTGACAGAACCACAGGCACATAGACACAGGCAACAGAGCATGCACAATGTCGGCACTAGTACAGTGTATATCCACCTTTCGCAGCAATGCAGGCTGCTATTCTCCCATGGAGACGATCGTAGAGATGCTGGATGTAGTCCTGTGGAACGGCTTGCCATGCCATTTCCACCTGGCGCCTCAGTTGGACCAGCGTTCGTGCTGGACGTGCAGACCGCGTGAGACGACGCTTCATCCAGTCCCAAACATGCTCAATGGGGGACACATCCGGAGATCTTGCTGGCCAGGGTAGTTGACTTACACCTTCTAGAGCACGTTGGGTGGCACGGGATACATGCGGACGTGCATTGTCCTGTTGGAACAGCAAGTTCCCTTGCCGGTCTAGGAATGGTAGAACGATGGGTTCGATGACGGTTTGGATGTACCGTGCACTATTCAGTGTCCCCTCGACGATCACCAGTGGCGTACGGCCAGTGTAGGAGATCGCTCCCCACACCATGATGCCGGGTGTTGGCCCTGTGTGCCTCGGTCGTATGCAGTCCTGATTGTGGCGCTCACCTGCACGGCGCCAAACACGCATACGACCATCATTGGCACCAAGGCAGAAGCGACTCTCATCGCTGAAGACGACACGTCTCCATTCGTCCCTCCATTCACGCCTGTCGCGACACCACTGGAGGCGGGCTGCACGATGTTGGGGCGTGAGCGGAAGACGGCCTAACGGTGTGCGGGACCGTAGCCCAGCTTCATGGAGACGGTTGCGAATGGTCCTCGCCGATACCCCAGGAGCAACAGTGTCCCTAATTTGCTGGGAAGTGGCGGTGCGGTCCCCTACGGCACTGCGTAGGATCCTACGGTCTTGGCGTGCATACGTGCGTCGCTGCGGTCCGGTCCCAGGTCGACGGGCACGTGCACCTTCCGCCGACCACTGGCGACAACATCGATGTACTGTGGAGACCTCACGCCCCACGTGTTGAGCAATTCGGCGGTACGTCCACCCGGCCTCCCGCATGCCCACTATACGCCCTCGCTCAAAGTCCGTCAACTGCACATACGGTTCACGTCCACGCTGTCGCGGCATGCTACCAGTGTTAAAGACTGCGATGGAGCTCCGTATGCCACGGCAAACTGGCTGACACTGACGGCGGCGGTGCACAAATGCTGCGCAGCTAGCGCCATTCGACGGCCAACACCGCGGTTCCTGGTGTGTCCGCTGTGCCGTGCGTGTGATCATTGCTTGTACAGCCCTCTCGCAGTGTCCGGAGCAAGTATGGTGGGTCTGACACACCGGTGTCAATGTGTTCTTTTTTCCATTTCCAGGAGTGAAAATCTGAGGGGTGTGCGATGGCGAGGTTCCCTTGTGAGGAGTGGCACGTGTGCTGTGTTGTAGTTGCCTCTCGGCAATGTTCCGTCGTGTAATAGCGGTGGACAAAGATTTCCATTGGAATGCAGACAGAAAAGTGGCTCTGAGCACTATGGAACTTAACACCTGAGGTCATCAGTCACCTAGAAAAAAATGGTTCAAATGGCTCTGAGCACTATGGGACTCAACATCTGAGGTCATCAGTCCCCTAGAACTACTTAAACCTAACTAACCTAAGGACATCACATACATCCATGCCCGAGGCAGGATTCGAACCGTAGCGGGCGCGCGGTTCCAGACTGAAGCGCCTAGAACCGCTCGGCTACCTCGGCCGGCTAGGAACAAAGACACATTGCAGCCACAAGAACTAAGTTTTTTGTAGAGTGCACCTACACACTGAAGAGCCAAAGAAACTGGTACACCAGTCTAATATCCTGTATGGCCCCCTAGAGGACGCAGAAGTGCCGCAACACGACGTGGTATGGACTCGACTATTGTCTGAAGTAGTGCTGGAGGGAACTGACACCTTGAATCCTGCAGGGCTGTTAATAAATACGTAAGAGTAAGAGGGTGTGGAGGTATCCTCTGAACAGCACTGCAGTGCCTAGAACCGCTCGGCCACCCCGGCCGGCTGTGTGTGTTATTTGCTGTGTGTGTGTGCGTTTACTATGTTTTAGGCCCTTTATCATAGCAGAGATAGTTGTTTTGTGAACTCTGTCAGTGAACTTGATCAAAGTATTCTGGAAAGTGTGCTTCTCATGTGCCATCAGGATGTGTTCAAATCACTTAGGAAAGGCAAGACTTCCGGTCCACATGGTATACCAATCAGTTTCTTTCAGAGTATGCAGACACAAAAGCGCCTTTCTTAGCAATCACATACAACCGTGCACTTGACGAAAGGTCTGTTCCTAAACTAGCACAGGTCACACCGATATTCAAAAAAGCAAATAGGAGTAACCCATTGAATTACAGACCCATATCATTGACCTCAATTTGCAGTAGGACTTTGGAGCATATACTACTGTAATCGAACATTATGAATCACCTTGAAGAAAATGACTTACTGATACATAACCAACACGGATTCAGAGAATATCGTTCTTGTGCAACACAGCTAGCTCTTTATTCCCATGAAGTAATGAGTGATGTCGACAAAGGATCTCAGATCGATTCCATATTCCTAGATTTCCAGAAGGCTTTTGATACCGTTCCTCACAAGCGACTATTTATCAAATTGCCTGCATATGGAGTATCGTCTCAGTTGTGTGACTGGATTCGTGATTTCCCCTCAGGGAGGTCACAGTTCGTAGTGATAGACGGTAAATCATCGAGTAGAACGGAAGTGATATCTGGCGTTCCACAAGGTAGTGTCATAGGCCCTCTGCTGTTCTTGATTTACATAAATGATCTAGGTGCTAATCTGAGCAGCCCCCTTAGATTGTTTGCAGATGAAGCCGTAATTTACCGTCTAGTAAAATCGTCAGACGATCAATTCCAATTAAAAAATTATCTAGAGAGAATTTCTGTATGGTGCGAAAGGTGGCAATTGGCACTAAACAAAGAAAAGTGCGAGGTCATCCACATGGGTGGTAAAAGAAATCCGATAAATTTTCGGTATAAGATAAATCGCACAAACCTAAGGGGTCTCAATTCGACTAAATACCTGGGAATTACAATTACGAGCAACTTAAATTGGGAAGACCACCTAGATAATATTGTGGGGAAGGCGAAACAAAGACTGCGCTTTGTTGGCAGAACACTTTGAAGATGCGACAAACCCACTAAAGAGGCAGCCTACATTACGCTTGTCTGGTGGATTATTGCTACGCGGTATTCTTACAAGGTGCGATTGACGGAGGACATCGAAAAAGTGCAAAGAAGGGCAGCTCGTTTCGTGTTATCGCGCAATAGGGGTGAGAGTGTCACTGATACGATACGCGAGTTGGGGTGGCAAACACTGAAACAAAGGCGGTCTTCTTTGCGGCGAGATCTATTTACGAAATTTCATTCACCAACTTTGTCTTCCGAATGCGAAAATATTTTGTTGATACCCACCTACGTAGAAATGATCATCATAATAGGAGAAATCAGAGCTCGGACGGAAAGATTTAGGTGTTCCTTTTTCCCACGCGCCATTTGAGAGTGGAATGGTAGGAAAGTAGTATGAAAAAAATGTTCAAATGTGTGTGAAATCTTATGGGACTTAACTGCTAAGCTCATCAGTCCCTAAGCTTACACACTACGTAACCTAAATTATCCTAAGGACAAACACACACACCCATGCCCGAGGGAGGACTCGAACCTCCGCCGGGACCAGCCGCACAGTCCATGACTGCAGCGCCTTAGACCGCAGTAGTATGAAAATGGTTCGATGAACCCTCTGCCAGGCACTTAAGAGTGATTTGTAGAGTAACCATGTAGATGTAGATGTAGATGATGTGTATTATTCCACAAGTGTGAGAATCTGACTTTTTTTTCCTTTGGTCGGCTAAATCACCGTATAATATCACTGTAATGGTTTAGAGGATGTTGACGGTGTTATGAGCTGCTGGTGTGGTACTGATATAAACTTGTACTGGCTGCAGGCAAATGTGTACGGTTCCACACTGATTTCCACCTTCGTGGAACAGGCACATCCGACTTCTCGGCTTGAGCCAGCTTATTTGCAGTTAACGTGTGCAGTGTTTCTACGCGCCTGATGTACTGTTTGCACTGCTGTGCGCTGCGTCACGAGACAGACAGCTTAACAACGAACGTCTTCCCAGGAATGTCAAACAGGCTAGTGCACGTATAATTGTACCTATTTACCAGCGCTTATAAAAGACATTTACGAGGAAATGCTTTCGCACTGTCACATACCCCGCAGTGGAGTTTGTTGCTGTCAAGAAAAACCGGTTTTAAGCTGAACTGCGGTTTGCACAAAACATTTTTGTATTCGGACGAAAACGGCGGTGATTAAATCCTCGTGAAAAGATCACGCCGCCACACCTGTCCTTTGGTGATTATCAGCATAACTCGCTTATCAGATCCGTGACACTGACTCCCCTACTTAGCGATAGTACAAAACGCGCTGCCTTGTTATGAAGTTTTCAGATGTCCTGTGTCAATTATAGCTGGTTAGGATCCCACACCGCGCGGCAATATTCCGGAAGTGGGTTCAAAAATAGTTCAAATGGCTCTGAGCACTATCGGACTTAGCATCTGAGATCACCAGTCCCCTGGAACTTGGAACCACTTAAACCTAACTAATCCAAGGACGTCACACACATCCACGGCCGAGGCAGGATTGGAAGCTGCGACCGTAGCGGTCGCGCGGTTCCAGACTGAAGCGCCTAGAACCGCTCGGCTACCCCGGCCGGCAGAAAGGCAGAGTACGTCGTCTCTATAGAGATTTATAACCTCGTCTGAGTGTTGTGCCACTAAAACACTGTCTGCAGTTCGCCTTCCTCGTATCCTCTGTATGATGGTTCCAGTTTGCATTTTCGCAATTGTAATAACTAGCTTTTCAGTTCAATCTTCAACCTGTAATTTTCGTGAGTTACTGTGTAATCGAAATTTTACGGAATTTTTTTTAGTTTTCACCAGTTACAATGCTCCCTCCTCCCCCTTCCCCTCCCCCTCCCTTTTTGCCTCGAAATTCGTTTTCTTTAAAGAATCGAACTCCCATCAACAAAACAGCTCAGACGGTCTGATTACGTTATACACTGAAGCTCCACAGACACCACGAGTGTTCAAATACAGAGATATGTAAACAGGGAGAATACGGCGTTGCGGTCGGCAACGCCTATATAAGACAACAAGTGTCTGGCGCAGCTTTTAGATCGATTACTGCTGTTGCATTGGCAGGTTATCAAGATTTAAGTGAGTTTGAACGCGATGTTATAGTCCGCGCTCGAGCGATGGGACACAGCATCTCCGAGGTAGCGATGAAGTGGGGATTTTCCCGTACGACCATCTTGCGAGTACTGTGAATACCAGGAATCCGGTAACACATCAAATCTACGAAATCGCTGAGGCCGAAAAAAGATCCTGCAAGAACGGGAACAATGACGACTGAAGACAATCGTTCAACATGACAGAAGTACAACCCGTCTGCAAATTACTGCAGCTCTCAATGCTGGTCCACCAACAAGTGTCAACGTGTGAACCAGTCTACGAAACATCATCGACATGGGCTTTCGGAGCCGAAGGTCTATTCGCGTACCCTTGATGACTGCACGACACAAAGCTTTACGCCACGCCTGGGCCCGTCAACACCGACATTGGACTGTGGATGACTGGAAACATGTTGCCTGGTCGGAAGAGTCTCGTTTCAAATTGTATCGAGCAGATGGACGTGTGCGGCTATGGAGACAACCTCATGAATCCATGGACGCTGGATGTCAGCAGGGGACTGTTGAAGCTGGTGGAGGCTCTGTAAGCCGGTCGCGGTGGCCGAGCAGTTCCAGGCGCTACTGTCCGGAACCGTGCGACTGCTGCGGTCGCAGGTTTCAATGGGCATGGATGTATGTGATGTCGTTAGGTTAGTTAGGTTTAAGTAGTTCTGAGTCTAGGGGACTGATGACCTCAGATGTTAAGTCCCATAGTGCTCAGCGCCATTTGAACCATTTGAGACTCTGTAATGGTGTGTGGCGAGTGCAGGAGTGATATGGAGTCTGTGATACGTCTAGATCGAGAGCTGAGATATACGTATGCATCCTGTGTGATCCCCTGCATCCATTCATGTCCATTGTGCATTCCGACGGACTTGGGCAATTCTAGCAGGACAATGCAACGCCCAACACGTTCAGAATTGCTACAGAGTGGCTCCAGGAACAGTCTTCTGAATCAAAACACTTCCGCTGGCCACCAAACCCCCCAGAGATGTACATTACTGAGCATATCTGGGATGCCTTGCAACGTCCTGTTCATAAGAGATGTCCACCGCCTCATACTCTTGCCGATTTATGGACAGCCCTGCAGGATTCATGGTGTCAGTTGCCTCCAGCACTACTTCAGACATTAGTCGAGTCCGTGCCACGTCGTGTTGCGGCTCTTCCGCGTGTTCCCGGGAGCCTTGCACGATATTAGGCAGAAGTATCAGTCAGGTTACCCTCCATTCAAACGCTGTTGCACGCAGCCACTGTTATTGACTTTTATATAATAGATTTCAGCTATCAGTCGTCCTTTTGAAATTTTGTTGTCAGATCTAGAAAAAAATGGCTCTGAGCACTATGGGACTTAACAGGTGTGCTCATCAGCCCCCTAGAACTTAGAACTACTTAAACCTAACTAACCTAAGGACATCACACACACCCAAGCCCGAGGCAGGATTCGAACCTGCGACCGTAGCAGTCGCACGGTTCCGGACTGCGCGCCTAGAACCGCGAGACCACCGCGGCCGGTGTGTCAGATCTAGATTTCAGCTAGAAACTAGCCATTCTCAATGCACTATCATTTTTCATCAATACATGTAATGCCTGTTTGTCGGGCTTCATCCACAGTTCATTGAATACCCAATATTCAGTGAACTGTGGATGAAGCCCAACCAAGAGGCATTACATGTATTGATCAAAAATGATAGTGCATTGAGAATGGCTAGTTTCTAGCTGAATCTAGATCTGCCAATAAAATTTCAAAAGGATGACTGATAGCTGAAATCTGTTATTTACAAGAAGTATCCGTTTCTTTGGCTCATCAGTGTAAGTGAGTTAATGTGTTAAATACTGGATGTCAAGCGTGTAAAACATTTTTGCTTCAAGACGCAAAATCCTAATTATGGTGCATTTCTTAGTTTTGGAATACTCAATCATAGGCTTACGAAAAAGTTTAGAAAATGTTTGCAATTACGTTTATAGGTTCTTCAAATTTGGAAAGTTCTATCATTATGACAGACTGACTGTGTACTGGCAGAAGTAAAGCTGTGAGTACCAGGCATGAGTCGTGCTTCGGTAGCTCAGATGGTAGAGCACTTGCCCGCGAAAGGCAAAGGTCCCGAGTTCGAGTCTCGGTCGGGCACACAGTTTTAATCTGCCAGGAAGTTTCATATAGCGCACACTCCGCTGCATAGTGAAAATCTCATTCTGACTGAGTATAGTCTGGGTAATTTGCACTCAATTTTAAGAAAAAGCTAGTTTTTCACGCTTCTCAGGGTCTATGACCTCATACCTGTGGAACTTGTCACTTCTTCCACCTCTGGGAATGTTTTTTTGGTGCGTTAAAATCCCGAGCTGCACCCTGGTCCGGAATCCACTTTAACCTGTAGTCTGCGCTATAACTGGCCGTGTCCGTCAGCCGCGCGGGATTAGCCGAGCGGTCTAGGGCGCTGCAGTCATGGACTGTGCAGCTCGTCCTGGTGGAGGTTCGAGTCCTCCCTCGGGCATGGGTGTGTGTGTTTGTCCTTAGGTTAATTTAGGATAAGTAGTGTGTAAGTGATGTGTACATAGTTCCGCGTAGTCAGCGCGTACACAACTTTCCCACTAGAGCGCGCATGCGCAGCGCTCGTCCGTCTCCGCACTACGAGATGGCGCTGCCTTAGAGACGGACCAAATTCTGCTTCCACTGATCCGTGTATTAATATGTAACGCAGCCAGTGAAATTGCTGCTAACAAAGAACCTTTTCTCCTCGCGGATCACACTCGTGCAGTGACACCTGAATGCGCGAGGTATTATAGCGAGTGTACAGACCTCCGATTAGTCAGTCTGTACCAGTCTGTATTAGTCTGTACCAGTCTATAGTCAAGTTTCAGTCTGCGCCTAAGAAGATTATCATATTCCTGTACATAGCCATGAAGATAAATGTATAGACACTGTCAAGTATCAGAGATATGTGAGAATATAATGTACCGAGACCAAAGGAACTTCAGAATGTCAATTGTAAATAGCATCCAGAATCAAGTTACGTAATGTTTATGCTTGTTATTATTTTAATAACTGTGTGTGGAAATTAATCAATTTCTGTTTAAAGTTGGTCACCACCAATCTGCTACGTTAAGCATGCAAGTGGCATTTCTATCGTCTGACCTAATGGCAGAAGATAAACACGCCACGATAAGACCACGAGACATATTGCTGACACTCGCCTACTTCGTTAGAGCGACAAGTCAAATAATCTGATGGTGTGTGTACCGAAGGTCTTACAGTACGCACACCACAGTAAGCTTAGGGACTGATGACCTTAGCAGTTAAGTCCCATAAGATTTCGTCCACACACACATTTGTCCGTCAATTCTCAGAGTGGAAAGGAAGGCAACGGCATACTACCACCAACAGGAGCAGTGTTCAGTGTACTCAAAACAATCTTCGGTCTGATGACTGCTTTGCTTGCTTCATTTATTGACCTATGTGTCATACAATGGTATAATTTTGGAGGCACATTCAGTGGTATATGTGGATACTGCATCCAAAATGTTTTGCGAGTAGATTAAGTGGCAGCTACCTACATTCCTTTCTGCTCTATGCTCGGTTCGTCCAGGTATCTTCAGTCTCCAGGGCTGCCAGATCGTTCTCCAGGCCGTCTCTCCAGCGCCGCCTTGGTCGTCCTATGGGGCGTCTGGTGTTTGTTTTCCCCTAAAGTGCTTTCGTCGCCTATCATTCTTCTCATATACTTTTACTCTACAGCTCCTGTAGAATTGCTGGTTGTTGGATTAATAGGCAGATTTCCTCATTCCTCCCCCTCTATTCTACTTTATCTGACTTTGGTCCCCATATCTTCCTCAGTAGTCTTCTTTCAAATATTAATGGTTTTTCCTTTTCGGGTTTTGTCATGCTCCAGATTTCTGAACAGTACATGCCTGCTGGGTATATCAATGTGTTATACAGGGCGATTTTTTGCACCGTGTACAAACTCTAGGGATTGATCGATGAGAGGATACAGAACAGGTTTAAAAACTTGTGTCCGGAAATGCATGGATTCCGTGCTAGAGATCTTTTAGTCAATCATATTTGTTACAGAGATTGCGTTCTAATACGCGTTGTACCATGCAGCCCTCCTAGAGAGTGGTACTGTTCCTTATGCATCCTGCCCTAGCGCCCTCTCCTGCTGTAGTAGTTGATAATGTTGTGTCGGATTCTCTTCTCTATTGAATGCTATAATCAATGACTTTCATGTATCAGAAATGTATTAAGTTATTTAAGGAATAATGCATTCAAGTACCAATGAACTATATTCTATTTCAACTAACAAGTTACAAACATAGTGTATTTCTCACGTGAAACTAAAATTCATGTATTCCATGTATGAAGTGCTCAATCAGCATTTAATCTGTACAATCTGTGCCGGCCGCGGTGGTCTAGCGGTTCTGGCGCTGCAGTCCGGAACCGCGGGACTGCTACGGTCACAGGTTCGAATCCTGCCTCGGGCATGGGTGTGTGTGATGTCGTTAGGTTAGTTAGGTTTAAGTAGTTCTAAGTTCTAGGGGACTTATGACCTAAGATGTTGAGTCCCATAGTGCTCAGAGCCGTTTGAACCATTTTGTACAATCTGTGTAAACATACATCAGCGCAAACCATTTCAGATGAGAATACCTCATCTGAAATAGGTATAAATAGGCCATTACTAACCAACATGCTACTTAAACTATATTACTCATCCAAATACAGCGTATCACTTCCCTCTATACACTGCAAATTATTCTTAACCACGCTCATTGTGTTACATTTGTTTTTCTTTGACATTTGCATTGTATAAATTATATTCTCATCAACTAGCTAGTAACAAATTATATGGAACCATTATAACAGTTGTTAAGCATTCAATTCGATGTAACCTCAGAGAAATCTTTATATTTTATGTTATTTATATTATTTTAAAAAAAGCATTAACAACTGTATACCAATAAGACTGTAACAATGAGAAGTGAAACGTCCCCTTAGAATAATTAATGAATTACTGTGCTGATAAACCTCTAACTTATTTGATTTTCAAACAGCTGAGCAGAACTGAATGAACTGAGACATTGCTCTCCTTACGTATTCTGATCATCACTAAACTGACACAATATTTTAGCGCAACGTAATCTGACTTTCAAAAATCCCTACAAAAGAATGGCCCTGACTAACAATATCCTATACCTTTCATGAATCACTTACCTCAGAAAAATCTTCGTTACTCGAACTACTGCAATACAGGGAACGCCAATACTGCCAGCTAAATAAAAGATTCAAACTACTGAAGGCACTAACTACTGATAGGCATAGGTAGCAAATGAAAGATTTTGATAGAGAGCAAACAATATATTTACCGTAATAGCGTTCAAAAGTCATAATATATATAGCAGTTCATGATATCCAGTATTACACATTTACTCTTTCTGCCGGACACACGTCCAGATCATCCGTTCTCAAATCTCCGCCATCTCTCTCCCCACATCCACCACTGCTGGCGGCTCACCTCCAACTGCGCAACGCTACGCGCTGTTCACATCCAGCTGCCCAACACTACAATGGCAGACAACAATGCAAACTAGCCACATACTGCACACAGCACAGTCAGTCATTTTCATACAGAGTACTACGTGGTGTTACCAATATAAAAACCTAAACAGCCAACTTACATAACCCCCATGCACGCCACAAAAAATTTTACAAATTGTTTTAGGCAGTGGCCAATACAAATTTGAAAAAAAATTATAATTACAACAACAAAGAAATCAAATGCACACACTTATTGATATACTGTTGGTCAAAAGCAAAGATTTTCTCACAATCCATAAAGACAGTCCTGATCGTTCATCACAGTAAAATAGCAGTGTTTTTCTCAAAGTCTCAGCAGTAAAAGAAAATGCACACGGAAGTAGTGGATTTCTATGCAGTTTTGAAGAAGTAGTGTTGTCCTTCCAACAGAAAGACAGTGCTAACTCTTGACATGCAGACAGGTAATGGGCCACAACAGAGCAAACCCACAGCAAAATGGCTCTGAGCACTATGGGACTTAACTTCTAAGGTCATCAGTCCCCTAGAACGTAGAACTACGTACACCTAACAAACCTAAGGACATCACAAACATCCATGCCCGAGGCAGGATTCGAATCTGCGACCGGAGCGGTCGCGCGGTTCCAGACAAACCCACAGTAGAGTCAGTGATTTTCATACAGAGCGCTACGTGGTGTTACCAATATACAGGGTGTTTCAAAAATGACCGGTATATTTGAAACGGCAATAAAAACTAAACGAGCAGCGATAGAAATACACCGTTTGTTGCAATATGCTTGGGACAACAGTACATTTTCAGGCAGACAAACTTTCGAAATTACAGTAGTTACAATTTTCAACAACAGATGGCGCTGCGGTCTGGGAAACTCTATAGTACGATATTTTCCACATATCCACCATGCGTAGCAATAATATGGCGTAGTCTCTGAATGAAATTACCCGGAACCTTTGACAACGTGTCTGGAGGAATGGCTTCACATGCAGATGAGATGTACTGCTTCAGCTGTTCAATTGTTTCTGGATTCTGGCGGTACACCTGGTCTTTCAAGTGTCCCCACAGAAAGAAGTCACAGGGGTTCATGTCTGGCGAATAGGGAGGCCAATCCACGCCGCCTCCTGTATGTTTCGGATAGCCCAAAGCAATCACACGATCATCGAAATATTCATTCAGGAAATTAAAGACGTCGGCCGTGCGATGTGGCCGGGCACCATCTTGCATAAATCACGAGGTCTTCGCAGTGTCGTCTAAGGCAGTTTGTACCGCCACAAATTCACGAAGAATGTCCAGATAGCGTGATGCAGTAGTCGTTTCGGATCTGAAAAATGGGCCAATGATTCCTTTGGAAGAAATGGCAGCCCAGACCAGTACTTTTTGAGGATGTAGGGACGATGGGACTGCAACATGGGGCTTTTCGGTTCCCCATATGCGCCAGTTCTGTTTATTGACGAAGCCGTCCAGGTAAAAATAAGCTTCGTGAGTAAACTAAATGCTGCCCACATGCATATCGCCGTCATCAATCCTGTGCACTATATCGTTAGCGAATGTCTCTCGTGCAGCAATGGTAGCGGCGCTGAGGGGTTGCCGCGTTTGAATTTTGTACGGATAGAGGCGTAAACTCTGGCGCACGAGACGATACGTGGACGTTGGCGTCATTTGGACCGCAGCTGCAACATGGCGAACGGAAACCCGAGGCCGCTGTCGGATCACCTGCTGCACTAGCTGCGCGTTGCCCTCTGTGGTTGCCGTACGCGGTCGCCCTACCTCTCCAGCACGTTCGTCCGTCACGTTCCCAGTCCGTTGAAATTTTTCAAACAGATCCTTTATTGTATCGCTTTTCGGTCCTTTGGTTACATTAAACCTCCGTTGAGAACTTCATCTTGTTGCAACAACACTGTGTTCTTGGCGGTGGAATTCCAACACCAGAAAAATCCTCTGTTCTAAGGAATAAACCATGTTGTCTACAGCACACTTGCACGTTGTGAACAGCACACACTTACAGCAGAAAGACGACGTTCAGAATGGCGCACCCACAGACTGCGTTGTCTTCTATATCTTTCACATCACTTGCAGCGCCATCTGTTGTTGAAAATTGTAACTACTGTAATTTCGAAAGTTTGTCTGCCTGAAAATGTACTGTTGTCCCAAGCATATTGCAACAAACGGTGTATTTTTATCGCTGCTCGTTTAGTTGTTATTGCCGTTTCAAATATACCGGTCATTTTTGAAACACCCTGTAAAAACCTGACAGCCTACTTACAGAAGTCTTTGCTATTAGATTCAGAAGTATCCGACCCACGTTACATTTCAGGGCGGTGGGTTACTCTGTACTGTTAATGAAATAAATAAATAAATAATAAATAACTTCTCTTGATGACTAAACTCGTAGTGGATGTGATACGGCGTTGTACACAATGCTTCCGTATTCGAATCGAGAGCTTGCCGAAGTGGTGTTTACTTACGGAAAGGCAAATGGAAATGGGCGGTGGGCAGCAAGGCTGTGTCAGGAGACCTATCCCCGCCGACAACAACCACAGCATTCAATGTTTGCAACAGTGCTTCGCCGTTTGTCTGAGACAGGGTCGTTTCAGGAATCAGGAAATCATTTAGGAAGTACCCGAAATGTTCCGACACCAGACGTGAAAAAAATGATTATCACAGTGGAAGGCGACCGCCGTGTCAGTACCGGGCAGTTGGCCCGCCAGTACAGGGTAAGCCAGACGACCGCGTGGGACATTCTCCATGACAGTCGTTATTGCCCTTATCACTTACAGCGTGTGCAGGTCTTACTAGCGACAGAATTTCCACATCGGGAGCAGTTTTGTCACCGATTTTTTCACCAGGCAACCACGATACCGGGATAGGTGTCATCCATCCTGTAATATATGAGGTCATCTTCAGCCCGGGTGGAATCTTCAACTTTCGTAACAGTCATTTGTCGATAGTATGCAGAACAGGTATAGTAACAACGAATCATCTGCATCGGTGCAGCCGGAATGTGTGGGCCGGTAGAATTGGCGACCGTATTTTAGGACCAGTCTTCCTTCCACGTCGCCTAACAGGTCGGAACTACCGGCGTTTCTTGCGGGTGACTTTGGCTCCCCTGCCGGAAGAAGCGCCATTGTCGATTCTAAGGGTTATGTGGCTGCTACATGATGGTGCACCAGCCCACTTCACAATCGCAAAATGCGTTTTAGACAACTACGTGCAGAGTAAAACTGTGAGGGTCGGGAAAAACCCACCGTGGTTCAACAACAAAGTTAGGAAACTACTGCGAAAGCAAAGAGAGCTTCACTCCAAGTTTAAACGCAGCCAAAACCTCTCAGACAAACAGAAGCTAAACGATGTCAAAGTTAGCGTAAGGAGGGCTATGTGTGAAGCGTTCAGTGAGTTCGAATGTAAAATTCTATGTACCGACTTGACAGAAAATCCTAGGAATTTCTGGTCTTACGTTAAATCAGTAAGTGGGTCGAAACAGCATGTCCAGACACTCCGGGATGATGATAGCATTGAAACAGAGGATGACACACGTAAATGCTACGGTCGTAGGTTCGAATCCTGCCTCGGGCATGGATGTGTGTGATGTCCTTAGGATAGTTAGGTTTAAGTAGTTCTAAGTTCTAGGGGACTGATGACCACAGCAGTTAAGTCCCATAGTGCTCAGAGCTATTTGAACCATTTGACACGCGTAAAGCTGAAATACTAAACACCTTTTTTCAAAGAGGAAGACCGCACTGCAGTTCCCTCTCTAAATCCTCGCATCAACGAAAAAATGGCTGGCATCGAAAAAAGTGTCCAAGGAACAGTAAAGCTACTGAAATCACTCAACAGAGAAATGTCTACTCGACCTGACGGGATACCAATTCGATTCTGCACAGAGTACGCGAAAGAACGTGCCCCCCTTCTAACAGCCGCGTACCGCAAGTCTCTAGAGGAACGGAAGGTTCCAAATGATTGGAAAAGAGCACAGGTAGTCCCAGTCTTCAAGAAGGGTCGTCGAGCAGATGCGCAAAACTATAGACCTATATCTCTGACGTCGATCTGTTGTAGAATTTTAGAACATGTTTTTTTGCTCGCGTATCATGTCATTTCTGGAAACCCAGAATCTACTCTGTAGTAATCAACATGGATTCCGGAAACAGCGATCCTGGGAGACCCAACTCGCTTTATTTGTTCACGAGACTCAGAAAATATTAGATACAGGCTCCCCGGTAGATGCCATTTTCCTTGACTTACGGGAGGCGTTCGATACAGTTCCGCACTGTCGCCTGATAAACAAAGTAAGAGCCTACGGAGTATCAGACCAGCTGTGTGGCTGGATTGAAGAGTTTTTAGCAAACAGAACACAGCATGTTGTTATCAATGGAGAGACGTCTACAGACGTTAAAGTAACCTCTGGCGTGCCACAGGGGAGTGTTATGGGACCATTGCTTTTCACAATATATATAAATGACCTAGCAGATAGTGTCGGAAGTTCCGTGCGGATTTCGGGGATGATGCTGTAGTATACAGAGAAGTTGCAGCATTAGAAAATTGCAGCGAAATGCAGGAAGATCTGCAGCGGATAGCCACTTGGTGCAGGGGGTGGCAACTGACCTCTAACGTAGACAAATGTAATGTATTGCGAATACATAGAAAGAAGGATCCTTTATTGTATGATTATATGATAGCGGAACAAACACTGGTAGCAGTTACTTCTGTAAAATATCTGGGAGTATGCGTACGGAACGATTTGAAGTGGAATGATCGTATAAAATTAATTGTTGGTAAGGCGGGTGCCAGGTTGAGATTCATTGGGAGAGTCCTTAGAAAATGTAGTCCATCAACAAAGGAGGTGGCTTACAAAACACGCGTTCGACCTATACTTGAGTATTGCTCATCAGTGTGGGATCCGTACCAGATCGGGTTGACGGAGGAAATAGAGAAGATCCAAAGAAGAGCGGCGGATTTCGTGACAGTGTTATTTGGTAAGCGCGATAGCGTTACGGAGATGTTTAACAAAGTCGAGTGGCAGACTCTGCAAGAGAGGCGCTCTGCATCGCGGTGTAGCTCGCTGTCCAGGTTTCGAGAGGGTGCGTTTCTGGATGAGGTATCGAATATATTGCTTCCCCCTACTTATACCTCCCGAGGAGATCACGAATGTAAAATTAGAGAGATTAGAGCGCGCACAGAGGCTTTCAGACAGTCGTTCTTCCCGCGAGCCGTACGCGAGTGGAACAGGAAAGGGAGGTAATGACAGTGGCACGTTAAGTGGCCTCCGCCACACACCGTTGGGTGGCTTGCGGAGTATAAATGTAGATGTATATGTAGAACGTCCGGACGCGTCTCAGTCCGTTTGCATGGCCTGCTCGTTCACTGGCTCTCAGCCCGTCCGATTTGTGTTTATGGGACCATCTGCAGAACGGGTATGCCGAACCCATTCCAGATGTGGAGACACTGGTGCAGCGTATTCATGCTACCTTGAATACTGTTCGGATGCAGCCTGGCAGATGTGAACGTGTGAGGCAGAACATGCTAAGGCGCGTACACGCATACGTTGAGGCTGACGTACTGTGTTCCGGCGTAGTGACAAGCGCCGGCACGACGATCAAGAATGGAAGACCGGAGAGGGCTGTGAGACGACTTCAGCCAATAGAATGCTGACCGACCCCTCTTAGGACGACTCCAAGACACGCGCGGCCTCTACACGAAGAGAATGTGGGCGCCGCCTCGCCTAGCCGCGGGCACAGTGGAAGACGAGCCGTCATACAAACGCTGCAGCAGTGGCTTATGGACAGTATGATTTTGCTTGCACTGAATTGTACACTACTGGCCATTAAAATTGCTACACCAAGACGAAATACAGATGGTAAACGGGTATTCATTGGACAAATATATTATACTAGAACAGACTTGTGATTACATTTTCACGCAGTTTGCGTGCATAGATCCTGACAAATCAGTATTCAGAACAACCACCTCTGGCCGTAATAACGGCCTTGATACGCCTGGGCCTTGAGTCAGAGCTTGGATGGCATGTACAGGTACAGCTGCCCATGCAGCTTCAACACGATACCACAGTTCATCGAGAGTAGTGACTGGCGTATTGTGACGAGCCAGTTGCTCGGCCACCATTGACCAGACGTTTTCGATTCGTGAGAGATCTGGCGAATGTGCTGACCAGGGCAGCAGTCGAACATTTTCCGTATTCAGAAATGCCCGTACAGGACCCGCAACATGCGGTCGTGCATTATCCTGTTGAAATGTAGGGTTTCGCAGGGATCGAATGAAGGTTAGCGCCACGGGTCGTAACACATCTGAAATGTAACGTCCACTGTTCAAAGTGCCGTCAATGCGAGCAAGAGTTGACCGAGACGTATTACCGATGGCACCCCATACCATCACGCCGGGTGATACGCCAGTATGGCGATGACGAATACACGCTTCCAATGTGCGTTCACCGCGATGTCGCCAAACACGGATGCGACCATCGGGATGCTGTAAACAGAACCTGGATTCATCCGAGAAAATGACGTTTTGCCATTTGAGCAGCCAGGTTCGTCGTCGAGTACACCCTCGCAGGCAGCGCTGATGCAGCGTCAAGGGTAACCGCAGCCACGGTCTCCGAGCTGATAGTCCGTGCTGCTGCAAACGACGAACTGTTCGTGCAGATGGTTGTCGTCTTGCAAACGTCCCCATGTGTTGGCTCGGGGATCGAGACGTTGCTGCACGATCCGTTACAGCCGTGCGGATAAGATGCCTGTCATCTCGTCTGCAAGTGATACGAAGCCGTTGGGATCCAGCACGGCGTTCCGTATTACCCTCCTGAACCCACCGATTCCATATTCTGCTAACAGTCATGAGATCTCGACCAACGCGACCAGCAATGTGGCGATACGATAAACCGCAATTGCGATAGGCTACAATCCGAGCTTTATCATAGTCGGAAACGTGATGTATGAGAAATCGGTTGGAAACTTTCTCCATGCCAGCACGTTGTAGGTGTCTCCACCGGCGTCAACCTCGTGTGATTGCTGTGAAAAGCTAATCATTTGCATATCACAGCATCTTGTTCCTGTCGGTTAAATTTCGCGTCTGTAATACGTCATCTTCGTGGTGTACCAATTTTAATGGCCAGTAGTGTATATACCGAAGTACACTGATTATTTGATGTCGCCATTTGCTGGCGACACACCGTTGTGAACACGCAAAGTTAAGTATTGTCAGATTAACTTTCTGTAGTAAACAGCATTAATACGATTGGCTTGAATTGTTGTCTAGCGATCCGAGCAAACAGCTTCCTAGGCACCCTGATTTGAACAGTGGGCGGAACACAATATACTGTAATTGTTTCTGCATGGGACAGCGCGCATTAGACCGCAGTCTGTGTGACAATCTTTGATTGAATAAATGGTGTCTAACATGGAAACCATGCATTTACGGATACAAGTTCATTAGATCTTTTTTGTTCCGTATCCTCTCGTCGATCAATCTGGAGAGTGGAAAAAATCACGCTGTTTATCCTCATCTTAGAATTTGCTGGTATTGATTTTGACCAGAGCGTCTCCCTGAAGGAATACAATCAATTCATTCTCACTGCTGTTCTTTCTAAGCTATTGTTGCTGGTAAACCAACAAGATTCCATGTATATGAACTGGTGAACACTCTTGTACCTCATGGCTTCCTATCTCAAGGGATACTTTATGCTCTTGCCTTCTGCCTAATTGCAGGAACTCCGTTTTGTCTTGATTCACCTTTAGCCCAACCTTCTGTGCGTAGTTGTACATTTTCTGGTACCTTTGTTTCAGCTCTTGGATTGATTCACTTACGAGTACTATATATCATCTGCATATGCGAGACAACTGAAATTACCATCCATCTACACTCCTGGAAATGGAAAAAAGAACACATTGACACCGGTGTGTCAGACCCACCATACTTTCTCCGGACACTGCGAGAGGGCTGTACAAGCAATGATCACACGCACGGCACAGCGGACACACCAGGAACCGCGGTGTTGGCCGTCGAATGGCGCTAGCTGCGCAGCATTTGTGCACCGCCGCCGTCAGTGTCAGCCAGTTTGCCGTGGCATGCGGAGCTCCATCGCAGTCTTTAACACTGCCGCGACAGCGTGGACGTGAACCGTATGTGCAGTTGACGGACTTTGAGCGAGGGCGTATAGTGGGCATGCGGGAGGCCGGGTGGACGTACCGCCGAATTGCTCAACACGTGGGGCGTGAGGTCTCCACAGTACATCGATGTTGTCGCCAGTGGTCGGCGGAAGGTGCACGTGCCCGTCGACCTGGGACCGGACCGCAGCGACGCACGGATGCACGCCAAGACCGTAGGATCCTACGCAGTGCCGTAGGGGACAGCACCGCCACTTCCCAGCAAGTTAGGGACACTGTTGCTCCTGGGGTATCGGCGAGGACCATTCGCAACCGTCTCCATGAAGCTGGGCTACGGTCCCGCACACCGTTAGGCCGTCTTCCGCTCACGCCCCAACATCGTGCAGCCCGCCTCCAGTGGTGTCGCGACAGGCGTGAATGGAGGGACGAATGGAGACGTGTCGTCTTCAGCGATGAGAGTCGCTTCTGCCTTGGTGCCAATGATGGTCGTATGCGTGTTTGGCGCCGTGCAGGTAAGCGCCACAATCAGGACTGCATACGACCGAGGCACACAGGGCCAACATCCGGCATCATGGTGTGGGGAGCGATCTCCTACACTGGCCGTACACCACTGGTGATCGTCGAGGGGACACTGAATAGTGCACGGTACATCCAAACCGTCATCGAACCCATCGTTCTACCATTCCTAGACCGGCAAGGGAACTTGCTGTTCCAACAGGACAATGCACGTCCGCATGTACCCCGTGCCACCCAACGTGCTCTAGAAGGTGTAAGTCAACTACCCTGGCCAGCAACATCTCCGGATCTGTCCCCCATTGAGCATGTTTGGGACTGGATGAAGCGTCGTCTTACGCGGTCTGCACGTCCAGCACGAACGCTGGTCCAACTGAGGCGCCAGGTGGAAATGGCATGGCAAGCCGTTCCACAGGACTACATCCAGCATCTCTACGATCGTCTCCATGGGAGAATAGCAGTCTGCATTGCTGCGAAAGGTGGATATACACTGTACTAGTGCCGACATTGTGCATGCTCTGTTGCCTGTGTCTATGTGCCTGTGGTTCTGTCAGTGTGATCATGTGATGTATCTGACCCCAGGAATGTGTCAATAAAGTTTCCCCTTCCTGGGACAATGAATTCACGGTGTTCTTATTTCAATTTCCAGGAGTGTATACTCCAGCCCATTGCTGCTGCCTGCATAATCTTACTACTTTCTCTGATATTACAGTGAAGAGAACACATGAGAGAGCATCGCCTTGAGTAAGATTTGTTTCAATCTCGAATCTTTCTGATGTGACTTCTCGGAAACGGTCTGCTGGATGCACGCTGAAAAATCGACGAACAGACTATAGGTATTTTTATATATCCCCAGAGTTTTTCAAACAATTATCTTAAAGTATTCATTGTCGATCGGTTTTGCCGCACTACATGAACAGCGACAATGTAGTAAGCGGGTACCTTTCTTCCTTTCACCGTTTCTTGGGGTGTGTCAGCGAGAGAAAGTTTCGTAAAGCTGTAAGCCGCGCGCTATATTTGTTTCTGTCTGAAATTTAGCCTAACATTACAGAACCTAATATGATCTGAACTGATCTGAATGCAATCCGTCTTGCTATTAAATGCGCAACCGAAGTGAAACAATTATCTGGCCCTAATTAAAATTTCCACTTATCTCGCGTCTTAAAATATTGTTAGACCTGAGTTAGCAGGAAGGGTGATGGATCATTGGGACCTGCAGTCTACAGGAAACCTACTCACACCGACTTGTACTTACAGGCTAATACTTGTCACCATCCGGCTCAGCATGAAGGGGTACTTCGTACCTTGGTACACAGGGCACATGTCGTTTCTGAAGCTGAGACTTTGCCAGCTGAGCTGTCCCATATTGAAGTCACGTTTCGTCAAAATGGTTATAGTGACAGACAGATTGAACGTGCGTTACGCTATCGACCAACTGTACCTCGGGTGATTGATGATAATTCTGAGTCGACACCTAAGTCTACTGCCTTTTTGCCTTACGTAGGAAACACGTCCAACAAGATCGGTCGTATTTTACGGAAATACGATGTGAAATGTGTTTTCCGACCTCCATCTAAAATTAGAGCACTTTTCAGTTCCGTTAAGAATGATCTTGGACTGCGTAAGGCGGGTTTACGAGCTGCTTTCAAGTTCTAACGCCTCCGATTTTTTTTCTAATTAACTACTCACCCGAAATCGATGAAACTGGCGTTATTTCTCGACGTAATCGCCCTGCAGACGTACACATTTTTCACAACGCTGACGCCACGATTCCATGGCAGCGGCGAAGGCTTCCTTAGGAGTCTGTTTTGACCACTGGAAAATCGCTGAGGCAATAGCAGCACGGCTGGTGAATGTGCGGCCACGGAGAGTGTCTTTCATTGTTGTAAAAAGCCAAAAGTCACTAGGAGCCAGGTCAGGTGAGTAGGGAGCACGATGAATCACTTCAAAGTTGTTATCACGAAGAAACTGTTGCGCAATGTTAGCTCGATGTGCGGGTGCGTTGTCTCGGTGAAACAGCACACGCGCAGCCCTTCCTGGACGTTTTTGTTGCAGTGCAGGAAGGAATTTGTTCTTCAAAACATTTTCGTAGGATGCACCTGTTACTTTAGTGCCCTTTGGAACGCAATGGGTAAGGATTACACCCTCGCTGTCCCAGAACATGGACACCATCATTTTTTCAGCACTGGCGGTTACCCGAAATTTTTTTGGTGGCGGTGAATCTGTGTGCTTCCATTGAGCTGACTGGCGCGTTGTTTCTGGATTGAAAAATGGCATCCACGTCTCATCCATTGTCACAACCGACGAAAAGAAAGTCCCAATCGTGCTGTCGTTGCGCGTCAACATTGCTCGGCAACGTGCCACACGGGCAGCCGTGTGGTCGTCCGTCAGCATTCGTGGCACCCACCTGGATGACACTTTTCGCATTTTTAGGTCGTCATGCAGGATTGTGTGCACAGAACCCACAGAAATGCCAACTCTGGAGGCGATCTGTTCAATAGTCATTCGGCGATCCCCCAAAACAATTCTCTCCACTTTCTCGATCGTGTCGTCAGACCGGCTTGTGCGAGCCCGAGGTTGTTTCGGTTTGTTGTCACCACATGTCTCCTTCAACTGTCGATGAATTTCAATTGGTTTCACACCACGCAAATTCAGAAAACGAATGATTGAACGCTGTTCAAGTAAGGAAAACGTTGCCATTTTATGTATTTAAAACGGTTTTCATTCTCGCCGCTGGCGGTAAAATTCCATCTACCGTACGGTGCTGCCATCTCTGGGACGTATTGACAATGAACGCGGCCTCGTTTTAAAACAATGCGCATGGTACTATCTCTTTCCAGTCCGGACAAAAAAAATCGGAGGCCTTAGAACTTGAATGCACCTCGTATATCGTATTCCTTGTAGCTGCGGCATGGCATATATTGGTCAAACTATCAGGACCGTGGAGGACCGATGTACTGAGCATAGCCCGCATCTCGTGGTCGTGCGGTAGCGTTCTCGCTTCCCACGCCCGGGTTCCCGGGTTCGATTCCCGGCGGGGTCAGGGATTTTCTCTGCCTCGTGATGGCTGGGTGTTGTGTGCTGTCCTTAGGTTAGTTAGGTTTAAGTAGTTCTAAGTTCTAGGGGACTTATGACCACAGCAGTTGAATCCCATAGTGCTCAGAGCCATTTGAACCATTTTGTGCTGAGCATAAACGGCACACACGATTACAGCAGCCAAGTAGATCTGCTATTGCGGAACATTGCTTGGATACTGGTCACCCCATGTTATATAATAACACCGAGATATTGGCGTGCACAAACAGCTATTGGGACAATGTTAGTAAGGAGGTAGTTGAGGCCGGCCGGAGTGGCCAAGCGGTTCTAGGCGCTACAGTCTGGAACCACGCGACCGCTACAGTCGCAGGTTCGAATCCTGCCTCGGGCATGGATGTGTGTGATGTCCTTAGGTTAGTTAGGTTTAAGTAGTTCTAAGTTCTAGGGGACTTATGACCTCAGCAGTTGAGTCCCATAGTGCTCAGAGCCATTTGAACCAGGTAGTTGAGATTAAATTAGCGAGCAACCTCGTTAACAGGGATAGAGGTTTCTGTTTAAACTCTGTTCGGAAACAAGCTCTCTCCCTTGTCAAGAAACAGAGGGACAGAATCAGTGCTACCTCACCTGCGAATTCATAGTCTCACTATCGATAGATCTGACTTTGGTCATCTTTAGTGGCACTAGTGTTCAGTGTGTGTGTTACCTTTCCTGCTTCAGTCCGAGAACCGAGGTTTTAAATTTGCCTGTACGCCGCCTGTCCGTTGCAGTTTGCCTTGAAAATGGCGGGGTGTTCTCCCGCCGAAATATCGGCGGTCGCTGAAAGTGTTACCTGGCTGAATTCCCGGAAATTATTTGAAAATATTGTTGCAGATTTCTCGAAAGGACAACAGCAGACAGCTAGCAGGCAGCGGCTGAGGTAGATTTCTCTTTCTAAATAAATATTCAAAGTGATGCGTGTGATAATGCATAATGATAAGCAGTGGGGTGGGGAAGCAACTATCCCAATGAAATGATACGCCAAGACAACGATTTTAGAACGAAATATATATTTGAAAAGACTGTGAGATACTTCGGGTGATCTTTACACATAACATTGGTCTGAACAATACTATACTTATCGAAGTGAAGAATGATGTAAAAAGGGTACAGTGTTAACAGAGAATTTCTGTAAAAGTAGTACTAGTAGCTTTATTCATCTGTAGATATCTTTTACAAGGATATGGGACATGTCAAAGTATTTACAAATGGAGATCAATTTAAGAAAACCTAATTCGTATACACAGAATATATATATTTACAGACTTATAGTTAGAGACAATCCTTAGACTTACTCTTGGTATACAATACCTTTTTTACAAACAACTTATTAAATGATGAATGACACATTGTTCACCCATATCTCACTATCAGTCACTGCACACACTATAGGTCGCACACACATTGTTTCATAACACTTCACTCATTACACACACACACACACACACACACACACACACACTGGCGTTCTCTGGGCCATTTTCTGTAGCGTAACTTCTCATTTGCTATCCTGAAAAACTGAGTCAGCATCCCTTCATAATGAGTGAGATGTTGAGCTCTGAAAGAGGGAGAGGTGTTAGTATTGTGCTATGCACATCTTGGGGGCAAGTATTTCTAGAAAGGAAAAAAAAGAAGGAAAACAACATAAAGTGAAGGTGTTAAGTGCAATGTTGGATATTTTAGAATCATTATTATTATTATTATTTATTTGTGTAATTTTTTTCAAACCCTTATTATGTTTTAGCTAAGTAATCTTTCAATGTATAAAATGTATTGCATAACAGATACGTTTTAGCTGCCTTTTTAAATAAGTCCATTTGTACAATTTCTTTAACCTCTTTTGGTAATTTATTGTACAGTCAAACAGCTTAATCAATTAATATGCAAATCTGTGATTCAGGGAAGTGGAGTGGTGTTTCTCTGATCTCTGAGGTACACTCCTGGAAATGGAAAAAAGAACACATTGACACCGGTGTGTCAGACCCACCATACTTGCTCCGGACACTGCGAGAGGGCTGTACAAGCAATGATCACACGCACGGCACAGCGGACACACCAGGAACCGCCGTGTTGGCCGTCGAATGGCGCTAGCTGCGCAGCATTTGTGCACCGCCGCCGTCAGTGTCAGCCAGTTTGCCGTGGCATACGGAGCTCCATCGCAGTCTTTAACACTGGTAGCATGCCGCGACAGCGTGGACGTGAACCGTATGTGCAGTTGACGGACTTTGAGCGAGGGCGTATAGTGGGCATGCGGGAGGCCGGGTGGACGTACCGCCGAATTGCTCAACACGTGGGGCGTGAGGTCTCCACAGTACATCGATGTTGTCGCCAGTGGTCGGCGGAAGGTGCACGTGCCCGTCGACCTGGGACCGGACCGCAGCGACGCACGGATGCACGCCAAGACCGTAGGATCCTACGCAGTGCCGTAGGGGACCGCACCGCCACTTCCCAGGAAATTAGGGACACTGTTGCTCCTGGGGTATCGGCGAGGACCATTCGCAACCGTCTCCATGAAGCAGGGCTACGGTCCCGCATACCGTTAGGCCGTCTTCCGCTCACGCCCCAACATCGTGCAGCCCGCCTCCAGTGGCGTCGCGACAGGCGTGAATGGAGGGACGAATGGAGACGTGTCGTCTTCAGCGATGAGAGTCGCTTCTGCCTCGGTGCCAATGATGGTCGTATGCGTGTTTGGCGCCGTGCAGGTGAGCGCCACAATCAGGACTGCATACGACCGAGGCACACAGGGCCAACTCCCGGTATCACGGTGTGGGGAGCGATCTCCTACACTGGCCGTACACCACTGGTGATCGTCGAGGGGACACTGAATAGTGCACGGTACATCCAAACCGTCATCGAACCCATCGTTCTACCATTCCTAGACCGGCAAGGGAACTTGCTGTTCCAACAGGACAATGCACGTCCGCATGTATCCCGTGCCACCCAACGTGCTCTAGAAGGTGTAAGTCAACTACCCTGGCCAGCAAGATCCCCGGATCTGTCCCCCATTGAGCATGTTTGGGACTGGATGAAGCGTCGTCTCACGCGGTCTGCACGTCCGGCACGAACGCTGGTCCAACTGAGGCGCCAGGTGGAAATGGCATGGCAAGCCGTTCCACAGGACTACATCCAGCATCTCTACGATCGTCTCCATGGGAGAATAGCAGCCTGCATTGCTGCGAAAGGTGGATATACACTGTACTAGTGCCGACATTGTGCATGCTCTGTTGCCTGTGTCTATGTGCCTGTGGTTCTGTCAGTGTGATCATGTGATGTATCTGACCCCAGGAATGTGTCAATAAAGTTTCCCCTTCCTGGGACAAATAATTCACGGTGTTCTTATTTCAATTTCCAGGAGTGTATATGTAATGTTTGTCAGACAGATCGGCACCAAACATTGTGTGTCCACAGAGTATCAACCAAAACACCGATTTAGTTTGTGCTGTATGCTGTCTTACAGTAGAAGATGCACAAACAGTAGTTCAGAGTATCGCCAGATCTACGGAATGTAGGGAACTGATGGGTCTTCTTTTCCGCGTTAAATACCTGGAATTGTCTGTGTTTTATTAAGCTTTCATCAATGTGACATCTGTGAGCTTTGAATGTGAAGATCTATGGTGAGTTGGTACAGCGTCACATTCTCGTGCTACATATCCCGAATTCGAAATCCACTGATCGTGACTTCTATTTGAACAGATTACGCGTGAAACTGTTGTATGCGTGAACATTTTTCTGTCTTGTAAAAGGACGTTTTGGAGTGTGTAGCAATGTTCTTTTGGGAGCCTTCTTTCGCTTCGTTAGTTGAAAGTAGCAAACCTATAGAGTACTTTCGTATAGATATGTGTGGTGTTATCTATACAAATGTACGCTACAGTTCTGTTACTTTCAACTACCGGAGCGACTGCCAAAACAACATTGCTACAAACTCCGAAACGTCCTTTTACAAGGCAAAAAAAAAAAAAAACAATGGCTCCGAGCACTAAGGGACTTAACATCTGAGGTTTTCAGTCCACTAGAACTTAGAACTACTTAAACCTAACTAGCCTAAGGACATCACACACATCCATGCCCGAGGCAGGATTAGAACCTGCGGCCGTAGCGGTCTACATCTACATCTACATTTATACTCCGCAAGCCACCCAACGGTGTGTGGCGGAGGGCACTTTACGTGCCACTGTCATTACCTCCCTTTCCTGTTCCAGTCGCGTATGGTTCGCGGGAAGAACGACTGTCTGAAAGCCTCCGTGCGCGCTCTAATCTCTCTAATTTTACATTCGTGATCTCCTCGGGAGGTATAATTAGCGGGAAGCAATATATTCGATACCTCATCCAGAAACGCACCCTCTCGAAACCTGGACAGCAAGCTACACCGCGACGCAGAGCGCCTCTCTTGCAGAGTCTGCCACTCGAGTTTGCTAAACATCTCCGTAACGCTATCACGGTTACCAAATAACTCTGTGACGAAACGCGCCGCTCTTCTTTTGATCTTCTCTATCTCCTCCGTCAACCCGATCTGGTACGGATCCCACACTGATGAGCAATACTCAAGTATAGGTCGAACGAGTGTTTTGTAAGCCACCTCCTTTGTTGATGGACTACATTTTTAAGGCCTCTCCCAATTAATCTCAACCTGGTACCCGCCTTACCAACAATTAATTTTATATGATCATTCCACTTCAAATCGTTCCGTACGCATACTCCCAGGTATTTTACAGAAGTAACTGCTAATAGTGTTTGTTCCGCTATCATATAATCATACAACAAAGGATCCTTCTTTCTGTGTATTCTCAATACATTACATTTGTCTATGTTAAGGGTCAGTTGCCACTCCCTGCACCAAGTGCCTATCCGCTGCAGATCTTCCAGACTGAAGCGCGTAGAACCGCTCGGCTACAGCTACCGGCTTTACGTGGCAGAAAAATGTTCTCCTATATAACAATTTCACGCGTAATCTGTTTTTTTTTTAAGAGGTTACGATTAGTGGATTTCGAATTCGGGACCTCTATCACAGCAATCTGACGCTCCTCCAACTTTCCTACCACAGATCTTACATACATACACCCATTAGTCCTTGTTCCATAGATCATGAATACGACATGTCACTTTAACATAAGTTTCTTTACACAAAATAATTAGTTATGTCCGCCCCCGGTAGCTGAGTGGTCAGCGCGACAGAATGTCAATCCTAAGGGCCCGGGTTCGATTCCCGGCTGGGTGGGAGATTTACTCTGCTCGGGGACTGGGTGTTGTCTTGCCCTGATCATCATCATTTCATCCCCATCGACGCGCAAGTCGCCGAAGTGGCGTCAAATCGAAAGACGTGCACCCGGCGAACGGTCTTCGGGAGGCCACAGTCACACATTTTTTTTTTTTTTTTTTTTTTTTTTTTGCATTTGTTACTTTATATCTGAAAATTCATCTATTGAATAGAAGGAGTTGTTATTCAGAAATTCTTTTAATTAGTTTTTAAGTCAGACTTTTAATGCTATTTGGCAAATGATCAAAGATTTTTATGGCAGCATAATTCACCCCTTTCTCCGCCAAACTGAGATTTAATGCAGAATAGTGAAGATCATCCTTTCTTCTAGTGTTGTAGCTATTCATTTCACTGTTATTTTTGAACTGGGGTGGGTTATTAATGACAAATTTCCTAAGCGAATATATGTATCACGAAGATACTGTGAATATCCCGAGTTCCTTAAATAAATGTCTGCAAGGTGATCTTGGGCAGGCTCCAGCTATTATTCTGATTACACACTTTTGTACAATGAATACTTTTCTCCTAATCATTAGTTACCCCAAAATACACTCCTGGAAATTGAAATAAGAACACCGTGAATTCATTGTCCCAGGAAGGGGAAACTTTATTGACACATTCCTGGGGTCAGATACATCACATGATCACACTGACAGAACCACAGGCACATAGACACAGGCAACAGAGCATGCACAATGTCGGCACTAGTACAGTGTATATCCACCTTTCGCAGCAATGCAGGCTGCTATTCTCCCATGGAGACGATCGTAGAGATGCCGGATGTAGTCCTGTGGAACGGCTTGCCATGCCATTTCCACCTGGCGCCTCAGTTGGACCAGCGTTCGTGCTGGACGTGCAGACCGCGTGAGACGACGCTTCATCCAGTCCCAAACATGCTCAATGGGGGACAGATCCGGAGATCTTGCTGGCCAGGGTAGTTGACTTACACCTTCTAGAGCACGTTGGGTGGTACGGGATACATGCGGACGTGCATTGTCCTGTTGGAACAGCAAGTTCCCTTGCCGGTCTAGGAATGGTAGAACGATGGGTTCGATGACGGTTTGGATGTACCGTGCACTATTCAGTCTCCCCTCGACGATCACCAGTGCTGTAGGGCCAGTGTAGGAGATCGCTCCCCACACCATGATGCCGGGTGTTGGCCCTGTGTGCCTCGGTAGTATGCAGTCCTGATTGTGGCGCTCACCTGCACGGCGCCAAACACGCATACGACCATCATTGGCACCGAGGCAGAAGCGACTCTCATCGCTGAAGACGACACGTCTCCATTCGTCCCTCCATTCACGCCTGTCGCGACACCACTGGAGGCGGGCTGCACGATGTTGGGGCGTGAGCGGAAGACGCCCTAACGGTGTGCGGGACCGTAGCCCAGCTTCATGGAGACGGTTGCGAATGGTCCTCGCCGATACCCCAGGAGCAACAGTGTCCCTAATTTGCTGGGAAGTGGCGGTGCGGTCCCCTACGGCACTGCGTAGGATCCTACGGTCTTGGCGTGCATCCGTGCTTCGCTGCGGTCCGGTCCCAGGTCGACGGGCACGTGCACCTTCCGCCGACCACTGGCGACAACATCGATGTACTGTGGAGACCTCACGCCCCACGTGTTGAGCAATTCGGCGGTACGTCCACCCGGCCTCCCGCATGCCCACTATACGCCCTCGCTCAAAGTCCGTCAACTGCACATACGGTTCACGTCCACGCTGTCGCGGCATGCTACCAGTGTTAAAGACTGCGATGGAGCTCCGTATGCCACGGCAAACTGGCTGACACTGACGGCGGCGGTGCACAAATGCTGCGCAGCTAGCGCCATTCGACGGCCAACACCGCGGTTCCTGGTGTGTCCGCTGTGCTGTGCGTGTGATCATTGCTTGTACAGCCCTCTCGCAGTGTCCGGAGCAAGTATGGTGGGTCTGACACACCGGTGTCAATGTGTTCTTTTTTCCATTTCCAGGAGTGTATGATGCCATATGAAAGCAGTGAATGAAAATAGCCATAGTAGGCTAATTACTCATACGTTTATCACTAAAATTTGCAATAATCCTATTAAAATAAGTAGCTGAACCTAACCGTTTGAGCAGATCATTGATGTATTTCTTCCAATTCAATTTCTCATCAATGCACACACCCACACTCAAAGCTCGCAGATATCGTTTCCCCATACTCTATAGTTCAAATGGTTCTGAGCACTATGGGACTTAACATCTTAGGTCATCAGTCCCCTAGAACTTAGAACTACTTAAACCTAACTAACCTAAGGACATCACACACATCCATGCCCGAGGAAGGATTCGAACCTGCGACCGTAGCAGTCGCACGGTTCCGGACTGAGCGCCTAGAACCGCGAGACCACCGCGGCCGGCCTCTGTAGTTCTGGCGTTACTTTTAATTACCGTTCACACATGTTCTACTGGGGGACAGTACACAGCACGAACTAAATTGGTGTTTAGTTGATACTCTATCGACACAGCCCGCATCTCGTGGTCGTGCGGTAGCGTTCTCGCTTCCCACGCCCGGGTTCCCGGGTTCGATTCCCGGCGGGGTCAGGGATTTTCTCTGCCTCGTGATGGCTGGGTGTTGTGTGCTGTCCTTAGGTTAGTTAGGTTTAAGTAGTTCTAAGTTCTAGGGGACTTATGACCACAGCAGTTGAGTCCCATAGTGCTCAGAGCCATTTTCTATCGACACAAAACGTTTGATACCGATGTGAGCGTCTGACATCTGGCGGTTTGGGTGCAAGTGTCCTTAAATACTGGGTGAGTATATTCTGGTTATCTGCTCGCCTTCATTATGTTGCTTCGTAGCATATACATTGTTTCTAAGTATAATATGTTTTTTATTGTCTTAAATTTTTAATGTAAGATTACGCACCTTAATCCATAGATTACGACACCATTTAAAATTTTCGAATTAGCTGAATAATTATATGAAATACGAAAAGCCAAACTTTTGTTCCCTCTAGATTCCATTAGATAGCAACGTCTAGCCGGGTTAGTGTACCATGAACGGAATTAGCCGTTTAGTGGTATGGGTGATACCTGTGACAGAAAAGCGTCATAAGGAATAATAGACTCGTCGATATCTATGTGTAATGATTTGTTTTGTAGGTGTGGTCGAGGCCGAGGTCATCTTTGACAGTAGTCTCTAGTGATCCGACAGGTCTGCCACGGCAGGGACCTGGATCTGAGTTATTATTGCCTATGGGATCCTGCTGTGGTGGGAGATAGGGTTTGTTCCTGATCTGTTGGTCCAGCTTAGAATATCCTACTATCAGGAGGTTGGATGAGGTTTAAGTGTGTGCCAGTCCCATTTCAGTATCTTACATTTCTGTGCTATGAACACAAATCATCATTAGCGTTTATTGCGTCCAAAGTTATAGAAGTGTGTTAAAATTTGTTTTATTGTTTGTTTCAGGTCAGTATCCTGGACCAAATAGCGACTAAAGCTTTCTGCCTGGCATGTGGTGAGTAGGTTCATACTGCTTCATTTGCTAATTTGGATAGTTAAGTTGCGGTATTTGTCGGCAGATGGCGCAGGCGATGATGCAGTGGAAGTGTCACATGACCGTGACAATACGAGGAACGTTCTTGGAAGTCTTACTCGCAAACCCACCACAGATGCTCTGTATTGTTCTAGTCGGTTGGGTCTGCCTGGGCGCTTGTGGAAATGTATACTACCTCTGGCCAAAGCAGTCTGCACTATAGTGCGCGTCATTTACGACGGCGGCCGAGTTTAGCTTCGTTCTGCGCATCTGACGTCACAAAACACAGTCAGCCAATGAAGAGAGAGCGACGTTGCCAGAGCTCGACTGCAGTGCAGAGCACGGACGAGTGTCTTCAGTTTTAGAAACGTTCAGTCATAAATAAAGTAACTGAACAAAAGCAATGTCTTGATAGCAGACATTCTATAAAAGAAAGTTTGGAAAAAGCATTCTTTATACCAATTGATTCGTATTCTATTAATTAATTAAACGAAACAAGCAATAAGCCTCCTAATTAAGGTGATAGTAAGGAAAGGTGTTTGTATCGTTCTCACTAACCGCTTTTTCGCAATAAAGAACAGCGGTAATTGTTTATTTCCTATTGTACTTCGACGAAACGTGAATAATGCATAGTCGTACCAACAGTGTTTGTCGGTATTTTACGTGATATTTTAGAGTCCTCCAGGAATTATGTTCAACAATGAGCTCCGTTAGTATAATGTAACAAGGTGTTTGGCTGCTAAGGGAAAGGTTCTGAGATCAAACCTTGGCTGGAGCATAATATTTTCTTTATTTAAAAACAATACCCAAGTGTCGTACGGCAAGAATTTTATTCACTTGAACGTAATTTTTTGAAATTTTTAGTGCTTCGTCATTTCATTAGAATCATAGTAAGTTCTCGGTTTTTTCTAATTTTGTCCTCCAATATTTCTTTTCACGGCAACTGAAAACAATGAAAAGGCACACGTACAAAATTCATGTTATCTGTTTTGTTTGAGCCGGTCGGAGTGGCCGAGCGGTTAAAGGCGCTACAGTCTGGAACCGCACGACCGCTACGGTCGCAGGTTCGAATCCTGCCTCGGGCATGGATGTGTGTGATGTCCTTAGGTTAGTTAGGTTTAAGTAGTTCTAAGTTCTAGGGGTCTTATGACCACAGCAGTTGAGTCCCATAGTGCTCAGAGCCATTTGAACCATTTTTTGTTTTGTTTGCATATCGTCTCTACTGCAGTCGCTGTTTTACTATTCATATTATTCTTTTGCGACAGTATTACAAGTATTATTTAGAGCAGAATTTCGGCTCGTATGTTGCCGAGCTGCTTGATTGTCTGACGCAATTCCTGCTTTGGCAACATCATATTCAATGTTTTCGTCGACTGACCAATGTTTTGGCAAGTATTTACTGTCCATTGTGACAAACACAAATTGTTTGCGCACTGCGCCTCACTGACAATATATTTTAGTTTCTATGTTTTATTATCTCCACAATTCAGTTTTGTGTTGTTCGCCAACTTTGTTTTAATCAGAACTGTTTATGTTATAAAGTGTGTTCATTTTAACTGGGGACATGCTTTTGTAAGTCCACAGTTTGTTTAATGTATTTTGTCTACTTCCTTTTGATTCACTGAAGTGCTTTAAAATAAAGCCAAACGCGCTCGGTGTAAATAAAAATTTTATTACAGTCGGGAAAGACGGAATATTTTTCAATATTACATACGACACCTATCTGGTACTTAAATTAAATGAGATATTGTTATCCAATAAAATTTTAAATGAAATTTAGGTATCTTGTCCACATTACATTCTCAATATTGTGGCAACTAAAATTGACCACACGGAAAGTATACGCTATGGACTTTTACCTCTGCAAACTCTTCAAAAGTTAGTGCTATGGTTTACTACATTTAATGCTCCACAATAACTGCGTTGAACATCGAAACAAAATTCAGTCATTTATGGGGGGAAGGTATCACTCAAGAAGATGTGTAAAAATCAAATTTTTGGGGCAAATAGTTGTTGTGAAATCGAACGATAAGTGTGTCAAAGCAGTTGGAACACCGTGTGTCTGCACAGGCGAGCAGTGCAGTGATGACAAAATCGCGCACAGCGGGAAGCATGTCTCTGTAGCAGTGAAAGGGTTAATGCGGCCGTGGTGGCTTTACTTCATAATCTGCGCATTCTCCCCTAAATGTAAGTTTTGCGAACTATACTATACGATGGCGCTGCTTTCTTGGCGCATGCGTCGTTTGCAACTGGCAACGCAGCAATCTCCCACATCTGGGCAAGCATGTGCGAGCCGCCAAGATAAAAGAATTGAACTATAGTGCATCACTATCCATGAAACTGGCGACCCTGCAAGGAAACTACTTCTGTGCTACGAGGGTCACTCAGTAATTAAAGAAACAAATTGGTCTGGATGAAAAAGCGTTAATTTTTACAAAACAAAACTTTTTCTACTTTTCAACATAATCCAACATTTATGCACTTGTTCCAATGGGCTACAAGCTTTTTTATTCCAGCAGCAAAGAACACTTTGTCTTGACATTTGAACCAATTTCCCACAAACTTTGTCACGTCCTCATTGCCTTGGAACTTCCTCACACGTAATGCCTCCTTCAGCGCACCAAACAAATGGAAATCACCAGGTGCTAAATCAGGACTGCAAGAGATATAAGGTAGTACTTCCCAGCCCAGTTTGTCGATGGTTTCACAGGTTAGTTGAGCATTATGACGACGTGTGTTGCCTTTCTGGAGAATCACACCTCTCCTCTCAGATCCACGACGTCTCTCTCTCACAGCTGGCTTCACCTTGTTTAAAAGCAAATCCGAGTAGTAATGGCTGTTCATTGTACGCTGATCTTCGAGACAATCACAAAAAACTGGACCTTCAGCATCCCAAAACACCGTCAACACGTCTTTTCCTGCTGATGCTTGGGTTTTGAATTTTTTCTTGACAGATGGGTTGGTGTGCTTCCACTCCATGCTTTGTCTTTTTGATTCTGGCTCATCATAGTGAACCCAAGTCTCATCACAAGTTAAAATTTGAGGAAGTTCTCACTTTCTCTTTCATGACGTTCCTGTAGCTCTGTGCACACTATCAACCTTGTTTCCTTGTGTAGCCGTGTCAACTCCTTTGGGACCCATCTTGCACATGTTTTGCGGTACTTCAGCTTGTTGCAGATAATGTTATGAACTGTACCAATACTAACTTGGACCTTATCAACTGTTTTTACACAGCCACAGTGCGGTCAGCACGAATGATGTCATCAATTCGTCTTTCAAATGAGGGACTTGAAACTGCAACTGGTCGCCCAGTCACTGAATCGTGACCATTTTTGGACTGCTGTAACAACTTGTAAAAATTTGAACTATTCACACAACCTTCACCCTCAACTTTAGACATTGTACAGTATATACTAACTGCTTTATCGCCTTCAGCAAGTAGAAAACCAACAACAGCGTAGTTCAACTGATGTGGATGTTTCAAGCGGACTCGCCATCTTGAAATGTATTTTTGAGGTTGTAAATAAAACAGTGTTGATACCTCAGCTGATGAGGGCTTGTCCCAGTGATGCCAACTTAAAACCATAAAAGTACCAAACTTTCCCTACTAACAGCTTTTTCCCCAGGCCAATTTGTCTCTTTTAATTATTGAATGACCCTCGTATTCCGATGATCATCTTCAAACACGTCTTGGGCTGTTGTTTGTTATCCCTACACATAAAGCCCTCCACATATATCCCCATCTTGTGTCATCACTCAACGTCTCATCTTCCTTCTACATATACAGTATATCTTCATACTCCGCACGCCACTGTACGATGCATGGCGGAGGGTAGCATGTACCCTTACTAGTCATTTTCTTTCCTGCTTCACTCGCAAATAGATCTAGGTAGAAACTCTGTCTATATGCCTCTGTACGATCCCTAATCTCTGTAATCCACACGCAAAATGTACGATGGCGGATGTAGGATCATTCTGCAGTCGGTCTCAATTGTGGAGTCTCTAAATTTTCTCAGCAGTGCTCCTCGGAAAAAGCGTAGCCTTCTCTCAAGGGTTTCGCATTTGAGTTCGCGAAGCATCCCCATAATACCTGTTTGTTAATCGAACCTACCACGAACATATGTACCAGCGCAACTCTGAGGTATATCGATGTCTCCCTTTAATCCAATGTGGTGCAAGTCCCAAGTACTCCAACAGGACTCAAGAATGGATCACACTAGTGAGTTCGCAAAGCATCCCCATAATACCTGTTTGTTAATCGAACCTACCACAAACATATGTACCAGCCCAACTCTGAGGTATTTCGAAGTATCCCTTTAATCCAATGTGGTGCAGGTCCCAAGTACTCTAGCAGGACTCAAGAATGGATCACACTAGTGAGTTCGCGAAGCATCCCCATAATACCTGTTTGTTAATCAAACCTACCACGAACATATGTACCAGCGCAACTCTGAGGTATTTCGATGTCTCCCTTTAATCCAATGTGGTGCAAGTCCCAAGTACTCCAACAGGACTCAAGAATGGATCACACTAGTGAGTTCGCAAAGCATCCCCATAATACCTGTTTGTTAATCGAACCTACCACGAACATATGTACCAGCGCAACTCTGAGGTATTTCGATGTCTCCCTTTAATCCAATGTGGTGCAAGTCCCAAGTACTCCAACAGGACTCAAGAATGGATCACACTAGTGAGTTCGCAAAGCATCCCCATAATACCTGTTTGTTAATCGAACCTACCACAGACATATGTACCAGTGCAACTCTGAGGTATTTCGAAGTCTCCCTTTAATCCAATGTGGTGCAGGTCCCAAGTACTCTAGCAGGACTCAAGAATGGATCACACTAGTGAGTTCGCGAAGCATCCCCATAATACCTGTTTGTTAATCAAACCTACCACGAACATATGTACCAGTGCAACTCTGAGGTATTTCGATGTCTCCCTTTAATCCAATGTGGTGCAAGTCCCAAGTACTCCAGCAGGACTCAAGAATGGATCACACTAGTGAGTTCGCGAAGCATCCCCATAATACCTGTTTGTTAATCGAACCTACCACGAACATATGTACCAGCGCAACTCTGAGGTATTTCGATGTCTCCCTTTAATCCAATGTGGTGCAAGTCCCAAGTACTCCAACAGGACTCAAGAATGGATCACACTAGTGAGTTCGCAAAGCATCCCCATAATACCTGTTTGTTAATCGAACCTACCACAGACATATGTACCAGTGCAACTCTGAGGTATTTCGAAGTCTCCCTTTAATCCAATGTGGTGCAGGTCCCAAGTACTCTAGCAGGACTCAAGAATGGATCACACTAGTGAGTTCGCGAAGCATCCCCATAATACCTGTTTGTTAATCAAACCTACCACGAACATATGTACCAGTGCAACTCTGAGGTATTTCGATGTCTCCCTTTAATCCAATGTGGTGCAAGTCCCAAGTACTCCAGCAGGACTCAAGAATGGATCACACTAGTGAGTTCGCGAAGCATCCCCATAATACCTGTTTGTTAATCGAACCTACCACGAACATATGTACCAGCCCAACTCTGAGGTATTTCGATATCTCCCTTTAATCCGATGTGTTGCAGGTCCCAAATACTATAGCAGGACTCAAGAATGGATCACACTAGTGAGTTCGCGAAGCATCCCCATAACACCTGTTTGTTAATCGAACCTACCACGAACATATGTACCAGCCCAACTCTGAGGTATTTCGATATCTCCCTTTAATCCGATGTGTTGCAGGTCCCAAATACTATAGCAGGACTCAAGAATGGATCACACTAGTGTCCTGCATGTGGTCACCTTTACCAATGGACCGCAATTTCCTAGAATTCACCCAGTATACCAAAGTCGACCATTCGGTTTGCCTGTTACCGTCCTTATGTTTTCATTGCATTTCGTTTCGCATGGCAACATTACGCCTAGATATTTAATCTACGTGACTACGTCAAGGAGCACACTACTAATACTTTACTCGAACATTATGGGTTTGATTTTCCTATCCACCTGCAATAACTGACATTTTTCTACGTTTAGAGCTAGCAGCCATTCATCGTACCAACTAGAAATGTTGTCTAAGTCATCTTGTATCCTCCTACAATCACTCAACGACGACGCCTTGTTGTACACCACAGCATCATCAACAAACAGGTCCGCCCCCGGTAGCAGTAGCTGAGTGATCAGCGCGACAGAATGTCAATCCTAAGTGTCCGGATTCCATTCCCAGCTGGGTCGCAAATTTTTCCACTCAGGGACTGGGTGTTGTGTTGTCCTAATCATCATCATTTCATCCCCATTGACACACAAGTCTCCGAAGTGGTGTCAAATCGACAGACTTGCACCCGGCGAACGGTCTACCCGACAGGAGGCCCTAGTTACACGACATTCACATTTATCAGCAAACAACCGCAGACTACTGCCCACCCTCTCTAACAGATCATTTCTGTATGTAGAGAACAATAGCGATCATATCACACTTCCTTGGGGCACTCCTATTGATATCCTTGGCTCTGATGAACACTCGCTGTCGAGGACAACATACTGTGTTCTGTTACTTGAAAAGTCCTTAGGATTGACATTCTGTCGCGATCACCACTCAGCTACCGGGGGCGGACATAACTAATTATTTTGTGTAAAGAAACTTATGTTAAATTGACATGTCGTATTCATGATCTATGGAACAAGGACTAATGTATGTATGTACACTCCTGGAAATTGAAATAAGAACACCGTGAATTCATTGTCCCAGGAAGGGGAAACTTTATTGACACATTCCTGGGGTCAGATACATCACATGATCACACTGACAGAACCACAGGCACATAGACACAGGCAACAGAGCATGCACAATGTCGGCACTAGTACAGTGTATATCCACCTTTCGCAGCGATGCAGGCTGCTATTCTCCCATGGAGACGATCGTAGAGATGCTGGATGTAGTCCTGTGGAACGGCTTGCCATGCCATTTCCACCTGGCGCCTCAGTTGGACCAGCGTTCGTGCTGGACGTGCAGACCGCGTGAGACGACGCTTCATCCAGTCCCAAACATGCTCAATGGGGGACAGATCCGGAGATCTTGCTGGCCAGGGTAGTTGACTTACACCTTCTAGAGCACGTTGGGTGGCACGGCATACATGCGGACGTGCATTGTCCTGTTGGAACAGCAAGTTCCCTTGCTGGTCTAGGAATGGTAGAACGATGGGTTCGATGACGGTTTGGATGTACCGTGCACTATTCAGTGTCCCCTCGACGATCACCAGTGGTGTACGGCCAGTGTAGGAGATCGCTCCCCACACCATGATGCCGGGTGTTGGCCCTGTGTGCCTCGGTCGTATGCAGTCCTGATTGTGGCGCTCACCTGCACGGCGCCAAACACGCATACGACCATCATTGGCACCAAGGCAGAAGCGACTCTCATCGCTGAAGACGACACGTCTCCATTCGTCCCTCCATTCACGCCTGTCGCGACACCACTGGAGGCGGGCTGCACGATGTTGGGGCATGAGCGGAAGACGGCCTAACGGTGTGGGGGACCGTAGCCCAGCTTCATGGAGACGGTTGCGAATGGTCCTCGCCGATACCCCAGGAGCAACAGTGTCCCTAATTTGCTGGGAAGTGGCGGTGCGGTCCCCTACGGCACTGCGTAGGATCCTACGGTCTTGTCGTGCATCCGTGCGTCGCTGCGGTCCGGTCCCAGGTCGACGGGCACGTGCACCTTCCGCCGACCACTGGCGACATCATCGATGTACTGTGGAGACCTCACGCCCCACGTGTTGAGCAATTCGGCGGTACGTCCACCCGGCCTCCCGCATGCCCACTATACGCCCTCGCTCAAAGTCCGCCAACTGCACATACGGTTCACGTCCACGCTGTCGCGGCATGCTACCAGTGTTAAAGACTGCGATGGAGCTCCGTATGCCACGGCAAACTGGCTGACACTGACGGCGGCGGTGCACAAATGCTGCGCAGCTAGCGCCATTCGACGGCCAACACCGCGGTTCCTGGTGTGTCCGCTGTGCCGTGCGTGTGATCATTGCTTGTACAGCCCTCTCGCAGTGTCCGGAGCAAGTATGGTGGGCCTGACACACCGGTGTCAATGTGTTCTTTTTTCCATTTCCAGGAGTGTAGTTCAGAGATAAAATCACAATACTGAACGAAGCAGACATATGTTCATCAAAGAACATCAGGCTATCATTTAGTATCATTTTATCATTCTTCGATCCTCAGATGAAGTGAATAAATATTCAGGTTAAGGTAGTGACAAGATACATTACCCGACATCTATGTATCAAATTTTAACTTATTTTCGTACGCCAATATTTACGAATAAAACGTTTTTTATTATAATTATGATTCAACCTTTGTTAGTTAACACTTCCATTTGTTAATAACTATCTATTTTTTATGCGCAAAAGGTTGCTACTGGTAAGATTAAGAATCAACGGCATGACGAATACAATCCTATCATGCTAGTGTAACAGCCGGGATGGCCCCTTTGAAAGGGCGCGCCGAGTTTTTTCACCATCCTTCCCTAACCCCATGGCACCAATGACCTCGCGGTTTGATCTCCTCCCCATAATAAACCAGCCAACCGACTGTCTGAGGTAATAACGAATATGTAAATTATCTGGAAATGTTTTGTCTAGAAATATTACTAATCACTGGTCGGAAGTTTTCTAACTTTCGAAGTTATTATTTTTTCCGAGCGCTTTTGATTGAAAAGCTTGCTACTGCGCTGCGATATTGATGTCCGAGCTGACCTCCAAATGCTGTACGTAACCTATGTGATCAAAACTATCCGGACACCCCCAAAAACATACCTCTTCCGAATTAGGTGCATTGCAGTGTGCGATTTGTGCTTTTACCAGTGGGGGGGGGGGGGGATGTCTTAGGGGGTTATTATAATTACATAGGTTACTAGCTTGGACCGTGGCGTTACCCATGGTTAAACAGTTACTTATAAATAGATGTTAATGCCGAAGCTCACTATTCACGCGTATCCACTATCAGAAAAGCCATACCTTGTTATATCTTTAAAAGTACATGATAGGTAAAGCTTAGTTACAAAATCATCTACATACATGTTGATGTTGTTGTTGTTGTTGTGGTCTTCAGTCCTGAGACTGGTTTGATGCAGCTCTCCATGCTACTCTATCCTGTGCAAGCTTCTTCATCTCCCAGTATCTACTGCAACCTACATCCTTCTGAACCTGCTTAGTGTATTCATCTCTTGGTCTCCCTCTACGATTTTTACCCTCCACACTGCCCTCCAATGCTAAATTTGTGATCCCTTGATGCCTCAAAACATGTCCTACCAACCGATCCCTTCTTCTAATCAAGTTGTGCCACAAACTTCTCTTCTCCCCAATCCTATTCAATACCTCCTCATTAGTTACGTGATCTACCCACCTTATCTTCAGCATTCTTCTGTAGCACCACATTTCGAAAGCTTCTATTCTCTTCTTGTCCAAACTATTTATCGTCCATGTTTCACTTCCATACATGGCTACACTCCATACAAATACTTTCAGAAACGACTTCCTGACACTTAAATCTATACTTGATGTTAACAAATTCCTCTTCTTGAGAAACGCTTTGCTTGCCATTGCCAGTCTACATTTTATATCCTCTCTACTTCGACCATCATCGGTTATTTTACTCCCTAAATAGCAAAACTCCTTTACTACTTTAAGTGTCTCATTTCGTAATCTAATTCCCTCAGCATCACCCGACTTAATTCGACCACTTTCCATTATCCTCGTTTTGCTTTTGTTGATGTTCATCTTATACCCTCCTTTCAATACACTGTCCATTCCGTTCAACTGCTCTTCCAAGTCCTTTGCTGTCTCTGACAGAATTACAATGTCATCGGCGAACCTCAAAGTTTTTATTTCTTCTCCATGAATTTTAATACCTACTCCGAATTTTTCTTTTGTTTCCTTTACTGCTTGCTCAATATACAGATTGAATAACATCGGGGAGAGGCTACAACCCTGTCTTACTCCCTTCCCAACCACTGCTTCCCTTTCATGTCCCTCGACTCTTATAACTGCCATCTGATTTCTGTACAAACTGTAAATAGCCTTTCGCTCCCTGTATTTTACCCCTGCCACCTTCAGAATTTGAAAGAGAGTATTCCAGTTAACATTGTCAAAAGCTTTCTCTTAGTCTACAAATGCTAGAAACGTAGGTTTGCCTTTTCTTAATCTTTCTTCTAAGATAAGTCGTAAGGTCAGTATTGCCTCATGTACATGTATACGAGGGAAATTCATAAAGTCAAGACACATTTGTGAAAAGCTGTACTTATTCTGATGATAGAAAACCGAAACATGCGTTATTTTTCTGCGTAACCTCCCTGGACTTCAATGTAGTTTTCCCGACGTTTTACGAGTTTTTTTATTTCATCAGAAAATACGTTTTTCGGTTGCATCTGTAACCAATTTTGCACCACAGAATTGACGTCTTCGTCACTTTCAAATCTTCTTCCCTGCAGTGCTTTCGTTAAGGGTCTAAACATGTGAAAATCGCTTGGAGCCAGGTCTGTACTGTTTCGTGGATGTTCCAGCACCTCGAATCTCGACTCCTTTATTGCGTCGGCTGCCAGTTTGGCAGAATGTGGTCGAGCGTTATCTTGCTGCAGGGTGACACCTCTTCGCAGTTTTCCACGACGTTTGGATCTGATTGCAGGTTTTAGTTTCGTACGCAACACGTCACATCCACCATACAATACAGACCTGGCTCTAAAGCGTCGTTTACGCTGGAGCGACGTCTTGCAACATTGTGGCATGCTACGGAAATGTGGCGTGCGTCGCCTTGTCATTTAGTTCTAAATGTTTTGAAATGCTTAACTACTGCATAACACTTTTTCAAAATTAATAAGCAAACATATCAATAGTATTAATAGTAAGACTGTATTAAAAAGTTTCAGTGTTCGGCTCCATAAATTTAAATTACATCTAAAGTTTTACTCCAGTGCGTGGGAAATAAACATCCCAGGTTGGGATGCATAAACTAAAACCAGAGGAGGGGATAGTCTGATGCAGAGGGGGGGAAATCCCCCCCCCCCACCTTCCCCTGTAAATCGCAGACTGGTGCACTGTGCTGCCACCTACTGCCAGGTACTCCACATCAGTGACCTCAGTAGTCATTAGACATCGTAAAGGAGAGCAGAATGGGGCGCTCCGCGGAACTCACGGACTTCGAACGTGGTCAGGTGATTGGGTGTCACTTGTGTCATACGTCTGTACGCGAGATTTACACACTCCTAAACATCCCTAGGTCCACTGTTGCCGATGTGATAGTGAAGTGGAAACGTGAAGGGACACGTACAGCACAAAAGCGTACAGGCCGACCTCGTCTGGTGACTGACTGAGACCGCCGACATTTGAAGAGGGTCGTAATGTGTAACAGGCAGACATCCAGACATCCATCGAAACCATCACGCAGGAATTTCAGACTGCATCAGTATCCACTGCAAGTACTATCACAGATAGGCGGGAGATGAGAAAAATTGGATTTCATGGTCGAGTAGCTGCTAATAAGCTACACATCACGCCGGTAAATGCCAAACGACGCCTCGCTTGGTGTAAGCAGCGTAAACGTTGGACGACTGAACAGTGGAAAAACGTTGTGTGGAGTGACGAATCACGGTACACAATGTGGCGATCCGATGGTATGGCGAATGCCCGGTGAACGTCATCTGCCAGCGTGTGTAGTGCCAACAGTAAAATTCGGAGGCGGTGGTGTTATGGTGTGGCCGTGTTTTTCTTCGAGAGGGCTTGCACCACTTGTCGTTTCGCGAGGCACTATCACAGCACAGGCCTACATTGACTGTTGAAGAGCAGTTCGGGGATGTCGATTGCATCTTTCAACACGATCGAGCACCTGTTCATAATGCACGGCCTGTGGCGGAGTGGTTACACGACAATAACATTCCTGTAATGGACTGGCCTGCACAGAGTCCTGACCTGAATCCTATAGAACACCTTTAGGGATGTTTTGGAACGCCGACTTCGTGCCAGGCCTCACCGACCGACATGGATACCTCTCCTCAGTGCAGCACTCCGTGAAGAATGGGCTGCCATTCCCCAGGAAACCTTTCAGGACCTGATTGAACGTATGCCTGCGAGAGTGGAAGCTGTCATCAAGGCTAAGGGTGGGCCAATACTATATTGAATTCCACCGTTACCGACGTACGGCGCCACGAACTTGTAACTAATTTTCAGCCAGATGTCCGGATACTTTTGATCACATAGTGTATGAACGAGTTGGAAGAGTGCCAGTTGAGAAGATATGTTCGTGAGATCAGACGTTTAGCTCAAAAAGAGACAAAACTGGAGGGTTTTAGAGTTGGAAGAGACGCACATACATTGGTAGAAACATTAGGCCACAAACAGAAAGGTTAAAAAAAATCCGAATGGCAGTACTTCACCAGGTATAAATTCCGTATATGTGCGATAATTGTAGCATAATGCACAGCCCTAAATAACTGGTAATGCGTGTTTCCAGTGGCAGCATGGCGGAACAGGCGTGGTGAGCGCCGCAGGAACGAGTTACGTAATGGCGGAAGTGATTATCGATACGGCCCGGTGCGTGCAACGCGTTAGCCGCTGGCCGAATACAAATTACGATCTGCAACCCCCGTAAAGTCAGCAGAGCGGCGTTTCAACAGATACACCAGGCGAGTTGCATAAAGGCGCTTCCAGTGCTTCTGCACAAACTAGGATCACTGCATAAAATACACTCTAAGGCAGAATAAACGAGGCACCGCTAAGGAATCACCTGAATGGGACGGAAATCGGTAGATGCATTGTACGCATACAGAATTTTTATTGTCATCAGTCTATTGACTGGTTTAATGCAGCCCGCCACGAATTCCTTTCCTGTGCTAACCTCTTCGTCTCAGAGTAGCACTTGCAACCTACGTCCTCAATTATTTGCTTGACGTATTCCAATCTCTGTCTTCCTCTACAGTTTTTGCCCTCTACAGCTCCCTCTAGTACCGTGGAAGTCATTCCCTCATGTCTTAGCAGATGTCCTATCATCCTGTCCCTTCTCCTTATCAGTGTTTTCCACATATTCCTTTCCTCTCCGATTCTGCATAGAACCTCCTCATTCCTTACCTTATCAGTCCACCTAATTTTCAACATTCGTCTATAGCACCACATCTCAAATGCTTCGATTCTCTTCTGTTCCGGTTTTCCCACAGCCCATGTTTCACTACCATACAATGCTGTACTCCAGACGTACATCCTCAGAAATTTCTTCCTCAAATTAAGGCCGGTATTTGATATTAGTAGACTTCTCTTGGCCAGAAATGCCTTTTTTGCCATAGCGAGTCTGCTTTTGATGTCCTCCTTGCTCCGTCCGTCATTGGTTATTTTACTGTCTAGGTAGCAGAATTCCTTAACTTCATTGACTTCGTGACCATCAATCCTGATGTTAAGTTTCTCGCTGTTCTCATTTCTACTACTTCTCATTACCTTCGCCTTTCTCCGATTTACTCTCAAACCATACTGTGTACTCATTAGACTGTTCATTCCGTTCAGCAGATCGTTTAATTCTTCTTCACTTTCACTCAGGATAGCAATGTCATCAGCGAATCGTATCATTGATATCCTTTCACCTTGTATTGTAATTCCACTCCTGAACCTTTCTTTTATTTCCATCATTGCTTCCTCGATGTACAGATTGAAGAGTAGGGGCGAAAGGCTACAGCCTTGTCTTACACCCTTCTTAATACGAGCACTTCGTTCTTGATCGTCCATTCTTATTATTTCCTCTTGGTTGTTGTACATATTGTATATGACCCGTCTCTCCCTATAGCTTACCCCTACTTTTTTTCAGAATCTCGAACAGCTTGCACCATTTTATATTGTCGAACGCTTTTTCCAGATCGACAAATCCTATGAAAATGTCTCGATTTTTCTTTAGCCTTGCTTCCATTATTAGCCGTAACGTCAGAATTGCCTCTCTCGTCCCTTTACTTTTCCTAAAGCCAAACTGATCGTCACCTAGCGCATTCGCAATTTTCTTTTCCATTCTTCTGTATATTATTCTTGTAAGCAGCTTCGATGCATGAGCTGTTAAGCTGATTGTGCGACAATTCTCGCACTTGTCTGCTCTTGCCCGCCGGCCGAAGTGGCCGTGCGGTTAAAGGCGCTGCAGTCTGGAACCGCATGACCGCTACGGTCGCAGGTTCGAATCCTGCCTCGGGCATGGATGTTTGTGATGTCCTTAGGTTAGTTAGGTTTAACTAGTTCTAAGTTCTAGGGGACTAATGACCTCAGCAGTTGAGTCCCATAGTTCTCAGAGCCATTTGAACCATTTTTTGCTCTTGCCGTCTTCGGAATTGTGTGGATGATGCTTTTCCGAAAGTCAGATGGTATATCGCCAGACTCATATATTCTACACACCAACGTGAATAGTCGTTTTGTTGCCACTTCCCCCAATGATTTTAGAAATTCTGATGGAACGTTATCTATCCCTTCTGCCTTATTTGACCGTAAGCCTTCCAAAGGTCTTTTAAATTCCGAATCTAATACTGGATCCCCTATCTCTTCTAAATCGACTCCTGTTTCTTCTATTAGTGATTACGATTTCATAAATACTGCGTGATTTATACAAGGGGCAGACCGTCACAAATTGTGCAACTCAGTTACGCGTTGGTCCACCTCTGGTTCTTATGCAAGCAGTTATTCGGCTCAGCATTAACTGATATACGAGGTGCGACAATAAAGTAATTAGACTAATGTGGAAAAAAAAATGTTGGTTACCGTTTTAGTCAAGTTTACTGTGTCTCCTTCAAAGTAGTTCCCTTCTGATTGCACACACTTTTTCCAGCGCTTCTGCCATTGATGGTAACATTTCTGGAACTCATTTTCTGTTAAAATGGTTCAAATGGCTGTTAGTACTATGGCACTTAACATCTGAGGTCATCAGTCCCCTAGAACTTAGAACTAATGTTTAACTAACCTAAGGACATCACACACATCCATGCCCGAGGCAGGATTCGAACCTGCGACCGTAGCGATCGCGCGGTTCCAGACTGAAGCGCCTAGAACCGCTCGGCCACTCCGGTCGGCACTCATCTTCTGTAATATCCTGCAAGACCCTCTTCAAGCTTTTTGGACGTCTTGTGTTATTTGAAAATGGTGTCGCTTGACCGCCGTTTTGACTCTTGGAAATAGAAAAAAGTCGCACGGAGCGATATTTGGTGAATAAGGTGGCTGTGGTAGTACTGAAATTTGTGTTGAGGTCAAAAATTGCTGTACTGACAGAGCAGTATGGCATGGCGCATTATCGTGATGCAAAATCCAATTACCACCAATGATGGCACGGACACGAAGAACTCTTTTTACGAAGTCTTTCTAAAATTTCTTTGCAGTAATATCGGTTAACTGTTTGTCCAGGAGGCACCCACTCTTTATGAACAATTCCCTTGGAATGAAAGAAGCACACAAGCTTGCATTTCACTTTTGACTCTGACATGCGAGCGTTTTTTGGTCTGGGTGATCCCTTTCAGCACCATTGCTAACTTTGGCGTTTTGTCTCGGGATCGTACAGAAAAAACCAACTTTCATCACCAAGGCTTAACAATTCCGGATTGGTTTCCGTTTGGTCTAACAGATCGGCTGCCACATTTTCACGTGTTTCTCGCTGTTGTGGGGTGAGATTTTTGGGGACCATTTTTGCACAAATCTTTCCCATTCCAAGATCTTCAGTTATTATTAGACGAACCGTTTGTCGATTGATGTTCAGTTCTCCTGGAATCATTTTCGCGGGTAATCTTCGATCAGATCGTACGACTTCACGCACCATGGCCAAGTTGACATCTGTCCGTGAAGTTGACGGCCGACCACTGTGGTCTTCATCTTCAACATTCGTTGTGCCTCCTCTCCAAAACCCTTCTGAAGCTTACCGTAAGTTGTCGTCGCGTTTTCACCCAATTTAACGCAAAAAGAAATGGCAAGCCGTTGCGCAATATTATACGGTTCCATTTCAGTGACGAGAGACACAAACAGGTGTTAACGTATTACAGCACAACGCGGGACTGAGCAGTTGTATCGATGTGCCGCTTGGACTAGAAGCAGCTTATAGACCGAGGTCAAAGATATTGCTCGTACACCAGCCTGCAGGGCTGCCACATCTTGCAAAGAAAATCAGTCTCATTACTTTATTGTCGCACCTTGTACTTGTCGAATGTCCTCCTGAGGATACGGTGCCAAATTCTGTCCGACTGGCGCATTTGTTCGTCAAGATGCCGAGATTGTTGGAGGGCCCTGCCCACAATGCTTCTAATGTTCTCAGTTTGGGAGAGATACGCCTGCCTTGCTGGCCAAGGTAGGCTTTGGCAAGCATGAATGCAAACAGCAGAAACTTTCACCGTGTGTGAGCAGGTGTTATCTTGCTGAAATGCAAGCCTGGGATGGCTTGGCATGAAGGGCAATAAAAAAGGACGCCGAATTTCGTCGGTGTACCGCTTTGCTGCAGATGAAACCAAAGGGGTCCTGCTCTGGAAAGAAATGGCATTCCAGAACATGACTCCTTGTTGTCAGGCTGTACGGCGTGCCATGGTCACGCTGGCATCTCACTGTTGTCTGAGGCTTCTCCAGTGATCTCCAGTGATCGGGGTTCAGTTCGAAGCGGGACTCACCACTGAAGACCTGTGTCCTCCAGTCAGTGACATTCCAGGCCGAAGACGTATCTGGAGACATAGTGGACAATGGGGGGTACCAACCCGACTGTCGCCCACAGTACTGAGTGACAGCCAGGAGTCATGGTCTCAGATGACATTTCATTTCGCACCTGGATGCCTCTGCTTGTCATGCGCGGCATCCTTACAGCACAGCGGTATGTTGACGATTTCTGTGGTGTCACCGCCAGACACCACACTTGCTAGGTGGTAGTCTTTAAATCGGCTGCGGTCCGCTAGTATACGTCGGACCCGCGTGTCGCCACTATCAGTGATTGCAGACCGAGCGCCGCCACACGGCAGGTCTAGAAAGAAATGGTTCAAATGGCTCTGAGCACTATCGGACTCAACTGCTGTGGTCATCAGTCCGCTAGAACTTAGAACTACTTAAACCTAACTAACCTAAGGGCATCACACAACACCCAGCCATCACGAGGCAGAGAAAATCCCTGACCCCGCCGGGAATCGAACCCGGGAACCCGGGCGTGGGAAGCGAGAACGCTACCGCACGACCACGAGATGCGGGCGGCAGGTCTAGAGAGACTCCCTAGCACTCGCCCCAGTTGTACAGCCGACTTTGCTAGCGATGGTTCACTGAAAAATTACGCTCTCATTTGCCGAGACGCTAGTTACCATAGCATTCAGCTACGTCATTTGCTACGACCTAGCATGGCGCCATTACCAGTTACTGTTGATGCTGTGAAACATGTACCGTCAAGAGCGATGTTCACCAATTATGGATTAAAGTTAAGTATTGTACCAGTTACCTCATTTTTTCTGAAGTCTAAATGCCTTGTCCTGTTCCAGACCTCACGCCAGCCTGCGTGAGCTTAAACGCGTGCCTTTCGGCTTCCTATCATAGTGGGTTGGCTGTCTTTCCAATCCACAACAATTTGTACGCCCCGTTTTGTTTCCCTTCAAGGCACCCCATCCTGACCTTACATCTCAGGAAAACAATAACCCTTCCGCAGATGGCAAAAGTTTCTACTGCTTGTCTTCGCGCCTACCGAATCCTGTTTTGGCCAGCAAGGTCGCCGGATTTCTCCCCAGTTGGCAACGTTGGAGCATTGTAGGCAGGGCCCTGGAACCGTCTCGGGATTTTGTCGATGTGTCACACGAATTGATCAGAATCAGGCACGATGTCCCTCGGGTCAGTGTCCAACAACTCTGTCAGTCGATGCTAAGGCGCTCACATAAAGGCCAGAGATGGACCAGAGTGTTACTGACGTGCTCAATTTGTGAAGCTCTATCTCGTGAATAAATCATCCAGGTTTTCTATATTTGTAATCATTTGTTTGTCTGTAGAGAGATGTCGTACCTACCGATTTCCGTTCCATTTGGACAACTTCATCGTGGTGGCTCGTATTTTTCGTCTCCGAGTGTACTGGACACGCCTTTCAAGTCGCACACTGGTGTTCCTGGAGTGGTGTTGAAATTGCAGAACTGGTAAGTGGTGATCACGTGACAGTCCACCCGTGATGTAAGTCACGGGCGTTAAGCGGTCTGTGTTTGAGTGTCGGCTGTGCAGAATTAGCTGAGTGATATGGTGCTACTTGCAGAAACAAGCTATCGTGTGTGGGCCACACCGTGACTGAAGTTTCCCGATATTTCAAAATGGCTCTGAGCACTATGGGACTTAACATCTATGGTCATCAGTCCCCTAGAACTTAGTACTACTTAAACCTAACTAACCTAAGGACAGTACACAGCACCCAGCCATCACGAGGCAGAGAAAATCCCTGACCCCGCCGGGAATCGAACCCGGGAACCCGGGCGTGGAAAGCGAGAACGCTACCGCACGACCACGAGATGCGGGCTACCGATATTTCGACGAATCGATGCAGAGTGTCCGTCGTGTGTACAAAGAATGGTGCGCCAGTTGGAGCCATCCAACATCTTAAAACAGCAGTAGCAGTAAAAAATACCACGACCGACGACGACCGGAGTCGAATGTTGTCCCTCGTCAACAACGATCGGTTTCAAACCAGAAATTAGCATACTCGAAGTTGTAAGGAACCTCTTGTTGAGTTCCTGCGTAGAGTTCTCGTGCATTTTAGTTTATTTTCAGATTTGCTATTTCATATACGTGAAGGCCTGAAAGTCCAAACAAGGCACCGGGACTAGACAACATTCCAGTAGAACTACTGACAGTCTTGGGAGAGCCAATGACAAAACTCTACCATCTGGTGAGCAAGATGTATGAGACAGGTGAAATACCCTCAGACTTCAAGAAGAATATAATAATTCCAATCCCAAAGAAAGCAGGTGTTGAAAGATGTTAGAATTACCCAACTATCGGTTTAGTAAGTCACGGCTGCAAAATACTATCGCGAATTCTTTACAGACGAATGGAAAAACTAGAAGAAGCCGACCTCGGGGAAGTTCAGTTTGGATTCCGTACAAATGTTGGACTCGTGAGGCAATACTGACCCTACGACTTATCTTAGAAAATAGATCAAGGAAAGGCAAACTTACGTTTCTAGCATTTGTAGACTTACAGAAAGCTTTTGACAATATTGACTGGAATACTCTCTTTCAAATTCTGAAGGTGGCAGGGGTAAAATACATGGAGCCAAATTTGTACAGAAACCAGATGGCAGTTGTAACAGTCGAGGGACATGAAAGGGAAGCAGTGGCTGGGAAGGGAGTGAGACAGGGTTGTAGCGTATCCCAGATGTTATTCACTCTGTATATTGAGCAAGCAGTAAAGGAAACAAAACAAAAATTCGGAGTAGGAATTAAAATCCACGGAGAAGAAATAAAAACTTTGAGGTTCGCCGATGACATAGTAATTCTGTCAGAGACAGCAATGGACTTGGAAGAGCAGTTGAACGGCATTGACAGTGTCTTGAAAGAAGGATATAAGATGAACATCAACAAAAGCAAAACGAGGAAAATGGAATGTAGTCGAAATAAATCGTGTGTTGCTGAGGGAATTAGATTAGGAAATGAGACACTTAAAGTAGTAAAGGAGTTTTGCTATTTGGGGAGCAAAATAACTGATGATGGTCGAAGTAGAGAGGGTATAAAATGTAGACTGGCAATGGCAAGGAAAGCGTTTATGAAGAAGAGAAATTTGTTAACATCTAGTGTAGATTTAAGTGTCAGGAAGTCGTTTCTGAAACTATTTGCATGGAGTGTAGCCATGTATGGAAGTGAAACGTGTACGATGAATAGTTTAGACAAGAAGAGAACAGAAGCTTTCGAAATGTGGTGCTACGGAAGAATGCTGAAGATTAGATGGGTAGAATACATAACTAATGAGGAGGTACTGAATAGAATGAATAGAATTGGGGAGAAGAGGAGTTTGCGGCGCAACTTCACTAGAAGAAGGGATCGGTTGGTAGGTCATGTTCTGAGGCATCAAGGGCTCACCAATTTAGTATTGGAGGGCAGCCTGGAGAGTAAAAGTCGTAGAGGGAGAGCAAGAGATGAATACACTAAGCAGATTCAGAAGGATGTAGGTTGCAGTAGGTACTGGAAGAAGCTTGCACGGGATAGAGTAGCATGGAGAGCTGCAGCAAAGCAATCTCAGGACTGAAGACCACAACAACATGCGTGAAGGGGATGTATCGGCGCTGCAGTACGGATGGAGTAAGGAGCGATCGGTGGGTTCCCACGCTGGCCGGCGGAGGCGGTTGCCCATCTGGCGCTCTCAGAGCCAGTGGGTTAAGGGGCCGATGCAGAAATCGCTGGTGACGTCAGCGAAGACATACGTAGGGAAAGCATATTTATTCTGGTGCGAATCAATTAATTGTTGTTAATAAATATTTGCTAACAAAAGTTGCTTTTTGCCTCTCAGACATTAGGAGTGCCTGGGTCATAAATACTATCTTTCTGTAATTTAACAATACCAGGAATCTTTGATATTAATAGATAAATGAATGACTTTGGCGTATCCGAAAATGTACGGTCTTATACGAGCCATACCGATTGTACGCTCAAGTTACAGACTGTGCACTATAGTCGGGATAGGATGCGTTGCGATCTAGTCATGCGGTAGACCATGCTCTCGTATCTTTAACACTTAGCTTATAATAGTGTGAACAAGTTCCTTTTACGGAGTTCCTTAAATAAACGCACTATAATGGCATCCCATGGGAAAATTATTTGCATAAAAAACTTCATGCCGCTTTATTACGTAAAACAAACACAGCAGTATTGCAGTTCCAGAATCCGACGGCGCTGCTACGGCTCTGCTAGGGGATATACAGGGTGTTCCAAAAATGACCGGTATATTTGAAACGGCAATAAAAACTAAACGAGCAGCGATAGAAATACACCGTTTGTTGGAATATGCTTGGGACAACAGTACATTTTCAGACGGACAAACCTCCGAAATTACAGTAGTTACAATTGTCAACAACAGATGGCGTTGCGGTCTGGGAAACTCTATAGTACGATATTTTCCACATATCCACCATGCGTAGCAATAATATGGCGTAGTCTCTGAATGAAATTACCCGAAACCTTTGACAACGTGTCTGGCGGAATGGCTTCACATGCAGATGAGGTGTACTGCTTCAGCTGTTCAATTGTTTCTGGATTCTGGCGGTACACCTGGTCTCTCAAGTGTCCCCACAGAAAGAAGTCACAGGGGTTCATGTCTTGCGAATAGGGAGGCCAATCCACGCCGCCTCCTGTATGTTTCGGATAGCCCAAAGCAATCACACGATCATCGAAATATTCATTCAGGAAATTAAAGACGTCGGCCGCGCGATGTGGCCGGGCACCATCTTGCATAAACCACGAGGTGTTCGCAGTGTCGTCTAAGGCAGTTTGTACTGCCACAAATTCACGAAGAATGTCCAGATAGCGTGATGCAGTAATCGTTTCGGATCTGAAAAATGGGCCAATGATTCCTTTGGAAGAAATGGCGGCCCAGACCAGTACTTTTTGAGGATGCAGGGACGATGGGACTGCAACATGGGGCTTTTCGGTTCCCCATATGCGCCAGTTCTGTTTATTGACGAAGCCGTCCAGGTAAAAATAAGCTTCGTCAGTAAACCGAATGCTGCCCACATGCATATCGCCGTCATCAATCCTGTGCACTATATCGTTAGCGAATGTCTCTCGTGCGGCAATGGTAGCGGCGCTGAGGGGTTGCCGCATTTGAATTTTGTACGGATAGAGGTGTAAACTCTGGCACATGAGACGATACGTGGACGATGGCGTCATTTGGACGGCAGCTGCAACACGGCGAACGGAAACCCGAGGCCGCTGTCGGATCACCTGCTGCACTAGCTGCGCGTTGCCCTCTGTGGTTGCCGTACGCGGTCGCCCTACCTTTCCGGCACGTTCGTCCGTCCCATTCCCAGTCCGTTGAAATTTTTCAAACAGATCCTTCATTGTATCGCTTTTCAGTCCTTTGGTTACATTAAACCTCCGTTGAAAACTTCGTCTTGTTGCAACAACACTGTGTTCTAGGCGGTGGAATTACAACACCAGAAAAATCCTCTGTTCTAAGGAATAAACCATGTTGTCTACAGCACACTTGCACGTTGTGAACAGCACACGCTTACAGCAGAAAGACGACGTACAGAATGGCGCACCCACAGACTGCGTTGTCTTCTATATCTTTCACATCACTTGCAGCGCCATCTGTTGTTGAAAATTGTAACTACTGTAATTTCGAAAGTTTGTCCGTCTGAAAATGTACTGTTGTCCCAAGCATATTGCAACAAACGGTGTATTTCTATCGCTGCTCGTTTAGTTTTAATTGCCGTTTCAAATATACCGGTCATTTTTGAAACACCCTGTAAAAGCTACGACAGCATGTCCGTATAACACATAGGAAGAATTCCCTATGGGGCGGCTCACTAAGTCATTTGCCGAGCGAGGTGGCGCAGTGGTCAGACACTGCACTCGTATTCGGGAGGACAACGGTTCGATCTCGCACCCGGCCATCCTGATTTAGGTTTTCCGTGATTTCCCTAAATCGCTCCAGGCAAATGCCGGGATGGTTCCTGTTGTGTACATAGTTCCACGTAGTCACCACGTACACAACTTTCCCACTAGAGCGCGCCCCGCTAAGCACAACAGCGCAGGCGCAGCGCTCGTCCGTCTCCGCACTACGAGATGGCGCTGCCATAGAGACGGGCCAGATCCTGCTTCTGCCGATCCGCGTATTAATATGTAATGCAGCCAATGAGATTGCTGCTAACGTAGAACCTTTTCTCCTCGCGGACCACACTCGCGCAGTGATACCTGAATGTGCGAGGTATTATAACGAGTGTACAGACCTCCGATTAGTCAGTCTGCATTAGTCGGCATCAGTCTGCACCAGTCTGTACCAGTCTATAGTCAAGTTTCAGTCTGCGCCTAACAAGATTATCATATTCCTGTACATAGCCATGAACAGAAATGTATAGACACTTTTGTCAAGTATCAGAAATATGTGTGAGAATAAGATTAACGTACCACTACCAAAGGAACTTCAGATTGTCAATTGTAAATAGCATCCAAAATCAAGTTAAGTAAGGTCTAAGCTTGTTATTATTTTAATAAATGTGTGTGAAAATTAATCAAGTTCTGTTTAAAGCTGGTCACCGTCAATCTGCTACTCTAAGCCTGCTAGTGGCATTTCTATCGTCTGACCTAACGGCCGAAGATAAACACGCCACGATAAGACCACGAGAGATATAGCTGACACTCGCCTACTTCGCTAGAGCGACGAGTCAAATAATCTGATGTTGTGTGTACCGAAGGTCTTACAGTACGGACACCACAGTGCCTTTGGAAGGGCGCGGCCGACTTCCTTCCCTAATTCGATGAGACCGATGACCTCGCTGTCTGGTCTCCTTCTCCAAAGAACACAACCCAACTAAGTCAATTCACAAAGCGTGACCGGTTATACTGTATGGCCTTTATACCACCATCTACAGACTCACTGGCTAAACCGACATTCCTGGAGGTTTAGACTTTAGAGGTTTACTACGGTTGGTGGGGGAATTCTTCCAAAGTGCGACTGCTACGGTCGCAGGTTCGAATCCTGGGTCGGGCATGGTGTGTGTGATGTTCTTAGGTTAGTTAGGTTTAAGTAGTTCTAACTTCTAGGGGACTGATGACCACAGATGTTAAGTCCCATAGTGCTCAGAGCCATTAGAACCTTTTGCCACACGAATTGCATATTGCCAACAACAAAAAATGGTTCAAATGGCTCTGAGCACTATGGGACTTAACATCTGAGGTCATCAGTCCCCTAGAACTTAGAACTACTTAAACCCAACTAACCTAAGGACATCACACACATTTATGCCCGAGGCAGGGTTTCAACCTGCGACCGTAGCAGCAGCGCGGTTCCAGACTGAAGCTCCTAGAACTGCTCGGCCATACCGTCACTGTTCCCACAAAATAGAGGAATGCGAGCTGGTGCGAATGAGAGCGGCTCCGCCGTTTTTACGTCACGCAACGAATAAAATTAGGGAGTACATATAAACCTACATCATACTCCGTAAGCCCCCTAGAGGTAATACACAACAATAGGCCGAACAAGCGCTCTATAAGCCACTTCCTTCGTGGTCAGGTATATTTCCTTAAGATTCTTCCTATAAATCTCAGTCTTGCATGTGCTTTTCCCACCATCTGTTATATGTGATCATTCCACAGTAGGTCGCTCTGGCTAGTTACGCCTAGATATTTTACGACAGATGCTGTCTCCAGCTGTTTGTCGTCAGTAGTGTAGCTGTACAATAGTGGATTTCTTTTCCTACGAATGCGCAGTATGTTGCGTTTATTTACGTTCAGGGTCAACTGCCAGAGCCCGCAAAAAAAAAAAAAAAAAAAAAAAAAAAAGGTTCAAATGGCCCTGAGCACTGTGGCACTTAACTTCTGATGTCATCAGTCCCCTAGAACTTACAAGGAAACCTCCCCATCGCAGCCCCCTCAGATTTAGTTATAAGTTGGCACAGTGGATAGGCCTTGGAAAACTGAACACAGATCAATCGAGAAAACAGGCAGAAGTTGTGTGGAACTATGAAAAAAAATAAGGAAAATATACAAACTGAGTAGTCCATGCGCAAGATAGGCAACATCAAGGAGGGTGTGAGCTTTGGAGCGCCGTCGTCCCGTGGTTAGCGTGAGCAACTGCGGAAGTAGAGGTTCTTGGTTCAAGTCTTCACTCGAGTGAAAAGTTTACTTTCTTTACTTTCGCAAAGTTATGATCTGTCCGTTCGTTCATTGACGTCTCTGTTCACTGTAATTTGTTTAGTGTCTGTGTTTTGCGACCGCACCGCAAACTTACAGTTCGGAAAATATTCATTGATCTTGTTATTGAGGTCGCGAGCTATATTTCTGGATTCATATTGCCCACGGAATAGATCTCACGTATTTAATGCACTCTCGTCCAAAGTAGCGAACAGTCAACTGCCAGCCAGGGAGCCTCGTTGGCAGCAATACTCTCTCTTCCGTCCGCCGTAGTCGTCTGACGCCGTGTGTTTCGATGTTTGTTTAGGTGTAGCGTCCCCATACAGCGCCGCAGTTACCTCGCATGGGAAGGACAGATAATAATTGTCTGAAAATAAAAAATTAAAATTTTCAATCAAGGGAAGGATTGAACCAAGGACCTCCCGTTCCGTAGCTGCTGACGCTAACCACGGGACCACGGCGCTCTTGAGACGCGGTCTCTACATGTTGTTACTTATTCTCTGCATGGACTATTCAGTTTGTATATTTTGCTTATTTTTTTCATAGTTCCACACAACTACTTCCTGTTTTCTCGATTGATCTGTGTTCAGTTTTTCAAGGCCTATCCACTGTGCCAACTTATAACTAAATCTCAGGGTGGTGCAATGGGGAGGTTCCCTTATTAGAACTACTTAAACCTAACTAATCTATGGATATTACACATATCCATGCCCGAGGCAAGATTCGAACCTGCGACCGTAGCGGTCGCCTAGCTCCAGACTGTAGCGCCTAGAACCGCTCGGCCACTCCGACTGGCCCAGAGCCTGCACCATTCATCAATTCTCTGCAGGTCGTTCTGCAAATTCTTACTATCTTCTGGCGTTGCTACTTTGGTATAAACAACTGCATCATCTGCGAATAGCCTTGAAGAGCACCCGACGCTTTCTGCTAGATCATTTATCTATATCGTGAACAACAACGGTCCTATCACACTTCACTGTGGTACTCCTTATACCAGCTTTACATTTGTCTATTTAGTTTCGTTAAGAGAGACGTGTTGAGTTCTATCTGCAAGAAAGTCTTGAATGCAATCGCAGGTCTGCTCCGAACTCCGTAAGCTCGTATTTTTTTTAATTAAACGACAATGCGGGACGGTGTCAAATGCCTTACTGAAATGCCTTACACGGCATCAACGTGAACGCCGCTGTCCATTGCGCTGTGGGTCTCATGGACGAACATAGCGAGCTGAGTTTCGCAAGATCTCTGTTTGCGGAATCCATGTTGAAATTATAGAAGACATTCTCATTCTTCAAAAAGTCACAGTTCTTGAGCATAAAACATGTCCCATAATTCTACAACAGACAGACGTCAACGATATAGGTCTGTAATTGTTTTGTTACCATCGAAAAGTGACGGTGCGGGAGAGTCACCAGCTTTTGACCAGTAGTCGCTCCTGCCGCCGCCCACGCCTCCTCCACCTTCGTCATCCTTAGTGAAGACGCTAACGACGATTTCTCTTACACAGAGCCCACCACGTAATGGGCGTGATCTCCTACTCCTTCAACTTCACTAGAATTTTTCAAGCTTTTTTCGAAATCTGTGTTTGCTACTGAAAGCAATAATGTTGTTGTTGTTGTGGTCTTCAGTCCTGAGACTGGTTTGATGCAGCTCTCCATGCTACTCTATCATGTGCAAGCTTCTTCATATCCCAGTCCACAGTACATCCTACATCCTTCTGAATCTGCTTAGTGTATTCATCTTTTGGTCCCCCTCTACGATTTTTACCCTCCACGCTGACCTCCAATGCTAAATTTGTGATCCCTTGATGCCTCAGAACATGTCCTACCAACTGGTCCCTTCTTCTAGTCAAGTTGTGCCACGAACTCCTCCCCAAATCTCTTCTATACCTTCTCATTAATTACGTGATCTACCCATCTAATGTTCAGCATTCTTCTGTAGCACCACATTTCGAAAGCTTCTATTCTCTTCTTGTCCAAACTATTTATCGTCCACGTTTCACTTCCACACATGGCTACACTCCATACAAATACTTTCAGAAACGACTTCCTGACATTTAAATCTATACTCGATGTTAACAAATTTTTCTTCTTCATAAACGCTTTCCTTGCCATTGCCAGTCTACATTTTATACCCTCTCTACTTCGACCATCATCAGTTATTTTGCTCCCCAAATAGCAAACTCGTTTACTACTTTGTCTCATTTCCTAATCTTATTCTCGCAGCATCACCCGACTTAATTCGACTACATTCCATTATCCTCGTATTGCTTTTGTTGATGTTCATCTTGTACCCTCCTTTCAAGACACTGTCCATTCCGTTCAGCTGCTCTTCCGAGTCCTTTGCTATCTCTGACAGAATTACAATGTCATCGGCGAACTTCAAAGTTTTTATTTCTTCTCCATGGATTTTAATACCTACTCCGAATTATTCTTTTGTTTCCTTCATTGCTTGCTCAATATACAGATTGAATAACACTGCTTCCCTTTCATGTCCCTCGACTGTTACAACTGCCATCTGGTTTCTGTACAAATTTCGCGCCCTATATTTTACCCCTGCCAGCTTCAGAATTTGAAAGAGAGTATTCCAGTCAGCATTGTCAAAAGCTTTCTCTAAGTCTACAAATGCTAGACACGTTGGTTTGCCTTTTCTTGATCTATTTTCTAAGATAAGTCGTAGGGTCAGTATTGCCTCACGTGTTCCAACATTACTACGGAATCCAAACTGATCTTCCCCGAGGTCGGCTTATACCAGTTTTTCCATTCGTCTGTAAAGAATTCGCGTTAGTATTTTGCAGCCGTGGCTTACTAAACCGTTAGTTGGGTAATTCTGACATCTTTCAACACCTGCTTTCTTTGGGATTCGAATTATCATATTCTTCTTGAAGTATGAGGGTACTTCGCCTGTCTCATACATCTTGCTCACCAGATGATAGAGTTTTGTCAGGACTGACTGTTCCAAGGCTGTCAGTAGTTCTAATGGAATAATAATAGCAATAAAACAATATTCATGTTTTGCATTTGCTGCTCTTGCATTTCTTCTGCGCTGCAGTTATAATTCTTGGAAGTAGGTTCCGTCTTTTTTTCTTCTTTTTTGTTCTTACCTTGATTTTACTTTACGATATATGGTTTTGCAGCACCATCTGTATGATCTCCTGCACTGATAGCTCGTCATCTGAACATCAGACGATGTAAACGTGAATTTTATCAGCGAGTTAACACTTCTCTTGATATTTTAAAAAAACGTGGTTTTCATCCCGGAAAATGTTCAAATGTGTGTGAATTTCCAAGGGACCAAACTGCTTGGTCCCTAGGCTTACACACAACTTAAACTAACTTATGCTAATAACGACACACACACACACACACACACACACACACACACACACACACACACACATGCCCGAGGGAGGACTCGAACCTCCGGCGGGAGGGGCTGCGCACTCCGTGACATGGCGCCCCAAAACACGCGGCCACTCCGCGCGGCTGGGAAAATATTTTGTTTACATATTTGCTGTTACTTACCTTTTGGTGTGACTGATCCTTCTTCCTTCCCGTTCCCGTATTGCACACTCATATTAAATGTACTTCGCGTATTTTCGGTTTTTCACTTTGAAAAAGGCGGTGAACACGATGTTGTGTGTCCTAACCACGTCGCCGCTCATTTGTTCGCTAGTACAACAATGTGTGCACCGCGCTTTGCAAAGTGAAAAGGCGATTGCAAAACCGAAAATATGCGAAGTACATTTAATATGTGTGGTCAGTACCCTCGGAACGAGAAAGAAAAAGGAACAGTCACAACAAAACGTGAGTAATAACAAATACATACGCAAAAGATACTCGCTGATAAAACTCACAGTTTCATCGTTCAGTTTGTGGACGATAAGCTATCAGTGCAAAACCATGTAACGTAAAGTCAAGGTAGGAACAAAAACGAACAAAAACTGTCTTTAGGCCTCACTTTGTTACGTGAATCACAACCTAAAATATGTTCACTTTTCCACAGTTATCCCAAAAACAAAACGCACTGATGATGGCACAGTGGTGCTGAAACATGTTTGGGTAACAAGAAAAAACAGCGTTTTGCATAATGGGCGGAACCTATAGCTAATAGTAATGGTTCAAATGGCTCTGAGCACTATGGGACTTAACTTCTGAGGTCATCAGTCCCCTAGAACTTAGAACTACGTAAACCTAACTAACATTAGGACATCACCCACATCCATGCCCGAGGAAGGGTTCGAACCTGCGGCCGTAGCGGTCGCGCGGTTCCAGACTGTAGCGCCTAGAACCGCTCGGCCACACTGACCGGCTCCAATAGTAATAAAAAACGCGAAAACCTGCTATTTCAGAAACGGGTTATTATCAGCTGTTTCAACAGCCACGTCCAACTGGATACGAAAAAACCGCTTTATCCGGAAAACGGTTGTTTCAGCTATGACCGGCATCCGTAGTTCCCACTGGAGTGCACTCGATGCGTTTGCAGCTTGAGGAATACGATGGGAAAAACCGACAGGTTACAACTCATAGTGGCATTTTAGTTCGGAATAACTGGTATTCTTTCGGTATTTCCTTTGTGTCGGTTATAATAGGTGTTTTCTTCATTTTTCACGAACAAAAGAGTTAAAACATCGAAATATCGATTAGCCATAGCACCAGTGCTAAAATTTTTAGTGTTTAAATAAACCTTTATTTTTATAAAAAGGAGTAATTTTTATTCGCAAAATTTGGATAGCTTTGAAATATTCTGGTATTACAGAAAATGGGAAAGGAGATGAGTGCTATCTTAATAACAAAGTCGACAGAAACGAGCGATAAACAAGTGGCATAAGAATTGCTACAGCGTTGCTGTGGCAATAAAGTACTTGTTATCACATGACGTGGCCTATTGGATGGCACGCGTATACATGCAGTGTGCGAAACTTCAACTATGTGGTGTGTACGGCGGTTTCTTGTTGTTGTTGTTGTTGTTATTGTCGAACATCAGTTGTGTTACAGAATGCCACCTTGCCCAATTGGGAAACATTTTACGAAGTGCAGTATTAGTGAAGTAGAACGCCGCATTTGCTTTTCAGGATTAAGGAGCCACAACAAACCTGCGACGTCGTATGAGGAGAAAACACAAAACTTAACAGTTCATTCGTACTTTACAATAAAAATGGAAAGTAGCTGATCTGTTTGCTGACTTACTCTACATAAATATGCCTTTACGTGACTGTAACCCTTGAAAACGGACAAATTAGCTTGAAAAAATAGTTCTTCAACCTCAGTTCTCACCTTTTGACACTATTCGAAATATTCAAATAGTGGCATGTTACCCGATTACGACATGATTTTTAAGCAGAGTTGCAAAAAATTAGAATCAATAGAATGCTGCTGTCCGCCTGCTTAGTTTAGTGGTCACGTCCTTGCCTCCCATGGAGCGGAAGCGGACATGGGTTCGAGTCCCGGCCGGGTTGGAGATTTTCGCCGCCCGTGGACTGGGTGTTGTGTCGTCCTCATAATCGTTTCATCTTCATCACTGGCATGCGAGTCGCCCAGTGTGGCGTCGACTGAAATAAGACTCGCACTCGGTGGCCCAACTTAACTCGGACGGGGCCTCCCAGCCAGCAATGCCATTTGCTCATTTCATTTCAATAGTAGGGCTGTTCCAAATAATTGAAGCGATTTCATAAATTCACTGTAGCTCCATTCATTGACATATGGTCACGACACACTACAGATAGCAGAAAAACTCACAAAGTTCGGCTGAAGCCGCACTTCAGGTTTCTGCCGCCAGAGCGCTCGAGAGCGCAGTGAGACAAAATGGCGACAGGACCCGAGAAAGCGTATGTCGTGCTTGAAATGCACTCACATCAGTCAATCATAACAGTGCAACGACACTTCAGGACGAAGTTCAACAAAGATCCACCAACTGCTAACTCCATTCGGCGATGGTAAGCGCAGTTTACAGCTTCTGGGGAAATCAACTGGTCGGCCTGCAGTGAAGAAGAAAAGGTTGAACGCGTGCGGGCAAGTTTCACGCGTAGCCCGCGGAAGTCGACGAATAAAGCGAGCAGGGAGCTAAACGTACCACAGCCGACGGTTTGGAAAATCTTACGGAAAAGGCTAAAGGAGAAGCCTTACCGTTTACAATTGCTACAAGCCCTGACACCCGATGACAAAGTCAAACGCTTTGAATTTTCGGCGCGGTTGCAACAGCTCGTGGAAGAGGATGCGTTCAGTGCGAAACTTGTTTTCAGTGATGAAGCAACATTTTTTCTTAATGGTGAAGTGAACAGACACAATGTGCGAATCTGGGCGGTAGACAATCCTCACACATTCGTGCAGCAAATTCGCAATTCACCAAAAGCTAACGTGTTTTGTGCAATCTCACAGCTTAAAGTTTATGGCCCCTTTTTCTTCTGCGAAAAAAAACGTTACAGGACACGTGTATCTGGACATTCTGGAAAATTGGCTCGTGCCACAACTGGAGACCGACAGCGCCGACTTCATCTTTCAACAGGATGGTGCTCCACCGCACTTCCATCACGATGTTCGGCATTTCTAAAACAGGAGATTGGAAAACCGATGGATTAGTCGTGGTGGAGATCATGATCAGCAATTCATGTCATGGCCTCCACGCTTTCCCGACTTAACCCCGTGCGATTTCTTTCTGTGCGGTTATGTGAAAGATTCAGTGTTTAAACCTCCTCCACCAAGAAACGTGCCAGAAGTGCGAGCTCGCATCAACGATGATTTCGAACTCATTGATGGGGACCTGCTGCGCCGAGTGTGGGAGGAACTTGATTATCGGCTTGATGTCTGCCGAATCACTAAAGGGGCACATATCGAACATTTGTGAATGCCTAAAACAACTTTTTAAGTTTTTGTATGTGTGTGCAAAGCATTGTGAAAATAACTCAAATAATAAAGTTATTGTAGAGCTGTGAAATCGCTTCAATCATTTGTAATAACCCTGTACAGGGTGTTACAAAAAGGTACGGCCAAACTTTCAGGAAACATTCCTCACACACAAATAAAGAAAAGATGTTATGTGGACATGTGTCCGGAAACGCTTAATTTCCATGTTAGAGCTCATTTTAGTTTCGTCAATATGTACTGTACTTCCTCGAGTCACCGCCAGTTGGCCCAATTGAAGGAAGGTAATCTTGACTTCGGTGATTGTGTTGACATGCGTCTCATTGCTCTACAGCATCGAGCACATCAGTACGTAGCATCACGAACGTGGTTTTGCAGTCAGTGCAATGTTTACAAATGCGGAACTGGCAGATGCCCATTTGATGCATGGATTAGCACTGGGCAACAGCCGTGGCGCGGTACGTTTATATCGAGACAGATTTCCAGAACGAAGGTGTCCCGACAGGAAGATGTTCGGAAGCAATTGATCGGCGTGTTAGGGAGCACGGAACATTCCGCGACTGGGGAAGACCTAGAACGACGAGGACACCTGCAATGGACGAGGCAATTCTTCGTGCAGTTGACGGTAACCCTAATGTCAGCGTCAGAGAAGTTGCTGCTGTACAAGGTAACGTTGACCACGTCACTGTATGGAGAATGCTACGGGAGAACCAGTTGTTTCCGTACCGTGTACAGCGTGTGCAGGCACTATCAGCAGCTGATTGGCCTCCACGGGTACACTTCTGCGAATGGTTCATCCAACAATGTGTCAATCCCCATTTCAGTACAAATGTTCTCCTTACGGATGAGGCTTGATTCCAACGTGATCAAATTGTAAATTTTCACAATCGACATGTGTGGGCTGACGCGAATCCGCACGCAATTGTGCAATCACGTCATCAACACAGATTTTCTGTGAACGTTTGGGCATTGTTTGGGCATTGTTGGTGATGTCTCGATGGGGCCCCATGTTCTTCCACCTATGCTCAATGGAGCACGTTATCACGATTTCATACGGGATACTCTACCTGTGCTGCTAGAACATGTGCCTTTACAATTACGACACAACATGTGGTTCATGCACGATGGAGCTGCTGCACATTTCAGTCGAAGTGTTCGTACGCTTCTCAACAACAGATTCGGTGACCGATGGAGTGGTAGAGGCGGACCAATTCTGTGGCCTCCACACTCTCCTGACCTCAACCCTCTTGACTTTCATTTATGGGGGCATTTGAAAGCTCTCGTCTGCGCAACCCCGGTACCAAAAGTAGACTCTTGGTGCTCGTATTGTGGACCGCTGTGATACAATACGCCATTCTCCAGGGCTGCATCAGCGCATCAGGGATTCCAGGCGACGGAGGGTGGATGCACGTATCCTCGCTAACGGAGGACATTTTCAACATTTCCTGTAACAAAGTGTTTGAAGTCACGGTGGTACGTTCTGTTCCTGTGTGTTTCCATTCCATGATTAATTTGATTTGAATAGAAGTAATAAAATGAGCTCTAACATGGAAAGTAAGCGTTTGCGGACACATGTCCACATAACATATTTTCTTTATTTGTGTGTGAGGAATGTTTCCTGAAAGTTTGGCCTTACCTTTTTGTAGCACGCTGTATATTTTTTAAATTTTGTCATACGGTACACTACATCATCACCAGCCTTCTGCTGTCTATAACTGTGTTGGTGAACCAGTAAATATAAACCATAGGACAATAACAGTTTCACTGGAATACACTTAGGTGTGACGGTGGGACTTGGAGTCCCATACCACCTTCACAGCACACGTCTGTCCAGCAGAAAACGTAGTCCGACATGGGCAGGTAAGATTGGAAAGTCGTGGACGTGGAATGGAGGGCTAGTCCTGGCAAAGGAGGCAGCCGTGGTGGGCGTGCCAGGCCCAGAACTAGTCCAGTTCGGAAGCCGATTCCTTGATGATGGTCAGCGGAACCGGATGGCGATGCCAGCGACGTAGATATGTAGTCCCAACATGGCGTAGCCCACGGACAGTGACCCGTAGGGCACCCGCACGTAGTTGCGTACGGTCTCCTTGAGGGGGACGATATCTGCTTCTACATCTACATCTACATCCATACTCCGCAAGCCACCTGACTTTGTGTGGCGGAGGGTACCTTGAGTACCTCTATCGGTTCTCCCTTCTATTCCAGTCTCGTATTGTTCGTGGAAAGAAGGATTGTCGGCATGCCTCTGTGTGGGCTCTAATCTCTCTGATTTTATCCTCATGGTCTCTTCGCGAGATATACGTAGGAGGGAGCAATATACTGCTTGACTCTTCGGTAAAGGTATGTTCTCGAAACTTTGACAAAAGCCCGTACCGAGCTACTGAGCGTCTCTCCTGCAGAGTCTTCCACTGGAGTTTATCTACACTCCTGGAAATGGAAAAAAGAACACATTGACACCGGTGTGTAAGACCTACCATACTTGCTCCGGACACTGCGAGAGGGCTGTACAAGCAATGATCACACGCACGGCACAGCAGACACACCAGGAACCGCGGTGTTGGCCGTCGAATGGCGCTAGCTGCGCAGCATTTGTGCACCGCCGCCGTCAGTGTCAGCCAGTTTGCCGTGGCATACGGAGCTCCATCGCAGTCTTTAACACTGGTAGCATGTCGCGACAGCGTGGACGTGAACCGTATGTGCAGTTGACAGACTTTGAGCGAGGGCGTATAGTGGGCATGCGGGAGGCCGGGTGGACGTACCGCCGAATTGCTCAACACGTGGGGCGTGAGGTCTCCACAGTACATCGATGTTGTCGCCAGTGGTCGGCGGAAGGTGCACGTGCCCGTCGACCTGGGACCGGACCGCAGCGACGCACGGATGCACGCCAAGACCGTAGGATCCTACGCAGTGCCGTAGGGGACCGCACCGCCACTTCCCAGCAAATTAGGGACACTGTTGCTCCTGGGGTATCGGCGAGGACCATTCGCAACCGTCTCCACGAAGCTGGGCTACGGTCCCGCACACCGTTAGGCCGTCTTCCGCTCACGCCCCAACATCGTGCAGCCCGCCTACAGTGGTGTCGCGACAGGCGTGAATGGAGGGACGAATGGAGACGTGTCGTCTTCAGCGATGAGAGTCGCTTCTGCCTTGGTGCCAATGATGGTCGTATGCGTGTTTGGCGCCGTGCAGGTGAGCGCCACAATCAGGACTGCATACGACCGAGGCACATAGGGCCAACACCCGGCATCATGGTGTGGGGAGTGATCTCCTACACTGGCCGTACACCACTGGTGATCGTCGAGGGGACACTGAATAGTGCACGGTACATCCAAACCGTCATCGAACCCATCGTTCTACCATTCCTAGACCGGCAAGGGAACTTGCTGTTCCAACAGGACAGTGCACGTCCGCATGTATCCCGTGCCACCCAACGTGCTCTAGAAGGTGTAAGTCAACTACCCTGGCCAGCAAGATCTCCGGGTCTGTCCCCCATTGAGCATGTTTGGGACTGGATGAAGCGTCGTCTCACGCGGTCTGCACGTCCAGCACGAACGCTGGTCCAACTGAGGCGCCAGGTGGAAATGGCATGGCAAGCCGTTCCACAGGACTAAATCCAGCATCTCTACGATTGTCTCCATGGGAGAATAGCAGCCTGCATTGCTGCGAAAGGTGGATATACACTGTACTAGTGCCGACATTGTGCATGCTCTGTTGCCTGTGTCTATGTGCTTGTGGTTCTGTCAGTGTGATCATGTGATGTATCTGACCCCAGGGATGTGTCAATAAAGTTTCCCCTTCCTGGGACAATGAATTCACGGTGTTCTTATTTCAATTTCCAGGAGTGTATCATCTCGGTAACGCTTTCTCGATTACTAAACGATCCTGTAACGAAGCGCGCTGCTCTCCGTTGGATCTTCTCTATATCTTCTATCAACCTTATCTGGTACGGATCCCACACTGCTGAGCAGTATTCAAGCAGTGGGCGAAAAAGCGTACTGTAACCTACTTCCTTTGTTTTCGGATTGCATTTCCTTAGGATTCTTCCAATGAATCTCAGTCTGGCATCTGCTTTACCGACGATCAACATTATATGATCATTCCATTTTAAATCACTCCTAATGCGTACTCCCAGATAATTTATGGTATTAACCGCTTGCAGTTGCTGACCTGCTATTTTGTAGCTAAATGATAAAGGATCTATCTTTCTGTGTATTCGCAGCACATTACACTTGTCTGTATTGAGATTCAATTGCCATTCCCTGCACCATGCGTCAATTCGCTGCAGATCCTCCTGCATTTCAGTACAATTTTCCATTGTTACAACCTCTCGATACACCACAGCATCATCTGCAAAAAGCCTCAGTGAACTTCCGATGTCATCCACCAGGTCATTTATGTATACTGTGAATAGCAACGGTCCTACGACACTCCCCTGCGGCACACCTGAAATCACTCTTACTTCGGAAGACTTCTCTCCATTGAGAATGACATGCTGCGTCCTGTTATCTAGGAACTCCTCAATCCAGTCACACAATTGGTCTGATAGTCCATATGCTCTTACTTTGTTCATTAAACGACTGTGGGGAACTGTATCGAACGCCTTGCGGAAGTCAAGAAACACGGCATCTACCTGTGAACCCGTGTCTATGGCCCTCTGAGTCTCGTGGACGAACAGCGCGAGCTGGGTTTCACATGACCGTCTTTTTCGAAACCCATGCTGATTCCTACAGAGTAGATTTCTAGTCTCCAGAAAAGTCATTATACTCGAACATACCGAGCGAGGTGGCGCAGTGGTCGGACACTGGACTCGCATTCGGCAGGACGACGGTTCAATCCCGCGTCCGGCCTTCCTGATGTAGGTTTTCCGTGATTTCCCTAAATCACTCCAGGCAAATGCCGGGATGGTTCCTTGAAAGGGCACGGCCGACTTCCTTCCCCATCCTTCCCTAGTCCGATGAGACCGATGACCACGCTGTCTGGTCTCCTTCCCCAAAACAAACCAAACCAATACTCGAACACAATACGTGTTCCAAAATTCTGCAACTGATCGACGTTAGAGATGTAGGTCTATAGTTCTGCACATCTGTTCGACGACCTTCTTAATAACGGGGATGACCTGTGCCCTTTTCCAATCCTTTGGAACGCTACGCTCTTCTAGAGACCTACGGTACACCGCTGCAAGAAGGGGGGCAAGTTCCTTCGCGTACTCTGTGTAAAATCGAACTGGTATCCCATCAGGTCCAGCGGCCTTTCCTCTTTTGAGCGATTTTAATTGTTTCTCTATCCGTCTGTCGTCTATTTCGATATCTACCATTTTGTCATCTGTGCGACAATCTAGAGAAGGAACTACAGTGCAGTCTTCCTCTGTGAAACAACTTTGGAAAAAGACATTTAGTATTTCGGCCTTTAGTCTGTCATCCTCTGTTTCAGTACCATTTTGGTCACAGAGCATCTGAACATTTTGTTTTGATCCACCTACCTCTCCTCGTGGAGAGTGACAATCCTCATGAGTGGCGGGGCGTGCAGGCTCCACCTGGGCACCTTGTTCTGCAGGCGCTGCAACGCCCACATCCTGGTGACACTAATCGTGGCCCATGGAGTGGAGCCATACGCGAGGGCAGGCAGGATAACGGCCCGGTAGATACGGAGCTTGGTACGTAGGTTAAGGTCCCTACAGCAGAAGAGGGGCACGAGGCACTGGTCAGATTTTGCCCCTCGGTGGCGACGTACTCTGCATGACAGTGGAACACCAGCTTGTGGTCCATCCAGACCCCGAGATAGGTGGTTGTTGGAGACCAGGGCACCTGGACGCCTGCAATCGAAATATTGTGGCGGAGGACTCGGCGCCGTTTCGTGAAATAGACCACAGTATAAGAGCGATTTTGTTTGTCTGGCACCAGGTGATGGTAGCGTCCACCTGTCGCTGGAGGCGGCCGATGATGGCGTTGGTGATACGTCCAGTAGTATAGAGCACTGTATCATCAGCATATTGTGCCAACAGTGGAGGGACTAATTTTTCTTTTATTTTCCTATTTAATTTAATATTGTAATTCTGTGTCTCTTCAAACTGGGGAAATCGAAATTTTTTAGTCTTCCTTCGACTACTACGTTTATTACAAGAATTAATAGGAATAAAAAAACCTAGCTACGATGCCACAACATAGGTGCGCTCTCCTAGGTTGGCACCACTAGAGCGGATGCACAACGCCGACCACAGCGCCCTCTAGCTGGTGCTGTGGAGCTCGACGAGCCAATTTGATCACAAGTAGACGACCAAGCAACATTGTTTCTATTTCATAGTGGGCGAGCCATTACAGGTTTTGCCTTTATAACTTCTAGTCGATGTTAGCTTGGATTGATTTACGGCTTCGCACCTATGTGCTCATCTCAGCCACATTTATCATTGTGTTGTCCCCCACCCTCACCTACCTTGGCCTCACCATTGACTGTCACCTCACCTGGATCCCTCTCTCTGCTCCATCCAATCAAAAGCCCACAACCACCTCCGACTCCTCAAACTCCTCTCCGGACGGACATGGGGGTTGAACCCCTCTACCATCCTCCTCACCTAAAAATCCTTACTGTCCCATCCTCCGTTATGCCAGTCCCGCCTGAAGTCCGCCCCCCCCCCCCAAATTCTATAAGTCCTTCCAGATCCTCAAGCGTCATGCACTCCGCCTCAACTTCCGTATACGCCTCCCGTCCCACATGTGGGTCCTCTACGACCTCATTCCTTTCCCTCATCTGCTCCTATTCCTCGAACATGTCCACATACTCTACATCTCCCGCCGCCTTGATCCCCCTCATCCCTTGGTTGCTCCTCTCCTCTCCAACCCCCGCACTCTGCCGCTCCTTCACTGTTGTGACCCCCCTACTCTCCATCTCTACGCCCTTCATCTCCTGATCCTCATCTCCCTTCCTTTCGTTTGTCCTTTCCCTGGGCTCCATCTTCCCCCCCTTCCATCCTGCTTTTTCCCCACCTACCCTCTCCTCTCTCTACCTCCCTTCTCTCCCCCCATTTTACATTCCCCTCCTCTGCCTTCCCCACTCCCTCTCAGGTCTGCCCGCCCCCCCCCCCTTATGAGTCCTCGTCCACTGTCGGCTTCTTCCTCCCCTCTCCCCCCACTTCGTTTTTCCTCTCCTTCCCCCCCCTTTCTTTCCCATCATCTATCCAGGTTCCCCCCATCTTCCCTCGGCTGTCGTGTGTCATATTTGTGCCAACTTTTTAGTGCAGTGTTCAAGTGAGTGTTCAGTGTTGTGCATCTTTCCAAAGTGTTCCAAACAGAACTGCTGCTGTTGCTGGGAGTGACTTTTATATCTCTTGCAAACAAAACCAGACTGCCGCTGTGTTTTTTTAATTGTCTGTCTATTATTTTACCTGTCTGCTTCCTGTGTATTTTATTAGCATCACCAACGCTATGTTTTATGTTTTAAGTTTCACAATTTTCCGCCATTTTACCATTTAAGTCACCGATTTTATCGCCTGCTTTAATTACTATGTTCATTTTTTTAAAACAAATCCTGTAGTTTGAAGAGCGGCGTACTAAGGTGCTGCCATCCCACCCCCTTCGAGGGGAATCGAAACAATAAAGGAAAAAAAACCATTATCTTGAGATATACGAGGGCAGTTCAATAAGTTATGCAACACTTTTTTTTCTGAAACAGGGGTTGTTTTATTCAGCATTGAAATACACCAGGTTATTCCCCAATCTTTTAGCCACACAACACTATTTTTCAACGTAATCTCCATTCAATGCTACGGCCTTACGCCACCTTGAAATGAGGGCCTGTATGCCTGCACGGTACCATTCCACTGGTCGATGTCGGAGCCAACGTCGTACTGCATCAATAACTTCTTCATCATCCGCGTAGTGCCTCCCACGGATTGCGTCCTTCATTGGGCCAAACATATGGAAATCCGACGGTGCGAGATCGGGGCTGTAGGGTGCACGAGGAAGAACAGTCCACTGAAGTTTTGTGAGCTCCTCTCGGGTGCGAAGACTTGTGTGAGGTCTTGTGTTGTCACGAAGAAGGAGAAGTTCGTTCAGATTTTTGTGCCTACGAACACGCTGAAGTCGTTTCTTCAATTTCTGAAGAGTAGCACAATACACTTCAGAGTTGATCGTTTGACCATGGGGAAGGACATCGAACAGAATAACCCCTTCAGCGTCCCAGAAGACTGTAACCGTGACTTTACCGGCTGAGGGTATGGCTTTAAACTTTTTCTTGGTAGGGGAGTGGGTGTGGCGCCACTCCTTTGATTGCCGTTTTGTTTCAGGTTCGAAGTGATGAACCCATGTTTCATCGCCTGTAACAATCTTTGACAAGAAATTGTCACCCTCAGCCACATGACGAGCAAGCAATTCCGCACAGATGGTTCTCCTTTGCTCTTTATGGTGTTGGATTAGACAACGAGGGACCCAGCGGGAACAAACCTTTGAATATCCCAACTGGTGAACAATTGTGACAGCACTACCAACAGAGATGTCAAGTTGAGCACCGAGTTGTTTGATGGTGATCCGTCGATCATCTCGAACGAGTGTGTTCGCACGCTCCGCCATTGCAGGAGTCACAGCTGTGCACGGCCGGCCCGCACGCGGGAGATCAGACAGTCTTGCTCGACCTTGCGGCGATGATGACACACGCTTTGCCCAACGACTCACCGTGCTTTTGTCCACTGCCAGATCGCCGTAGACATTCTGCAAGCGCCTACGAATATCTGAGATGCCCTGGTTTTCCGCCAAAAGAAACTCGATCACTGCCCGTTGTTTGCAACGCACATCCGTTACAGACGCCATTTTAACAGCTCCGTACAGCGCTGCCACCTGTCGGAAGTCAATGAAACTATACGAGACGAAGCGGGAATGTTTGAAAATATTCCACAAGAAATTTCCGGTTTTTTTCAACCAAAATTGGCCGAGAAAAAAAAATGTGTTGCATTACTTATTGAACTGCCCTCGTAGTAAAGCCACTTTTAGTTTAATTGCAGTACCAAGAGTTCTACCTCACCTGCTCCTCCTAGCTTCCTACATTCGGCCTACCCTCTAAATTACAGGAGCAGACCCACGCGCCGCCGTCCGGGCGGGATACAAAACGACCGAAAATAGGTTATTTCAGAAACAGGTTATTCTGAACGGTCTTCACACTCAGGCTAAAAAAAAAACGCCCCAAAACAGGTTGCTTTAGAGATAACCGCCTTCGGTACCCCGTAACCACCAATAGCTGTCGACTGCAATGGAAACTGCGCACCGCAGCGCTTGAGCTGAGAAAATGCGCGACGTTACAGGTGGGCGTATTCTGCCGGCTGCGGTTCGAGGCTGTAGTGGACGGAAGTCCCGCGTCACAACATGGCGCTGCAGCAGCTGCTCTGTGGTCTTGGCGGCTTTGCGGGGGGAGGGGGGGCTGACGGGGGGGGGGGGGGGGGAGAGGGCAGGCGGTAGAGCGAGACGCCGGAAGACAACAGCAGGACTGTGTTGATCGGAAACTGGGTCAGCGGCTCCTGGTCTCTGCTGACATTTCGGGCTGCGTAGCCACGGGGCTGGCGGTGGCGCCTGGACGTCATGTGCTGTGTCTGCGTGCGCGCGTCTGCCTCGGGTTGCGTAGCTGCGTTGTCCCCGGTTAGTGCATCTACATCGACGTAAATGTTCGGCAACGCAGTGCGCGGCGGAGGGAACATCCTACCAGCATTATCCATTTTCCGCCCTGTTTCATTTGCGTGTTGAGGAAGACAGGAAACGACACTCCCTCCTTCCCCCCCCCCCCTCTCTCTCTCTCTCTCTTCCTCCACCCCCTCTCCCTCTCTCTCTCTTCACGATCTCTCTCTCTGGCCATTAAAATTGCTACACCACGAAGATGACGCGCTACACGCGCGAAATTTTTAACCGATAGGAAGAAGATGCTGTGATATGCAAAAGATTAGCTTTTCAGAGCATTCACACAAGGTTGGCGTCGGTGGCGACACCTACAACGTGCTGACATGAGGAAAGTTTCCCACCGATTTCGCATACACAAATAGCAGTTGACCGGCGTTGCCTGGTGAAACGTTGTTGTGATGCCTTGTGTAAGGAGGAGAAATGCGTACCATCACGTTTTCGACTTTGATAAAGATCGGATTGTAGCCTATCGCGATTGCGGTTTATCGTATCGCGACATTGCTGCTCGCGTCGGTCGAGATCCAATGACTGTTAGCAGAATATGGAATCGGTGGGTTCAGGAGGGTAATACGGAACGCCGTGCTGGATCCCGACGGCCTCGTATCACTAGCAGTCGAGGTGACAGGCATGTTATCCGTACGGCTGTAACGGATCGTGCAGCCACGTCTCGATCCTTCAGTCAACAGATAGGCTGCACGAATAGTTCGACGACGTTTGCAGCAACATGGACTATCAGCTGGGAGACCGTGGCTGCGGTTACCCTTGACGCTGCATCACAGACAGGAGCGCCTGCGATGTTGTACTCGACGACGAACCTGGGTGCACGAATGGGAAAACGTCATTTTTTCGGATGAATCCAGGTTCTGTTTAGAGCAGCGTGATCGTCGCATCCGTGCTTGGCGACATCGCGGTGAACGCACATTGGAAGCGTGCATTCCTCATCGCCATACTGGCGTATCACCCGACGTGATGGTATAGGGTGCCATTGGTTACACGTCTCGGTCACCTCTTGTTCGCATTGACGGCACTCTGAACAGTGGACGTTACATTTCAGATGTGTTACGACCCGTGGCTCTACCCTCCATTCGATCCCTGCGAAACCCCACATCTGAGCAGGATAATGCACGACCGCATGTTGCAGGTCCTATACGGGCCTTTCTGGATACAGAAAATGTTCGACTGTTGCCCTGGCCAGCACAATCTCCAGGTCTCTCACCAATTGAAAACGTGTGGTCAATGGTGGGCGAGCAACTGCCTCGTCACAATACGCCAGTCACTACTCTTGATGAACTGTGGTATCGTGTTGAAGCTGCACGGGCAGCCGTACCTGTACACGCCATCCGAGCTCTGTTTGACTCAATGCCCAGGCGTATAAAGGCCGTTATTAAGGCCAGAGGTGGTTGTTCTGGGTACTGATTTCTCAGTATCTATGCACCCAAATTGCGTGAAAATGTAATCACATGTCAGTTCTAGTGCAATATATTTGTCCAATGAATACCCGTTTATCTGCATTTCTTCTTGGTGTAGCAATTTGAATGGCCAGTTATATATCCTGGTGTTCGGCAGGGCGATGGAAGCCCCCCCCCCCCCCCCCCCCCCGCCTTTCTGTTTAACACGGTTCTGGAAAAAATTGTGAGGACATGGGAAAAAGAAGTAGAAGGAATTCAGCTTGGGATTAAAAAAGAGCAGAGAATTGTGGTAATGTGTCTGCCTTTCGCGGACGATCTTTCCATTCTAATGAACAAAGCCTCTCTAAAGCCAAACTTCCATTTGAAAACTACACGAAATCTCACAGAAAACTGGGCTACAAATCTCCTACCAGAAAACACAGTACATGGAAAACAAACCTATAGATAATCTCCCCATTACTACTCAGTACCGGAAAGTGGCACAAGTTGCCCACTTCAGATATCTGGGACTGAACTCAATAGCCAATAAAGATAAAATCTCCAGATTTGAAAAAGCGTATAAGCTCACTTGGAATCACTATAGCAAGAAATCTATTTCTGTCAATGCGAAACTAAAGCATTACAATGCAGTAATACTACTAGAAGCACTTTATGCTGCAGAAACTACAGTGATTCACGGTCATGCGAAGATCGGAGAGATTGAAAAGCAGGAAAGAAAAATTCTGAGGAAAATATATGGACCAGTGTTCCGGGAAGGAATCTGGATGAAGAGGCCAACTAGAGAAATTTAAAAAGACATAGAAACAATAACAGACACCATTAGAAAGACAAGGATGAAATTTTTTGGACATATCAGCAGGATGAATAAAAGGACGCTCACAAATCTTTGAGATAGTAAACAAGACGAAGTGGATCAATGAAACGGAAGAAGGCATCAAAGAATTGGGGACCACACAAGACAACATAAACAATAGAGAACAGTTTAGAAACATCATACAGAAGCACACACTTAAACAAGAACACACGGAGAACAGAACGGCAAAAAGATGGTCGGAAGAGAGAACACAGTGAATGTATGAAGAGAATTTAGGAAGAACGAAGGAAGAAGAAGAAATCATGACTACTCAAGTTCAATCGCTCTCTCAAAAGGGAATAATCAAAATTCCTCATCAGCAAAACCAAAGAAGTTTAGAACAGAACCAGCAGCAGGGAGGGTTATGCGGAGTCTCTTCGAGCACGAAAAAGGCGTCATTTTGGAGCAGTAAATGCGTAGAGGGGCGACTGTCACAAGAGCATAATACACAGATCTCCTACAGGGTGTTTCAAAAATGACTGGTATATTTGAAACGGCAATAAAAACTAAACGAGTAGCGATAGAAATACACCGTTTGTTGCAATATGCTTGGGACAACAGTACATTTTCAGGCGGACAAACTTTCGAAATTACAGTAGTTACAATTTTCAACAACAGATGGCGCTGCGGTCTGGGAAACTCTATAGTACGATATTTTCCACATATCCACCATGCGTAGCAATAATATGGCGTAGTCTCTGAATGAAATTACCCGAAACCTTTGACAACGTGTCTGGCGGAATGGCTTCACATGCAGATGCGATGTACTGCTTCAGCTGTTCAATTGTTTCTGCATTCTGGCGGTACACCTGGTCTTTCAAGTGTCCCCACAGAAAGAAGTCACAGGGGTTCATGTCTGGCGAATAGGGAGGCCAATCCACGCCGCCTCCTGTATGTTTCGGATAGCCCAAAGCAATCACACGATCATCGAAATATTCATTCAGGAAATTAAAGACGTCGGCCGTGCGATGTGGCCGGGCACCATCTTGCATAAACCACGAGGTGTTCGCAGTGTCGTCTAAGGCAGTTTGTACCGCCACAAATTCACGAAGAATGTCCAGATAGCGTGATGCAGTAATCGTTTCGGATCTGAAAAATGGGCCAATGATTCCTTTGGAAGAAATGGCGGCCCAGACCAGTACTTTTTGAGGATGCAGGGACGATGGGACAGCAACATGGCGCTTTTCGGTTCCCCATATGCGCCAGTTCTGTTTATTGACGAAGCTGTCCAGGTAAAAATAAGCTTCGTCAGTAAACCAAATGCTGCCCACATGCATATCGCCGTCATCAATGCTGTGCACTATGTCGTTAGCGAATGTCTCTCGTGCAGCAACGGTAGCGGCGCTGAGGGGTTGCCGCGTTTGAATTTTGTACGGATAGAGGTGTAAACTCTGGCGCATGAGACGATACGTGGACGTTGGCGTCATTTGGACCGCAGCTGCAACACGGCGAACGGAAACCCGAGGCCGCTGTCGGATCACCTGCTGCACTAGCTGCGCGTTGCCCTCTGTGGTTGCCGTACGCGGTCGCCCTACCTTTCCAGCACGTTCGTCCGTCACGTTCCCAGTCCGTTGAAATTTTTCAAACAGATCCTTTATTGTATCGCTTTTCGGTCCTTTGGTTACATTAAACCTCCGTTGAAAACTTCGTCTTGTTGCAACAACACTGTGTTCTAGGCGGTGGAATTCCAACACCAGAAAAATCCTCTGTTCTAAGGAATAAACCATGTTGTCTACAGCACACTTGCACGTTGTGAACAGCACACGCTTACAGCAGAAAGACGACGTACAGAATGGCGCACCCACAGACTGCGTTGTCTTCTATACCTTTCACATCACTTGCAGCGCCATCTGTTGTTGAAAATTGTAACTACTGTAATTTCGAAAGTTTGTCCGCCTGAAAATGTACTGTTGTCCCAAGCATATTGCAACAAACGGTGTATTTCTATCGCTGCTCGTTTAGTTTTTATTGCCGTTTCAAATATACCGGTCATTTTTGAAACACCCTGTAAAAAATCGTTTACGGCCTGCAATCAAATCAAAGCGACGTGGATTGCTGTCAGCAGGTGTCCTTTCGCAACATGACAATGCAAGGGCCCACACTGCCCGTACGACAGTTGCAACAATCACAGACCTGCATTTTGAGTGCCTTCCTCATCCACCATACTCACCAGACCTTGCCCCAAGTGATTTCCATATGTTTGGACCACTCAGAGACGCAATGGGAGGAAAGAAGTTCCGTTCTGATGAAGAGGTACGCCACGCGGTGCATGAGTGGTTGCGCGGACTACCAAAAGAATTTTTTTCTAAAGGAATTCATGCACTTTGTAAGCGCTGGAGGACTTGCATTGCGTATGGGGGAGATTGTGTTGAAAAGTAATACAGTTTTGTACCACTTATGCGCAATAAATAATAATTAAAAAAATGTTTAAGGTTTTAATTTGACTCACCCTCGTAGATTACTTTTGGCAAGGAATGTCTTTTTGCGTATGCTGGTCTGCTTTTGATGTTCTGTTTGCTTCGCCCACGATGTGATACTTTTTTCCAAGGTAACAGTATTCGTTAAGTTCGTCTGCTCCCCAACTTGATATGTTTATCTCTAATTTCAGTACTTCAGTATCTTTCATTACTTGCGTCTTTGTCTGATTTACTCCAAATCTATATTCTGTTCATTTCAGTAGGTCCTGTAATTCGTCGTCACTTCCAATACCATCAGCGAAGACGTTCTGAAGACAGAGAACGAATAAGCTATTAAGCAGGCGGTCATAATGTATTGGCTCATCAGACTAATTTGAGACCGCTCTGTCGAGAGGGCACGCAAAATTCCAATTTGAATATAATTTTACTTGTAATGGGAAGCAAAGCGACGCATTCCATCGGTGCTGGGCGTCGTATAAAACACGTGATGAGCAGTATTTGTTTGGGCTGACTGTAGCTACACTTGCAAAAGTCGACATTAGAAACTTTATTTTAAAAATTATTTTCGTCTGATTTGCTTTTGAACTGCCTCGGCTCGTTGGTTGTAACTCTGTTGTTGATTAGCTTTGGGTGACTTGGTGCATTTACAACTACGAGAAAAACGAAATATATCTGCTTACAAGAATGCAACATGAAATTGGACCTGTTTTATAAACTTTCAACAAAAAAGTTGTGCAAACTGATTAAGTCCTGAAATTAACTATTAATCTCTTTAATTTGTGGTCCTTGTGCGTTAACGATCTGTCTAATAATGCTGTTCATCTACATCTACATCCATACTCCGCAAGCCACCTGACGGTGTGTGGCGGAGGGTACCTTGAGTACCTCTATCGGTTCTCCCTTCTATTCCAGTCTCGTATTGTTCGTGGAAAGAAGGATTGTCGGTATGCCTCTGTGTGGGCTCTAATCTCTCTGATTTTATCCTCATGGTCTTGGTTCAAATGGCTCTGAGCACTATGGGACTCAACTGCTGTGGTCATCAGTCCCCTAGAACTTAGAACAACTTAAACCTAACTAACCTAAGGACATCACATACATCCATGCCCGAGGCAGGATTCGAACCTGCGACCGTAGCAGTCGCACGGTTCCGGACTGCGCGCCTAGAACCGCGAGACCACCGCGGCCGGCTCCTCATGGTCTCTTTGCGAGATATACGTAGGAGGGAGCAATATACTGCTTGACTCCTCGGTGAAGGTATGTTCTCGAAACTTTAACAAAAGCCCGTACCGAGCTACTGAGCGTCTCTCCTGCAGAGTCTTCCACTGGAGTTTATCTATCATCTCCGTAACGCTTTTGCGATTACTAAATGATCCTGTAACGAAGCGCGCTGCTCTCCGTTGGATCTTCTCTATATCTTCTATCAACCCTATCTGGTACGGATCCCACACTGCTGAGCAGTATTCAAGCAGTGGGCGAACAAGCGTACTGTAACCTACTTCCTTTGTTTTCCGACTGCATTTCCTTAAGATTCTTCCATTGAATCTCAGTCTGGCATCTGCTTTACCGACGATCAACATTATATGATCATTCCATTTTAAATCACTCCTAATGCGTACTCCCAGATAATTTATGGTATTAACTGCTTCCAGTTGCTGACCTGCTATATTGTAGCTAAATGATAAAGGATCTTTCTTTCTATGTATTCGCAGCACACCACACTTGTCTACATTGAGATTCAATTGCCGTTCCCTGCACCATGCGTCAATTCGCTGGAGATCCTCCTGCATTTCAGTACAATTTTCCATTGTTACAACCTCTCGATACACCACAGCATCATCCGCAAAAAGCCTCAGGCTAAGCCATGTCTCCGCAATATCCTTTCTTCCAGGAGTGCTAGTACTGCAAGGTTCGCAGGAGAGCTTCTGTGAAGTGTGGAAGGTAGGAGACGAGGTACTGGCAGAATTAAGGCTGTGAGGACGGGGCGTGAGTCGTGCTTGGGTAGCTCAGTTAGCTTTACACCTGCCCGCGAAAAGCAAAGATCCCGAGTTCGAGTCTCGCTCCGGCACACAGTTTCAATCTGCCAGGAAGTTTCATATCAGCGCACACTCCGCTGCAGAGTGAAAATCTCATTCTGGGAACTGGTGTTACCACTGCGCAAGGCCGTCGGCAACGAAAATTCTAAAGTTCTCTGATTTGGATGTCTCGTTCAACAATGAATCTTAATTAACCGACTGCAGTGCCAATAAATAAAAATATTACCTCCATTGCTCTTCATACTCTTTTCACTATATCGCTAACCAAATCCATCTCGTGTGTATCACAATGTCCAAATACAAAGCATTTTACTTAAACTCTGTTGCACTTAACATAAAGTCCACATTGCCACGAGTCACCTGCTCGGCGTCTGTCTTACTGCTCTTCTAAGAATTGACCTCCGGCGCTCCTCGCTGCCACGCAGCCATGACAAAAGCAAGCACATCTCACAGCGCGACACGGCTGCTCTGAGCAGAGACTGCGTGCGAATAGTAAGAGATTCCAGATTGTCCCTTAGCGAGTGAGACGCCCATAGTAGGTGCAAACTCCAGAAATGCGAATAAGAAACTCCCAACAGACCTCTTACGAAATGAACCAGAATTCCGCCGACAAACTTTCAGAAGTCGCAGTATGGTTTAAAACAAGAAAAAAAGTCTAGTAAACATCGACTCTAAAATCATACCTTGAGCTACACTAAGGAGCCAAACAAACTGATGCACCTGCCTAGCCGGCCGCTGTGGCCGAGCAGTTGTAGGGGCCTCAGTCCGGAACCGCGCTGCTGCTACGGTCGCGGGGTCGAATCCCGCCTCTGGCATGGATGTGTGTGATGTCCTTAGGTTAGTTAGGTTTAAGTAGTTCTAAGTTCTAAGAGACTGATGACCTCAGATGTTAAGTTCCATAGTGCACAGAGCCATTTGAGTTTTTTAGCACCTGCCTGGTATCGTGTAGGCCCCCACGAGACCGCAGAAGTGCCACAACACCACGTGGCATGGACTCGACTAATGTCTCAAGTAGTGCTCGAGGGAATCGACAACACGAATCTTACAGGGCTGCCCCTTTATCCGAAAGGGGGGTGCAGATATCTTCTGAACAGCACGTTGCAAGGCATCCCAGGTATGCTCAATAATGTTCATGTCTGGGGAGTTTGGTGGTCAGCGGAATGTTTAAACTCAGAAGAGTGTTCCTGGAGCCACTATGTGCCAATACTGGACGTGTGAGGTATCGCATTGTCCTGCTGAAAATGCCCAAGTCCATCGGAATCCACAGTGGAGATGAATGGGTGCAGGTGATCAGACAGGATGCTTACGTACGTGTCACCTGTCAGGGTCGTATCTAGACGTATCAGGGGTCCCATATCACTCCAACTGCACACGCCCCACATCATTACAGAGCCGTCACCAGCTTTAAGAGTCCCCTGGTGACATGCAGGGTCCGTGGATTCATGAGGTTGTCTCCATACCTGTACACGTTCATCCGCTCGATACAATTCGAAACGAGACTCGTCCGACCAGGCAACATGTTTGCAGTCAGCAACAGTCCAATGTCGGTGTTGATGGGCCAACGCGAGGCGTAAAGCTATGTGTCGTGCAGTCCGAAAGCCCACATCGACGATGTTTCGTTGAATGATTCGCACGCTGAGTCTTGTTGATAGCCCAGAATTAAAATCTGCAGCAATTTGCGGAATGGTTGCACTTTTGTCACGTTGAACGATTGTCTCGAGTCGTAGTTGGTCCCATTCTTGCAGGATCTTTTTTCGGCCACAGCGATGTCGGAGATTTGATGTTTTACCTATGCCTGATATTCGCGATGCACTCGTGAAATGGTCATACGGGAAAATTGCCACTTCATCGCTACATCGGAGATGCTGTGTCCTATCGCTCGTGTGCCGACTATAGCACCACGTTCAAATTCACTTAAATCTTGATAACCTGCAATTGTAACAAACAATAACCGATCTAACAACTGCGCCAGACACTCGTTGTCTTACATAGACGTTGCCGATCGCAGCGCCGTATTCTGATTGTTTACATATCTCTGTATTTGAATACGCATGCCTATACCAGTTTCGTTGACGTTTCAGTGTATAAGCAGTTTCTCATCTTCACTACCGTCGAACACTAATACGGATTCTGTATTGAACAAGTGGTCACCGCTCCTAAGGTATGTACTCTCTCTCTCTCTCTCTGTCTCTCTCTCTCTCTCTCTCTCTCTCTCTCTCTCTCCCCCCCCCCCCCCCTCTCGCTGAGTGTGTGTGGTGTGTGTGTGTGTGTGTGTGTGTGTGTGTGTGTGTGTGTGTGTGCCGGCCTCGGTGGCCGATCGGTTCCAAGCGCCTCAGTCCGGAACCGCGCGACTGCTACTGTCGCGGGTTCGAATCCTGTCTCAGGCATGGATGTGTGTGATGTCCTTAGGTTTAAGTAGTTCTAAGTTCTAGGGGACTCATGACCTCAGATGTTAAGTCCCATAGTGCTCAGAGCCATTTGAACCATTTGTGTGTGTGTGTGTGTGTGATACTTTTGAAGCGCAGTGCACTTTGTCGCATATTGCAGAAACAATGAAGCGGTGTCAAGCGTGACATTACTTACGGAAGTAAACACGACTCAGGGTTAAAGCAACAAGAGGTGGCGGGGGGGGGGGGGGGGGGGGTAGCGGGAGAGAGAGAGAGAGAGAGAGAGAGAGAGAGAGAGAGAGAGAGAGAGAGATTGCTGCTACAATCTGGTAAAGTAGGTCACAGCCTCCACTCACAATGACAAAGACGTGCAATACTTACAAAAGCCGCAATCTCCCCCTCCCTCGAGACGACGTCACTGCCCGACATTTCCACCCCCTGAAACCCTGCCTCACTCTCTACCAACTCCCCCACTCTACATCGCTCCCCTTTCCTCCCGCCCACGCCTCGCACAACACACGAACAGGCGTAATACGACTGCAAATGTTATCTGCTCCTACAGGGTGTTTCCGTAACAGCGTGCAAAAACGTAACAGGGCGTAGAGGATGCTCCAATGAACAGTTTGAGGTAGGGAACCCGGGCTCTGAAGAGCCAGCTTAAGGAAATACGAAAGTAAACTTGTCTACCGGTCTGTCCAGCATTACTGTTTTCGCTACGGTCGCAGGTTCGAATCCTGCCTCGGGCATGGATGTGTGTGATGTCCTTAGGTTAGTTAGGTTTAATTAGTTCTAAGTTCTAGGCGACTGATGACCTCAGAAGTTAAGTCGCATAGTGCTCAGAGCCATTTGAACCATTACTGTTTTCCAACTTATGTACAACTAACATGCGCACAAGTTTACACATAATGTGCTGTTTATTGACATGTACACCCTTTGTTTCCTGCAAGGAATCACGGAGGACACTCTCACTGGGCCATATCTTCTACCTGGCCGCCTGAATAACCGCCTGTTCTTGAGATTCGTGCAAAGAGTTCTGCCTGAGTTGTTGGAGAACGTGCCCTTGGATGTTCGTGAGAGCATGTGGATGCCACATGACGGTGCACCGCCTAACTTCAGTGTGGATGTCCGGAACCATCTTAGTGTTGTATTTCTCGGTCTCTAGTTTGGAAGGGGAGGTCATATTCCGAGGCCTGCGAGGTCACCTCAGCTGAATCCTCTCGATTACTTCCTATGGGGATATCTAAAGTCACTTGTGTATGAGACCTCATTGGATAGGGAGATGGAAATTGTTGCCAGAATTGTAGCTGCCTGAAATGTACGAGGTGCATTCAAGTTCTAAGGCCTCCGATTTTTTTTCTCCGGACTGGAAAGAGATAGAAACATGCGCATTGTTTTAAAATGAGGCCGCGTTCATTGTGAATACGTCCCAGAGATGGCAGCACCATACGGCAGATGGAATTTTACTGCCAGCGGCGAGAATGAGAACTGTTTTAAATACTTAAAATGGCGATGTTTTCCTTACTTGAACAGCGTGCAGAGTTGGCATTTCTGTGTGTTCTGTGCACACAATCCTGCACGACGACCTGAAAATGCGGAAAGTGTCATCCAGGTGGGTGCCACGAATGCTGACGGACGACCACACGGCTGCCCGTGTAGCACGTTGCCGAGCAATGTTGACGCGCAACGACAGCACGAATGGGACTTTCTTTTCGTCGGTTGTGACAATGGATGAGACGTGGATGCTGAAAAAATGATGGTGTCCACGTTCTGGGACAGCGAGGGCGTAATCCTTACCCATTGGGTTCCAAAGGGCACTACGGTAACAGGTGCATCCTACGAAAATGTTTTGAAGAACAAATTCCTTCCTGCACTGCAACAAAAACGTCCGGGAAGGGCTGCGCGTGTGCTGTTTCACCGAGACAACGCACCCGCACATCGAGCTAACGTTACGCAACAGTTCCTTCGTGATAACAACTTTGAAGTGATTCCTCGTGCTCCCTACTCACCGGACCTGGCTCCTAGTGACTTTTGGCTTTTTCCAACAATGAAAGACACTCTCCGTGGCCGCACATTCACCAGCCGTGCTGCTATTGCCTCAGCGATTTTCCAGTGGTCAAAACAGACTCCTAAAGAAGCCTTCGCCGCTGCCATGGAATCATGGCGTCAGCGTTGTGAAAAACGTGTACGTCTGCAGGGCGATTACGTCGAGAAGTAACGCCAGTTTCATCGATTTCGGGTGAGTAGTTAATTAGAAAAAAAATCGCAGGCCTTAGAACTTGAATGCACCTCGTAATTCGAAACGCACCAGGGATATTTTTCAGTGTGCGTCGGAATCTGTGTCGCCGATTTCATGCTTGCATTGACGTTGATGGCCGAAGATCCAGCACCTTTTGTAAGATGCCGTACAAATAGTACGTTCATTCTGTCAATGATTGAACTGTGAATTGTCCGCAGCTCGTGGTCGTGCGGTAGCGTTCTCGCTTCCCACGCCCGGGTTCCCGGGGTCGATTCCCAGCGGGGTCAGGGATTTTCTCTGCCTCGTGATGACTGGGTGTTGTGTGATGTCCTTAGGTTAGTTAGGTTAAGTAGTTCTAAGTTCTAGGGGACTGATGACCATAGCTGTAAGTCCCATAGTGCTCACAGCCATTTGAACCATTTTTTGAACTGTGAATTTACTTTCAAAACTTTTTCTTAGGAATTTACTTTATTTACTACCGATTCATCAAGAACATTAACACATTTAATCACACTATGTGAGCGTGGAAGTAGTTGCCAGTGGGTAACTGATGCAAACAAATCACATTTCTTTCAACAAATGGAAATTTCATTCCTTAAAGCTTTTTTTATATATAAACACATTTAAAATTATAAGCAGAAATCACCCTCTAAATAACGTGGTCCAACTGAAACATTCATATTTCTTTACGTACAGCACTAATATGTAATAAAAAATGGGGGTTCCTGTTTTAAAAAAAGCAGTTGATATCCGTTTGACCTATGGCAACGCCATCTGGCGGGCCAACCATAGCGCCATCTGGTTCCCCCCTTCATGCTAGACAAGTTTCGTTCTTTGCAGTTTTTTCGTTTGACTCTTATTTCGTGAGATATTTGGCCCGGTCACGATCAATGGACCAACGTGTATGTTAGTTATAGACTAGGAGTGATGTGGTAAGAATACGTTACCGTCGCAAGTAAACTTGATGAATAGTGAGAGCAGACGAGATACCACATAGACGGCTCACAGCAATGAAAACAAGAAGTGAACAGGTATGAAGGAATTCGAGAGTCAAAAACTTCCAAAACGGAACGAACTTCAAAAACCTTAAAAACACGTTTTGACAAAACATAGAAAAACTATGTGATTGTGAAACAGTTGCGTTCATTTATTGCAACTTATGTGGCAAACTATTATTTGTTTTCATCATTTCCTTCCGAGCGATCACATTAACATCCATACAAACACCTCAATCAGCCAAGAAAGCATAACTGACTCACTTACCAGGCATTCAAATTAGGCACGATCAATAAAAGATTCCTGTCATATGACACACGTACAGTCACTAATTTCGTGTTGTGACACACGAGAGGTGTTTTGCCAGTGGAGGAAAAAAAAATTGGTTCAAATGGCTCTGAGCTCTATGGGACTTAACATCTGAGATCATCAGTCCCGTAGACTTAGAACTACTTAAACCTAACTAACCTAAGGACATCACTCACAGCCATGCCCGAGGCAGGATTCGAACCTGCGACCGTAGCAGTCGGGCGGTTCCGGACTGAAGCGCCTAGAACCCGTCGGCCACCGCGGCCGGTCCGGTGGAGGATTTGGTTGACTTGTCTCCTTGTCATCAAACGTTTGCGGTTCCCATTCGAAAACCACTTCCTTTCGGCTGCTAATAGAGTGGATGTGCAGAATCAACCGTCATTATAGGTCCCTTGCTTACACGTCGCTTTTGCCAACGGACGTTACATCACGACAGAGAGACAATTTTGAATAAAGCGGAAAAAAAAATTGCCGTGAAGGAGGTTTGATCACGGCTCGCACGCTTGATGGTACAACACCATATCCACTTAAACTAGCGCTCTATATTCCACTTCTTCTTCTTGCACCGTTCACTCTTTCTACTTCCCTTTATTTCACAATCCAGTACACCTTCTTCCTCTTTTCACGCTTGACTTGTGTTCAGTTTTTGACGGACTTTCCACTGGACCCTGTTACAACTAAGTCTCACCGTGTTCGCAGATGGTGCTGTAATTTACCGTCTAGTAAGGTCATCCGTTAACATCGAGTATAGATTTAAGTGTCATGAAGTCGTTTCTGAAAGTATTTGTATTGAGCGTAGCCATGTATGGAAGCGAAACGTGGACGATGAATAGTTTAGACAAAAAGAGAATAGAAGCTTTCGAAATGTGGTACTACAGAAGAATGCTGAGATTAGATGGGTAGATCACATAACTAATGAGGAGGTATTGAATAGAATTGGGGAGAAGAGGAGTTTGTGGCACAACTTGACTAGAAGAAGGGACCGGTTGGTAGGACATGTTCTGAGGCATCAAGGAATCACCAATTTAGTATTGGAGGGCAGCGTGGATGGTAAAAATCATAGAGGGAGACCAAGAGATGAATACACTAAGCAGATTCAGAAGGATGTAGGTTGCAGTATGTACTGGGAGATGGGGAAGCTTGCACAGGATAGAGTAGCATGGAGAGCTGCATCAAACCAGTCTCAGGACTGAAGACCACAACAACACGGTCATCCGAAGACCAGTATCAGTTGCAAAGCGGTTAGAAAAGATTGCTCTATGGTGTGGCAGGTGGCAGTTGACGCTAAATAACGGAAAGTGTGAGCTGAGCCACACGAGTTCCAAAAGAAATCCGTTGGAATTCGATTACTCGATAAATAGTACAATTCTCGAGGCTATCAGTTCAACCAAGTACCTGGGTGTTAAAATTACAAACAACTTCCGTTGGAAAGGCCACATAGATAATATTGTGGGGAAGGCGAGCCAAAGGTTGCGTTTCATTGGCAGGACACTTAGAAGATACAAGTCCACTAAAGAGACAGCTTACACTACACTCGTTCGTCCTCTGTTAGAATATTGCTGCGAAAGGGTGCAAAAAAGGGCAGTTCGTTTTGTATTATCACGTAATAGGGGAGAGAGTGTGGCAGATATGATACGCGAGTTGGGATGGAAGTCATTAAAGCAAAGACGTTTTCCGTCGCGGCGAGATCAATTAACTAAATTTCAGTCACCAACTTTCTCTTCCGAATGCGAAAAATAGATAGGAATGATCATCAAAATAAAATAAGAGAATTCAGAGCTCGAACAGAAAGGTTTAGGTGTTCGTTTTTCCCGCGCGCTGTTCGGGAGTGGAATGGTAGAGAGATAGTATGATTGTGGTTCGATGAACCCTCTGCCAAGCACTTAAATGTGAATTGCAGAGTAATCATGTAGATGTAGATGTAGTTGTAGAAGTCTGAGGGGGTCGTGACTTTCCAACGAATGTGGCTAGCGTTTTAAAGTTCTGTAAGTTGTCCAACATTTTTCCCAAGATTTTAGGGAGATGGTCGTGATGTGTTGGCAGGGTAACTGGGCCACCCATGTTTTTTGTGAGAGGTCTGCCGGTCACCCATTTGCCTGTGCCGTTGTTTTGACACCTGTGTCGTTTCGCTTGTGTTTTAATCCTTCGTGTAGCACCTTCCACCCTCTGTTCGTTTTGTTCAGGCGTGTGCGGTGCAGTGATTGTATGGCTGAATGCGAGTGAGGTGGGACTGATTACATGAGTGTCGTTTTCAACAATTTTCTTTTAAAATGTGTCAGGGCGGTGATAAAATCTCGCCGTTGAGAGCCTGTAAAGTCAAATCACTCACACAGGGGGTTAACAGGTATATCCAGTTCTGACAGATAGTTAGCACTTGCGAAACATTCGCCTAGTATTGTTTATTACCTGTGTAAGTAGGCTGTTTAGGTTTTTTATTGGTAACGCCACGTAGCGCTCTGTATTAGACTTTGCCACTGTTTCTAAGTTTGGATACAGTGTATCGATACGTGGAACTGTTTCAGCGTTTCGGAACGGCTGTGGTTCTCTGTTTCGAAACAGTGGTGTTTCATTCCGCCCCTGTCTCGGATAACCGGACCAGATTCGGTCTCGAGCCAGACACAGAAACTGTATCGTGTTTCAAAATAAGGCTGTTTCAGTCCACCTGTGCTTGGAACGGACTAATTGTATCGAAACAGTTATGTTTCATTCCGCTCTGTGTCGTACGACATTCGGGCTCGGCACAGGTACTGAAACACAACATACCACTTCATGAAACACTTTCAAGAGTGTCGAAATCTTTTTGACAAGCAATAGCATAAAGCTTCGTTTCTAGCTGACTGTCCTATTACGAAATGGTATAATATCTGCTTTATAAACACTAACCAAACAATAAAACAACGCATACTATTTACATTCAAAATAATAAATATGTGAAAATCATTCGATTAAATTACACTTTTTTTAATAACATACGGTTCTCTTTTCACGAACAGTAATCATATTAAGAAACGCAAGTAAGCCTACAACATTTTGAATAAAAAAAGGCGCAGAGTGACAGTTGTTAGACATATACATAAATTTGACGTAGGTATAATTGCAAGCAATCTGTTTGACATATCACTGATAGTGTAATAGTGAACTGGAAGGGCTGGGAAACATGGTGAATTTATAGTAACTGTTCGAAACACCTTGAAAGACAAAATTTTTTTCTGTTATATTTTATTATTTATTCGAATTATTTGGCGTTATTTGTGAGTCTATAGTCACTGTGCCTATTATCCACAATGATTCCCTTTGTGTGCACGGAAATTAGCAGGATGGGTATATTAGCCATACTAACGGAATGTGGGAATGCCAGTAGCATATCCGTAGTTTCTACAGTTTGCTCCCACCTCCAGTTCCGTTCGTGGTGGTTCTTCTGTCTTCAGCTATGGCTGACCTCAGCCAATTGAAAAGTACGAAAGTTAATACGCCCAAGTGTAGCGCTCTCGCACCTCACTTGTGTTTATATTGACATACTTATACAGTACACATTCACGATGATAAAATGTGTAGGTTTATTAGATTACAAACTGTTTCACTGTTTCGAAACAGCGTATCGAAACATTACATTGTACTGTTTCATTTGTTTCGAAACAGTTACGTGTTTCAGTTTGCCCATCTCTGTATGAAAATCACTGGCTGTGCTGTGTGCAGTCTGTGGCTAGTTTCCATTGTTGTCTGCCATTGTAGTGTTGGGCAGCTGGATGTGAACAGCGCGTAGCGTTGCGCAGTTGGAGGTGAGCCGCCAGCAGTGGTGGGTGTGGGGAAAAATGATGGCGGAGTTTTGAGAGCGGATGATCTGGACGTGTGTCCATCAGAAAGAGTAAATTTGTAATACTGGATATCATGAACTGATATATATATTATGACTTTTGAACACTATTAAGATAAATACATTGTTTGTTCTCTATCAAAATCTTTCATTTGCTAACTATGCCTGCAGTAGTTAGTGCCTTCAGTAGTTTGAATCTTTTATTTATCTGGCAGTAGTGGCGCTCGCTGTATTGCAGTAGTTCGAGTAACCAAGATTTTTGTGAGGTAAGTGATTTGTGAAAGGTATAGGTTAATGTTAGTCAGGGCCATTCTCTTGTAGGGATTATTGAAAGTCAGATTGCGTTGCGCTAAAAAATATTGTGTGTCAGTTTAACCACAGTCATGTATAATTTTTCTAAGGGGACGTTTCACCTGTCTTTCCCTATAGCTCACACCTACTTTCCTGCGAATTCAAAAGATTGTGTAGCAGGTCGAATGCTTCTTGTGGGTCCAGAAATCCTGCGGTGTCTGTCCTCGATTATCTGCTTAGAAAAGTTCTGGACGCGACTTACAGGCCACATACTGATATTCAGTTTCTAACGTAAGAATATCATAGAGACGGTGCATGTCCAGCCATACTATAAGAACATTCGCCACATATACATACAAGATATCAGGTACGCTCCATCTGTGAATGGAACGGGAGGTATGTTTATTACGGAGTAAAAAGTACGCTCTCGCACGTCTTTAGTATTTCGTAGAGTATAAATGATTTGGAAGCAGGATAGACACCGACTGGAAGTGCACCACAGACATTAAAACAAGGATAGGAATGGCAAAAGAGGTGTTTTATAAGAAAAGGAGAATCTTCTGCAGCGGTCTGGACAGAGAACTCAGGAAGAGGCTCATAAAATGTGTTGTATAGAGTGTTCTTCTATATGGCGCTGAAACATGGACTATGAGGAAAAAAGACAGAGAAAGGCTGGAGGCTTTTGAGATCTGGACATGGCGGAAGATGGAAAGAATAAGTTGGATGGACAGAGTAAAATATGAAGAGGTACTGAGAAGAGTGGGAGAGAAAAGACAGTTTTTAGATGTAATAAAGAGAAGAAAAAGAAATTGGATTGGGCATATATTAAGAAAGAATGACGGACTGATAAAAACAGTTTTAGAAGGTTATGTTGAAGGGAAAAGGAAGCGAGGAAGGAAGAGATTCCAGATACTGGATGACATGATGGACGGTACAACATACAGCAGCCTTAAGAAGGAAGCAATGGATAGCAGAAAATGGAGAGGCAAAGGACCTGCTAATATAGCAGATAACTGATGATGATGAGAGTATAAATATAGTCGCAGACACTACATAAATTTCACACTTCCTCTAGAAAGAAAGTATCAATTACGATCGCAATTGCGTATTGTAATGTATGTCTTGCAAGCGGGCCGCAGAATTGTAACGTATGTCTAGTAATATCGCAGGGGCAACTGCGTTCGCCATTACCGGAGTATTCAGTTCTGTTTACGCAATATGCATCAAAGCTATTACTGCGTTATTTGCACAGCTGACGGGCAGCTTCCGCTATATTGTTCCACACTGCAGGAAATTCAGTCAATTTTCGCGTTTGTAATGGAGGTAAGCTACTCGTACTTGCTAAATGTAAAGTGAAACATACACTCCTGGAAATTGAAATAAGAACACCGTGAATTCATTGTCCCAGGAAGGGGAAACTTTATTGACACATTCCTGGGGTCAGATACATCACATGATCACACTGACAGAACCACAGGCACATAGACACAGGCAACAGAGCATGCACAATGTCGGCACTAGTACAGTGTATATCCACCTTTCCCAGCAATGCAGGCTGCTATTCTCCCATGGAGACGATCGTAGAGATGCTGGATGTAGTCCTGTGGAACGGCTTGCCATGCCATTTCCACCTGGCGCCTCAGTTGGACCAGCGTTCGTGCTGGACGTGCAGACCGCGTGAGACGACGCTTCATCCAGTCCCAAACATGCTCAATGGGGGACAGATCCGGAGATCTTGCTGGCCAGGGTAGTTGACTTACACCTTCTAGAGCACGTTGGGTGGCACGGGATACATGCGGACGTGCATTGTCCTGTTGGAACAGCAAGTTCCCTTGCCGGTCTAGGAATGGTAGAACGATGGGTTCGATGACGGTTTGGATGTACCGTGCACTATTCAGTGTCCCCTCGACGATCACCAGTGGTGTACGGCCAGTGTAGGAGATCGCTCCCCACACCATGATGCCGGGTGTTGGCCCTGTGTGCCTCGGTCGTACGCAGTCCTGATTGTGGCGCTCACCTGCACGGCGCCAAACACGCATACGACCATCATTGGCACCAAGGCAGAAGCGACTCTCATCGCTGAAGACGACACGTCTCCATTCGTCCCTCCATTCACGCCTGTCGCGACACCACTGGAGGCGGGCTGCACGATGTTGGGGCGTGAGCGGAAGACGGCCTAACGGTGTGCGGGACCGTAGCCCAGCTTCATGGAGACTGTTGCGAATGGTCCTCGCCGATACCCCAGGAGCAACAGTGTCCCTAATTTTCTGGGAAGTGGCGGTGCGGTCCCCTACGGCACTGCGTAGGATCCTACGGTCTTGGCGTGCATCCGTGCGTCGCTGCGGTCCGGTCCTAGGTCGACGGGCACGTGCACCTTCCGCCGACCACTGGCGACAACATCGATGTACTGTGGAGACCTCACGCCCCAACGTGTTGAGCAATTCGGCGGTACGTCCACCCGGCCTCCCGCATGCCCACTATACGCCCTCGCTCAAAGTCCGTCAACTGCACATACGGTTCACGTCCACGCTGTCGCGGCATGCTACCAGTGTTAAAGACTGCGATGGAGCTCCGTATGCCACGGCAAACTGGCTGACACTGACGGCGGCGTTGCACAAATGCTGCGCAGCTAGCGCCATTCGACGGCCAACACCGCGGTTCCTGGTGTGTCCGCTGTGCCGTGCGTGTGATCATTGCTTGTACAGCCCTCTCGCAGTGTCCGGAGCAAGTATGGTGGGTCTGACACACCGGTGTCAATGTGTTCTTTTTTCCATTTCCAGGAGTGTAGTTTTATAAACGAAGTTCCGTAGTTTCTTGATTCCTAGGTGACTAAAACATTAATCGCACACATTTATTCACGAGAACGATTAAATATTTATATTTAACGTTGAAAAGCGACCTGACATGGAATGCGAATGTAAAATCTGTCCCATGGAAGGCGAATGTTCGGTTTATTGGGAGAATTCTAGGAAGGTGTAGGTAACCTGTAAGAGAGACCACGCACGGAGCACTTAGAAACCCATTCCTGAGTGTTTGGGAGCCCCACCAAGCCGTATTAAAGGAAAACATCAGAAGAATTCAGAGGTGCACTGTTAGAGTTGTTCCGGGCACGTTCGTTTACACGCGCGTATAATCCGAAGACTTTGTGAACTGGAGGAATGATAATGTTTTTCTTTTTCTCCTAGTTTTTTTCGCTGAACGACATTCAGAAAATTTATAGTGTCGATATTTGCGGCTGGCTGCATATCTATTGTTGTTGTTGTTGTTGTTGTGCTCTTCACTCCTGAGATTGGTTTGTACTCTATCCTGTGCAAGTTTCTTCATCTCCCAGTACCTACTGCACCCTACATCCTTCTGAATCTGCTTAGTGAATTCATCTCTTGGTCTCCCTCTACGATTTTTACCCTCCACGTTGCCCTCCAGTACTAAATTGGTGATCCGTTGATGCCGCAGAACATCTCCTACCAAGTTGTGCTACAAACTCCTCCCAAATACTATTCAATACCTCCTCATTAGTTATGTGATCTACCCATCTAATCTTCAGAATTCTTCTGTAGCACCACATTTCGAAAGCTTCTATTCTCTTCTTGTCTCAACTATCTATCGTCCATGGTTCAAATGGCTCTGAGCACTATGCGACTTAACTTCTGAGGTCATCAGTCGCCTATAACTTAGAACTAATTAAACCTAACTAACCTAAGGACATCACACACATCCATGCCCGAGGCAGGATTCGAACCTGCGACCGTAGCGGTCGCTCGGCTCCAGACTGTAGCGCCTAGAACCGCACGGCCACTCCGGCCACTTCCATACATGGCTACACTCCATACAAATACTTTCAGAAACGACTTCCTGACGCTTAAATCTATACTCGATGTTAACAAATTTCTCTTCTTCAGAAACGCTTTCCTTGCCATTGAAAGTCTACATTTTATATCCTCTCTACTTCGACCATCATCAGTTATTTTGCTTCGCAAATAGCAAAACTCCTTTACTGCTTTAAGTGTCTCATTTCCTAATCTAATTTCCTCAGCATCACCCTACTTAATTCGACTACATTCCATTATCCTCGTTTTGCTTTTATTGATGTTTTCTTATATCCTCCTTTCAAGACACTGTCCATCCTGTCATCTGCTCTTCCAAGTCCTTTGCTGTCTCCGACGTAATTACATACATTCTACTGCCGCCATTGTACATTTCCTGCTACATAGGCATATAGACTTTCGCTTTTACATTGGTCCATTTGTGAGTGGAACAGGAAACGGATTGCATAGCAGCGGTGTAAGTTACCCTCTGCCTTGCACCGTATGGTAGCTTGCGGACTATGTATGCACAGGTACGTCTAGAACTTAAAACTATTGTAAAATACCAATTTTGGTTGCATCAGGAACCGTTGTGCACAGCGACCGTAGACTATGAGGAAGGAGAGGCCCATAGCAGTCAATCGCAATCCCGTTAGTTTTTATTATTCTTGCTTATCTAGATTTGGGCCAGAAACAGCCATCCTCAGCCCATTTTCGTTACAGTTCAACAGGTACAAGAACCCTTCTCCCTATAGACCTGTAAGAACATACGGGGGCATGAACTGCTGCGAGTCTGTTGAATTGTAACGAAAATGCACTGAAGATGGCTCTTTATAGCCGAAATATGGATTTGGAACAGTGATGAAAACTAACATGATTGCTACTGACTGCTGTGTAGCTCTCTTTTCTTACTGTAAAATAACCACAATGGCTTGGTAAATGAAAAAAGCACGGAGGAAATGACTCAGACTGCTACATACAGGATGTTTAGAAGTCTTTGCAACACTCGTCTGACGGTGAAATGTCGCGTCATGGCGAACAACTTGAGCCAAAATGTTCGCTTACACTTACCAGTGGCGTGAAGTGCAGTTTGAGTTATGCCCCTGACAGACAGCAGGGTTTAGGCTCTCTGCGGTGTACCTATGCAATGAGTGTTGCCTATCACTCAGGCAGCTGCTTCATGTGAAGCGTGGCAGGCCAAGCGAAACTGAAGATCATGATTCGCTTCTAAAATACACTCCTGGAAATGGAAAAAAGAACACATTGACACCGGTGTGTCAGACCCACCATACTTGCTCCGGACACTGCGAGAAGGCTGTACAAGCAATGATCACACGCACGGCACAGCGGACACACCAGGAACCGCGGTGTTGGCCGTCGAATGGCGCTAGCTGCGCAGCATTTGTGCACCGCCGCCGTCAGTGTCAGCCAGTTTGCCGTGGCATACGGAGCTCCATCGCAGTCTTTAACACTGGTAGCATGCCGCGACAGCGTGGACGTGAACCGTATGTGCAGTTGACGGACTTTGAGCGAGGGCGTATAGTGGGCATGCGGGAGGCCGGGTGGACGTACCGCCGAATTGCTCAACACGTGGGGCGTGAGGTCTCCACAGTACATCGATGTTGTCGCCAGTGGTCGGCGGAAGGTGCACGTGCCCGTCGACCTGGGACCGGACCGCAGCGACGCACGGATGCACGCCAAGACCGTAGGATCCTACGCAGTGCCGTAGGGGACCGCACCGCCACTTCCCAGCAAATTAGGGACACTGTTGCTCCTGGGGTATCGGCGAGGACCATTCGCAACCGTTTCCATGAAGCTGGGCTACGGTCCCGCACACCGTTAGGCCGTCTTCCGCTCACGCCCCAACATCGTGCAGCCCGCCTCCAGTGGTGTCGCGACAGGCGTGAATGGAGGGACGAATGGAGACGTGTCGTCTTCAGCGATGAGAGTCGCTTCTGCCTCGGTGCCAATGATGGTCGTATGCGTGTTTGGCGCCGTGCAGGTGAGCGCCACAATCAGGACTGCATACGACCGAGGCACACAGGGCCAACACCCGGCATCATGGTGTGGGGAGCGATCTCCTACACTGGCCGTACACCACTGGTGATCGTCGAGGGGACACTGAATAGTGCACGGTACATCCAAACCGTCATCGAACCCATCGTTCTACCATTCCTAGACCGGCAAGGGAACTTGCTGTTCCAACAGGACAATGCACGTCCGCATGTATCCCGTACCACCCAACGTGCTCTAGAATGTGTAAGTCAACTACCCTGGCCAGCAAGATCTCCGGATCTGTCCCCCATTGAGCATGTTTGGGACTGGATGAAGCGTCGTCTCACGCGGTCTGCACGTCCAGCACGAACGCTGGTCCAACTGAGGCGCCAGGTGGAAATGGCATGGCAAGCCGTTCCACAGGACTACATCCAGCATCTCTACGATCGTCTCCATGGGAGAATAGCAGCCTGCATTGCTGCGAAAGGTGGATATACACTGTACTAGTGCCGACATTGTGCATGCTTTGTTGCCTGTGTCTATGTGCCTGTGGTTCTGTCAGTGTGATCATGTGATGTATCTGACCCCAGGAATGTGTCAATAAAGTTTCCCCTTCCTGGGACAATGAATTCACGGTGTTCTTATTTCAATTTCCAGGAGTGTATATTTCTCCGCTTAGAGACACTCACTCTTATCGATTTTTTGTCGTAAACTACAGTGTCAATTTACTGGGGCAGATAGATTGCTACACATCTCGTTTTAGATACTGCTAGTTTGGTAAAATATTGCCGTCCCAGGGCCGGCGTCAGTGGGAAGCGCAAGGGAACATTTTGTCTGGAACAAAAGCTGTTCCCCATGACGTGGTCCCCGAGCCCCGAGATGTTTGAGGGGAGTCGAAACATCCAAAATTACAAAATTTAGCATTTTAGTCTAACGAACGGTAGCGGCTGTATTATGCCGCTATTGGTCCTAAGAGACCTTGCGGTTGTCCTTATATTCCATGGAGTATTTTATCTGGTTGGCAATTATATTATACTTTTACGTTTTAGTTTTTATTCCTATGACATTTGTGTTCGAGGAGAACACTTTTTCTCAGACGTTTTAAACCATGGTGGGATTACATGTATTCCATGTAACTTTTTATTCTGATGAAGACTGACCTAGTGCAATCGAAACCGTCGTCAATTGACAAAATTTTCTGCAATCGAAGTGCCTGTATGGACGTCCTATAATTGAAATTTTTGCTTTTATGCAGATTATGAAAATATTTATGGTTAATTTTGTGTTTCTTTTTTTGAAATATTCGAATATTTACTATTTTAAATAAATATTTGAAAATAATCATGCACTTACATTTCTTAGTATTCTTATTTACATCACTGGTGGAGAGTAAACTCTATGGTGACATGTCGCTTGCAAAACTAGAGGCAATTAATCCTGTGCAGAAGAGGATGAGCAGGAGACTGCGTAGACTAAAACAGTAACTGGGAAGTACTAAGTTAACACATGGCCGGCCGCGGTGGTCTAGCGGTTCCAGGCGCTCAGTCCGCAACCGCGCGACCGCTACGGTCGCAGGTTCGAATCCTGCCTCGGGCACCGATGTGTGTGATGTCCTTAGGTTAGATAGGTTTAAGTAGTTCTAAGTTCTAGGGGACTGATGACCACAGATGTTAAGCCCCATAGTGCTCAGAGCCATTTAAACCATTTAACACATGGCCTAAGTACGTATCAGGCATCAGCTGACTGATAAGCAAAGCGATTAGATTAGACACTGTTATGGTATGGCTATTAGAAGTAAGAAGGATAATTTAGATGGTATTAAGAGAGCTGTTTGGGAAATTTATTTCCGCATGCTGTCTACAGACACTGAACTAATCCACAAGCAGTATCCATTGAGAGGTCTAAATATATGAAGGCAAAAGAGGAAGATAAATTCTGCACTTTCTGACACAAAATTACATACCAAATGCTGTTATGTTTGCCTCGAAACCTGTGTTTCAGGATCTCGCCAATCCAGAGCTGTTGAAGAATTGTCTGAAAGGCAAAATACGAAATGACAACGAATCTTTTAACAATGTTGTATGGTCAAGCATAGCAAAAAAATGTTTTTGTTTTAACGTCAGTCTTCGAACTTGGTTGTTTCCTGCGCTGCTCTTACTTTTAATGATGGCTATTCCTGGAGGCTACAGGTTACGGAGCATCTTAGAATTCGTAAAGGTTACAACACCACTAAAAGTGTGGCGGATGTGGACCAACTGCGGCGAATCATGAGGGCAGAGAATGCAGCAAACAATTTGTCAGAAGAAACCAGATCCAAGGAGAGGAAGGCAGCATTGGATGAGGAAGATGAAGAAGGAGATGAGGACTACCAGCCAGGAAGATTGTAACATATTTTGTTACACACGGTTTGTGTTAAATTTTTTTCTTTAAGACGCAATTTTCCCAAAACGACATTTTCCAATATAAAGGCCCCTTTTACTCAGAAACTTATGAATCTGCACCTGTGAATTTTTTACCACCTAACATAGATAGAACCGTGGTGTTGTAGATCTACTCCACCAACATTTACTCTAATAGTTAAAACTGAAGAAATTTAAATTCAAAAAATGATATCTTTAGGAAAAAAGACATAACTTTTTTTCCTGTCATTTGAAAGTGATGTCAGAGCAAGACATTCGCAAAACATGAGAGCACATGTGGTAAAAATCTTATATTTATGTATTCAACAGTGCCTCAGAAAACTGGACACTTGTATAGCAAATTTGACACTGTCAACATAGGGTGGTTCAAATGGCTCTAAGCACTATGGAACTTAACATCTGAGGTCATCAGTCCCTTAGAACTACTTAAACCTAACTAACCTAAGGGCATCACACACATCCATGTCCCAGGCAGGATTCGAACCTGCGGCCGCGCGGGATTAGCCGAGCGGTCTAGGGCGCTGCAGTCATGGACTGTGCGGCTGGTCCCGGCAGAGGTTCGAGTCCTCCCTCGGGCATGGGTGTGTGTGTTTGTCCTTAGGATAATTTAGGTTAAGTAGTGTGTAAGCTTAGGGACTGATGACCTTAGCAGTTAAGTCCCATAAGATTTCACACACATTTGAACATTTTTTATCGAAACCTGCGACGTTAGCGGTCGCGCGGTTCCGGACTGAAGCGCCTAGAACCGCTCGGTCACGGCGGCATGACTCCTTTAAACTTGGGAAACTCCATCGTTCTCATGGACGTGGGACAGCGCCTGATGATATAAATGAATAAAACGAACCACCAAAGCCGTATCGTCAAGGAAATTTATATCAAACGACTAGTTTCGGCGCAACGCTTAGGTCATTTTCAGGTCCTGTTTCCCAAAGAATAACTGATACACAATGCCTAAGTCTGATAGCCGAAATAATATACCGCGAAAGCACTAAAACCTTAAATCGAATAACTACAATTACACTGTTAAGTGTATCTATCAAATACGTAGTTTCTTTAAGAGTAACTAGGATCATAAAATAGGTGAAATTGTATGGGCGGAAAAGCAAGCAACAGAAACTGTGTCGTAGTCAGCATACATGTAGTTATGGCTATATATATATAAAAAGGTGGAACATTCAAAAGATGACATTATTTTAAAATGGTACCAGTAAAATACAACACGGACTTATGCAACTTTAGAGTTACCAAAAGGGGTAAAATATCAGACATGGTCCAAATGAAAACATATACATCAGTGTACAAGACGTTTGTCGCAAAGACTTTGGAACACCCTGAATGTAAATCTCTTTTGTGGGTGAACATTCCTCGAAATGTGTTTAGATTCAATAGATTGAGTGGGACACACATTCCCACAGTACAGAATTTATCCAACATTCGTACCATAAATGTATGGCTATAGAGTCGCATAAGTTAGTCCTGCGGTATTAGCTCTTTATTAGACTGTACTACCATATTTTTTAACACACACAGCGCCTTCTGCTAGTATGGTAACTACAGTCAGACCGTTGTGATACGTCACATGGTAACTTTTCTTCCCTATTTCGATTTTCAGGCATAATATCATCATTTACTGGGCATACTGTAGTTAGTAATGTACTCAGGTGACATACCAGAGTAGGTTAGGGTAATAGTTGTCCGGCCTTACCTTAGTGCAAAATGTAAACAAACAGTGTTGTACATAAGTCTTGTGACAGTCCCAGTTTAATGTTGGCGACATGGGCGGTACCTTCGCATCGCAGAGCATAAATACACTCCTGGAAATTGAAATAAGAACACCGTGAATTCATTGTGCCAGGAAGGGGAAACTTTATTGACACATTCCTGGTGTCAGATACATCACGTGATCACACTGACAGAACCACAGGCACATAGACACAGGCAACAGAGCATGCACAATGTCGGCACTAGTACAGTGTATATCCACCTTTCGCAGCAATGCAGGCTGCTATTCTCCCATGGAGACGATCCTAGAGATGCTGGATGTAGTCCTGTGGAACGGCTTGCCATGACATTTCCACCTGGGGCCTCAGTTGGACCAGCGTTCGTGCTGGACGTGCAGACCGCGTGAGACGACGCTTCATCCAGTCCCAAACATGCTCAATGGGGGACAGATCCGGAGATCTTGCTGGCCAGGGTAGTTGACTTACACCTTCTAGAGCACGTTGGGTGGCACGGGATACATGCGGACGTGCATTGTCCTGTTGGAACAGCAAGTTCCCTTGCCGGTCTAGGAATGGTAGAACGATGGGTTCGATGACGGTTTGGATGTACCGTGCACTATTCAGTGTCCCCTCGACGATCACCAGTGGTGTACGGCCAGTGTAGGAGATCGCTCCCCACACCATGATGCCGGGTGTTGGCCCTGTGTGCCTCGGTCGTATGCAGTCCTGATTGTGGCGCTCACCTGCACGGCGCCAAACACGCATACGACCATCATTGGCACCAAGGCAGAAGCGACTCTCATCGCTGAAGACGACACGTCTCCATTCGTCCCTCCATTCACGCCTGTCGCGACACAACTGGAGGCGGGCTGCACGATGTTAGGGCGTGAGCGGAAGACGGCCTAACGGTGTGCGGGACCGTAGCCCAGCTTCATGGAGACTGTTGCGAACGGTCCTCGCCGATACCCCAGGAGCAACAGTGTCCCTAATTTGCTGGGAAGTGGCGGTGCGGTCCCCTACGGCACTGCGTAGGATCCTACGGTCTTGGCGTGCATCCGTGCGTCGCTGCGGTCCGGTCCCAGGTCGACGGGCACGTGCACCTTCCGCCGACCACTGGCGACAACATCGATGTACTGTGGAGACCTCACGCCCCACGTGTTGAGCAATTCGGCGGTACGTCCACCCGGCCTCCCGCATGCCCACTATACGCCCTCGCTCACAGTCCGTCAACTGCACATACGGTTCACGTCCACGCTGTCGCGGCATGCTACCAGTGTTAAAGACTGCGATGGAGCTCCGTATGCCACGGCAAACTGGCTGACACTGACGGCGGCGGTGCACAAATGCTGCGCAGCTAGCGCCATTCGACGGCCAACACCGCGGTTCCTGGTGTGTCCGCTGTGCCATGCGTGTGATCATTGCTTGTACAGCCCTCTCGCAGTGTCCGGAGCAAGTATGGTGGGTCTGACACACCGGTGTCAATGTGTTCTTTTTTCCATTTCCAGGAGAATATATTATATTTGAACATTATAAATTACCCCAAAGAAAACGGTCTATTGACACACAGTCAACATGGGTTTAGAAAACATCGTTCCTGTGAAACCCAACCATCTCTCTATTCACATGAAGAGTGCTGTTGACAAGGGATTTCAGATCGATTCCGTATTTCTAGATTTCTGGTAGGCTTTTAACACTGTACCACGCAAGCGGCTTGTAGTAAAATTGCGTGCTTATGAAATATCGTCTCAGTTATGTGACTGGATTTGTGATTTCCTGTCAGGGAGGACACAGTTCGTAGTAATTGACGGAAAGTCATCGAGTAAAACAGAAGTGATTTTTGGCGTTCCCCAAGGTAGGGTCATAGACCCTTTGCTGTTCCTGATCTATAGAAACGATTTGGGAGAGCAACCGTCTTCGGTTGTTTGCAGATGACGCTGTCGTTTATCGACTAATAAAGTCATCAGAAGATGAAAACAACCTGCAAAACGATTTAGAAAAGGTATCTGAATTGTGTGAAAATTGGCATTTGACCCTGAATAACGAAAAGTGTGAGGTCATCCACATGAGTGCTAAAAGGAACTCGTTACACTTCGGTTACACGATAAATCAGTCCAATCTAAAAGCCGTTAAGTTCAACTACATACCTTGGTACTACAGTTACGAAAAACTTAAATTGGAAGGAACACAGAGAAAATGTAGTGTGGAAGGCTAACAAAGACTGCGTTTTATTGGCAGGACACTTAGAAAGGAGACTGCCTACACTACGCTTGTTCGTCCTCTTTTTAGAATACTGCTGCGCGGTGTGGGATCCTTACCAGATAGGACTGACGGAGTACATCGAAAAAGTTCAAAGAAAGGCAGCACGTTTTGTATAATCGCGAAATATGTGAGAGAGTGTCACAGAAATGATACAGGATTTGGGGTGGAAATCATTAAAAGAAAGGCCTTTTTCGTTGCGACGGAATCTCCTCACGAAATTCCAATCACCAACTTTCTCCTCCGAATGCGAAAATATTTTGTTGACACCGACCTACATAGGGAGAAAGGATCACCACGATAAAATAAGGGAAACCAGAGCTCGTACGGAAAGATATAGGTGTTCGTTCTTTCCGCGCGCTATACGAGATTGCAATAATAGAGAATTGTGAAGGTGGTTCGATGAACCCTCTGCCAGGCACTTGAATGTGATTTGCAGAGTATCCATGTAGATGTAGATAAATTTTATGAACACTTTATGAAATTTTATTAACGTAGCAGCAATATGTATGCACTGTTTACTCAGACACATTTGCAAATGTATCTAGTTCTTGGCTCGTAAACAGAGGGCCATCAAATGTCTACAAGACTTTATAATGCCGTGTCTCGATATTTTTCAACATGTAAAAGTGCCTCACATCAGTATGACATTTACAGTTATACACTCCTGGAAATGAAAAAAAGAACACATTGACACCGGTGTGTCAGACCCACCATACTTGCTCCGGACACTGCGAGAGGGCTGTACAAGCAATGATCACACGCACGGCACAGCGGACACACCAGGAACCGCGGTGTTGGCCGTCGAATGGCGCTAGCTGCGCAGCATTTGTGCACCGCCGCCGTCAGTGTCAGCCAGTTTGCCGTGGCATACGGAGCTCCATCGCAGTCTTTAACACTGGTAGCATGCCGCGACAGCGTGGACATGAACCGTATGTGCAGTTGACGGACTGTGAGCGAGGGCGTATAGTGGGCATGCGGGAGGCCGGGTGGACGTACCGCCGAATTGCTCAACACGTGGGGCGTGAGGTCTCCAAAGTACATCGATGTTGTCGCCAGTGGTCGGCGGAAGGTGCACGTGCCCGTCGACCTGGGACCGGACCGCAGCGACGCACGGATGCACGCCAAGACCGTAGGATCCTACGCAGTGCCGTAGGGGACCGCACCGCCACTTCCCAGCAAATTAGGGACACTGTTGCTCCTGGGGTATCGGCGAGGACCATTCGCAACCGTCTCCATGAAGCTGGGCTACGGTCCCGCACACCGTTAGGCCGTCTTCCGCTCACGCCCCAACATCGTGCAGCCCGCCTCCAGTGGTGTCGCGACAGGCGTGAATGGAGGGACGAATGGAGACGTGTCGTCTTCAGAGATGAGAGTCGCTTCTGCCTCGGTGCCAATGATGGTCGTATGCGTGTTAGGCGCCGTGCAGGTGAGCGCCACAATCAGGACTGCATACGACCGAGGCACACAGGGCCAACACCCGGCATCATGGTGTGGGGAGCGATCTCCAACACTGGCCGTACACCACTGGTGATCGTCGAGGGGACACTGAATAGTGCACGGTACATCCAAACCGTCATCGAACTCATCGTTCTACCATTCCTAGACCGGCAAGGGAACTTGCTGTTCCAACAGGACAATGCACGTCCGCATGTATCCCGTGCCACCCAACGTGCTCTAGAAGGTGTAAGTCAACTACCCTGGCCAGCAAGATCTCCGGATCTGTCCCCCATTGAGCATGTTTGGGACTGGATGAAGCGTCGTCTCACGCGGTCTGCACGTCCAGCACGAACGCTGGTCCAACTGAGGCGCCAGGTGGAAATGGCATGGCAAGCCGTTCCACAGGACTACATCCAGCATCTCTACGATCGTCTCCATGGGAGAATAGCAGCCTGCATTGCTGCGAAAGGTGGATATACACTGTACTAGTGCCGACATTGTGCATGCTCTGTTGCCTGTGTCTATGTGCCTGTGGTTCTGTCAGTGTGATCATGTGATGTATCTGACCCCAGGAATGTGTCAATAAAGTTTCCCCTTCCTGGGACAATGAATTCACGGTGTTCTTATTTCAATTTCCAGGAGTGTAGCTATGAAAAGTAAGTGGTCCTATTACAACTGTAGCAACGACAGTACTGCACCATAACTGCTACTAAAACTCAAAACGTGCAGAAACGTATATAAACCAAGGCGAATACTTGTAATATTCGAGTTACGCTATTATCTCAAATTGTAGACAAGCAGCGTCATCCCAAAATCACGTGACTCGTCCGGTTTGATGTTAGAACACGCACAGTAGACTACGCTCACTCTATAGACACACGGAGTCTGTACTTGACGACGGAGATATTCCTACTGTATGTCCGCAGCTCGTGGTCGTGCGGTAGCGTTCTCGCTTCCCACGCCCGGGTTCCCGGGTTCGATTCCCGGCGGGGTCAGGGATTTTCTCTGCCTCGTGATGACTGGGTGTTGTGTGTTGTCCTTAGGTTAGTTAGGTTTAAGTAGTTCTAAGTTCTAGGGGACTGATGACCGTAGCTGTTAAGTCCCATAGTGCTCAGAGCCATTTGAGCCTACTGTATGCTTATAATCTTCGCGTTCACCGTTACGGAGCAATTTTTAGGTCTCGAAAACAAAATAAATTGGTGAGTGCAAAGACACATCAGTAAGTGAGCGACATAAGCAAGTAACAAGTTGGTGAGGATCCCCTGTTGCATACATTTATCTTTGAGCGAGTCATCCATAGCGTATCGAATGTTTCTATTAATCAGAGTACCTACTGATAGCTGCCTGCATAATTTACGCCGGGGACAGCGTCAGTGAAAGAGAGCACCTTCATTGTGGACTCTGTTTCATCACTGAGGACTGCCCTCCAGTCAATATCGAAGCCCGTTTAATAATGCAGTGCGTCAATAGCTCGCTGTGTCAAAATGTAGCTAACCAGACCTCACGCCCCTCACAGCACACATACATTATACTGGCACCGTTTGTTTTAATGTAATGCTGCACACATTAAGGAGCTCCGGAGACGCCCTATACTTGAAATCTTAAAATAACGCTTATAAATTACATCTTTCCTCACAAAGTATTAGAGGTAGGAAGTAGAACTTTTTACAGATTATTTATTGGAATATGGGCTACAACATAACACAGGGATTTTACAAAATTTTAGTTCAGTTATTAAAGATGATTTTTTTTTCAATTGTAATGAAAATTCACAACATTTTTTTGCAATTTATTTATATGTTCAAAAATATACAGTTTTTTGGAAAAGGCTGTGTTAAAATATGCAGAAGGTACTGCGTAACATTTACTGAAAGTTTGAAACAAATATGTTTGGAAGATCCTTAGAAAACATGTAATTAGTATGAGAAAATAAAAGTTTCGGGAATCGAGCGACAAAGATTGGATTAACTTTTTAGTGCATTCCAGGTCCATAGGATGGATTATCTTCATCCTCTGCAAACTCCTCCTCCAGATTCCTCTTGTTCCTCCTCCTGTTTACTCTTGCTTGTATTTCTAGACTCTTTACAGCCCTGTCTGCAGCCCGAAGGCGTTCCTTGTCTAAAGCAAGCATCGCTCGTACCGTGTTAGAACCTATCTTCATTCCCATATTTGTAAATACCTTGCACCTTACAATGTTGCCATCATTGAAAGTCGCAACAGCATCATACACACCAAAGTGAAGTGTTTCTATTCCAACAAGTACAGTCTTGGGGATTCTCGACCATATAACACTATTTACACTTTCATTGGGGTTTTGAGTTTTTCCGTGAATACACTTTTTCAACAGTTCAGGTGCTGCTAAGTCTCTGAAAATAGGTTTAGCCACAACACATACTTTATCTCACATCACTAAAATGTACCTGATGAACACGGACGTTAATAATAACACCATTTGACAGCAGTTTAACAGCGCCACAGTGGGTCACGCCCATGTAGAACACATTTTAAAAAAAATTTAAAAATAGTTGTAGTCTTCGGAATTGAATAAATTATATATCTATTAAAAGGTAATAGTCTGCAGATTCAGAAAACGCAAAAAAGTAAAAATTGAACTTTTCATGATTTTGAGCCTTTCTGGAGCCCCTTAAGTAGAGGGGGCGAAACAGCTAAGGTGTCCATATTAAGTAATTCTTGAACCGTTTAAGTTTCAAAATGGCTTTGAGCACTATGGGACTTAACATCTGAGGTCATCAGTCCCCTAGAACTTAGAACTACTTAAACCCAACTAACCTAAGGACATCACACACATCCATGCCCGAGGCAGGATTCGAACCTGCGACCGCAGCGGTCGCGCGGCTCCAGACTGTAGCACCTAGAACCGCTCGGCCACTACGGCCGGCTGAACCGTTTAAGAGGACTGGTTCGTGAACACGAGGGGATTCCTGAAAAATTTTGTCGGTTCTCTAGATACAGGGCTATTCTAAATAATCTATTTTATCAGTTTTGGGTACACCATAGCGTCTAGGACACACAGCTTCGTAAAACAGATTTTCCTTTGAGACCCACGGTTAGTCCCATCAATTCTCTCATGTATGAAATAGCAAGATATCTGGCAACTTGTTTAGAACCATGTATTGGGAAAACTGACTCATATATAAAAGACTCACCTCGTTTGTTAAGAAACTTGAAGGGCTAATTCTGTCTCCTGAAGATATTCTTGTAAGTTTCGACATAGTGTCCTCATTCAGTATGATTGCAGATAAAGAAGTTATGATTTTTATAACAGATTCCCGGCGGAGGTTCGAGTCCTCCCTCGGGCATGTGTGTGTGTGTGTGTGTGTGTGTGTGTGTTTGTCGTTAGGAAAATTTAGGTTAAGTAGTGTGTAAGCTTAGGGACTGATGACCTTAGCAGTTAAGTCCCATAACATTTCACACACATTTGAACATTTATAACATATTTTTCCAGGAGATTCGACTGCTCTTTTTAGACACCGCCTTTCTTCTAGTCAGTTCGGGAGGGACGATGGATTTTATGAGCAACTTGATGCTGTAGCAATGGGCGACCATTAGGTTCTGCGATCGCTGATCTGCTCAGGACAAAGCAAATAACAAAGAATCTCGCTGGGCCGACCAGAGTGGCCGAGCGGTTCTAGGCGCTACGGTCGTAGGTTCGAATCCTGCCTCGGGCATGGATGTGTGTGGTGTCCTTAGGTTAGTTAGGTTCAAGTAGTTCTAAGTTCTAGGGGACTGATGACCACAGATGTTAAGTCCCATAGTGCTCAGAGCCATTTGAACCATTTTTTTCTGTAAAATATCTGCCTGGTCACCTGCGTCCATTTATGTCCATTGTGCATTCCGACGGAGTTGGGCAATTCCAGCAGGACAATGCGACACCCCACACGTCCAGAATTGCTGCAGAGTGGCTCCAGGAACACTCTTCCGAGTTTAACCACTTGTGCTGGCCACCAAACTCCGAAGACGTGAACATTATTCAGCATATCTGGGATGCTTTGCAACGTGCTATTCAGAAGAGATCTCCACCCCCTTGTACTCTTACGGATTTATGGACAGCCCCGCAGGATTCATGGTGTCAATGCCCTCCAGCACCACTTCAAACATTAGTCGAGTCCATGCAACGTCGTGCTGCAGGACTTCTGTGTGCTCGCGTGGGCCCTACACGACTTTGGACAGGTGTACCAGTTCTTTAGCTCTTCACGCATACACACATTATATATATACAGGGTGTTTCAAAAATGACCGGTATATCTGAAACGGCAATAAAAACTAAACGAGCAGCGATAGAAATACACCGTTTGTTGCAATATGCTTGGGACAACAGTACATTTTCAGGCAGACAAACTTTCGAAATTACAGTAGTTACAATTGTCAACAACAGATGGCGCTGCGGTCTTGGAAACTCTATAGTACGTTATTTTCCACATATCCACCATGCGTAGCAATAATATGGCGTAGTCTCTGAATGAAATTACCCGAAACTTTTGACAACGTGTCTGGCGGAATGGCTTCACATGCAGATGAGATGTACTGCTTCAGCTGTTCAATTGTTTCTGGATTCTGGCGGTACACCTGGTCTTTCAAGTGTCCCCACAGAAAGAAGTCACAGGGGTTCATGTCTGGCGAATAGGGAGGCCAATCCACGCCGCCTCCTGTATGTTTCGGATAGCCCAAAGCAATCATACGATCATCGAAATATTCATTCAGGAAATTAAAGACGTCGGCCGTGCGATGTGGCCGGGCACCATCTTGCATAAACCACGAGGTGTTCGCAGTGTCGTCTAAGGCAGTTTGTACCGCCACAAATTCACGAAGAATGTCCAGATAGCGTGATGCAGTAATCGTTTTGGATCTGAAAAATGGGCCAACGATTCCTTTGGAAGAAATGGCGGCCCAGACCAGTACGTTTTGAGGATGCAGGGACGATGGGACTGCAACATGGGGCTTTTCGGTTCCCCATATGCGCCAGTTCTGTTTATTGACGAAGCCGTCCAGGTAAAAATAAGCTTCGTCAGTAAACCAAATGCTGCCCACATGCATATCGCCGTCATCAATCCTGTGCACTATGTCGTTAGCGAATGTCTCTCGTGCAGCCATGGTAGCGGCGCTGAGAGGTTGCCGCATTTGAATTTTGTACGGATAGAGGTGTAAACTCTGGCGCATGAGACGATACGTGGACGTTGGCGTCATTTGGACCGCAGCTGCAACACGGCGAACGGAAACCCGAGGCCGCTGTCGGATCACCTGCTGCACTAGCTGTGCGTTGCCCTCTGTGGTTGCCGTACGCGGTCGCCCTACCTTTCCGGCACGTTCGTCCGTCACGTTCCCAGTCCGTTGAAATTTTTCAAACAGATCCTTTATTGTATCGCTTTTAGGTCCTTTGGTTACATTAAACCTCCGTTGAAAACTTCGTCTTGTTGCAACAACACTGTGTTCTCGGCGGTGGAATTCCAACACCAGAAAAATCCTCTGTTCTAAGGAATAAACCATGTTGTCCACAGCACACTTGCACGTTGTGAACAGCACACGCTTACAGCAGAAAGACGACGTACAGAATGTCGCACCCACAGACTGCGTTGTCTTCTATATGTTTCACATCGCTTGCAGCGCCATCTGTTGTTGAAAATTGTAACTACTGTAATTTCGAAAGTTTGTCCGCCTGAAAATGTACTGTTGTCCCAAGCATATTGCAACAACGGTGTATTTCTATCGCTGCTCGTTTAGTTTTTATTGCCGTTTCAAATATACCGATCATTTTTGAAACACCCTGTATATATATATATATATATATATATATATATATATATATATATATATATATATATATATATATATGAGAGGGGGGGGGGAGTTGTTACGTTAGGTGTTCTGATTCTATTTCTGTTTACACTCTGGCTGTAGAGCACTTGTAGGTTGTATAGAGGAAGCCGTCTCCGACATCAGCTGGCACGAACTTTATCCTCGCCACTGCGGGCTTTAGTGGGATTGGAATACAGAGTACAGGTAGACGTATAGGAGGAGGACGGCGGTGAGAGAGGGGAGGGAGGGGATGTTTTAACCCCCGCGGGAGGAACCCGTCATTAGCAAATTGCAGCCAGCGGCGAATTTGCACGTTTGCGTTCGCGCCTACAGTAACCCAGCGGACCGTGTTGCGTTCTTCGCTTCACGGAGGTAGCGCTCTGTTCTGCTGCGGGCATGGCGGAATCTCACAGGGGCGGCCGGGGGTCTGCATCTGCATCTACGTCTACATCTACCACCGTCTTCTGCAAGCCACATTGCGGTGTGTGGCGCAGGGTACTTCCGATACATCTACATCTACGTGATTACTCTGCTATTCACAAAAAAGTGCCTGGCAGAGGATTCAGTGAACCACCTTCAAGCTGTCTCTCTAGCGTTCCACTCTCGAACGGCACGCGCGAAAAACGAGCTCTTACATATTTCTGTGCAAGCCCACATTTATCTCCTTTCATCGTTATGATCATTTCTCCCTATGTAGGTGGGTGCCAACAGAATGCTTTCGCAATCGGAGGAGAAAACTGGTGATTGAAATTTCATGAGAAGGACCCGTCGCAACGAATTACGCCTTTGTTTTAATGATTGCCACTCCAATTCACATATCATGTCTGTGACACTGTCTTCCCTATTTCGCGATAATACTAAACGAGCCACCCTTCTTTGTACTTCTTAGATGTCATCCGTCAGCCCCACCTGATGCGGATCCCACACCGCACAGCATTACTCCAGAATAGGGCGGACAAGCGTGTGTAAGCAGTCTCTTTAGTAGACCTGTTGCACCTTCTATGTGTTCTAGCAGTGAATCGATGTCTTTGGTTTGCTCTACCCACAAAATAATCTATGCGATCGTTCCAATTTAGGTTATTTGTAACTGTAATCCCTAAGTATTTAGTTGAATTTACACCCTTCAGATTTGTGTGACTTATCGCGTAATCGAAATCCAGCTGTTTTTTTTTTAGTACTCATGTGAATAACTTCACACTTTTCTTTACTCAGGGTCAATCGCCACTTTTCGCACCATACAGATACCTTATCTAAATCATTCTGCTATTCATTTTGTCCATCTGATCACTTTACAAGACGGTAAATGACAGCATCATCGGCAAACAATCTAAGACGGCTACTCAGATTGTCTCCTATGTCGTTAATATAGATCAGGAACAATAGAGGGTCTATAACACTTCCTTGGGCATCGCCGGATATTACTTCCGTTTTACTCGATGACTTTCCGTCTGTTACTACGAACTGTGATTTTCCTTACAGGAAATCACGAATCGAGTCGCACAACTGAGGCGATACTCCATAGGCACGCAGTTTGGTTGGAAGACTCTTGTGAGGAACGGTGTCGAAAGCCTTCTGGAAATCGAAAAATAAGGAACCAATTTGACATCCCCTGTCGACAGCACTGATCACTTCATGAGTATGAAGAGCTAGTTGTGTTTCACAAGAACGATATTTTCTGAATCCGTGCTGACTGTGTCAATAAATCGTTTTCTTCGAGGTACTTCATAATGTTCGAATACAGTATATGTTCCAGAACCCTACTGCAAATCGGCGTTAGTGATGTAGTTCCGCTGCCGTACTTGATAACCGCTTCGATTCGGTTGGGAAGCCAGCCTACAATACCGTGCACTTACCTCTGTTCCAGGTTAGGTCAGTCGCCGAAGATCTGATTGCGCAGTTTATTTCCCTACCAATACTATTGTAATTTAGTTTACTTTTAGGTAAATAACAAAAAAATCTTTCCCTATGTTGTCACGTAAACTATACCCCAACAGAACAAACAGTTCTGTTACGGGAAAAGCCACGTATAACCCTCTAACTAATATTTAGTTTAGTTTACAAATAAAGACAACTATAGAGGAATTTCCCTTTTGGACTGCACGTATAATATCATGGCAAGAATACTATACAACCGCTGTAAAGATCAACTAGAACTGGAACTGGGAGAATATCAAGGAGGATTTAGATCCTGGAGAAGCTGCCCAGAACAGATAATCACCTTGAAGTTAGTTATGGATATCTACAAAAGAAGGCAAAAACAACTAGTCATAACCTTTGTAGATTTCAAAAAGGCGTATGATTGCATCCATAGATCTTCAATGATGAAAATATTAAGGAATTTTGGACTTCATCCTAAATTAATAAAAAGGATACAGTTAACCTTAACAAACACCAAATCCAAAGTAAAATTTAGAGGAGAAATATCTGAACCATTTACGATTAAAACATGGTTGAGACAGGGAGATTGTTTATCACCATTGCTATTCAATTGTGCTCTTGAATATGTAATGAGAGAATGGTACAAGGAAAATCCTATGAATATTAAAATTGGAACTAAGAAAGATAAAATAAACCTAAATTGCTTGGGATTTGCAGATGACCTAGCATTACTAGCTAATAATATTCAGGAAGCCACGAAACAAATAATAAGCTTACAAAATATAGCACAAAAATTAGGACTCCAGATATCATTTGAAAAGACTGAAATAACGGTAACGGATCCACTTGTAATAGATCACATCACAGTGGACAATAGGGAAATTAAAATAGTGAAACAATTTAAATACCTGGGTGAAATTATAACACATAAATTGGACGAGAAACCTGCATGGCGAGCAAGAACTAATAAAACGATAAAAGCTCAAAAACTAACATGGTCTACGTACAATAAAAAATGTCTATCAATTAAAACAAAATTAAAACATTACAAGACGGTGGTTCAACCAGAGGTTACATACGGAAGTGAAACTCTTTTTAAAGTCACCCAGAAAAACAGAATTGACAAAATTTTAAAAGTAAAGAATTGCTAGAACATGCATAAATAAGAAATATCAAAAAGCTGGGCAATGGCGGATAGTTCCAAATGAAGTGGTATACGGAGAACTGGAGCCCATCACCGATACTATACGAAAGAAAAGGATCTCTTTTTGTGGTCACATTCTGAGGACACCAGAAACCAGATTATCAAGGAAAGTTATTGAGAAACTCTGGAATTTGAAACAACAAGGAGGATGGCTTAAGGAAATAAGAGAGGATATGGAAGAACTGGAAATAACTCTGGATGATTTGCAGAACAAAACGCCAAATTTAAAGAAGTTGAGGGACACAGAAATAAGCTTTAAACCAAAAATTGACAAACGACATACAATGAAAAGGGTATTTACAGATGAGGAACGACGAAAAGCATCGGAACGAATGAAGAGACACTGGGCCACTCGGAAGGGGAAAATACCAAAGAAGAGGACCAGAAATGATTGACTGAAGTGGTCCAATGAGGCCGTAAAAGCAGAAGAAGAAGAAGAAGAAGAAAGTACACTATGGGAGGATAGTTCAGTTAACAGGAAACGCTCATGAGTAGCGTTACCCTTTTTACAGAATTTGACCGTGTGGTGTGAATAATGGATAAGTATGACAGACTATTCAATTCTTTTCCTAAGATTTTACCCAGCGGTTAAATAGAAACGCAGTATGAATAGTATTATACTGGACCAGAGACACTCAGCTCAAAGTTCATTTAGTGGTTAAAAAATGTATTAATGGTCGCCAGCCTATCCCGACAATGAAACAGTGAAGTATTTGGAAAACCAGAAGTATGAATTTTGCCTACTTTTTTGCTACTGTTTAACTTGCTTCTTCCCTTATACATTACGTTTTTAAAAGAGAAAAAGCCCAGTAGGTAACTTCAGAGAGGCTAAAAAAATTTTGTCAGGGGGGACATATAGAAAAGCATTTTCTATAATAAACAAACTTAAATACTAAAATGCTTAGATACTAAAGTACACACTTTTTATACTGATCATTTGACTTCAAGAATTTACTTTTAAAAACTGTTATTTTTTGAACTAACTCTGTATAGTCATTTACCGGATTCTAGTAACTTGGCTACACTCTGATTGATTTTTGCGTATGTTGTTGTTGTTGTTGTGGTCTTCAGTCCTGAGACTGGTTTGATGCAGCTCTCCATGCTACTCTATCCTGTGCGAGCTACTTCATCTCCCAGTACCTACTGCAGCCTACATCCTTCTGAATCTGCTTAGTGTATTCATCTCTTGGTCTCCCCCTACGATTTTTGTCCTCCACGCTGCCCTCCAATACTAAATTGATGATCCCTTGAATCCTCAGAACATGTCCTACCAACCGGTCCCTTCTTCTGCTCAAGATGTTGAACAAACTTCTCTTCTCACCAATCCTATTCAATACTTCCTCATAAGTTATGTGATCTACCCATCTAATCTTCAGCATTCTTCTGTAGCACCACATTTCGAAAGCTTCTATTCTCTTCTTGTCCAAACTATTTATCGTCCATGTTTCACTTCCACACATGGCTACACTCCATACAAATACTTTCAGAAACGACTTCGTGACACTTAAATCTATACTCGATGTTAACAAATTCCTCTTCTTCAGAAACGCTTTCCATGCCATCGCCAGTCTACATTTTGTATCCTCTCTACTTCGACCATCATCTGTTATTTTGCTCCCCAAATAGCAAAACTCCTTTACTACTTTAAGTGTCTCATTTCCTAATCTAATTCCCTCAGCATCACCCGACTTAATTCGACTACATTCAATTATCCTCGTTTTGCTTTTGTTGATGTTCATCTTATATCCTCCTTTCAAGTCACTGTCCATTCCATTCAACTGCTCTTCCAAGACCTTTGCTGTCTCTGACAGAATGACAATGTCATCGGCGAACCTCAAAGTTTTTATTTCTTCTCCATGGTTCTCCATGGTTTAAGAATCATGATAGAAGGTTGTATACATGGAAGAAACCTGGAGATACTAAAAGGTATCAGATAGATTATATAATGGTAAGACAGAGATTTAGGAACCAGGTTTTAAATTGTAAGACATTTCCAGGGGCAGATGTGGACTCTGACCACAATCTATTGGTTATGACCTGTAGATTAAAACTGAAGAAACTGCAAAAAGGTAGGAATTTAAGGAGATGGGACCTCGATAAACTGAAAGAACCAGAGGTTGTACAGAGTTTCAGGGAGAGCATAAGGGAACAATTGACAGGAATGGGGGAAAGAAATACAGTAGAAGAAGAATGGGTAGCTTTGAGAGATGAAGTAGTGAAGTCAGCAGAGGATCAAGTAGGTAAAAAGCCGAGGGCTAGTAGAAATCCTTGGGTAACAGAAGAAATATTGAATTTAATTGATGAAAGGAGAAAATATAAAAATGCAGTAAATGAAGCAGGCAAAAAGGAATACAAACGTCTCAAAAATGAGATCGACAGGAAGTGCAAAATGGCTAAGCAGGGATGGCTAGAGGACAAATGTAAGGATGTAGAGGCTTATCTCACTAGGGGTAAGATAGATACTGCCTACAGGAAAATTAAAGAGACCTTTGGAGATAAGAGAACCACTTGTATGAACATCAAGAGCTCAGATGGAAACCCAGTTCTAAGCAAAGAAGGGAAAGCAGAAAGGTGGAAGGAGTATATAGAGGGTCTACACAAGGGCGATGAACTTGAGGACAATATTATGGAAATGGAAGAGGATGTAGATGAAGATGAAATGGGAGATACGATACTGCGTGAAGAGTTTGACAGAACACTGAAAGACCTGAGTCGAAACAAGGCCCCCGGAGTAGACAACATCCCATTGGAACTACTGACGGCCTTGGGAGAGCCAGTCCTGACAAAACTCTACCATCTGGTGAGCGAGATGTATGAAACAGGCGAAGTACCCTCAGACTTCAAGAAGAATATAATAATTCCAATCCCGAAGAAAGCAGGTGTTGACAGATGTGAAAATTACCGAACAATCAGTTTAATAAGCCACAGCTGCAAAATACTAACACGAATTCTTTACAGACGAATGGAAAAACTGGTAGAAGCCGACCTCGGGGAAGATCAGTTTGGATTCCGTAGAAATGTTGGAACACGTGAGGCAATACTGACCTTACGACTTATCTTAGAAGAAAGATTAAGGAAAGGCAAACCTACGTTTCTAGCATTTGTAGACTTAGAGAAAGCTTTTGACAATGTTGACTGGAATACTCTCTTTCAAAATCTAAAGGTGGCAGGGGTAAAATACAGGGAGCGGAAGGCTATTTACAATTTGTACAGAAACCAGATGGCAGTTATAAGAGTCGAGGGACATGAAAGGGAAGCAGTGGTTAAGAAGTGAGTAAGACAGGGTTGTAGCCTCTCCCCGATGTTATTCAATCTTTATATTGAGCAAGCAGTAAAGGAAACAAAAGAAAAATTCGGAGTAGGTATTAAAATCCATGGAGAAGAAATAAAAACGTTGAGGTTCGCCGATGACATTGTAATTCTGTCAGAGACAGCAAAGGACTTGGAAGAGCAGTTGAATGGAATGGATGGTGTCTTGAAGGGAGGATATAAGATGAACATCAACAAAAGCAAAACGAGGATAATGGAATGTAGTCGAATTAAGTCAGGTGATGTTGAGGGTATTAGATTAGGAAATGAGACACTTAAAGTAGTAAAGGAGTTTTGCTATTTGGGGAGCAAAATAACTGATGATGGTCGAAGTAGAGAGGATATAAAATGTAGACTGGCAATGGCAAGGAAAGCGTTTCTGAAGAAGAGAAATTTGTTAACATCGAGTATAGATTTAAGTGTCAGGAAGTCATTTCTGAAAGTATTTGTATGGAGTGTAGCCATGTGTGGAAGTGAAACATGGACGGTAAGTAGTTTGGACAAGAAGAGAATAGAAGCTTTCGAAATGTGGTGCTACAGAAGAATGCAGAAGATTAGATGGGTAGATCACATAACTAATGAGGAAGTATTGAATAGGATTGGGGAGAAGAGAAGTTTGTGGCACAACTTGACCAGAATAAGGGATCGGTTGGTAGGACATGTTCTGAGGCATCAAGGGATCACCAATTTAGTATTGGAGGGCAGCGTGGAGGGTAAAAATCGTAGGGGGAGACCAAGAGATGAATACACTAAGCAGATTCAAAAGGATGTAGGTTGCAGTAGGTACTGGGTGATGAAGAAGCTTGCACAGGATAGAGTAGCATGGAGAGCTGCATCAAACCAGTCTCAGGACTGAAGAACATAACAACAACAACATGGATTTTATTACCTACTCCAAATTTTTCTTTTGTTTCCTTTACTGCTTGCTCAATATACAGATTGAATAACATCGGGGAGAGGCTACAACCCTGTCTTACTCCCTTCCCAATCACTGCTTCCCTTTCATGTCCCTCGACTCTTGTAACTGCCATCTTGTTTCTCTACAAATTCTAAATAGCCTTTCGCTCCCTGTATTTTACCGCTGCCACCTTTAGAATTTGAAAGAGAGTATTCCAGTCAACACTGTCAAAAGCTTTCTCTAAGTCTACAAACGCTAGAAACGTAGGTTTGCCTTTCTTTAATCTTTCTTCTAAGACAAGTCGTAAGGTCAGTATTGCCTCACGTGTTCCAACATTTCTACGGAATCCAAACTGATCTTCCACGAGGTCGGCTTCTACTAGTTTTTCCATTCGTCTGTAAAGAATTCGTGTTAGTATTTTGCAGCTGTGGCTTATTAAACTGATTGTTCGGTAATTTTCACATATGTCAACACCTGCTTTCTTTGGGTTTGGAATTATTATATTCTTCTTGAAGTCTGAGGGTATTTCGCCTGTTCCATACATCTTGCTCACCAGATGGTAGGATTTAGTCAGGACTGGCTCTCCCAAGGCCGTCAGTAGTTCCAATCGAATGTTGTCTACTCCGGGGACCTTGATTCGACTCAGGTCTTTCAGTGCTCTGGTAAGCAAACTTTTACTATAACACTTAGCAATTCTTAAGAAAAAATGCAAAAAACAGTTCAAATGGTGCATACTTGCATTAACTTGGCATTTCATAAGTCTGTAAAGTAGGATATTCGGATTCATCAAACACCAGGATGGAACCCTATATTGGTGTATAATTAGGATGAAATAACAGGGTGATGCAGTTTCTTTAAAGTTCAAGGATGATTATGACAATCAGAGTTTAAATTAATGGTTCACACTGTACAAAAGCAAATTTGCAATAAAAAAGTCTTATGTGGTGGCTATAGGCTTGGGTGTGGCGTACAGTGAAACGTCGCCTTTGAACAAATTATACACGACTGTGCTTAAACTGACACACAATATTTTTAGCGCAACGCAATCTGACTATCAAAGATTCCTACAAAACAATGGCCCTGAGTAACATTAAACTATACCTTTCACAAATAACTTACCTCACAAAAATCTTCATTACTCGAACTACTGCAATACAGCGAGCGCCACTACTGCCAGCTAAATAAAAGATTCAAACTACGGAAGTCACTAACTACTGATAGGGATAGTTAGCAAATGAAAGATTTTAATAGAGAACAAACACTGTGTTTACCTTAATAATCATAATATATATAGCAGTTCAATTTCAAAACTTCCGCCATCTCTCTCCCCACATCCACCACTGCTGGCGGCTCACCTCCAACTGCCCAACGCTACGCGCTGTTAACATCCAGCTGCCCCTCTACAATGGCAGACAACAATGCAAACTAGCCACAGACTGCACACAACACAGCCAGTGATTTTCATACAGAGCGCTACGTAACGTTGCCAGTAAGAAACATAAACAGCCTAGCTTACAACAGTTATGGCGGCTACATTACCCACAGTACGGCCTGCAAGTCTCTTGGTTTATGGGCTTAATTTCCTTCTTGGCATCGTTCAGTTCCACATACAGTAGCCCAACAACCCGCATCTCTGCCGTAAGCCGTTTGCAGTGTTCATCCGAGGCTTATTTGTGCGAATTTGCAGGCTTTCAAAGCTTCTCCTGCTCCACAAACGTGTTGCCTCAATCACTGCTGCATACAGACTGTGTGACCTACTTCCCGCGCTTGCTCTAGGTAGCGCGCCAATTCGCCCTTGCCACCGTTTCCACTCTCCAAAGCCACATTCGTTTTAAACAAAAGCACACTGGCTTTTAAATAACACCTATTTCTTATATTGTTGTTAACAAGGGAACCTCTCCATCGCACCCCCCTCAGATTTAGTTATAAGTTCGCACAGAGGATAGGCCTTGAAAAACTGAACACAGATCAATCGAGAAAACAGGAAGAAGTTGTGTGGAACCATGAAAAAAATTGGTAAAATATACAAACTGAGTAGTCCATGCGCAAGATATGCAACATCAAGGAACATATGAGGTTAGAAGCGCCGTGGTCCCGTGGTTAGCGTGAGTACATGCAAAGCCAGAGGTCCTTGGTTCAAGTCTTCCCTCGACTGAAAATTTTACTTTCTTTATTTTCGCTAAGTTATGATTTGTCCGTTCGTTCATTGACGTCTCTGTTCACTGCAATAAGTTTAGTGTGTGTGTTTTGCGACGACACCGCAAAACCGTGCGATTAGTAGACGGAAGGACGTGCCTCTCCAATGGGAACCGAAAACATTTGATCGCAAGGTCATAGGTCAACCGATTACTTCACGGGAAAACGTCTGATATATTCTATACGACACTGGTGACGACATGTGCGTCACATGACACGAATATGTTGTCGACCCACCTGACTTGTACACTTACCGAATGGGTAAAAAGATTCTTCTACCTTGCCCGATTTAGGTTTTTCTTGTGGATGTGATAATCACTCCCAAAAAAGTGATGAAAACATAAGAGTTTGTCACATAAACTAAAAATAAAAAATTAAACTTTTCACTCGAGGGAAGACTTGAACCGAGGACCTCTCGTTCCGTAGCTGCTCTCACTAACCACGGGACCACGGCGCTCCTTCACTCCTAGTGTCCGAATATTACCTATCTTGCGCATGGACTACTCAGTTTGTATATTTTGCTTATTTTTTTCATAGTTCCACACAACTTCTTCCTGTTTTTTCGATTGAACTGTGTTCAATTTTTCAAGGCCTATCCACTGTGCCAACTTATAACTAAATCTGAGGGGGGTGCGATGGGGAGGTTCCCTTGTAAGAGTGACTATTTCTTAAATTGTCAAATGGTTCAAATGGCTCTGAGCACTATGGGACTTAACATCTGAGGTCATCAGTCCCCTAGAACTTAGAACTACTTAAACCTAACTAACCTAAGGACATCACACACATCCACGCCCGAGGCAGGATTCGAACCTGCGACCGTAGCAGTCCCGCGTTTCCGGACTGCAGCGCCTAGAACCGCACGCCCACCGCGGCCGGCACCTTAAATTGTCAAACTTACATCAACATGAACAGTTTGTTGTTGTTGTTGTTGTTGTTGTGTTGTTGTTGTTGTAGTCTTCAGTCCAGAGACTGGTTTGATGCAGCTCTCCATGCTACTCTATCCTGTGCAAGCTTCTTCATCTCCCAGTATCTACTGCAACCTACATCCTTCTGAATCTGCTTAGTGTATTCATCTCTTGGTCTCCCTCTACGATTTTTACCCTCCACGCTGCCCAATACTAAATTGATGATCGCTTGACGCCTCAGAACATGTCCTACCAACCGGTCCCTCCTTCTAGTGAAGTTGTGGCGCAAATTTCTCGTCTCCCCAATTCTATTCAGTACGTCCTCATTAGATATATGATCTACCCATCTAATCTTCAACATTCTTCTGTAGCACCACATTTCGGAAGCTTCTCTTCTTGTCCTAACTATTTATTGTCCGCGTTTCACTTCCATACAAATACTTCCTGACACTTAAATCTATACTCGAAGTTAACAAATTTCCCTTCTTCAGAAACGCTTTCCTTGCCGTTGCCAGTCTACATTTTATATCCTCTCTACTTCGACCATCATCAGTTATTTTGCTCCCCAAATAGCAAAACTCATTTACTACTTTAAGCATCGCATTTCCTAATCTAATTCCAGCAGAATCACCCGATTTAATTCGACTACATTCCATTATCCCCCTTTCAAGACACTGTCCATTCCGTTCAATTGCTCATCCAAGTCCTTTGCTGTCTGTGACACAATTACAATGTCATCGGCGAACTTCTAATTTTTATTTCTTCTCCATGGATTTGAATTCCTACTCCAAATTTTTCTTTTTGTTTACTTTATACACACAAATATTTTTAAATACGATAGATCATCAGAAAATTATTTAACATAATAAACAAAGCTACTTGCGAGCCAGTGGGTGTGTTCGACCTTCCATCGCGCTACAGACCCCCTTGAAGATGTCTCCCGCAGACGGGGACGAAACGTTGGGAATTGACACAGAATTCATCAACCGACCACGGCATAACAGCCCGGACAATCAAAATGCCCCCCCCCCCCCATGAACCATGGACCTTGCCGTTGGTGGGGAGGCTTGCGTGCCTCAGCGATACAGATAGCCGTACCGTAGGTGCAACCACAACGGAGGGGTATCTGTTGAGAGGCCAGACAAACGTGTGGTTCCTGAAGAGGGGCAGCAGCCTTTTCAGTAGTTGCAGGGGCAATAGTCTGGATGATTGACTGATATGGCCTTGTAACAATAACCAAAACGGCCTTGCTGTGCTGGTACTGCGAACGGCTGAAAGCAAGGGGAAACTACGGCCGTAGTTTTTCCCGAGGGCATGCAGCTTTACTGTATGGTTAAATGATGATGGCGTCCTCTTGGGTAAAACATTCCGGAGGTAAAATAGTCCCCCATTCGGACCTCTGGGCGCGGACTACTCAAGAGGATGTCGTTATCAGGAGAAAGAAAACTGGCGTTCTGCGGATCGGAGCGTGGAATGTCAGATCACTTAATCGGGCAGGTAGGTCAGAAAATTCATAAAGGGAAATGGACAGGTTAAAGTTAGATATAGTGGGAATTAGTGAAGTTCGGTGGCAGGAGGAACAAGACTTCTGGTCAGGCGAATACAGGGTTATAAACACAAAATCAAATAGGGGTAATGCAGGAGTAGGTTTAATAATGAATAGGAAAATAGGAATGCGGGTAAGCTACTATAAACAGCATAGTGAACGCATTATTGTGGCCAAGATAGACACGAAGCCCACACCTACTACAGTAGTACAAGTTTATATGCCAACTAGCTCTGCAGATGACGAATAAATTGAAGAAATGTATGATGAAATAAAAGAAATTATTCAGATAGTGAAGGGAGACGAAAAATTAATAGTCATGGCTGACTGGAATTCTAGTGTAGGAAAAGGGAGAGAAGGAAACGTAGTAAGTGAATATGGATTGGGGCTAAGAATTGAAAGAGGAAGCCGCCTGGTAGAATTTTGCACAGAGCACAACTTAATCATAGCTAACACTTGGTTTAAGAATCATGATAGAAGGTTGTATACATGGAAGAACCCTGGAGATACTAGAAGGTATCAGATAGATTATATAATGGTAAGACAGAGATTTAGGAACCAGGTTTTAAATTGTAAGACATTTCCAGGGGCAGATGTGGACTCTGACCACAATCTATTGGTTATGATCTGTAGATTAACAGTGAAGAAACTGCAAAAAGGTGGGAATTTAAGGAGATGGGACCTGGATAAACTGAATGAACCAGAGGTTGTACAGAGTTTCAGGGAGAGCATAAGAGAACAATTGACAGGAGTGGGGGAAAGAAATACAGTAGAAGAAGAATGGGTAGCTTTGAGTTATGAAGTAGTGAAGGCAGAAGAGGATCAAGTAGGTAAAAGACGAGGGCTAGAAGAAATCCTTGGGTAACAGAAGAAATATTGAATTTAATTGATGAAAGGAGAAAGTATAAAAATGCAGTAAATGAAGCAGGCAAAAAGGAATACAAACGTCTCAAAAATGAGATCGACAGGAAGTGCAAAATGGCTAAGCAGGGATGGCTAGAGGACAAATGTAAGGATGTAGAGGCTTATCTCATTAGGGGTAAGATAGATACTGCCTACATGAAAATTAAAGAGACCTTTGGAGATAAGAGAACCACTTGTATGAACATCAAGAGCTCAGATGGAAACCCAGTTCTAAGCAAAGAAGGGAAAGCAGAAAGGTGGAAGGAGTATATAGAGGGTCTATACAAGGGTGATGTACTTGAGGACAATATTATGGAAATGGAAGAGGATGTAGACGAAGATGAAATGGGAGATACGATACTGCGTGAAGAGTTTGACAGAGCACTGAAAGACCTGAGTCGAAACAAGGCCCCCGGAGTAGACAACATTCCATTGGACGTACTGACAGCCTTGGGAGAGCCAGTCCTGACAAAACTCTACCATCTGGTGAGCAAGATGTATGAAACAGGCGAAATACCCTCAGACTTCAAGAAGAATATAATAATTCCAATCCCAAAGAAAGCAGGTGTTGACAGATGTGAAAATTACCGAACAATCAGTTTAATAAGCCACAGCTGCAAAATACTATCACGAATTCTTTACAGACGAATGGAAAAACTAGTAGAAGCCGACCTCGGGGAAGATCAGTTGGATTCCGTAGAAATACTGGAACACGTGAGGCAATACTGACCTTACGACTTATCTTAGAAGAAAGATTAAGGAAAGGCAAACCTACGTTTCTAGCATTTGTAGACTTAGAGAAAGCTTTTGACAATGTTGACTGGAATACTCTCTTTCAAATTCTAAAGGTGGCAGGGGTAAAATACAGGGAGCGAAAGGCTATTTAGAATTTGTACAGAAACCAGATGGCAGTTATAAGAGTCGAGGGACATGAAAGGGAAGCAGTGGTTGGGAAGGGAGTAAGACAGGGTTGTAGCCTCTCCCTGATGTTATTCAATTTGTATATTCAGCAAGCAGTAAAGGAAACAAAAGAAAAATTCGGAGTAGGTATTAAAATCCATGGAGTAGAAATAAAAACTTTGAGGTTCGCCGATGACATTGCAATTCTGCCAGAGACAGCAAAGGACTTGGAAGAGCAGTTGAACGGAATGGATGGTGTCTTGAAGGGAGGACATAAGATGAACATCAACAAAAGCAAAACGAGGATAATGGAATGTAGTCGAATGAAGTCGGGTGATGCTGAGGGAATTAGATTAGGAAATGAGACACTTAAAGTAGTAAAGGAGTTTTGCTATTTGGGGAGCAAAATAACTGGTGATGGTCGAAGTAGAGAGGATATAAAATGTAGAGTGGCAATGGCAAGGAAAGCGTTTCTGAAGAAGAGAAATTTGTTAACATCGAGTATAGATTTAAGTGTCAGGAAGTCATTTGTGAAAGTATTTGTATGGAGTGTGGCCATGTATGGAAGTGAAACATGGATGATAAATAGTTTGGACAAGAAGAGAATAGAAGCTTTCGAAATGTGGTGCTACAGAAGAATATTGAAGATTAGATGGGTAGATCACATAACTAATGAGGAAGTATTGAATAGGATTGGGGAGAAGATAAGTTTGTGGCACAACTTGACCAGAAGAAGGGATCGGTTGGTAGGACATGTTCTGAGGCATCAAGGGATCACCAATTTAGTATTGGAGGGCAGCGTGGAGGGTAAAAATCGTAGAGGGAGGCGAAGAGATGAATACACTAAGCAGATTCAGAAGGATGTAGGTTGCAGGAGGTACTGGGAGATGAAGAAGCTTGCACAGGATAGAGTAGCATGGAGAGCTGCATCAAACCAGTCTCGGGACTGAAGACTACAACAACAACAACAATCAAAATGGACAGGACATTTCCGGCTGTGAAAGTCTACATTTCACTCGTTTGCTGAATTACGCTCATTGAAGGTTAACCGACGTGCGTCTGCACAACTTTAAATAAACAGAGCGAAACACAGCGTTTATAACTTGATTTTGCAGGTCATCACGAATTATCTCGAGTATGTAACAGACGTTTCTCCCGTCATCTCGTATATTCGTTAAACTTGTCTCGTTATTCCGATAACTGAGGTCAGAGCGTATGGCATCACCCACCTTCTTTATGAGAAAGGAGAGCCCATTCACATGCATTCCGCGTCTCTTTAATAGCAAAAGCCGTTATGTAGCAGTCGTATCCAAGTACATAGGCGTCGTGCTATGCAATCCACTATAAGACGGGTTTAGAAAAGATCTAGTTCTTTACTCACATGAGGTGTTGAGTGCTTACTATTGACAAAGGATTTCAAATCGATTCCATATTTCTGGATCTCCGGAAGGCTTTTGACACTGTACCACACAAGCGGCTCGTATTGAAATTGCGTGCTTATGGAATACCGTCCCACTTGTGTAACTGCATTTGTGATTTCCTGTCAGAGAGGTCACAGTTCGTGGTAACTGACGGAAAGTCATCGAGTAAAACAGAACTGATTTCTGGCGTTCCCCAAGGTAGTGTTATAGCCCTTTGCTGTTCCTTACCTATTTAAACGATTTAGAAGACAATCTGAACAGCAATCTAAGGTTGTTTATAGATGATTCTGTCGTTTATCGAGTAGTAAAGTCATCAGAACATCAAAACAAATTTCAAAACGATTTAGAAAAGATATCTGTATGGTGCGAAAATTAGCAGGACCCTAATTAATGAAAAGTGTGAAGTCATCCACATGAGTGCTAAAATGAATCTGTTAACTTCTGTTACACTATAAATCGGTCAAATCTAACAATTCAACTAAATACCTGGGTATTACAATGAAGAACAACTTAAATTGGAAGGAACACATAGAAGATATGGTGGGGAAGGATAACCAAAGACTGTGTTTTATTGGCAGGACACTAAGAAAATATGACAGACCTACTAAGGAGACTGTCTACACTACGTTTGTCTGTTCTCTTTTAGAATACTGCTGCGCGGTGTGGGATCCTTACCAGATAGGACTGACTGAGTACGTCGAATAAGTCCAAAGAAAGGCAGCACGTTTTGTATTACGGCCAAATACGGGAGAGAGTGTCCCACAGATGATACAGGATTTGGGATGGTTACCATTAACACAGAGGCGTTTGTCGTCTTCTCACGAAATTTGTTACCAACTTCCCCCTCCGAATGCGAAAATATTTTGTTGACGCGACGTACACATGGAGAGACGATAGTCATAATAAAATAAGGGATCAGAGCTTCGAGCGCTATTAGAGATTCCAGTAATACAGAATCATTGTGAAGTTTGTTCGATGAACCCTCTGCCAGGCACTTAAATGTGCAGAATATCCATGCAGATGTAGGTGAAGAGGTTAAAAGCTGACCTACTTCATTCATAGAACAGATTCTAATCAAACCTAACCTCCTTTGACCCTGCCAAAAACTGACGAAGGAAGTCTGACGCTTTATGAACCACGTCATCGGCCGATTTTATAGGGGCGACCTCTGATCACCGTTGTCGGTGCCACTGTGGACGCTGCCTTAAAGCCCGTATTACACGATGCACCTAAAGCCGTAGACCCATGGAGGTAAGAATAAGGGGCGATGGCGCTACGTATCCCAGCCGTACTACGTTTTGAAGCCATGGGGGCGTGGCTCGCTGCCATGACACTCTGACCAAAACATTGCCAGTGTGCTATAGCGCTGCGTGTATTGCAGTCGCTAATTGCACCATGTACGCATGTAACGTCATCAGATTGGTTGTTTCAAAGTTTTTGTTTAAAATAAAATCTCGTAAAGACGAAATTCCGCGTTTCTTCTGATTAAAAATAGTTTTTAATGTAATATTACGAATAGCTAGCCTTCAATGTAAACGATACAATTTTGTTAATTCAGTAATAAACGTGTATCACAAACTAAATAATAGAAACTGAAAACTAAGTTAGCTATACCCTCCCTCCAAAGCCCCATAAATACATCTTGTTTGTAATACGTACTGGGACATGTCAGTTACGTTACACTACTGGGAAACACTGTTCATTACCACCAATATTTACTGAAATACGGTACATGGAATGGCAAATCTACACAGTCTCCTGTTTAGGCCTATACTTTACGCCAGTTAATGTAGTGTTAGCTTTTAATTTGGTACATGATGAAGACAAAGTGAGTTACTCAACACTTGGATTATCGACGATACGTACGTATTATACTGAAACGTGAAGTTGAAAACTACGAATTTAATTCTTTGAATTAACATACCTTTTGCAAATTTTTTGGGTGTGTAGGGAAAACTGATGGTACAGCATTTTCTCGGAGCCTTACTGTTGAAAGTGAAGTTCGGTCTATGTCCTCTTCTCGGAAATGCTGAGAACATATAGTGTTCCATTTAGACGCACGCCAATTCTGCCTCCTCACGGCATTCTCCCACAGAGCTTTCCGACTTTCATTTTTTGGAAATCTAAAATCATACAGGAGAAAAACACGCTATAGTACAAGTAGCGATGTAGCACACGTTCATTCACAATGAAGTTGTAAAATCACACTTAACTAGACAACTTACACACGAAATGTAATTCCCTTCGATTTCGCATCACAATCAGAACGATTTGTACATCCGAACACCACACAAGTCACCATAATAGTGCAAAATCCTTCCAAAAGCGAGCGACAAGCCTATGCACACAAGCTTACAGCAGCAATGTTTTGGTCGGACTGAGATGGCTACCCTCGGCTTCACATAGCTTCACAGCTGTGACGTCACGGCGTCTCCATCTATTCTTACCTCCATGCGTAGACCTATGCACCAGCGCCCCTACTGTGCATATCTGTAACTACATGCTGGCTCGCGTAGACTTATTCACCATCCACGCGAGACGGAGCTGGCGCAGAGGCTAAGTCAACGGTAATAATGCGCGAAACGAAAACAGAACTCAAACTTCCTGGCACATTACAACTATGTGCCGGACCAAGACTCGAACTCGGGACCTTTGCCTTTTGCGGGCAACTGCTCTACCAACTGAGCTAACCCCGTCCTCACAGCTTTACTTCTGCCAGTACCTCGTCTCCTACCTTCCAAACTTTACAGAAGCTCTCCTGCGAACCTTGCAGAACTAGCACTCCTGGAAGACAGCATATTGCGGACACATGGCTTAGCCACGGCCTGGGGGGGATGTTTCACATTCTCGAAAACAGAAGTTTCATCTCTCGTAAAGTCGTTCATTTCAACGCGCGAAACACAAGGGGGACTCGGTGACATATTCGAACGTCATCCGTTCAAATTATGTATGTGACTCAAGGTTCTTATTTCATAATAAATTGTTTTAATCATTATTTATTAAGTAACTGTTATTCTCTTATTTAGGTCACAACTGTTCTGAATTGCAGACTCAAGTTAGCTTTGTACACTACTGGCCATTAAAATTGCTACACCACGAAGAAATGCAGATGATAAATGGGTATTCATTGCACAAATATATTATACTAGAACCGACATGTGATTACATTTTCGCACAATTTGGGTGCATAGATCCTGAGAAATCAGTACCCAGAACAACCACCTCTGGCCCGAATAACGGCCTTCATACGCCTGGGCATTGAGTCAAACAGAGCTTGCTCGGATGGCGTGTACAGGTACAGCTGCCCATACAGCTTCAACGCGATACCACAGTTCATTGACAGTAGTGACTGGAGAATCGTGACGAGCCAGTTGCTCGGCCACCATTAACCAGACGTTTTCAATTGGTGAGAGATCTGGAGAATGTGCTCGCGAGGGCAGCAGTCGCACATTTTCTGTATCCAGAAAGGTCCGTACAGCACCTGCAACATGCGGTCGTGCATTATCCTGCTGAAATGTAGGGTTTCGCAGGGATCGAATGAAGGGTAGAGCCACGGGTCGTAGCACATGTATAATGTAACGTCCACTGTTCAAAGTGCCGTCAAGAGGTGACCGAGACGTGTAGCCAATGGCACCCCATACCATCACGCCGGCTGATACGCCAGTATGGCGATGACGAATACACGCTTCCAATGTGCGGTCACCGCGATGTCGCCAAACACGGATGCTAACATCGTGATGCTGTAAACAGAACCTGGATTCATCCGAAAAAATGACGTTTTGGCATTCGTGCACCCAGATTCGTCGTCGAGTACACCATCGCAGGCGCTCCTGTCTGTGATGCAGCGTCGAGGGTAACCGCAGCCACGGTCTCCGAGCTGATAGTCCATGCTGCTGCAAACGTCGTCGATCTGTTCGTGCAGATGGATGTTGTCTTGCAAACGTACCCATCTGTTGACTCAGGGATCGAGACGCGGCTGCACGATCCGTTACAGCCGTGCGGATAAGATGCCTGTCATCTCGACTGCTAGTGATACGAGGCCGTTGGGATACAGCACGGCGTTCCGTATTACCATCCTGAATCCACCGATTCCACATCGTGCTAACAGTCATTGGATCTCGACCAATGCGAGCAGCAATGTCGCGATACGATAAACCGCAATCGCGATAGGCTACAATCCGACCTTTATCAAAGTTGGAATTGTGATGGTACGCATTTCTCCTCCTTACACGAGGCATTCACAACAACGTTTCACCAGGCAACGCCGGTCAACTGCTGTTTGTGTATGAGAAATCGGTTGGAAACTTTCCTCATGTCAGCACGTTGTAGGTATCACCACCGGCGCCAACCTTGTGTGAATGCTCTGGAAAGCAAATCATTTGCATATCACAGCATCTTCTTCCTGTCGGTTAAATTCCGCGTTTGTAGCACGTCATCTTCGTGGTGTAGCAATTTTAATGGCCAGTAGTGTATTATGACACTTGTACATGGGTACATGTGTATCTAAATTTACATTTTACACATGGTGGACCCACTCGTTTCTCGAGCTATTGCCCTGGCAGTGACAGTACATCTCCGGATTGGGGCAAAACGATGACGAAAACAAAAAGCCAGCCTTCTTTGAGTTCGATCCTGGCTCAAGAGGAGTGACAAACGGAGGGGATTATATTCACTGCTTATGAGAGAACTGGGGCTCGAAGATCCGCACGAATTTCGAAATTTCGTGAGGATGGATGTGGCCTGTTTCGAGAAGCTGCTGTCTATGATGGAAGATGGAATTAGCAAGTGTGCGACAGTCATGAGGGAGGCTGTCTCACATTCTCGAAGGTAGGAATTACGGCATAGTTCACACGTTTTGTGATAATACCAGCCTACATCACGAATAAAATACCGGTAAAGGTCCTGTTACGTTGCATGCTGGTTGTAACATTACAGGGTTATTACAAATGATTGAAGCGATTTCACAGCTCTACAATACCTTTATTATTTGAGATATTTTCACAATGCTTTGCACACACATACAAAAACTCAAAAAGTTTTTTAGGCATTCACAAATGTTCGATATGTGCCACTTTAGTGATTCGGCAGACATCAAGCCGATAATCGATTTCCTCCCACACTCGGCGCAGCATGTCCCCATCGATGAGTTCGAAAGCATCGTCGATGCGAGCTCGCAGTTCTGGCACGTTTCTTGGTAGAGGGGGTTTAAACACTGAATCTTTCACATAACCCCACAGAAACAAATCACACGGGGTTAAGTCGGGAGAGCGTGGAGGCCATGACACGAATTGCTGATCATGATCTCCACCACGACCGATCCATCAGTTTTCCAATCTCCTGTTTAAAAAATGCCGAACATCGTGATGGAAGTGCGGTGGAGCACCATCCTGTTGAAAGATGAAGTCGGCGCTGCCGGTCTCCAGTTGTGGCACGAGCCAATGTTCTGAATCTCCAGTTACACGTCTCCTGCAACGTCTTTTTCGCAGAAGAAAAAGCGGCCGTAAACTTTAACCGTGAGATTGCACAAAACACGGTAACTTTTGGTGAATTGCGAATTTGCTGCACGAATGCGTGAGTATTCTCTACCGCCCACATTCGCACATTGTGTCTGTTCACTTCACCATTAAGAAAAAATGTTGCTTCATCACTGAAAACAAGTTTCGCACTGAACGCATCCTCTTCCACGAGCTGTTGCAACCGCGCCGAAAATTCAAAGCGTTTCACTTTGTCATCGGGTGTCAGGGCTTGTAGCAATTGTAAACGGTAAGGCTTCTGCTTTAGCCTTTTCCGTAAGATTTTCCAAACCGTCGGCTGTGGTACGTTTAGCTCCCTGCTTGCTTTATTCGTCGACTTCCGCGGGCTACGCGTGAAACTTGCCCGCACGCGTTCTCTTCGCTCATTGCAGGCCGACCCGTCGATTTCCCCTTACAGAGGCATCCAGAAGCTTTAAACTGCGCATACCATCGCCGAATGGAGTTAGCAGTTGGTGGATCTTTGTTGAACTTCGTCCTGAAGTGTCGTTGCACTGTTATGACTGACTGATGTGAGTGCATTTCGAGCACGACATACGCTTTCTCGGCTTCTGTCGCCATTTTGTCTCACTGCGCTCTCGAGCGCTCTGGCGGTAGAAACCTGAAGTGCGGCTTCAGCCGAACAAAACTTTATGAGTTTTTCTACGTATCTGTAGTGTGTCGTGACCATATGTCAATGAATGCAGCTACAGTGAATTTATGAAATCGCTTCAATCATTTGTAATAGCCTTGTAGATTTGCTGGTGGCTTTCTCCCGTATCACTGCCAGTTCCTCTTTTCTGGCATGCTCAAATAAAGCAAAAGATGCAGTCAAATCAGACATTAACTTTCGTACACTATGGCATTTCGACACAAATCGAAAATCACCAAGTAACCTTATAAGCATATTACTCAGAAAAAATATTATGATACAGAGGGTCATATACGCGTCTTTCCTCGCTCTATGCCTGAATTAAGACGGTTAACGCCTTTTTGCTCCATTTCATTTCTCTAATACGAAGTAATCAAAAGAAAAAAAATGCTTTCACAAACAACTAGTTTTTTTCTGCATTTATGAAAACCCACTTACTGAAAAAAACTCGGAAAATGTGCAACACGAAAACTGAGATTAGCTACTAGCCACCGAACAATAAGCGAATAACAAGCAGAAAGCACTGCAATAGCCCCTTCTGCGCATGCGCGAGTTATCGCTACTTAGTCTGCATGCGCCGATTGACGGCAATTTAGAACTGCTCTCTATTCCGGCGCGCGGATAATGTCTCTGCTAATTTTCGTAGTTTCACCCGTTCTACCGCTAGATGGCTGTCGCGCTAGACCAGTACCGTTCGCGGCGGATGGTCGTGTAATACCATGGAGGTAAGAATAGAGGGAGACGCCGTGACGTCACAGCTGCGAAGCCATGTGAAGCCGAGGGTAGCCATCTCAGTCCGACCAAAACATTGCTGCTGTAAGCTTGTGTGCATAGGCTTGTCGCTCGCTTTTGGAAGGATTTTGCGCTATTATGGTGACTTGTGTGGTGTTCGGGTGTACGAATCGTTCTGATTATGATGCGAAATCGAAGGGAATAAAATTTCGTGTGTAAGTTGTCTCGTTAAGTGTGATTTCACAACTTCATTGTGAATGAACGTGTGCTACATCGGTACTTGTACTATAGCGTATTTTTCTCCTGAATGAGTTTAGATTTTCTAAAAATGAAAGTCGGAAAGCTCTGTGGGAGAATGCCGCGAGGCGGAAGAATTGGCGTGCGTCTAAATGGAGCACTATATGTTCTCAGCATTTCCGAGAAGAGGACATAGACCGAACTTCCCTTTCAACAGTAAGGCTCCGAGAAAATGCTGTACCATCAGTTTTCCCTACACACCCAAAACATTTGCAAAAGGTATGTTAATTCGAAGAATTAAATTCTTAGTTTTCAAGTTCACGTTTCAGTATAATACGTACGTATCGTCGATAATCCAAGTGTTGAGTAACTCACTTTGTCTTCATCATGTACCAAATTAAAAGCTAACACTACATTAACTGGCGTAAAGTGTAGGCCTAAACAGGACACTGTGTATATTTGCCATTCCATGTACCGTATTTCAGTAAATATTGGTGGTAATGAACAGTGTTTCCCAGTAGTGTAACGTAACTGAAATGTCCCAGTACGTATTACAAACAAGATGTATTTATGGGGCTTTGGAGGGAGGGTATAGCTAACTTAGTTTTCAGTTTCTATTATTTAGTTTGTGATACACGTTTATTACTGAATTAACAAAATTGTATCGTTTACATTGAAGACTAGCTATTCGTAATATTACATCAAAAACTATTTTTAATCAGAAGAAACGCGGAATTTTGCCTTTACGAGATTTTATTTTAAATAGAAACTTTGAAACAACCAATCTGATGACGTTACATGAGTATATGGTGCAATTAGCGACTGTAAAACACGCAGCGCTATAGCACACTGGCAGTGTTTTGGTCAGAGTGTCATGGCAGCGAGCCACACCCCCATGGCTTCAAAACGTAGTACGGCTGGGATACGTAGCGCCATCTCCCCTTATTCTTACCTCCATGTGTAATACCAACACCGACTCAAAGGAAGGCCTCGGCGCTTGTTGGTGACGTCACGTCAGCTAGGCACGGCGAACGGCAGGTCTGTTGCAGGCATACCCATAATGGTGGTGTGTCCCTCTCTGACACAGGAAAATGTGGAACTATTGGCGGTAATTGACCAAAACACATTGTTCTGAGAGATTTCTGCAATCAATTAATTGTGCAATCCATTACACTTGTTAACAAATAGTGTACTCCTGAACTTAAGTTTCCACCTGTTTTAAGGATTGACATACAAAAACAACTTCACGGTCCAGCAGCAACAGAATTCGTGCTTCTTTACCTTATTTGTAAATCTGAGGAAGTTACGTTTGTTCTAGGTTGCTTTTACAAGAAACCGTGAACATATTGGTGCTATTCTTTAGGTATCTGGGTTGACTATGCGGTGAGGAGCACTGAATGTCAATGAAATATCTTGCGATTGTGCACGTTGGGGGAGGGGGTGGGGGACAGAAGAAGAAGCAAAAGGGAGATACTTGTTTTCTCAAATAAAATTTATCTTATAGAGTTTCTCCTTTCAGTTGCAAGAAGGGAATATTTATCTTTTCTAATGTGCATGTTCAAAAAAAGTTTCAGCTCAGCAGTATTTTCGATGTATGAAGGTATTTTGTTTCCTGTTTAGAATTCCGTTCGTTGAAAATTACTGTAATCTAATGACTGGCAACAGTTGGACATTTACACATGTAAATTAGTTCACATTTCCAGTGACGGTGTCAAACGAAAATAAATAAAAGAAACGAGTTCATTGTTAAGGGGGTTGGGGTAAGTTTCGATAACAAAATGGGTAAAGTAAATATAGTTTCTTGAATGTAAAATTTCCAAAGCTTGAAATTGGGCAAAGCATCTTCTCATATTGATCTATGTCTGTTTCGACAGGATTCAGTAATACAGGATTATGATCTTCATTTGTAGCTTTACGATAGTAAGAAAATATTTCGTCTAAATAAAACTGGAGAGGCCGGCCGGAGTGGCCGAGCGGTTAAAGCCGCTACAGTCTGGAACCGCACGACCGCTACGGTCGCAGGTTCGAATCCTGCCTCGGGCATGGATGTGTGTGATGTCCTTAGGTTAGTTAGGTTTAAGTAGTTCTAAGTTCTGGGGGACTTATGACGACAGCAGTTGAGTCCCATAGTGCTCAGAGCCATTTCAACCATTTTTGAAAACTGGAGAATCCAAAAAAAAAAAAAACCAAACATTTTGTCCAAAAATAAGAGAGTTATGGTGCTAACTACGCCCAGGCGTTTCTGCCTGCAACAGACCCGGCGTTCGCCGTGCCTAGCTGACGTGACGTCACCAACAAGCGCCGAGGCCTTCCTTTGAGTCGGCGTTGTTATAACCCGCTTTATGCTCGTAACCTCCCCACAAAATTTCTTCAGTATTTTAGTGTAACCTCAAAACAGAAAAATTCCTAAACTTCTCAACAATAAAAATTATAATTATGTCGTTCACATTCATGTGTAACGTCCCAACAAAAAATAAATTCAGTAACCTGGTAATAATACAATCTAACTAACCTCTCAATTAAATTGTCGCTCACTTATAACTTTTCAATAATTGACTGTGAATCTAACCTGGCTAAATTTTGGACGTCAGCAGTGCTGTGTCATGGGCCTAAAAGATCATTCTGAATAAAAAAAAGAAAAATCCTTACTTCAATCAAGTCGCCGGATAACGCATATATATCTGCTCTTAACAATAAATTTTTCTGGCACAGCTCTGTGCAATGCTGGCCGATAGATTTGTCATTTATGAAAGGAAGCAACTGATTTTTCTTTTGCAACAATCGGGATGATCATGGATTGGAGAAATTAGTAAATTCTTTAAATTGAAATGAATGGTTGTTAAAAGTTACTTTTTATGAGAAAGATTATTATTAGGAGATTTTTAAAACATTTACATAGGACTTGAGATGACATTACTACATATGCGCGAGGCTGCTTTTTACCTTGTACAATAATACTCAGGCTCCGGCATCGCTGCACCGCGACCGGGCCAGCCAACACGATACACCAGACCAGAACCAGAGCAGACTCCAGACTAGACTAGCAACAACTTACTGCTACAGCTACACAGTTCCTACTGCAGTCAACACTGCTCTCTGCTCAGAGATTCTCTTGTACCTTACATATCGCAGGCAGCGCGTCAGCAATACATCGAAATTACATCTGCTCGGACCTCTTACATGCTCGTGCGGTTGGCTGCGTGACCCGATCGCTGCGCCATCTGTAGACGCTCAACGATTAATCTGCCCCTGCGAACTGGGGTGACTTAACTTTTTGTATGCTCGTGTTAGTCGCCATACAGGGTGGTCCATTGCTACTGACCGGGCCAAATATCTCACGAAATAAGCATCAGATGAAAAACTACAAAAAATGAAACCCGTCTAGCTTGAAGGGGAAAACCAGATGGTGCTATGGTTGGCTCGCTAGATAGCGCTGCCATAGGTCAAACGGATATCAACTGCATTTTTTTAAAATAGGAACCCCCCATTTTTATTACATATTCGTGTACTACGTAAAGAAATATGAATGTTTTAGTTGGACCACTTTTTTCGCTTTGTGATAGATGGCGCTGTAATACTCACAAACGTATAAGTACGTGGTATCACGTAACATTACGCCAGTGCGGACGGTATTTGCTTCGTGATACGTTACCCGTGTTGAAACGGGCCGTTTACCGGTTCCGGAAAAGGTCGATATCGTGTTGATGTATGGCTATTGTGATCAAAATGCCCAACGGTCGTGTGCTATGTATGCTGCTCGGTATCCTGGACGAAATCATCCGAGTGTCCGGACCGTTCGCCGGATAGTTACGTTATTTAAGGAAACAGGAAGTGTTCAGCGACATGTGAAACGCCAACCACGACCTGCAACAAATGATGATGCCTAACTAGGTGTTTTAGCTGCTGTCGCGGCTAATCCTCACATCAGTAGCAGACAAATTGCGCGACAATCGGAAATCTCAAAAACGTCGGTGTTGAGAATGCTACATCAACATCGATTGGACCTGTACCATGTTTCTGTGCACCAGGAATTGCATGGCGACGACTTTGAACGTCGTGTACAGTTCTGCCAAACGGCTCTTAGCACTATGGGAGTTAACTTCTAAGGTCATGAGTCCCCTAGAACTTAGAACTACTTAAATGTAAGTAACCTAAGGACATCACACACATCCATGCCCGAAGCAACATTCGAACCTGCGACCGTAGCGGTCACGTGGTTCCAGACTGTATCGCCTAAAACCGCTAGGCCATACTGGCCGGCACAGTTCTGCCACTGGGCACAAGACAAATTACGGGACGATGACAGATTTTTTGCACGCGTTCTATTTAGCGACGAAGCGTCATTCACCAACAGCGACAACGTAAACCCGCATAATATTCTCTATTTGGCAACGGAAAATCCACGATGGCTGCGACAAGTGGAACATCAGCGACCTTGGCGGTTGGGGAAAGTTGAAGGCATTATGGGAGGAATAATTGGCCCCCATTTTATCGATGGCAATCTAAATGGTGCAGTATGCTGATATTCTACGTAGTGTTCTACCGATGTTACTACAATATGTTTCACTGCATGACTGAATGGTGATGTACTTGCAACGTGATGGATGTCCGACACATAGCTCGCGTCCGGTTGAAGCGGTATTGAATAGCATGTTTAATGACAGGTGGATTGGCCGCACGTTCACCGGATCTGACGTCCCCGGATTTCTTTCTGTGGGGAAAGTTGAAGGATATTTGCTATCGTGATCCACCGACAACGCCTGACAACATGCGCCAGCCCATTGTGAATGCATGGGCAACCATTACGGAAGGCGAACTACTCGCTGTTGAGAGGAATGTCGTTACACGTATTGCCAAATGCATTGACGTTGACGGGCATCGTTTTGAGCATTGATTGCATTAATGTGGTATTTACAGGTAATTACTCTGTAACAACATGCGTTGTGAGAAATGATAAGTTCACAAAGGTACATGTATCACATTGGAACAAGCGAAATAAAATGTTCAAACGTACCTACATTCTGTATTTTAATTTAAACAACCTACTGTTACCAAGTGTTCGTCTAAAATTGTGAGCCATATGTTTGTGACTATTACAGCGCCATGTATCGCAAAGCGAAAAAAGTGGTCCAACTAAAACATTCATATTTCTTTACGTACTACACGAATATGTAATAAAAATGGAGGGTTCCTATTTTAAAAAAATGCAGTTGATATCCGTTTGACCTATGGCAGCGCTATCTAGCGAGCCAACCATAGCACCATCTGGTTTCCCCCTTCAATCTAGACTAGTTTCGTTCTTTGTAGTTTTTTCGTTTGACGCTTATTTCGTGAGATATTTGGCCCGGTCACGATCAATGGACCACCCTGTATATTCACGACGTGTTGGCGCTCGTGCCCAACAGGAGGGGAGAGTATCTCACTGGAACCGTCGGTCTGTCTGCCTCTGTCCTTGTCTACAAACGCCTCCCTCTCACACCCAGCCACACTTCCTGTTTCTCTCACAGACAGCGCTGCAGCGCCTAGTCACGTGATCTGGCCCGTGACACACTTAGAATAGCAGGCACGCGTATGAGTCGACCTGATTTTTATTGCACATGCGGTCGGCCGGCGTACCGTGATTTTTCACGTGGACGTGCTGAACCGCTTGACGGTATATGCGGAGCTGCTTTGAAATGATTCACAATACGATCTTTTTTCCTTAGTCACCACCGTACTTGTTTGCCGTAGCATCACATGTTTCCGATAATGGCCACGGGACGCTGAATACAGTCGTATAAGCCTCCCGTCCCCCATGCGGATCCTCTATGATCTCATTCCTTTCCCCCATCTGCTCCTATTCCTCGAACATATCCGCATCCTCTACACCTCCCGCCGCCTTGAACCTCCTCACCCCCTGGTTGCTCCTCTCCTCTCCCATCCCCGCCCCCTGCCACGTCTTCACTGTTGAGTCCCCCCTACCCTCCATCTCTACACCCTACATCTCCTTTCCCAAGGTGGCTTTCATCAACTCCCCCTCCCGGATGATGCCCTCTCTCCCTCCATTTATCCCTCCTATCAACTCTGATCCTCACTCCCCCTCCTTTCCTCTGTCCTTTCCCTGGGCTCCCTCTTCCCCCCCATCCTGTTTTCACCCCACTAAACCTCTCCCTACTTCCCTTCTCCCCCCCTAGTCCTTTTGTATTCCCCTCCTCTGCCTACCACACTCCCTGTCGCGTCTGCCCCCCACCCCTCTTATGGGTCCTCATCCTCCATCAGCTCCTTTCCCGGTGTAATGTCTCTTGCAGCGGTCTCTCCGCGATATTTTCAGAAATTTTATAAATTATATAACTCAGTACATATCTCGAAATATCTCTTCTTATCTTACCGATTATCAATGCAAAGTAGTTTCAAGCCCAATTATTCCTTGGAGCGTCCATTTACTCCATGGAATATCTTCTCTGCTATCTATGTTTTCTCTTATGAAAAGAGGAAGGACTTCTTGCCGATTAGTCGTGAAAGGACGATGTATATGTATGTATTGTTGGGCTAGTCGCCATCTTGATGAGATTCTGTATGAGAAGGAATTTAATACATGAACTAAACTAAAGTAAGTGCGTTTGCGTATTATTTAACGGATTATTATTATTGACAGTGTCTGCTTACTACGCTGTGTTGCACGGGATCAGTGGGGAACGTCTGATTTACACTGGACGAACCTGCCGTTTTGTATGCTCAAGATATCCAGTTTATTACTTCCAATAAATAGGCTAACACGGTCTTACCAGCAGATCTCCGGTCTTCCCCATGTGATGACCGAAAGTTGATAATTATTACAAATGTTTTCAGGAGATCGACTGACAATTTTCGTCGCACCGAGACTTCGAAATCGCTTCACTGCCTTATGGAATTTACGTTAAGCTCAATTTAATCAGGATAGAACAGTATTGAACTGTGTGAATCTGATAAGCCTGCTTTATGAATGAAAATTCCCTTAATATACGCATGTTTTTACTATCCTGATCAGTGAAGCTAAATCAGGCCGGTGTGAGAGAGGTTTTTAAATTTTAGATTCCACAAAAAATATTAAACCGGCACCCCCCCCTTCGCTTTTCCTCTCCTTTCCCCCCTTTTTCACTCTCCTTTCCCCCCTTTTTTGTTTTTCCATCATCTGTCCAGTTTCCCCCCACCTGCTCTCGGCTCTGGTATGTCACCTTTGCCAACTTTTTAGTGCAGTGTTCCAGTGACTATTCAGTGTTGTTCGTCTTTCTCGTGTTGCGAACAGCAACCATGCTGTCGCTAGGTGTGAATTTTATGTCTTTTGCGAACAGAATCCAGACTGTCGCCTTGTTTTTTTAATTGTCTGTCTATTGTTTTACCTGTCTGCTTCGTATGTACTTTATTAGCATCATCATCCCTCTGTTCTTTGTTTTAAGTTCCACGATTTCTTTTCGCCATGTTACTCTTTAAGTCTCCGATTTTATCGCGTGTTTTTATTATTTATTCTCTTCATCTTTCTAACAAAGTCTGTAGGCTGAAGAGCGGCATACTAAGCTGCTGCCAGCCCGCCCCCTTCGGGGGGGAATTGAAATTCAATAAAGAAAAAAAAAACTGAATACAGTAATATCGTGGTCGGATGGTACGTACAGGCACTTGATTTGTTTGTTGTTTGCAATAATGTAGAAGTGGGCATAAGAGACACCCACGAATTCCATAAATGTGATGCGGACGTATACCATCACTGCTGTGCAACGCAGCAAGTAATGTACACAAATTCATCATCTGGATTTGGAGCTCTTGTATTTTTCGTGTTTGCAGTTAAAATTGTTGGATGTAAGTTCCTCAGAGTCACACACATACACAAAAAAAAAAAAAAAAAAAAAAAAAAAAAAAAAAAAAAAAAAACCTGCTGTTTTGCACCACTGGCGGACCTTACATCCAATAATGCATACAAGCACCGAAATCTGAAAAAAACGTCATTCTCGCCGTCCATGCTGTCGTAATTGAAGGTTTGCAGTAGTGAAACGTAATTTTATTCTGCACAGTCTGTTCAGAGTAGTAAACTTGTCAACAGTTTTGAATTATTATTACGAAGTTTTGTACACACATCAAAAAAAAAGTTTTGCATCACCTCAGTCTCCAGAAATGCTATTCTGTTGTTGACTTATAAGCAAATACAAATTCTGCACTAATTATAAACATTTGGAAGAAGAACCACTAGAATTCTTAAAGTATTTATTTGGTTCTATTCGAAAATATATTAGCAAAGCCAGCCATCAATTAATTCCAAAATAATTACCAGTTTCGTCAAAAGTATTGTTTGTATAACTTTATCTGTTAATTTCATCATTTAAACAAACAATTCGACTTAACCATTGTAGTAGAACAACTTTTAAAAAGAAGGAATTTTTCGATATATTGAGTTAATTGAATGAGCTATGTTTCAATTGTTATTTCTGTACATTAAACATCGAACAATGTGTAGTTTCAGTACCTATTATTGTGAGGATATATAAAGGACCGAGGTTGTACGATAGAGGATGTGTAATTAAACGGCTTTCGGCAGTCACTTTCCTACCTTGTATTATTGGGCAACCAGTTTCAGCGTTTCTAGGCGCTACAGTCTGGAACCGAACGATCGCTACGGACGCAGGTTCGAATCCTGCTTCGGGCATGGATGTGTGTGATGTCCTTAGGTTAGTTAGGTTTAAGTAGTTCTAAGTTCTAGGGGACTGATGACCACAGCAGTTAAGTCCCATACTGCTCAGAGCCATTTGAACCAGTTTCAGCGTTTTACTACATCTTCAGACCCTCACTTGTGATCGAAACAGGGGCCAGCAGTACTCGGCTAGTAGATATTTGTTGCAGTGACCACTTCAACCATCATCTGTCGGCATTGTTGGAGCGGTCACTGCAACAAATACAAGGGGCGTTTGAAAAGGCCGAGAGACGGCACAACCGGCGACTATCGAGGTCATGTTTAGTTAGTAGCATCTTTGGAAAGAAGGCACACCAAGTTTCAGCCATATTGGTCTATTTCTTTGTCTGTGGCATTCGTGCGAATCGAGGAAGGCGAGTGATTGTCAGAAAATGGTCGGAAAAGAATTTTGTGTGGCGATTAAACATTACTTTATGAAAGGCAAAACGCCTCAAGACACTATAGGGAAGCTTGATAAAATATTACGGTGACTCTGCACCTTCGATTAGAACAGTTTGTAAGTGGGTTGAAAATTTTCGGAGTGGCCTTTTTTGCACAAGTGATACTGAACGTTCTGGACGTCCTGTGGACGTTACGACTCCAGAGATCACTGATAAAATCCATGATATGGTGATGGATGACAGAAGAGTTAAGGTGCGTGAGATTGCTAGTGCTGTGGGCATCTCGGATGAACGGGTACATAATATTTCGCATAAACATTTGGACATGAGAAAGCTATCCGCAAGATAGATTCCGCGATTGCTCACGCTTGACCAAAAACGGAATCGTGTGAAGTGTTGCAAAGATGGTTTGCAGCTGTTCAGGAAGAAACTTGCTGGCAGATTAAAACTGTGTACTTTGGAAGGTAGGAGACGAGATACTGGCAGAAGTAAAGCTGTGAGACCGGGCGTGAGTCGTGCTTCGGTAGCTCAGATGGTAGAGCACTTGCCCGCGAAAGGCAAAGGTCTCGAGTTCGAGTCTCGGTCGGGCACACAGTTTTAATCTGCCAGGAAGTTTCATAGCAGCGCACACTCCGCTGCAGAGTGAAAATCTCATTCTGGAAACATCCCCCAGGCTGTGGCTAAGCCATGTCTCCGCAGTATCCTTTCTTTCAGGAGTGCTAGTTCTGCTAGGTTCGCAGGAGAGCTTCTGTAAAGATTGGAAGGTAGGAGACGAGATACTCGCAGAAGTAAAGCTGTGAGACCGGGCGTGAGTCGTGCTTCGGTAGCTCAGATGGTAGAGCAATTGCCCGCGAAAGGGAAAGGTCCTGAGTTCGAGTCTCGGTCGGGCACACAGTTTTAATCTGCCATGAAGTTTCATATCAGCGCACACTCCGCTGCAGAGTTAAAATCTCATTCTGTTCAGGAAGAACCCGCACGACTTTAAGCGTCGTTTCGTCACTCTGGGTGAAACATGGATACATTACTAAACTCCTGAGACCAAACAACAAAGTAAACAATGGCTTACCAAGGGAGAATCTGCACCAAAAATGGCGAAGACCATTCCCTCGGCCGGAAAGTTTACGGCGACTGTGTTTTGGGATTCGCAAGGGATAATCCTCATCGGCTATCTGAAAAAGCGTAAAACTATTACAGGTGCATATTATTCATCGTTATTGGACCGTCTGAAAACCGAGCTGCAAGAAAAACGTCGGCGATTGGACCACAAAAAAGTCCTTTTCCATCACGACAATGCACCAGCACACACCTCAGCAGTTGTGGTCGTAAAATTAATGGAAGCAAGATTCCAACTCGTTTCACATCCCCCCTATTCTCCATACATGGCTCCCTCGGACTACTGTTTGTTCCCCAAACTGAAGAAATGACTGGCGGGACAAATATTTTATTCAAGGGAGGACGTGATTGCAGAAACTAATAGCTGTTTTGCAGACTTGGACAATTCCTATTATTCGCAAGGGATCAACAAATTGGAACAGCACTGGACGAAATGTACGAGTCTAGAAGGAGACTATCTCGAAATATAAAAAAAGATTTACGCCAAACAGGTAATTCGTCTTTATTTTTGCATGGACTTTTCAGACGCCCCTCATCTCTACTAGTGCAGTACTGCTGGCCCCTGTTTTGGTCACAATCGAGGGCCTGAAGATATCGTACTAAAACGCTGAAACTGGTTGCCCAATAAAGATAGAAAACTGACGGCTGAAAGGCTTTTAATTTGACATCTTCTTCCATAAATGTATCTTTCACTGCATTTTTCATTGCAAATAATTGGTAAGTCCATTTCACCTCTTCGTTTCTTTAATTTCACTGCAAATTCTTTTTAATTACATGTTGTTGTTGTTTTGGTCTTCAGTCCTGAGACTGGTTTGATGCAGCTCTCCATGCTACTCTATCCTGTGCAAGCTTCTTCATCTCCCAGTACCTACTGCAACCTACATCCTTCTGAGTCTGCTTAGTGTATTCATCTTTTGGTCTCCCCCTACGATTTTTACCCTCCACGCTACCCTCCAATACTAAATTGGTGATCCCTTGATGCCTCAGAACATGTCCTACCAACCGATCCCTTCTTCTGGTCCAAGTTGTGCCACAAACTTCTCATCTCCCCAATCCTATTCAGTACCTCCTCATTAGTTATGTGATCTATCCATATAATCTTCAGCATTCTTCTGTAGCACCACATTTGGAAAGCTTCTATTCTCTTCTTGTCCAAACTATTTACCATCCATGTTTCACTTCCATACATGGCTACACTCCATACAAATACTTTCAGAAATGGCTTCCTGACACTTAAATCTATACTCGATGTTAACAAATTTCTCTTCTTCAGAAACGCTTTCCTTGCCATTGCCAGTCTACATTTTATATCCTCTCTACTTCGACCATCATCAGTTATTTTGCTCCCCAAATAGCAAAACTCCTTTACTACTTTAAGTGTCTCATTTCCTAATCTAATACCCTCAACATCACCCGACTTAATTCGACTACATTCCAATATCCTCGTTTTGCTTTTGTTGATGTTTTTTTTAATTACATGGGCTGCTTTTATCTCTGCTATCCAGTTCGTTAGTGTGTTTCACAACACACTTGTTGAATGGTTGGCTGCTAACGTTGTAGTGCTGTATCAGGCGACAGTGCAGAACTGATTGTGTTGTTTGTTTGATTTCAGGTCAGTACCGACAGACGAATGGTTCGTGATGCTGTTCGCGTTTCATGTGGTGAGTGGTTGCCCCGTGTGTACGGGGCACGCGTCGCCTTTGTATTCTCTTCTGTTACGCTGCAATTATTGACTATGTGCAAGTGGAGAGATACCGTCTTCTCGCCGCGGTACTCAGTGAATTTCCCGCATTTTCTTGTGCCCTCACCGGACAAAATATTAGTCACCCTGTCTGGAGAAAGTGGTGATTCCTCAGCAGCCTCCGACTATCGCCCACTGTCATTCCTTACATCATTTTCTAAAACTTTCGTTACTGCAAAGTCCTCTAGCGCTGTCACCCACCTGTGTGGTAATGCGACACTTAGCCAATGGTACGAGGCGTGTTTTTTAAGTAACTACCGTTTTGACATTAAAAAACACGTGCTAAGATATCTCAATAATTTTATTTTTACACGAAAGCCAGTACCTTAATCTACTTTTCTACATAATTTCCGTCAATATTGAGGCACTTGTCCTAACGTTGTACCAGTTTTTCAATACCCTCCTCATAGAAGTCTGCCGCCTGACTTGTTAACCACTGCATCACCACTGTTTTGACTTCTTCATCGTCTCGAAAACGCTGACCGCCCAGGTGTTTCTTCAAGTGCAGCAACAGACGGCAGTCACTGGGCGCAAGATTGGGGCTGTACGGAAATGATCTATAGTTTCCCATCGAAAAGATGTGGTGAGATTTTTGGTCTGATTCGTCACATGCGGACGGGCATTGTTTTGCAGCAAAACGATGCCTTTGCTCAACTTCCACGGACTGTTGCTTTAATTCTGGTGTGACGTAGGCCACCCACGTTTCATCGCCCGTAACAATTTGGCTTAAGAAATCATCACCGTCGTTGTGGTACCGCTCAACGAAAGTCAGTGCACTGTCTAAACGTTCGGTTTTGTGCACATCCGTCAACATTTTCGGTACCCAACGTGCCCACAATTTTCGGTAATTCAAGTGGTCGGTCACAATGCCATACAAAACAGTACGAGAAACATTAGGAAAGTCATTTCGCAAGGAGGAAATCGTAAAGCGTCTGTTTTGTGTCGCCTTATTGTCCACTTCCTGCACCAAACTTTCATTAACGACCGAAGGACGCCCACCCACTCCGTTGTTCATCGTGCACATTTGAGCGGCCATCTTTAAATGCTCTCACAAACTTCCTTACCATTGCATCATTCATAATGTTTTTTCCGTAAACTGCACAGATCTCACGCTGAATATCGATAACTTTTAGGCCTTTAGCACTGAGAAATCTCATAACAGCCCGTACTTCAAAGTCGGCGGGACTCACAATTATCGGAGGCGTCTTAAACACTCAGTACACAACGTAAACAAGGAAGAATCAGACTGTAATGTCGTCAGTGCGTACATTAAGGTACAGGCTTTCATGTAAAAATAAAATTATTGAGATATCTTAGCACGTTCTTTTTTTTAAATTTCAAAACGGTACTTACTCTAAAAAACACGGCTCGTAGTCTCGATTTCAAAAGGACCACCCTGCTGTTAGCTATTTATACATACTGATTCAGTGATTATGTTACAAACTTTTCTGGGATGACGAAGAAACGTAAATGTATTAATTTGAGATAGTTCGAAAGCTATACACAAAAACCATCCTCATATCTCTGGCAGTGGAACTCTCTATCTGAAAGCTCTTTGCCTTTCCTGTTTTGGAAGGAGGTAGTATGGACTAAAAAAAATTAGGAGTAAACATCAGATCTAAACTGCGTACCTTAAGTGCTATAAGCACTTATCCGATATAAAAGACGTGTTTCACAGTACTAAAGATGAACAAATGCTCTTTGCTTTTAAGGCATGCGCTCAAGAACCCTTGTTTACTCGAATGTTTTTTTATTTATTTTTTGGTCCATAGTACAACACTCTAAAATACGGAAAGCAAAGAGATTGCAGTAGAAGAGCTCCACTGGCAGAGGCAACAGAACGATCTTCGTGCATAACTTTCGACTTGGTCGTTTCTGGACCACGTAGTCGTACAAGTTGATGCACTACTGGCCATTAAAATTGCTACACCAAGAAGAAACGCAGATGATAAACGGGTATTCATTGGACAAATATATTATACTAAAACTGACATGTGATTACATTTTCACGCAATTTGCGTGCATAGATCCTGAGAAATCAGCACCCAGAACAACCACCTCTGGCCATAATAACGGCCTTGATATGCCTGGGCATTGAGTCAAACAGAGCTTGGATGGCGTGTACAGGTACAGCTGCCCAAGCAGCTTCAACACGATAACACAGTTCAAGAGTAGTGACTGGCGTATTCTGACGAGCCAGTTGATCGGCCACCATTGGCCAGACGTGTTCAATTGGTGAGAGATCTGGAGAATGTGCTGGCCAGGGCAGTAGTCGAACATTTCCTGTATCCAGAAAGGCTCGTACAGGACCTGCAACATGCGGTCGTGCATTATCCTGCTGAAATGTAGGGTTTTGCAGGGATCGTATGAAGGGTAGATCCACGGGTCGTAACACATCTGAAATGTGACGTCCACTGTTCAAAGTGCCGTCAGTGCGAAAAAGAGGTGACCGAGACGTGTAACCAATGGCACCCCATACCATCACACCAGGTGATACGCCAGTATGGCGATGACGAATACACGCTTCCAATGTGCGTTCACGCCGGTGGCGCCAAACACGGATGGGACCATCACGATGCTGTAAACAGAACCTCGGTTCATCCGAAAAAATGACGTTTTGCCATTCGTGCACCCAGGTTCGTCGTCGAGTCCACCATCGCAGGCGCTCCTGTGTGTGATGCAGCGTCAAGGTTAACGGCAGCCGTGGTCTCCGAGCCGATAGTTCGTGCTGCTGCAAACGTCGTCGAAATGTTCGTGCAGATGGTTGTTGTCTTCCAAACGTGCCAATCTTTTGACTCAGGGATCGAGACGTGGCTGCATGATCCGTTAGAACCATACGGGTATGATGCCTGTCATCTCTACTGCTAGTGATAGGCGGCCATTGGGATCCAGCACGGCGTTCTGTATTACCCTCCTGAACCCACCGATACCATATTTTGCTAACAGTCATTGGATCTCGACCGACGCGAGCAGCAATGTCGGGATACGATAAACCGCAATCGCGATAGGCTACAATCCGAACTTTATCCAAGTCGGCAACGTGATGGTACGCATTTCTCCTCCTTACACGAGGCATCACAACAACGTTTCACCAGGCAACGCCGGTCAACTGCTGTTTGTGTGTGAGAAATGGGTTGGAAACATTCCTCATGTCAGCTCGTTGTAGGTGTCGCCACCGGCGCCAACCCTGTGTGAATGCTCTGAAAAGCCGGCCGGGGTGGCTGAGCGGTTCTAGGCGCTACTGTCTGGAGCCGCGCGACCGCTACGGTCGCAGGTTCGAATCCTGCCTCGGGCATGGATGTGTGTGATGTCCTTATGTTAGTTAGGTTTAAGTAGTTCTAAGTTCTAGGGGACTAATGAGCTCAGAAGAGCTCAGAGCCATTTGAACCATTTTTTCTCTGAAAAGCTGATCATTTGCATATCACAGCATCTTCTTCCTGTCGGAGAAATTTCGCGTCTGTAGCACGTCATCTTCGTGGTGTAGCAATTTTAATGGCCAATGGTGTAATAAGTAAAAAAATAAACTGAAAAGTGAGATTTGTCGGTGAGTTTCAGGTACATCACCTTTGAAGAAGCTTGTACCCAGAAAACATTTTTGGTTCAATGGGCAGAGGTTGTTCTACCTCTCTAGGTTGCAAACACGACGACAGAAAGGAAAACGTGCGGCGGGGGATTCAAACAGATAGTTGGAAAATCCCCCGTATTTATCAGGTTTGTTTCCCATAATACCCGCGTGTTTCTACATCTACGAGAAACGACTAGAAGAAGGTTCACGGGTCTAGTCAGTGGTTTATGGTATCGGTAGAGATAGATAATTTACCCTCTTTCCAAAACGAACTCTGCAGAATCACGGTGGACTAAATGCGCTCCCCTAATAGGTATTCCAAAAATAAGGGCAACTTATTTTTTGCTTGAAAATCTGCTGTTAAACTACTGGCCGAAAGTTTTTTTTTTTTCCCTGTGACCTCGTATACGGTAATACCGCTGTAGGAAATTTAGTCACCTCGGTGTCGGAAGTTCGCAATGTAACGAAAACATACTCTCATTTCCGGCAATTCTCGCAGCTCGCTTATTAGGACGGAAAATTCCGTTTCCCGCTGCCGTGGTGACACGGGCCTAATTTAAATTAATTCCGTCCGCCCCACACCCCTCGCTCGCCAACTAGCCCGTCTCCGAGCCGGGACGAACTAATGGAAAATCGCGCTTCGTGGCAGGGGAAAACGCCGCCCGTTTGCGGGGAAAACGAATTAGACATTTTAATTCCGCACCGCCTCGCAACCTTATTAATGTCTGCGTTTCCAGTGAAATGTGACCTTGTCGTATGTGTATCTGCCGCGAGACAAGCTGGCTTGATACAGTATTCACCTGAAGACCTACGCACGTGAGACTAGAAAGTTCTACAGGGAGAACCGCTCGACCACCGCGGCCGGCGATTTTCAGTACCGGTTGATCAAAAAGTCACTATAAATTTGAAAACTTAATAAACCACGGAATAATGTAGATAGAGAGGTAAAAATTGACACACATGCTTGGAATGATAAGGGGGTTTTATTAGAACCACCCCATATTGCTAGACGCGTGAAAGATCTCTTGCGCGCGTCGTTTGGTGATGATCGTGTGCTCAGCCGCCACTTTCGTCATGCTTGGCCTCCCAGGTCCCCAGACCTCAGTCCGTGCGATTATTGGCTTTGGGGTTACCTGAAGTCTCAAGTGTATCGTGATCGACCGACATCTCTAGGGATGCTCAAAGACAACATCCGACGCCAATGCCTCACCATAACTCCGGACATGCTTTACAGTGCTGTTCACAACGATATTCCTCGACTACAGCTATTGTTGCGGAATGATGGTGGACATATTGAGCATTTCCAGTAAAGTACATCATCTTTGCTTTGTCGTACTTTGTTATGCTAATTATTGCTATTCTGATCAGATGAAGCGCCATCTGTCGGACATTTTTTTTTTTTTTTGCTCTAATAAAACGCCATGTCATTCCAAGATTTGTACCTCTGTATCTACATTACTCCGTGATTATTCAGTTTTCAAATTCATACTGACTTTTTGATCACCCGGTATTTCATATCGGTACGCATGCCAAAACGCCGCGCATAAAAAAGGGAATTCTTTCAGGCCTCATACTGCGGGTTGTGTTGGTAATACACTGAAGATCCAAAGACACTGGTATATATGCCTAATACCGTGTACATCACCTGCGAGCAAGCAGAAGTGCCGCAACACGACGTGGCACGGACTCGACTAATGTCTGAAGCAGTGCTGGAGGGAACTGACACCTTGAATCCTGCAACGCTGTCCATTAATCCGTAAGAGTTAGCGAACAGAACACAGCATGTTGTTATCAATGGAGAGACGTCTACAGACGTTAAAGTAAGCTCTGGCGTGCCACAGGGGGGTGTTATGGGACCATTGCTTTTCACAATATATATACAGGGTGTTTCAAAAATGACCGGTATATTTGAAACGGCAATAAAAACTAAATGAGCAGCGATAGAAATACACCGTTTGTTGCAATATGCTTGGGACAACAGTACATTTTCAGGCAGACAAACTTTCGAAATTACAGTAGTTACAATTTTCAACAACAGATGGCGCTGCGGTCTGGGAAACTCTATAGTACGATATTTTCCACATATCCACCATGCGTAGCAATAATATGGCGTAGTCTCTGAATGAAATTACCCGAAACCTTTGACAACGTGTCTGGCGGAATGGCTTCACATGCAGATGAGATGTACTGCTTCAGCTGTTCAATTGTTTCTGGATTCTGGCGGTCTTTCAAGTGTCCCCACAGAAAGAAGTCACAGGGGTTCATGTCTGGCGAATAGGGAGGCCAATCCACGCCGCCTCCTGTATGTTTCGGATAGCCCAAAGCGATCACACGATCATCGAAATATTCATTCAGGAAATTAAAGACGTCGGCCGTGCGATGTGGCCGGGCACCATCTTGCATAAACCACAAGGTGTTCGCAGTGTCGTCTAAGGCAGTTTGTACCGCCACAAATTCACGAAGAATGTCCAGACAGCGTGATGCAGTAATCGTTTCGGATCTGAAAAATGGGCCAATGATTCCTTTGGAAGAAATGGCGGCCCAGACCAGTACTTTTTGAGGATGCAGGGACGATGGGACTGCAACATGGGGCTTTTCGGTTCCCCATATGCGCCAGTTCTGTTTATTGACGAAGCCGTCCAGGTAAAAATAAGCGTCGTGAGTAAACCAAATGCTGCCCACATGCATATCGCCGTCATCAATCCTGTGCACTATATCGTTAGCGAATGTCTCTCGTGCAGCAATGGTAGCGGCGCTGAGGGGTTGCCGCGTTTGAATTTTGTATGGATAGAGGTGTAAACTCTGGCGCATGAGACGATACGTGGACGTCGGCGTCATTTGGACCGCAGCTGCAACACGGCGAACGGAAACCCGAGGCCGCTGTCGGATCACCTGCTGCACTAGCTGCGCGTTGCCCTCTGTGGTTGCCGTACGCGGTCGCCCTACCTTTCCAGCACGTTCGTCCGTCACGTTCCCAGTCCGTTGAAATTTTTCAAACAGATCCTTTATTGTATCGCTTTTCGGTCCTTTGGTTACATTAAACCTCTGTTGAAAACTTCGTCTTGTTGCAACAACACTGTGTTCTAGGCGGTGGAATTCCAACACCAGAAAAATCCTCTGTTCTAAGGAATAAACCATGTTGTCTACAGCACACTTGCATGTTGTGAACAGCACACGCTTACAGCGGAAAGACGACGTACAGAATGGCGCACCCACAGACTGCGTTGTCTTCTATATCTTTCACATCACTTGCAGCGCCATCTGTTGTTGAAAATTGTAACTACTGTAATTTCGAAAGTTTGTCCGCTTGAAAATGTACTGTTGTCCCAAGCATATTGCAACAAACGGTGTATTTCTATCGCTGCTCGTTTAGTTTTTATTGCCGTTTCAAATATACCAGTCATTTTTCAAACACCCTGTAAATGACCTAGTAGATAGTGTCGGAAGTTCCATGCGGCTTTTCGCGAATGATGCTGTAGTATACAGAGAAGTTGCAGCATTAGAAAATTGTAGCGAAATGCAGGAAGATCTGCAGCGGATAGGCACTTGGTGCAGGGAGACAAATGTAACGTACTGATAACACATAAAAAGAAGGATCCTTTATTGTATGATTATATGATAGCGGAACAAACACTGGTAGCAGTTACTTCTGTAAAATATCTGGGAGTATGCGTGCGGAACGATTTGAAGTGGAATGATCATATAAAATTAATTGTTGGTAAGGTGGGTACCGGGTTGAGATTCATTGGGAGAGTCCTTAGAAAATGTAGTCCATCAACAAAGGAGGTGGCTTACAAAACACTTGTTCGACCTGTACTTGAGTATTGCTCATCAGTGTGGGATCCGTACCAGATCGGGTTGACGGAGGAAATAGAGAAGATCCAAAGAAGAGCGGCGCGTTTCGTCACAGGGTTATCTGGTAAGCGTGATAGCGTTACGGAGATGTTTAGCAAACTCGAGTGGCAGACTCTGCAAGAGAGGCGTTCTGCATCGCGGTGTAGCTTGCTCGCCAGGTTTCGAGAGGGTGCGTTTCTGGATGAGGTATCGAATATATTGCTTCCGCCTACTTATACCTCCCGAGGAGATGACGAATGTGAAATTAGAGAGATTCGAGCGCGCACGGAGGCTTTCAGACAGTCGTTCTTCCCGCGAACCGTACGCGACTGGAACAGGAAAGGGAGGTAATGACAGTGGCACGTAAAGTGCCCTCCGCCACACACCGTTGGGTGGCTTGCGGAGTATAAATGTAGATGTAGATGTAGTGGAGATCTCTTCTGAAGAGCACGTTGCATGACATCCCAGATATGCTCAATAATGTTCATGTACGGAGAGTTTGGTTGCCAGCGGCAGTGTATAAACTCACTGGTCTTCGTGGAGCCACTCTGTAGCAGTTCTGCACGTGTGGGGTGTAGCATTGTCCTGCTGGAATTGCCCTAGTCCGTCGGAATGCACAGTGGACAAGAATGAATGTTGGTGATCAGATGCTTACGAAAGTGTCACCTGTCAGATTCTTACCTAGAGGTATCAGGGGTTCCACATCACTCCAACTGCACACACCCCCCCTCCCCCCCCCCCCACCCCACAGCATTACAGAGCCTCTACCAGGTTGTACAGTGCCATACTGACATCCAGGATTCATGAGGTTGTCTCCAAACCATCCGCTCGATACAATTTGAAACGACTCCTCCGACCAGGCTACATGTTTCCAGTCACCAACAGTCCAGTGTAGGTGTTGAAGGGCCCAGGCGAGGCAAAAAGCTTTGTGTAGTGCAGTTATCAAGGGTACACGAGTGGACTTTCGGTTCCGAAAGCCCATATCGATGATGTCTCGTTGAATGGTTCGTGCCGGCAGCTGTGGCCGAGCGGTTATAGGCGCTTGTTTGAAATCGCGCGCTTGCTACAGTCGCAGGTTCGAATCCTGCCTCACGCATGGATGTGTGTGATGACCTTAGGTTTAAGTACGAGAGCAGTTCAATAAGTAATGCAACACATTTTTTTTCTGAAACAGGGGTTGTTTTATTCAGCATTGAAATACACCAGGTTATTCCCCAATCTTTTAGCTACAGAACACTATTTTTCAACGTAATCTCCATTCAATGCTACGGCCTTACGCCACCTTGAAATGAGGGCCTGTATGCCTGCACGGTACCATTCCACTGGTCGATGTCGGAGCCAACGTCGTACTGCATCAATAACTTCTTCATCATCCGCGTAGTGCCTCCCACGGATTGCGTCCTTCATTGGGCCAAACATATGGAAATCCGACGGTGCGAGATCGGGGCTGTAGGGTGCACGAGGAAGAACAGTCCACTGAAGTTTTGTGAGCTCCTCTCGGGTGCGAAGACTTGTGTGAGGTCTTGCGTTGTCACGAAGAAGGAGAAGTTCGTTCAGATTTTTGTGCCTACGAACACTCTGAAGTCGTTTCTTCAATTTCTGAAGAGTAGCACAATTCACTTCAGAGTTGATCGTTTGACCGTGGGGAAGGACATCGAACAGAATAACCCTTTCAGCGTCCCAGAAGACTGTAACCGTGACTTTACCGGCTGAGGGTATGGCTTTAAACTTTTTCTTGGTAGGGGAGTGGGTGTGGCGCCACTCCATTGATTGCCGTTTTGTTTCAGGTTCGAAGTGATGAACCCATGTTTCATCGCCTGTAACAATCTTTGACAAGAAATTGTCACCCTCAGCCACATGACGAGCAAGCAATTCCGCACAGATGGTTCTCCTTTGCTCTTTACGGTGTTCGGTTAGACAACGAGGGACCCAGCGGGAACAAACCTTTGAATATCCCAAGTGGTGAACAATTGTGACAGCACTACCAAAAGAGATGTCAAGTTGAGCACTGAGTTGTGTGATGGTGATCCGTCGATCATCTCGAACGAGTGTGTTCGCACGCTCCGCCATTGCAGGAGTCACAGCTGTGCACGGCCGGCCCGCACGCGGGAGATCAGACAGTCTTGCTTGACCTTGCGGCGATGATGACACACGCTTTGCCCAACGACTCACCGTGCTTTTGTCCACTGCCAGATCACCGTAGACATTCTGCAAGCGCCTACGAATATCTGAGATGCCCTGGTTTTCCGCCAAAAGAAACTCGATCACTGCCCATTGTTTGCAACGCACATCCGTTACAGACGCCATTTTAACAGCTCCGTACAGCGCTGCCACCTGTCGGAAGTCAATGAAACTATACGAGACGAAGCGGGAATGTTTGAAAATATTCCACAAGAAATTTCCGGTTTTTTCAACCAAAATTGGCCGAGAAAATAAATGTGTTGCATTACTTATTGAACTGCCCTCGTAGTTCTAAGGCTAGGGGACTGGTGACCTCCGAAGTTAAGTCCAATAGTGCTTAGAGCCATTCGAATGGTTCGCACATTGACACCTGTTGATAGCGCAGAACTGAAATCTGGAGCAATTTGCGCAAGTGTTGCACTTATGTCTGGTTCAACGATTCTCATCAGTCGTCGTTGGTCCCAAACTTGCAGGATCTTTTTGTGGCGGCAGCGATGTCGGACATCTGATGTTTTACCAGATTCCTGATATTCACGGTAACTCGTGAAACGATAGTACGGGAAAATCCCCACTTCATCGCTACTTCGGAGATTCTGTGTCACATCGCTCGTGCGCCGACTGCAACACCACGTTCAAACTCACTTAAACCTTGATAACCCGCCATTGTAGCAGCAGTAACCGATCTAACAGGTGCGCCAGACAATTGTTGTCAAATGTAGTCATTGTTGACTGCAGCGCCTTATTCTGCCTGTTTTCATATGAAACAACGTCCCCTTAGAATAATTGTAAATGACTGTGCTGATAAACCTCTTACCCTATTTGATTTTCTAACAGATGAGCAAAACTGAACGTACATTTCTCTGTTTACTTATTCTGATCATCACTAAACTGACACACAATATTTTTAGCGCAACGCAATCTGACTTTCAATAATCCCTACAAAAGAATAACCCTGACTAACATTAACCTATACCTTTCATGAATCACTTATCTCACAAAAATCTCCGTTACTCGAACTACTGCAATACAGCGAGCGCCAATACTGCCAGCTGAATAAGATTCCAACTACTGAAAGCACTAACTACTGATAGGCATAGTTAGCAAATGGAAGATTTGATGTAGAACAAACAATGTATTTACCTTAATAGTGTTCAAAAGTCATAATATATATATATCAGTTCATGACATACAGTCATACAAATGTACTGTCTCTGATGGACACACGTCCAGATCTTTTTTTTTTGGTCATCAGTCTACTGACTGGTTTGATGCGGCCCGCCACGAATTCCTTTCCTGTGCTAACCTCTTCATCTCAGAGTAGCACTTGCAACCTACGTCCTCAATTATTTGCTTGACGTATTCCAATCTCTGTCTTCCTCTACAGTTTTTGCCCTCTTCAGCTCCCTCTAGTACCATGGAAGTCATTCCCTCATGTCTTCGCAGATGTCCTATCATCCTGTCCCTTCTCCTTATCAGTGTTTTCCACATATTCCTTTCCTCTCCGATTCTGCGTAGAACCTCCTCATTCCTTACCTTATCAGTCCACCTAATTTTCAACATTCGTCTATAGCACCACATCTCAAATGCTTCGATTCTCTTCTGTTCCGGTTTTCCCACAGTCCATGTTTCACTACCATACAATGCTGTACTCCAGACGTACATCCTCAGAAATTTCTTCCTCAATGGCCAGAAATGCCTTTTTTGCCATAGCGAGTCTGCTTTTGATGTTCTCCTTGCTCCGTCCGTCATTGGTTATTTTACTGCCTAGGTAGCAGAATTCCTTAACTTCATTGACTTCGTGACCATCAATCCTGATGTTAAGTTTCTCGCTGTTCTCATTTCTACTACTTCTCATTACCTTCGTCTTTCTCCGACTTACTCTCAAACCATACTGTGTACTCATTAGACTGTTCATTCCGTTCAGCAGATCATTTAATTCTTCTTCACTTTCACTCAGGATAGCAATGTCATCAGCGAATCGTATCATTGATATCCTTTCACCTTGTATTTTAATTCCACTCCTGAACCTTTCTTTTATTTCCATCATCACTTCCTCGATGTACGGATTGAAGAGTAGGGGCGAAAGGCTACAGCCTTGTCTTACACCCTTCTTAATACGAGCACTTCGTTCTTGATCGTCCACTCTTATTATTCCCCCTTGGTTGTTGTACATGTTGTATATGACCCGTCTCTCCCTATAGCTTACCCCTACTTTTTTCAGAATCTCGAACAGATTGCACCATTTTATACTGTCGAACGCTTTTTCCAGGTCGACAAATCCTATGAAGTGTCTCGATTTTTCTTTAGCCTTGCTTCGATTATTAGCCGTAACGTCAGAATTGCCTCTCTCGTCCCTTTACTTTTCCTAAAGCCAAACTGATCGTCACCTAGCGCATTCTCAATTTTCTTTTCCATTCTTCTGTATATTATACATATAAGCAGCTTCCATGCATGGTTAAGCTGATTGTGCGATAATTCTCGCACTTGTCAGCTCTTGCCGTCTTCGGAATTGTGTGGATGACGCTTTTTCGAAAGTCAGATGGTATATCGCCAGACTTATATATTCTACACACCAACGTGAATAGTCGTTTTGTTGCCACTTCCCCCAATGATTTTAGAAATTCTGATGGAATGTTATCTATCCCTTCTGCCTTATTTGACCGTAAGTCCTCCAAAGCTCTTTTAAATTCCGATTCTAATACTGGATCCCCTATCTCTTCTAAATCGACTCATGCTGGCTCTAAATCTGGTTGTCTGGGGGTAAAAAGATGAGATCCCGTGTTTTTGAGGTGCTTTTGATGATAAATAATGAGCGAAACCAACAAATATTTAAACTTCAAATGTTTACTACTCTGGTGGCCATCTTAATTCCACTGTCCACCAAAGACAATGACACAACACAAAGTAGCACTTCTTTGACATGTTCTTTGCAATGTTTATCCACCTCGAACAATAACACACATACACTTTACCAAAGTGACATTCAGACTCCGCTCCCGACCCTTCTTGCTGCTTGTATTTATAACCTTGTCAAAGAACTACTAAAAAGAGATATAGTTTATAAGTCACATGTACATTTGTTATCGTAATTTGTGCAGAAAAGTTATTAATTTATATCGAGTGTCATAATTTAACAGGTTAGTAAAATGACAGACAGATTTGTTGACTTGACAGAATAATTCTTTGTTACAAAAAGGCCGTTTTTTAGAAGTTTGTCAACTGACTTCTCTAATTTGCATAAATACGTAAATAACATGAATTATTAAGAATTACATTGGTTTTCGTCTAAAATAGGAGTGTTTACGTGAATACTGAGTGTAAGCGGTCCTAGTGAACAGATAGGTTTCACTGGGTGATTTTTATTTAAGGAGATCCAAAATACATAAGTTGACCACTATTTTTCGTACTTCATATTAATTATTTAAGATGAACTTAGTGTTTTTACATGATGACATTTGCTGTATCAGTAATCAAGTGATATTAACTTTTGTATGGGTCAGTTATTCAGTATAATTTAATGGGTTGACTGTTTATGGAGACATGTCATGCAATCATTGTTGACATACACAATAACTTTTCTATAATCATAAATACTCGTTAAACTGGTTGAATTTGGAGGGTATCGCATACTTCGGTAAAGTAAAGCCTTTAATAGGTTCCGTTACAAGCTCTAGAGCAACTGTCAGTTCACTTCCGCGCACACCAGGAGGAAAACTTGCCGACCAGAAGCCGAACGCTGATTGGCGGACAGCTACCAATCGCTGACGACATGGAAAACCACGAATAGTCTCTTCCATCTTCCCTTACGTCATGACTAGCCAATCGTATTAAAGGGCCAATTAAAAGTTTTACAACAGTGAAAACAGACATCGATAGTCTGTAATAAAGAGAAGCACCTATCCCCATGCATAACCAGTCGTGCCCTGAGGACGGCCGTTGCAATTCGGCCGAAACGTCGGTTTTAGTTTATTATTGTTGTTAGTTTTTGGCAGTGACGCGGCATAATACCCAGAAGAATTTTAATCAGTTGAGCACATAGGTTGCAAGTGCTTGTCTGAGATGGTTCAAATGGCTCTGAGCACTATGGGACTTAACTTCTGAGGTCATCAATCCCCTAGAAATTAGAACTACTTAAACCTAACTAACCTAAGGACATCACACACATCCATGCCCGAGGCAGTGTAATGTCTTTTGCAGCGGTCTCTCCGCGATATTTTCAGAAATTTTATAAATTATATAACTCAGTACATAGCTCGAAATATCTCGTCTTATCTTCCCGATTCCTAAACTTTAATATACGATAATTATCAATGCAAAATAGTTCCAAGCCCTATTACTCCTTGGAGCGTCCATTTACTCCATGGAATAGCTTCTCTGCTATCTATGTTTTCTCTTATGAAAAGAATGAAGGAGATCTTGCCGATTAGCCGTGAAAGGAGGAGGATGTGTATGTATGTATTGTTGAGCTAGTCGCCATCTTGATGAGATTCTGTATGAGAAGGAATTTAATACATGAACTAAACTAAAGTAAGTGTGTTCGCGTAGTATTTAGCTGATTATTATTGACAGTGTCTGCTTACTACGCTGTGTTGCACGGGATCAGTGGGGAACGTCTGATTTACACTGGACGAACCTGCCGTTTTGTATGCTCAATATATACAGTTTATTACTTCAAATAAATAGGCTAACACGGTCTTACCAGCAGATCTCCGGTCTTCCCCATGTGATCACCGAAAGTTGATAATTATTACAAATGTTTCCAGGAGATCGACTGACAATTTTCGTCGCACCGAGACTTCGAAATTGCTTCACTGCCTTATGGAATTTACGTTAAGCTCAATTTAATCAGGAAAGAACAGTATTGAACTGTGTGAATCTGATAAGCCTGCTTTGTGAATGAAAATTCCCTTAACATACGCATGTTTTTACTATCCTGATCAGTGAAGCTAAATCAGGCCGGTGTGAGAGAGGTTTTTAAATTCTTTGAATACCACAAAAAAAATATTAAAGCAGGATTCTAACCAGCGGCCGTAGCGGTCGCGCGGTTCCAGACTGTAGCGCCTAGAACCGCTCGGCCACACCGGCCGGCGCTTCTCTGAGATGATCATGTTGGCACAGGAGAATAATTTGTGGCGGGCCACATAAAAAAAAGAAAAAAAAGAAAAAAACGTGATCGAAGTTGGAAATACCATTTTGGAACAGCCTGTACTGTGCGTCAGTGATTGCTGGTAACAAGTGTCACCGACTATTTCGTGACACTGCAGGACGGACACGGACCAAAGTCCAGACTGTCCACTGGACGAAGTTTGAGTATCTTTCTCGGTCCCCGCAGTCGCCGGATGAACCAGAAGTTCCCGGTCGGTCCATAGCGGAAGACATACAAGAGACAGCTATGTGTGTTGGGAGACGGGGGGGTGAGAGAATTGAATTCCTCGCCATCCTCCCGCCTCCCTGGAGGCTCCAGAAGGGCACTGGGTCGATACACGCCACACGCCACACTCCAGCGGGGACGTATTCCGGCACGTGCTACTGGAGTCTCCACGCCCCCCTCCCCTTAACCCTGAACCCTCCCACTTTCCCCTCCCCCTACAGTCTTCTCGGGGCTTCACTCAAACCACTGTGCGTTTGTTATTCCGGGCGTAGTCCGAAACGAGGAACAAGGAGATTGAGTTCCCACCCAGCGGCGACAAAGGACGCGTGGGCGTGAGACGCCCTGCTGGCGGGTTGTCCTGCCGGCAGCTGCGGCGCTCTGTTGCGCTCCTGATAATGGACAGCGTGGTCGAAACATCGTCACAGCGGAAGCATCAGTTTTGCCTCGGATCATAATGAATTGGATAGAACACTTGCCAGCAGACAGAACCCAGCAGTGTCGATCTTTAAGAGAAAACGAAACATCCTATCTTGATAATGTAACATTAAATGAAACAACAAGTTTACTGTTACCAGTCACTTTTTATATATCTCCACGACGCTTTTCAAAGGTTTAAACCTCAACCATCTGGTGGAGTTACATTTGGTAGTATGACATTTGTGTCACGATTTTTTCGAGGAACTTGTGGCACTGCCTCGTGGAGAAACAAGCTTGAACTTTATAGTCATAAGCTATTTTAACTTGTCTAAATCGGATACATGTATACTACCTGACGTATTTGTTCCAACGCACGTGTTCGACCCCTCAAAACAAACAACTCCAAATCCTTTAAAATATTTATTCTGTAATAATGTTGTTATGATGTATATCTTTGTACTTCTGACGTTTTCTCTTCTGTTGTACGATCCTTGCACCCAATAGTGTCCAGACACCATGTTTGTTTACAAAATATCACAGTATACATGTGATATACCGGGTGATCAAAAAATCTGTATAAATTTGAAAACTGAATAAATCACGGAATAATGTAGACAGAGAGTTAAAAATTGACACACACACTTGGAATGACATGGGGTTTTATTAGAACCAAAAAAATACAAAAGTTCAAAAAATGTCCGACAGATGGCGCTTAATCTAATCAGAGTAGTAATAATTAGCATAACAAAGTAAGACAAAGCAAAGATGACGTTCTTTACAGGAAATGCTGAATATGTCCACCATCATTCCTCAACAATAGCTGTACTCGAGGAGTAATGTGAACAGCACTGTAAAGCACGTTCGGAGTTGTGGTGAGGCATTGGCGTCGGATGTTCTTTAGGCATCCCTAGAGATGTCGGTCGATCACGATACACTTGCGACTTCAGGTAACCCCAAAGCCAATAATCGCACGGACTGAGGTCTGGGGACCTGGGAGGCCAAGCATGACGGAAGTGGCGGCTGAGCACACGATCATCACCAAACGACGTGCGCAAGAGATCTTTCACGCGTCTAGCAATATGGGGTGGAGCGCTATCCTGCATAAACATCGTACGTTCCAGCAGGTGTTTATCAGACAGTAGCAGTTACAAAACCAGAATCACGCATTTCCTTGAAGGAAAAAGGCCCGATAACGGTAGATGTGGTATGTCCAACCCATACCGTGACTTTCTCGTCGTGCAATGGAGTTTCCACGACAGTTCTAGGATTTTTCGGTAGCCCATATTCTGCAGTTGTGGGCGTTGACAGACCCTCGAAGCGTGAAATGAGCTTCGTCGGTACAACACGTTACTCAACCAATCGTCATCTTCCGCCATCTCATACCGCAAATGCCCTCCGCTTCACTAAATCGCCAGGTAACAGTTCACGATGCCGACGGATTTTGTACAGATAGCATCGGAGGGTATGCCTTGGTGCCAACCAAACAGTAGTGCACGGAATGCCGGCGCGACGTGCGACTGCACGAGCGCTGACTTCCCCGTGCGTAGACGAACCCGCTACAGTCTCCATTTCTTCCTGAACTGTCTCAGCAGCATTACGGCTTGTGCTCGGTCGGCCACTACGGGGTCTATCGTCTAAACAACCCGTAGCTTCGAACTTCCAAATCATTCTCGCCACAGCTGCATTTGTCAACGGACCTTTACCCGTTCGAATCCCCTTCCTATGGCGATAGGATCGCAACGCTGAACTAGCACATTCCCCCATGCCGATACTACAGCTTCACTAAAAGCGCCTTTTCAGGCAACGTCAACATGCTGCGACTGCTGGCGCATCTGATTCTCTCTCTCATTACAGCTCCTTTTATACACGATTGTCATGCGCAGTCACTGACGTTTTGCTGTCCAGCGCCATCTGGCGGTCATTTTGTGAACTATGTTTGTTTTTTTTTTGTTCTAATGAAACCCCATGTCTTTCCAAGCATGTGTGTCAAGTTTTACCTCTGTATATACATTATTCCGTGCTTTATTAAGTTTTCAAATTTATACTGACTTTTTGATCACCCGGTATTACGACAGTGAAACGAATCTGTGACCAGTGGAGGTACTCTATTTTGCTTATAATACGTTTACCATTAGATATACGTTTAATTTTTTGTCAAAAGAAACCCAAAACCATGTTCTGAAATAGTGGTTTGTTTCTCCACTAGATATGCAACAAGTTCCTCCAAAAAATCGTAACACAACACGCAGACAGAAATATGATACAAACAACTGTAAATCCACCTGATGATGGAGGTTTAAACCTTTGAAACGCGTCGTGGAGATAAATACGCAGTGACTGGTAGGAGTAAACTTGTTGTTTCATTTAATATCAATAACAGTCATGGTGGCAGAGCGGTTCTAGGGGCTACGGTCGCAGGTTCCAATCCTGCCTCGGGCGTGGATGGGTGTGATGTCCTTAGGTTAGTTAGGTTTAAGTAGTTCTAAGTCTAGGGGACTGATGATCATATTAAGTCCCATTGTGCTCAGAGCCATTTTTGAACAGTCACAAAGCCTAACCTAAAATGTTCGCATTTAATGTAAAATTATTTACTGCACAAGGTACATTAGGAGGAAGTTATTGTCTGTTCTACGAGATTATGGAATAGGAGGCAAGCTTTTGCAAGCAATTGAAGGTCTTTACATAGATAGTCAGGCAGCAGTTAGAGTTGACGGTAAATTGAGTTCATGGTTCAGAGTAGTTTCAGGGGTAAGACAAGGCTGCAACCTGTCTCCACTGTTGTTCATATTATTTGTGGATCATATGTTGAAACCAATAGACTGGCTGGGTGAGATTAAGATATGTGAACACAAAATAAGCAGTCTCGCATATGCGGATGACTTAGTTGTGATGGCAGATTCGATTGAAAGTTTGCAAAGTAATATTTCAGAGCTAGATCAGAAATGTAAGGACTATGGTGTGAAGATTAGCATCTCCACAACGAAAGTAATGTCAGTGGGAAAGAAATATAAACGGATTGAGTCTCAAATAGGAGGAACAAAGTTAGAACAGGTGGACGGTTTCAAGTACTTGGGATGCATATTCTCACAGGATGGCAACATAGTGAAAGAACTGGAAGCGAGGTGTAGCAAAGCTAATGCAGTGAGCGCTCAGCTACGATCTACTCTCTTCTGCAAGAAGGAAGTCAGTACCGAGACTTAAGTTATATGTGCACCGTTCAATCTTTCGACCAACTTTGTTGTATGGGAGCGAAAGCTGGGTGGATTCAGGTTACCTTATCAACAAGGTTGAGGTTACGGATATGAAAGTAGCTAGGATGATTGCAGGTACTAGTAGATGGGAACAATGGCAGGAGGGTGTCCACAATGAGGAAATCAAAGAAAAACTGGGAATGAACTCTATAGATGTAGCAGTCAGGGCGAACAGGCTTAGATGGTGGGGTCATGTTACACGCATGGGAGAAGCAAGGTTACCCAAGAGACTCGTGGATTCAGCAGTAGAGGGTAGGAGGAGTCGGGGCAGACCGAGGAGAAGGTACCTGGATTCAGTTAGGAATGATTTTGAAGTAATAGGTTTAACATCAGAAGAGGCACCAATGTTGGCACTGAATGGGATCATGGAGGAACTGTATAAGGGGGGCTATGCTCCAGACTGAACGATGAACGACATAATCAGTCTTAAATAATGATGATGATTGTACATTATCTCAAAAACTGTGAAAGTAAAAGTTTTGAAATTTTTAGTTGTCGTACATACATTCCTCATGTAACTGCTCACGAATTTAGTATTTCTGATGCACTCAGGTTTGATAAGTGGTTGGTTACCTACTAATATCGTGTCGAACTTCCTTTTGCCCAGCGTAGGGCAGCAACTCGACGTCGCATGGACTCAACAAGTCGTTGAAAATCCCCTGGAGAATTATTGAGCCATGCTACATCCATTGTTGTTGTGATCTTCAGAGTAGAGACTGGTTTGATGCAGCTCTCCATGCTGCATGATGCAGCTCTTCAAGCTCCTTCATCCCCCAGTACCTACTGAAACCTACATCCTTCTGAATCTGCTTAGTGTATTCATCTCTTGGTCTCCCTCTACGATTTTTACCCTCCACGCAGCCCTCCAATGCTAAACTTCTGATCCCTTGATGCCTCAGAACATGTCCTACCAACCGATCCCTTCTTCTAGTCAAGTTGTGCCACACATTTCTCTTCCCGCCAGTTCTGTTCAATACCTCCTCATTAGTTATGTGATCTACCCATCTATAGCCGTCCATAATTGTGAAAGTGTTGCCGGTGCGGGATTTCGTGCACGAACTGACCTCCAGATTACGTCCCATAAGTATTCTATGGAATTCATCTCGAGCGACCTGGATGGCCAAATCATTCGCTCGAACTGTCCAGAATGTTCTTCAAACCAGTCGCGGACAATTGTGGCCCAGTGACACGGCGCATTGCCATCCATATACAGGGTGATTCAAAAAGAATACCACAACTTTAGGAATTTAAAACTCTGCAACGGCAAAAGGCAGAGCTAAGCACTATCTGTCGGCGAATTAAGGGAGCTATAAAGTTTCATTTAGTTGTACATTTGTTCGCTTGAGGCGCTGTTGACTAGGCGTCAGCGTCAGTTGATGCTAAGATGGCGACCGCTCAACAGAAAGCTTTTTGTGTTATTGAGTACGGCAGAAGTGAATCGACGACAGTTGTTCAGCGTGCATTTCGAACGAAGTATGGTGTTAAACCTCCTGATAGGTGGTGTATTAAACGTTGGTACAAACAGTTTACCTGATCGTCAACTACCCGAGGCGATGGATCGGCCGCCAGGCAGCCCGTGACAGAGCACTTCATCACTGGCCTCCAAGAAGCCCTGATCTTACCCCCTGCGATTTTTTCTTATGGGGGTATGTTAAGGATATGGTGTTTCGGCCACCTCTCCGAGCCACCATTGATGATTTGAAACGAGAAATAACAGCAGCTATCCAAACTGTTATGCTTGATAGGCTACAGAGAGTGTGGAACGAGTTGGAGTATCGGGTTGATATTGCTCGAGTGTCTGGAGGGGTCCATATTGAACATCTCTGAACTTGTTTTTGAGTGAAAAAAAAACTTTTTAAATTCTCTTTGTAATAATGTATAACAGAAGGTTATATTATGTTTCTTTCATTAAATACACATTTTTAAAGTTGTGGTATTCTTTTTGAATCACCCTGTATATTCTATCGGAAATGGCTGCAATTAGTTTCCAAGTAGCCGAACATAACCATTTCCAGCGAATGGTCGGTTCAGTTGGACTACTGGAAAAAAAATGGTTCAAATGGCTCTGAGCACTATGCGACTTAACATCTGAGGTCATCAGTCCCCTAGAACTTAGAACTACTTAAACCTTAACTTAACCTAAGGACATCACACACATCCATGCCCGAGGCAGGATTCGAACCTGCGACCGTTGCGGTCGCGCGGTTCCAGACTGAAGCGCCTAGAACCGCTCGGCCACATCGGCTGGCTATCTCTACATTTCGATAGGCTTGCCTATACCAGTTTCCATGGCGCTTCAGTGTAGATGCACCATACACATACAGTGAAGCCCTATTCCAGCACCTCATGGTCCTCGTTGTTATGATTTTCATTGAGCGCATTGAGTGGGCTTCAGGTTCAGATGAAGTTGGAGGTACACCTCCGATTATGAAGTATTACTACGATGTAGAAGCCGACCTCGGGGAAGATCAGTTTGGATTTCGTAGAAATACTGTAACACGTGAGGCAATACTGACCTTACGACTTATCTTAGAAGAAAGATTAAGGAAAGGCAAACCTACGTTTCTAGCATTTGTAGACTTAGAGAAAGCTTTTGACAATGTTGACTGGAATACTCTCTTTCAAATTCTAAAGCTGGCAGGGGTAAAATACAGGGAGCGAAAGGCTATTTACAATTTGTACAGAAACCAGATTGCAGTTATAAGAGTCGAGGGACATGAAAGGGAAGCAGTGGTTGGGAAGGGAGTAAGACAGGGTTGTAGCCTCTCCCCGATGTTATTCAATCTGTATATTGAGCAAGCAGTAAAGGAAACAAAAGAAAAATTCGGAGTAGCCATTAAAATCCATGGAGAAGAAATAAAAACTTTGAGGTTCGCTGATGACATTCTAATTCTGTCAGAGACAGCAAAGGACTTGGAAGAGCAGTTGAACGGAATGGATGGTGTCTTGAAGGGAGTATATAAGATGAACATCAACAAAAGTAAAACGAGGATAATGGAATGTAGTCGAATTAAGTCGGGTGATGTTGAGGGTATTAGATTAGGAAATGAGACACTTAAAGTAGTAAAGGAGTTTTGCTATTTGGGGAACAAAATAACTGATGATGGTTGAAGTAGAGAGGATATAAAATGTAGACTGGCAATGGCAAGGAAAGCGTTTCTGAAGAAGAGAAATTTGTTAACATCGAGTATAGATTTAAGTGTCAGGAAGTCATTTCTGAAAGTATTTGTATGGAGTGTAGCCATGTATGGAAGTGAAACCTGGACGGTAAATAGTTTGGACAAGAAGAGAATAGAAGCTTTCGAAATGTGGTGCTACAGAAGAATGCTGAAGATTAGATGGGTAGATCACATAACTAATGAGGAAGTATTGAATAGGATTGGGGAGAAGAGAAGTTTGTGGCACCACTTGACTAGAAGAAGGGATCGGATGATAGGACATGTTCTGAGGCATCAAGGGATCACCAATTTAGTATTGGAGGGCAGTGTGGAGGGTAAAAATCGTAGGGGGAGACCAAGAGATGAATACACTAAGCAGATTCAGGAGGATGTAGGTTGCAGTAGGTACTGGGAGATGAAGAAGCTTGCACAGGATAGAGTAGCATGGAGAGCTGCATCAAACCAGTCTCAGGACTGAAGACCACAACAACAACAACTACGATGTATATGATGTAGACACTAAATTATGTTGTTAACCTTAGATAACAGCTACAAAATTGTACGTTGTTGTTTTGGTAAGTATGAGAATGTATGTCCGAGAAATCGGTGACGCAGCTTTTCGTAAATGTTCGTATATTGTGTACAGTGTGGGGCTACAGGTATAGACACAGCTGGTTCACCATAACTTCTACAGACGTCGAGCACGTATGCTTTCTAGGGTGGTGACGGTGCACTTTAGGCCGTTATGGTTGTCAGACCCTCAAATTAATTGCAGCTCTGCAGTTATTCATATACAGGTTGTTACAAAAAGGAACGGCCAAACTTTCAGGAAACATTCCTCACACACAAGTAAAGAATAGATGTTACGTGGACATGTGTCCGGAAAGGCTTGATTTCCATGTTAGAGCTCATTTTAGTTTCTTCCACCTACGGTCAGTGGAGCACGTTATCATGATTTCGTACGGGATACTCTACCTGTGCTGCTAGAACATGTGCCTTTACAAGTACGACACAACATGTGGTTCGTGCACGATGGAGCTCCTGCACATTTCAGTCGAAGTGTTCGTACGCTTCTCAACAACAGATTCGGTGACCGACGGATTGGTAGAGGCGGACCAATTCCGTGGCCTCCACGCTCTCCTGACCTCAACCCTCTTGACTTTCGTTTATGGGGGCATTTGAAAGCTCTTGTCTACGCAACCCCGGAACCAAATGTAGAGACTCTTCGTGCTCGTATTGTGGACGGCTGTGATACAATACGCCATTTTCCAGGGCTGCATCAGCGCATCAGAGATTCCGTGCGACGGTGGGTGGATGCATGTATCCTCGCTAACGGAGGACATTTTGAACATTTCGTGTAACAAAGTGTTTGAAGTCACGCTGGTACGTTCTGTTGCTGTGTGTTTCCATTCCATGATTAATGTGATTTGAAGAGAAGTAATAAAATGAGATCTAACATGGAAAGTAAGCGTTTCCGGACACATGTCCACTTAACATATTTTCTTTCTTTGTGTGTGAGGAATGTTTTCTGAAAGTTTGTCCGTACCTTTTTCTAACACCCTGTATATGCATGTTTATTTTTAACTAGTCAACCCTACAGACGTTGTTTCCTGTCCAAATTTCAATAAATCTCTTTGTGATCGTTCTGTGTAAGATTGCGCGGAGATATTGGAAATGTTTAAACGAAGTAAAGATGAGAAAAAATCTTTTTTTGAGTGATAATTGGATCTATTAAGTGTGGTTTCCATGGATATTCAATCTGAAGAGGCGTACATTCAGAAGTACGCCAATGGGAAATTTTAGATTCGAGATGAATTCGTGCACATTTATTGCGGCAGATGAAGTCATTTGGAACCAATTCTTGTATTTCTGGATTTGTGGTAGGCAGTGTATGGAATGTGTTTCTGTTCCATACACCAACGAGCCCAATGGATTCTCGTGGCGGCAGTTTGAGTTGGCCACTTGGCAACACAGTGCAAGGGTTCCATTTCTGTATTACTGTGCCTTGCACTGTGGGCACACAACGATCCTGTTGAATTCCTATTCGTCAAATGTGGGGCCTCTAGGAAAGCTGCTTTCTCGGATCGCTGGACAAACCATTCAGACAAATCGTATTAATGAGTTTTATTACGAAAAATAAATGACAATTCTAACTTTGAGAATTACATAGATCTCTTGCAAGCGAAGGGCGGCATCGGAAATAACAAGTTTCTTCAGTATAACAACCCCAAAACTGAGCTACAATACTTCTTCAACTCCCCGTCTGTCCCCCTTTCATGACTGGGTAGTTCTTACTCTCATAGAGATTCTCTTCAGACTGTAAGTCATATGCGTGCCAAGCTTGCGTGAAATCGGTCCAGAGCTTTAGGAGGTGATGGGCTATGTGATCAAAAGTATCCCCTGAAAACATACGTTTTTTATATTAGGTGCATTGTGCTGCCACCTACTGCCAGGTGCTCCATACCAGCGACCTCAGCAGTCATTAGACATCGTGAGAGAGCAGAATGGGGCGCTCCGTGGAACTCCCGGCTTTCGAACGTAGTCAGGTGACTGGGTGCCACTTGTGTCATACGTCTGTACGCGAGATTTCCACACTCCTAAACATCCCTAGGTCCACTGTTTCCGATGTCATAGTGAAGTGGAAACGTGAAGGCACACGTACAGCACAAAAGCGTACAGGCCGACCTCGTCTGTTGACTGACAGAGATCGCCGACAGTCGAAGAGGTTCGTAACGTGTAATAGGCAGACATCTATCGAGATCATCACACAGAAATTCCAAACTGCCTCAGAATCCACTGCAAGTACTATGACAGTTGCGCGGCGGGTGAGAAAACTAGGATTTGATGCATGAGTGGCTGCTCATAAGCCACACACCACGCCGGTAAATGCCAAACGACGCCTCGATTGGTGTAACGAGCGTAAACATTGGACGACTGAACAGTGGAAAAACGTTGTGTGGAGTGACGAATCACGGTACACAATGCGCCGATCCGGTGGCAGGGCGTGGGTGTATCGAATGCCTGGTGAACGTCATCTGCCAGGGTGTTTAGTGCCAACCGTAAAATTCGGAGGCGGTGGTGTTGTGGTGTGGTCGTGTTTTTCATAGAGGACTGACCTGCACAGAGACCTGACCTGAATCCTACAGAACACTTCTGGGATATTTTGGAACGCCTACTTCGTGCCAGGCCTCACCGACCGACATCGATACCTCTCCTCAGTGCAGCAGACCGCGAAGAAAGGGCTGTCATTCCCCAAGTAATCTTCCGGCACCTGATTGAACGTATGCCTGCGAGAGTGGAAGCTGTCATCAAGGTGGGCCAACACCAACTGTATTCCAGCATTGCCGATGGAGGGCGGCGTGGACTTGTGAGTCATTTTCAGCCAGGTGTCCGGATACTTTTGATCGCATAATATAGACGTACATGCATTTGTGTGTGCGCGTGTGTGTGTAGTTGACAAAAATTCCGTACTTTTTCTCTCTTCCGCTCGTCAGCAGGACAAGAAATGGCAGACGGGCAACCGTGTGTCGGGCATTGGAAATGGCGGCTGCGTTTGACGTCATGCGAGCAAATACGGAGAAAATTCATTACCGGAGCCGTACAGAGCACGACACAAAGGGATAGCTACCTGTCGACAAATTCTCTGTGTGTGTGCGTGTCTGTGTGTGTGTGTGTGTGTGTGTGTGTGTGCGTGTGTGTACGTGTGTCCTCTTGGCTAGCGAACGCCTACGCACTATTGGGAATGAAAAAAACCCCTCTCGACGACAAAACTTGCTACTACACAGCCAAGGAGAAACTCTGAAAGGTTGTCACTATAGCCCGGATCAATAACAGACCATCATCAGTTATTTTGCTCCCCAAATAGCAAAACTCCTTTACTACTTTAAGTGTCTCATTTCCTAATCTAATTCCCTCAGCATCACCCGACTTAATTCGACCATTATCGTCGTTTTGCTTTTGTTGATGTTCATCTTATATCCTCCTTTCAAGACACTATCCACTCAGTTCAACTGCTCTTCCAAGTCCTTTGCTGTCTCTGACAGTATAAACAATTAATGAACAAGTGCAGGTTGTAGATACAAGTTGTTTCTGAGGTAGTGAGAAGAGTGAGCGTAGTGACAAGAAAACAGAAAGATGGAACTAGTATGATTATGCCATGACCAGTTATTGTATGTGATTACAATAAACACATGGGTGGTGTGGATCATGCAGACAGATTACGTTCAACTTATGGTCTTGATAGGCGATCAAAGAAACAGTGGCACCGTCTCTTCTGGGGAGCAATAGAAATTGCTTTTGTCAATGCTTACGTCATTTGCAGTGATCTACAAGGGGCACTGCCACTGCTGGAATTCAGCCGTGCTGTGGCACTAGGGCTAATGAATGAAGAGCAAGTGCCAAATCTCAAAAAGAGAAACTCTGGTAAAGATGAAATAACTCTCCCAAATAGAAGGAAGGATAACTTCTCTGTTCCGCAGAATGTACGTCGTGGCAACTGAGAAAACCATTTTGTAGTGTTCAGTTGTAAAAGAGGACGATGCGAAACGTGTGCGAAAAATAAAATTCAGTCGACACCACATTCACGATGTAGTACATGTAAAGTGTATTTGTGCTACAATGAGAAAAAAAACTGTTTCCTACAATTTCATGAGGTATCACTAACACTAAATATGTGATATGTATATACTGTCAAAAATGTATAGCTAAGTTACTATGTACTGTGAAGTTGCTCTAGAATACATTTATGCGAAATTAAAAAAAAAAATCAGAAATATCATATTTCTGTTAATTAATTTTCTAATGTAAAAATATTTAATATTTATGTGGAATAAAGCACAAGTTATAAAAATGGGAGCACTTTTCTGCGCATGTTGTGATTCTGTCCATGGAGTCTGACGGTACTTCTGAGTACCAGGAGAGAAAAAAGTTGTGAAAAATAAAATAAAATTTGACAAAAAAACCTACCGTCATATGAGGCCACAATAGCATAAATTCTGCAAAGAAAACGTTAAAAAGTAAATTTTTTCTTATGTCAGGAAACAAAGGGTTAAAGAAAAACATAAAAGATCAGGTGGAGACCATACAGTGTACGCGAGCGAAGCTGCGTCTGCTAACCTAGTTAGGTGTAGAGCTATGAGTGAAATACTTGGTGTAGCCTTCCAGCCGTAATTCCGAACCACCTCGCTGTTTCCGCGGTGGCGGGGAACCTCTCGTTCCGCCTAAGCTCACCTGACGCCGTGTTTATTGTATGAGGACTGCAGCGCTGGATAACCCTCCATGTGGGAGGGCCATCCATCACAAGCAGACAGCCGCTCCGATTGTGCGCCCGGTTCGATTGGGTCCCTTCCCCCACCACCCCCACCTTCCCACCCCCACCCCAACCCCCTCCACGCACCAAATCCACCCTCGCTATCAGCCCGCCCACCCTTTCGGTTCGCGCCGACTCAAGATTCTTTCTCAGCCTATTTATACGAACAGCGCCCGAACCATTGTACGGACGCGAGATGAAAAATTAATGCCTACACACCCACGCAAGGCGTTCATCACGCCGAAAACATTCTTTCTGACGTTGCGGTTGATAACGGAAGCCAGAGTAAAGCAAATTCAAGACACGTTCATAGGGTTTGCAAGAAAGCGTTCGGCAATGTAAAATGGTGCAAGATGTTCGAATTTTTCAGAAAAGTAAGAGGTAAGCTATAATGTTGGGAAGAAAGCCTTGGGCAATATAAATGGTGCAAGATGTTCGATCTTTTGAGAAAAATAGGAGATAAGCTATACGGGAACACGGGTAGTGTAGGCCTACGATATACACAGGGTGCTCCACTGATCGTGACCGGGCCAAACATCTCACGAAATAAGCGACAAACGAAAAAACTACAAAGAACGAAACTTGTCTAGCTTGAAGGGGGAAACCAGATGCCGCTATGGTTGGCCCGCTAGATGGCGCTGCCATAGGTCAAACGGATATCAACTGCGTTTTTTTTTTAAATAGGAACCCCCATTTTTTATTACATATTCCTGTAGTACGTAAAGAAATATGAATGTTTTAGTTGGACCACTTCTTTCGCTTTGTGATAGATGGCGCTGTAATAGTCACAAACATATGGCTCACAATTTTAGACGAACACTTGGTAACAGGTAGGTTTTTTAAATTAAAATACAGAACGTACGTACGTTTGAACATTTTATTTCGGTTGTTCCAATGTGATATATGTACCTTTGTGAACGTATCATTTCCGAGAAGGCATGCTGTTACAGCGCGATTACCTGTAAATACCACATTAAAGCGATAAATGCGCAAAATGATGTCAGTCAACCTCAATGCATTTGGCAATACGTGTAACGACATTCCTCTCAACAGCGAGTAGTTCGCCTTCCGTAATGTTGGCACATGCATTGACAATGCGCTGACGCATGTTGTCAGGCGTTGTCGGTGGATCACGATAGCAAATATCCTTCAACTTTCCCCACTGAAACAAATCCGGGGACGTCAGATCCGGTGAACGTGCGGGCCATGGTATGGTGTTCCGACGACCAATCCACCTGTCAGGAAATATGCTATTCAATACCGCTTCAACCGCACGCGAGCTATGTGCCGGACATCCATCATGTTGGAAGTTCATCGCCATTCTGTCATGCAGTGAAACATCTTGTACTAACAGCAGTAGAACATTACGTAGGAAATCGGCATACATTGCACCATTTAGATTGCCATCGATAAAATGGGGGCCAATTATCCTTCCTCCCATAATGCCGCACCATCCATCAACCCGCCAAGGTCGCTGATGTTCCACTTCTCGCAGCCATCGTGGATTTTCCGTTGCCCAATAGTGCACATTATGCCGGTTTACGTTACCGCTGTCGGTGAATTACGCTTCGTCGCTAAATTGAACGCGTGCAAAAAATCTCTCATCGTCCCGCAATTTCTCTTGTGCCCAGTGGCAGAACTGTACACGACGTTCAAAGTCGTCGCCATGCAATTCCTGGTGCATAGAAATATGTTACGGGTGCAATCGGTGTTGATGTAGCATTCTCAACACCGACATTTTTGAGATTCCCGATTCTCGCGCAGTTTGTCTGCTACTGATGTGCGGATTAGTCGCGACAGCAGCTAAAACACCTACTTGGGCATCATCATTTGTTGCAGGCCTTGATAGACGTTTCAAATGTGGCTGTACATGTCCTGTTTCCTTAAATAATGTAACTATCCGGCGAATGGTCAGCACGTTGTAGGTGTCGCCACCGGCGCCAACCTTGTGTGGATGCTCTGAAAAGCTAATCATTTGCATATCACAGCATCTTCTTCCTGTAGGTTCAATTTCGCGTTCGTAGCTCGTCATCTTCGTGGTGCAGCAATTTTAATGGCCAGTAGTGTAGGATGACTTTGTAGCAAGTGCGATTTTCGCAATGTCCGTTTGTCTATTACGACCAAGTTTTTGTCCAGAACGGGTAAACGAATCAAGTTGAAATTTATGTCACATACTGAGGTCTGTGTGACTTTGGCGGTATAGTGAACGTTAGCTTCTAAGTCAATGCAGTCAAGAGGTACGGGTATTTATGTCACGTATTTTGATATTCGCAAACCCAGTCGTCAAAATCTATAGTGAACTTCCAGTTGAGCCGGCCGCTGTGGCCGGTTCTAGGCGCTTCAGTCCGGTACCGCGCTGCTGCTGCGGTCGCAGGTTCGAATCCTGCCTCGGGCATGGATGTGTGTGTTGTCCTTAGGCTAGTTAGGTTTAAGTAGTTCTAAGTCTAGGGGACTGATGACCTCAGATGTTAAGTCCCATGGTTCTTAGAGCCATTTTCTTCCCGTTGACCTAGTATTATTCAATTTGGCATCAGGCACAGTTTTACAGTACAAATAAAGTAAAAAAAAAATCCGGAAATAGTTAATTTGTGTTGATATAACACAACAAAAAGTTTATTTTGTCATTTGTCATGCGACGTGAAAGCTGAAATTAAAACAGTGTGTAGTTCTCCATTGAGGTTCACTGGGTCACAATGTTAAAAGTCAGGCATCAGGTGAGGAACGATTTCATCGCGGATATGACGCGTTTCGGAATTTATCCATCATCAGATATTCTGTGGGGGGGGGGGGGGGGCTACTGCATGCGGAGTCAAGTAGTATGTGATGGCACCTGGATATCTGGTGATGGATAAATTGTGAAAAGCGCCATATGAGCAACGAGTCATTCCTTGCGTGATGTCAGACTTTTACCATTGCAACCCAATCAACCTCATTGGAAAACTACTGGTCGTTATAATAATGATTTTATGTCACATTTATGTTACTAAAATTCAAATAGTCTCAATTGTCTTGCAATCCCTGGGACCGATATCTTGCCAGTAGCCTGCCGCTGTGACCGAGCGGTTCTAGGCGCTTCAGTCGAGAACGACGCGGCCGCTATGGACGCAGGTTCGAATCCTGCCTTGGGCACGGATGTGTGTGATGTCCTTAGGTTAGTTAGGTTTAAGTAGTTTTAAGTTCTAGGGGACTGACGACCACAGATGTTAAGTCCCATAGTGCTTAGCGCCATTGGAACCATTTTTTTTAATTGCCAGTACCAATATCGGTAACAAGCAAAAACGGTGGAGATACTTGATCCGTACAGTGGATGGACTGTCTGTATACGTAATTAAGTTTGGCCGGAAGCTCCAGAGTGCAGATCCTGCTCCCACCTGGCAATTTTTTTTTCTAGTGAACAGCTTCTGCTTAGGGCTGTCGAAAAAATCGATATTTTTGCAAATAGTATCGTTAATATCGGTATTTTCCGGAATATAACTCTGTGGAAATGGCAGCACCGAATGCCGGTATTTTTATTTTATACTGTTTCTTTTTCGCAATTTTCGATGAATGTTTGAAGTGTTCTTTTGAAAAACAATGTTTAATGAGACTAGTGTGCATTTCCTTCACATGGGCATTTTTCAAAAATAGTTGCTGAAACTGATGAACAAAAATATAAATGACAAGATTGGTCTTTGTCGTGGGCGCGATGGTCTAGCGGTTCTAGGCGCTCAGTCCGGAGCCGCGCGAATGCTACGGTCGCAGGTTCGAATCCTGCCTCGGGCATGGATGTGTGTGATGTCCTTAGGTTACTTAGGTTTAAGTAGTTCTAAGTTCTAGGGGACTGATGACACTAGGTGTCAAGTCCCATAGTGCTCAGAGCCATTTGAACCAGTTTGAACCATTGCGAGGGGAAATGGTGACGTAATCGGCGCTCGGCGCTACCAACAGAAAATGCAACATTTAGCTCCACCACGCAGTTTTGCCACTACAACCGCTAGGTCGCAGGCGTTTGCAGAAGTGAGAAAATACGGAAGTCGACATGAAGTGTTCCGGACGAATCCGATATGTGACGAAACCGAGCGACGGACCCATCGGACACATTTCATTGTGCAACTTACGTGCAGTTACCATTGTTAGCAAAGTGGATAGCACCAAGGGTCAACATGCATTGTTTTTAAAAAATGGTTCAAATGGCTCTGTGCACTGTGGGACTTAACTTCTGAGGTCATCCGTTCCCTAGAAGTTAGAACTACTTAAACCTAACTGACCTAAGGCCATCACACACATCCATGCCCGAAGCAGGATTCGAACCTGCGAACGTAGCGGTCACGCGGTTCCGGACTGCAGCGCCTAGAACCGCTCGGCCACAACAGCCGGGTGCATTGTATTCCTTTCAGTTCTTGCTCTAAAGAATAATAAATCAGTACATAATTATACAGCTCTAAAACTGTCAGTAAGAGGTGCATTCAAGTTCTAAGGCCTCCGATTTTTTTTCTCCGGACTGGAAAGAGATAGAAACATGCGCATTGTTTTAAAATGAGGCCGCGTTCATTGTCAATACGTCCCAGAGATGGCAGCACCGTACGGCTGATGGAATTTTACCGCCAGCGCCGAGAATGAGAACTGTTTTAAATACTTAAAATGGCGACGTTTTCCTTACTTGAACAGCGTGAAATCATTCGTTTTCTGAATTTGCGTGGTGCGAAACCAATTGAAATTCATCGACAGTTGAAGGAGACGTGTGGTGATGGAGTTATGGATGTATCGATAGTGCGTTCGTGGGTGCGACAGTTTAATGAAGGCAGAACATCGTGTGACAACAAACCGAAAGAACCTCGGGCTCGCACTAGCCGCTCTGACGACACGATCTAGAAAGTGGAGAGAATTGATTTGAGGGATCAGCGAATGACTGTCAAACAGATCGCCTCCAGAGTTGGAATTTCTGTGGGTTCTGTGCACACAATCCTGCACGACGACCTGAAAATGCGAAAAGTGTCATCCAGGTGGGTGCCACGAATGCTGACGGACGACCACACGGCTGCCCGAGTGGCACGTTGCCGAGCAATGTTGACGCGCAACGACAGCAGGAATGGGACTTTGTTGTCGTCGGTTGTGACAATGGATGAGACGTGGATGCCATTTTTCAATCCAGAAACAAACCGCCAGTCAGCTCAATGGAAGCACACAGATTCACCGCCACCAAAAAAATTTCGGGTGACCGCCAGTGCTGAAAAAATGATGGTGTCCATGTTCTGGGACAGCGAGGGCGTAATCCTTACCCATTGCGTTCCAAAGGGCACTACGGAAACAGGTGCATCCTACGAAAATGTTTTGAAGAACAAATTCCTTCCTGCACTGCAACAAAACCGAGACAGCGCACCCGCACATCGAGCTATCGTTACGTAACAGTTTCTTCGTGATAACAACTTTGAAGTGATTCCTCGTGCTCCCTACTCACCTGACCTGGCTCCTAGTGACTTTTGGCTTTTTCCAACAATGAAAGACACTCTCCGTGGCCGCACATTCACCAGCCGTGCTGCTATTGCCTCAGCGATTTTCCAGTGGTCAAAACAGACTCCTAAAGAAGCCTTCGCCGCTGCCATGGAATCATGGCGCCAGCATTGTGAAAAATGTGTACGTCTGCAGGGCGATTACGTCGAGAAGTAACGCCAGTTTCATCGATTTCGGGTGAGTAGTTAATTAGAAAAAAAATCGGAGGCCTTAGAACTTGAATGCATCTCGTATATTTAAATGTGCAGTCGATATGTTTTTGGCTAGTACTTCGATACATCTTCCCATCGATATATAGAAAAAAAATTTCTAACATAAGGAAGGCTAACAATGTTTTTTTTTTTTTTTTTTTTTTTTTTTTTTTTTTTTTTTTTTTTTTTTTTTTAATATCGGTACATCGGATACCCGATATCTTTAGAAATATCAACAGTACTACGTTCCAATCTGGATTGGATACCGGATTTCGAAATTTTACAAGACACTCCACTCATCTGTGGCTCTCATCTGGCAGAGCTCCCTAAGAACCCACACCTGCAGCCGGACAACTGTAATTTTGTCTGTCCCGAGTGGCCGAGCGGTTCTAGGCGCTACAGTCTGGTACCGCGCGACCGCTACGGTCGCAGGTTCGAATCCTGTCTCGGGCATGGATGTGTGTGATGTCCTTAGGTTAGTTAGGTTTAAGTAGTTCTAAGTTCTAGGTGACTATTGACCACAGCAGTTAAGTCCCATAGTGCTCAGAGCGATTAGAACCATTTGTGATTTTGCCTGGTCATAACAGTGTGCACACTCCTTGCAGAGTGAAAATTCATTCTGAAAAGTGATTATTTGATCAGCTCACTCAGAAAATCGTTTCCGCAACGAGAGCTACCTCTGAGGACATAAAACGCTGATCTCAGCTCTATAATTATACGAATGTGTTTGAACTTGTTATCCACTTTACAACCTGTCTTTCGTTTAGTGCACGACCTTTAAGACTACTTTCGGCGCCAGCACTGAACCGCGAAACATCTCAGGTGTAGTTGGGCGTGACATTTGGTGCCGCTCTAACCCTCAAAGTGTCCACTTTGCAGCACTTTTCTTCGCCTCGCCCGTCCTAAACTCGGCACCCTTTCGCAATAAACGGAAAGGCGTCTCGCTTGCTCCAGAGCTTCTTCGCGGCGTTCATGAATAATTGAAACACTCATCCCTGCTCAGTAGCACCGGAAACTCCGTGCGTTACTCCCCCCCCCCCCCCGCCCCCCCCCCTCTTCACTGTATCGTCCGGACAGGGAGAGGGCAGAGAAATGAATTTTTACATTTCCACTTCCGCCTACCACCGGGGGGTACTGCCATCTTTTCAGAAAGGAAATGGGTTTCGGCTGTAGTCGGTGAAAGCATCATCAGAAATCTTTAATGTACATCCTCCTTCACTCTTTTACACTGCTCTCTCTGTCCCACCTTTTCAAATGGGCGACCTTTTCGATTAATTATTTCACTTGTTATCTGTAAGGGGAAAAAATCTGATAATTTTTTTTTTAATCCTGCTTTGGGACTTCGTTCAGAGGAACTGATAATAGCAAAGCAGCGTAGAGGTAATTGCATGAAGACGAAGAATAGCTGCTTGATAACTTGGATTTCGATTAATGTGAATGTAAACTGAAGGCACTTTGTATAATTCTTCAAATTTCTCAAGCAAAGTCGACGTTGGATAAAGATTAGAGACTGTCGAGATGGTAGGCTCCTGAGGCAAAAGAAAGTTTGTGCATATGGTCGTGACTGAAGATACGAATGTGGGAGAAACAGTATATGTTGAACGGGTTGGGAGTTGATTCATTGCATTCGGTAATGCTGGAATTAAATATGGTGTTGGCAAACCCCTATCCTTGATGACAGCTTCCACTCGCGCAGGGATACGTTCAGTCAGGTGCTGGGAGGTTTCTTGGGGAATGGCAGGCCATTCTTCACGGAGTACTGCACTGAGGAGAGGTATCGATGTCAGTCGGTGAGGCCTGGCAGGAAGTCGGCGTTCCAAAACATCCCAAAGGTGTTCTGTAGGTTTCAGGTCAGGACTCTGTGCAGGCCAGTCTATTACAGAGATGTTATTGTCGTGTAACCACTCCGCCATAGGCCGTGCATTATGAACAGGTGCTCGACCGTGTTGAAAGATGCAGTCGCCACCCCCGAATTGCCCTTCAACTATGGGAAGCAAGAAGGTGCTTAAAACATCAATGTAGGCCTGTGCTGTGATAATGCCATGCAAAACAACAACGGGTGTAAGCCCCCTGCATGAAAAACACGACCACACCATAACACCACCGCCTCCGAATTTCACTGTTGGCACTACACACGCTGGCAGATGACGTTCACCGGGCATTCGCCATACCCACACCCTGCCATCGGATCGCCACATTGTGTACCGTGATTCGTCACTCCACACAACGTTATCCTCTGTTCAATCGTCCAGTGTTGACGCTCCTTACACCAATCGAGGCGTCGTTTGGCATTTACCGGCGTGATGTGTGGCTTATGAGCACCGCTCGACCATGAAATCCAAGTTTTCTCACCTCCCGCCCAACTGTCATAGTACTCGCAGTGGATCCTGATGCAGTTTGGAATTCCTGTCTAATGGTCTGGATAGATGTCTGCCTATCACGTCGGAAACAGTCGACCCAGGGATGTTTAGCAGTGTGCAAATCTCGCGTACAGACGTACGACACAAGTGACACCCAGTCACCTGTCCACGTTCGAAGTCCGCGAGTTCGAAGGAGCGCCCCATTCTGCTCTCTCACGATTTCTACTGAGGTTGAGGGTGATTCAGAAGATTGCGTGCAAATTGAAGAAGCTGACAGGTAAGACGAAGTACACTCCTGGAAATGGAAAAAAGAACACATTGACACCGGTGTGTCAGACCCACCATACTTGCTCCGGACACTGCGAGAGGGCTGTACAAGCAATGATCACACGCACGGCACAGCGGACACACCAGGAACCGCGGAATGGCGCTAGCTGCGCAGCATTTGTGCACCGCCGCCGTCAGTGTCAGCCAGTTTGCCGTGGCATACGGAACTCCATCGCAGTCTTTAACACTGGTAGCATGCCGCGACAGCGTGGACGTGAACCGTATGTGCAGTTGACGGACTTTGAGCGAGGGCGTATAGTGGGCATGCGGGAGGCCGGGTGGACGTACCGCCGAATTGCTCAACACGTGTGGCGTGAGGTCTCCACAGTACATCGATGTTGTCGCCAGTGGTCGGCGGAAGGTGCACGTGCCCGTCGACCTGGGACCGGACCGCAGCGACGCACGGATGCACGCCAAGACCGTAGGATCCTACGCAGTGCCGTAGGGGACCGCACCGCCACTTCCCAGCAAATTAGGGACACTGTTGCTCCTGGGGTATCGGCGAGGACCATTCGTAACCGTCTCCATGAAGCTGGGCTACGGTCCCGCACACCGTTAGTCCGTCTTCCGCTCACGCCCCAACATCGTGCAGCACGGCTCCAGTGGTGTCGCGACAGGCGTGAATGGAGGGACGAATGGAGACGTGTCGTCTTCAGCGATGAGAGTCGCTTCTGCCTTGGTGCCAATGATGGTCGTATGCGTGTTTGGCGCCGTGCAGGTGAGCGCCACAATCAGGACTGCATACGACCGAGGCACACAGGGCCAACACCCGGCATCATGGTGTGGGGAGCGATCTCTTACACTGGCCGTACACCACTGGTGATCGTCGAGGGGACACTGAATAGTGCACGGTACATCCAAACCGTCATCGAACCCATCGTTCTACCATTCCTAGACCGGCAAGGGAACTTGCTGTTCCAACAGGACAATGCACGTCCGCATGTATCCCGTACCACCCAACGTGCTCTAGAAGGTGTAAGTCAACTACCCTGGCCAGCAAGATCTCCGGATCTGTGCCCCATTGAGCATGTTTGGGACTGGATGAAGCGTCGTCTCACGCGGTCTGCACGTCCAGCACGAACGCTGGTCCAACAGAGGCACCAGGTGGAAATAGTATGGCAAGCCGTTCCACAGGACTACCTCCAGCATCTCTACGATCGTCTCCATGGGAGAATAGCAGCCTGCATTGCTGCGAAAGGTGGATATACACTGTACTAGTGCCGACATTGTGCATGTGCATGTGCATGTGCCTGCGGTTCTGTCTGTGTGATCATGTGATGTATCTGACCCCAGGAATGTGTCAATAAAGTTTCCCCTTCCTGGGACAATGAATTCACGGTGTTCTTATTTCAATTTCCAGGAGTGTATAACAAGTTTACAACAGGAACGTATTGTCTTGGAAGCATCCCTGAACCAGTGAAAACTTTGCAGTTTCAGGAACAACAAGGAGAACAATCTTTGAGCAACGATAATCTATAAGACAAAAGCCGGCCGGAGTGGCCGAGCGGTTCTAGGCGCTGCAGTCTGGAACCGCGCGACCGCTACGGTCGCAGGTTCGAATTCTGCCTCGGGCATGGATGTGTGTGATGTCCTTAGGTTAGTTAGGTTTAAGTAGTTCTAAGTTACAGGAGACTGATGACCTCAGAAGTTAAGTCCCATAGTGCTCAGAGCCATCTGAACCATTTATAAGACTGGCGTTGCTGCGACGGGGTCCCGGGTTCGATTCCCACTTGGGTTGGGTATTTTGTCTGCCTGGCGACTGGGTGTTTGTGTTGTCCTCAACATTTCAACATCATCATTCGTGACACTGGCTAGATTGGACTGCGGAAAAAAATTGGAGTGTGTAAAAATTTGGACATTGTGCGGGTGCTGAAGGCCGCGCAGTTGAGCGCCCCACAAACCAAACATCATCATCATCATCATCATCATCGCTGTGAGTCAGCATTATGACAATAGAATTAGCGAGCCCGCCAGTGGCGTCTCAGGCTCAAATGCAGCGTTTTAGCGGGCTTTCAAAATATTTGAATTTCATTTTCGTTTTTATAAATACTGAAATTCAAGAGGAAAAAAAGCATGTTATGAGCATAAGATAACGTAACTGGCCATTTAAAACAGTTTTGGGAAAACAGTCAAATACCCCATTGTAATTTCTTCGACAGAATGGTGATGTGCTTTTCCAGCATGACAATGCACGTCCACATACTGCTGCTGCGGCACGAAATGCTCCTCGCGGTGCGTAACAGTTTCCTTCACCAGCAAGATCAGTAGATCTCTCTCGTATGGAGAATGATGCCATGCGAACTTACTCGCTCTCTGGAGCGTGAAGAGCCATTGAGGAAGTGGAACAAGAGGTCCAAGTTGCTTGGGACCATCTATTGTCGGCTGCCTTAAGGCATCTCTTTCACAGTTCACGTGCCAGAATATACTGCGTTGCCGCCAGAGTGGGGTACGCTGTGTGTATTGATGCGACTCTTTGGCCACCCTTTGCTGTGACGTGTGTATTTTATTTGGTCTGAATTTCTTATCGTACGCTCCTCCAGTGACGAATTACCTGTCACCCCATTTTTCAGTAAAATGACCTTTCCATTGTGGGTCTTGCATTTTTCTTCCGGTACTGTATAGCTCGAAACATAATTAAACTTGCCCGCCTAGCTAGCAGCGCGGTCTAACGCGCCTGTGGATGGTTTTTAGGCGGTTTTCCATCTGCCTCGGCGAATGCCAGCTGGTTCCCCTTATTCCGCCTCACTTACACTGTGTCGGCGATTGCTGTGCAAGCGCTATCTCCATGTATGCATACACCATAATTACTCTACCACGCAAACACTTGAGGTTACACTCGTCTAGTTTGAGACTTTCCCCGGTGGGGGGGGAGGGGAGGCGGGGGGGGGGGGGGGCGTGGTGTCTACTGGGTGCCGAACCGCACACAATTACCCTGGGTTCAGGGTGGGGTGGCGGTGGGATAGATATGGCCTGTTGTTCTGAACAGCTGAGGGCTATGGCGGGACGAAGCCTCTCTCTCGTTTCTAGGTCCCCAGTTTAATACGCAGCATACACAATAATAAAACAAACAAAATATTTCGAAACTATACACTGATTGGGCAACGGACTTGCCGCAGTGGATACACCGGTTCCCGTCAGATCACCGAAGTTGAGCGCTGTCGGGCGTGGCCGGCGCATGGATGGGTGACCGTCCAGGTCGCCATGCGCTGTTGCCATTTTTCTAGGTGCACTCAGCCTCGTGATGCCAATTGAGGAGCTACTCGACCGAATAGTAGCGCCTCCGGTCAAACAAAACCATCACAACGACTGGGAGAGCGGTGTGCTGACCACACGCCCCTCCTATCCACATCTGCAGCTAAGGATGGCGCGGCGGTCGGACGGTCCCGATGGGCCACTCGTGGCCTGAAGACGGAGTGCTTTACACACTAACTGAAAAAATAATCACAACACCAAGAAGGAGCTGTACGACATTAACGAAAGTTAACCGAGAGCGAAGACTGTCGCGTTCGGCGCATGGCTCTGGTGCACCGACCTGCATCTGCAGCAGCAGCAGCAGCAGTTGGCACCACAGTGACACAACGGACTGTTACAAATCGGCTACTTCAAGGACAGCTATCAGGCATCTTTTTAGCCTCTATTCCACTGACTACAAACCACAGCGATTGCGACGAGTGGTGTCAAACATGATCTCGTTGAGGGCAGTTTGGAGGTCGATTGTGATTTTTGATGAAAGCTGGTTCTGCCTCACGGCCAATGATGGTGGTTACAAGGAACCTACACTCCTGGAAACTGAAATAAGAACACCGTGACTTCATTGTCCCAGGAAGGGGAAACTTTATTGACACATTCCTGGGGTCAGATACATCACATGATCACACTGGCAGAACCACAGGCACATAGACACAGGCAACAGAGCATGCACAATGTCGGCACTAGTACAGTGTATATCCACCTTTCGCAGCAATGCAGGCTGCTATTCTCCCATGGAGACGATCGTAGAGATGCTGGATGTAGTCCTGTGGAACGGCTTGCCATGCCATTTCCACCTGGCGCCTCAGTTGGACCAGCGTTCGTGCTGGACGTGCAGACCGCGTGAGACGATGTTTCATCCAGTCCCAAACATGCTCAATGGGGGACAGATCCGGAGATCTTGCTGGCCAGGGTAGTTGACTTACACCTTCTAGAGCACGTTGGGTGGCACGGGATACATGCGGACGTGCATTGTCCTGTTGGAACAGCAAGTTCCCTTGCCGGTCTAGGAATGGTAGAACGATGGGTTCGATGACGGTTTGGATGTACCGTGCACTATTCAGTGTCCCCTCGACGATCACCAGTGGTGTACGGCCAGTGTAGGAGATCGCTCCCCACACCATGATGCCGGGTGTTGGCCCTGTGTGCCTCGGTCGTATGCAGTCCTGATTGTGGCGCTCACCTGCACGGCGCCAAACACACATACGACCATCATTGGCACCAAGGCAGAAGCGACTCTCATCGCTGAAGACGACACGTCTCCATTCGTCCATTCACGCCTGTCGCGACACCACTGGAGGCGGGCTGCACGATGTTGGGGCGTGAGCGGAAGACGGCCTAACGGTGTGCGGGACCGTAGCCCAGCTTCATGGAGACGGTTGCGAATGGTCCTCGCCGATACCCCAGGAGCAACAGTGTCCCTAATTTGCTGGGAAGTGGCGGTGCGGTCCCCTACGGCTCTGCGTAGGATCCTACGGTCTTGGCGTGCATCCGTGCGTCGCTGCGGTCCGGTCCCAGGTCGACGGGCACGTGCACCTTCCGCCGACCACTGGCGACAACATCGATGTACTGTGGAGACCTCACGCCCCACGTGTTGAGCAATTCGGCGGTACGTCCACCCGGCCTCCCGCATGCCCACTATACGCCCTCGCTCAAAGTCCGTCAACTGCACATACGGTTCACGTCCACGCTGTCGCGGCATGCTACCAGTGTTAAAGACTGCGATGGAGCTCCGTATGCGACGGCAAACTGGCTGACACTGGCGGCGGCGGTGCACAAATGCTGCGCAGCTAGCGCCATTCGACGGACAACACCGCGGTTCCTGGTGTGTCCGCTGTGCCGTGCGTGTGATCATTGCTTGTACAGCCCTCTCGCAGTGTCCGGAGCAAGTATGGTGGGTCTGACACACCGGTGTCAATGTGTTCTTTTTTCCATTTCCAGGAGTGTAGTTAGTATGTAACCAACCTATCTCCGTGGTAGACACACTGGACCTACACCTGGAATTATGGTCTGGGATGCGATTTCGTATGACGAGATCACTCTTCGGGCAATCCCGTACACCCTGACTGCAAATTTGTACATCACTCCCGTGATTCGACCTGTTGTGCTCCTATTCATGAACAATATTCCAGGGAGTATTTTCCAACAGGATAACGCTAGCCCACATAGCGCAGTTGTAACCCAACACGGTCCACAGTGTCGGCATGTTGCCTTGGCCTGCTGAATCATCAGATCTGTCTCCAATCGCGCACGTGTGGGACGTCATCGGAATAGAACTCCAGCATCATCCACAGACAGTATTAACCGTTCCTGTATCGACTGATCGAGTGCAACAGGCACGGAACTCCATCCCACAAACTGACTCAAGAAGAAAGGGAACTACATTCTAAAAGGATGAAGGAGATTTGCAAATCTAATACAATAAAACAATAATCCACCCGCTACATAAAAAGGGAGACAAACAAAATGTCAGTAATTACAGAGGAGTGTCACTTCTGTCAGTGGCATACAAAATATAGTGGTAGATACTTTAGACAAACAACTAGAAGAATATCAGGGTGGTTTTCGAAAGGGAAGATCCTGTGCAGAACAAATTTTTAACTTAAAGTCAATAATTCGCCATAGAATGTTAACCAGCAAACCAATACTAGTGTCATTTATAGATTTCAAGAAAGCATTTGATTGTATAGAAAGAGAAACGATAGATATGGTCATTAGAGAATTTGATGTTAAATCAAAACTAGCAAACATAATTCATGAAATAATAACAGGTACAGTATCTAAAGTCAAATTTATGAGAAGTATCTCAACCTTTTGAAATAAAAACTGGTGTTAGACAAGGTGATAGTTTATCACCTTTACTGTTTAACTGTGTTCTAGAAAAAATTGTAAGGATCTGGAATTCGGAGCTAAAAATTGAACCAATAACTCTGGGAAGGAAAACAAATGGAATGAAGGTAAACTGCTTGGCTTTTGTGGATGATTTCGCAATACTTTCAGAAAACTTGACAGAAGCAGTTACTCAAATAAACATTCTGGAAAAATTAACAAACAGAACTGGTCTTAAAATTTCAGCTGAAAAAACAAAATTCATGACAAATATAAAAAAATGCACCAAAATACATAGAAACACAAGTAGGTAAAATAGAACGAATAAATAAACTTAAATATCTTGGAGAAACTATACAACAGAATGGACTAGAAAAATCAGCACTAGATATAAGAATTAACAAAATGGAAAGAGCATATGGTTTGACCAAAAATATTTACAACAAGAAATGTATATCTAGAAAAACAAAACTAAAGCACTACACCACAGTGGTACGACCAGAATGTTTATATGGATGTGAATGCCTAATGATGAACTATAAGATGGACAAACTAGAAGTACTGGAAAGAAGGATTATTAGAAAAATAATGGGTGCAATGAAAACTGCAGATGGTTGGAAAATAAGAAGTAATGAGGAGATGTACAAAAATATATAGAAAATATCTGAAGTAATGGCCAAACGAAGATTAACCTTTTTTGGTCATCTCTACCGAATGGATGGAAATAGACTAGCAAAACAAATACTCCTATATTTCTGGAAGAAGAAATCGACAATAGCATGGATTACAGAAGTAAGAAAAGATCTTGAAAGAAACAACATCAAAGAATCAGAAATAACAGAAAGAAACCGTTTTAAAAACAAAATACTAAATTTGGAAGGCTTTCAAAGCAGAAGAATTAAAAAGTCGGGAACAACATGGACAGAAGAAAGGAAGAGACTTCATGGGGAGAAAATGAGGAAATACTGGAAAAATAGGAAACAACAACAACAAACGAAGAAGAGGAACTGAAGTTGTTGACGTGATCCTAGTTGGTCAATACGATTGTAAAAAAAAATAAAAAATAAAAAAATTAATAAAAAAAATAGAGTAGCCGAAGTTCATCCTACCGTCCAAAGGGCTTATTCGAAAGAAGAAGAAAAGTCTCTAAGCAGCGATTTATACCTCGCTCCATCCTTGCACAGAAGTTATTCCTTTGGTGCAAGCACCCTTCTACCACGCACTGAATCAACTCGCACAGTATTCCCGTAGAGGCAGTCGTCATGTAGGAATGTTACAACGCCACAATTTGTGGCGCAGTACGAGAATCGAAGACTCTCTCGCCCGCAAGCCGTAAAGTTTATCGCAAGCCAGTAACCTGCAGTGGTATTTGGCGTGTGTGATAGCGCCGTACGTGGGGATCCCACACGCTGCGGCCCCGCCCACGCATGATGCGTCTCTCTCTCTCTATAACTCTGGCAGCTGTCACCTTTCTCTCCCTTCCCCCTCCTCTCCCCCCTACCCATCCCCCCCCCCTGACGTAACAGCTTCCTCTACCACTCGGCGGCCTAGCCACGCGGCGAGCGAAGAACTCATACCGGGACAAACTGCCTGCCGCTACTAACCGCGCCGCAAACATCGCGCCGGGCTCGCTACTACCCGCGTAGCAGACATCGCCCTCGCCTTTAACTGGAGTGGGCGGCCCATTTTCGATGCGTCGGCCTTTTATCCGCCCGGCTTGACATTTTCATCCACAGTGTTTGCCGGCGGCCGCACGTGTTCTCGCACGCGTGCCAACAAAATTACCTCAGTTTGTTCGAGTGGTGCATTAAAAGTACAAAATATGTAGCCATCCATTTATTCTTAAAAACCATCCTCTAAACACGTAACTTCATTTTATCCATTAGACATTAGCTGTTACTGTATTACACAGTTAGTAATTACTATAGTTGATTAATTACTCGCCTATATATTTACAAATGGTGAATTTACCTTTCCTCTCAGAGGATAACTTTCCTCTCCGCCTGTGCAACTGTTAAAACCATTTTCTCAGGAACGGCGTATCAAGTTGAAATTTATGTCACATATTGAGCTCTATGGACCCTTGGCGGCGTAAAAAATAGACGCTTCGAAGTGAATACAGTCAAAAGATACGGTCACTTATGTCACATGTTACCGATGATGGTGCCACTGAAGCGGAGTTACTAAATATAATTTTCTGCACCATCTACATCTACATCCATACTCCGCAAGCCACCTGACGGTGTGTGGCGGAGGGTACCTTGAGTACCTCTATCGGTTCTCCCTTCTATTCCAGTCTCATATTGTTCGTGGAAAGAAGGATTGTCGGTATGCCTCTGTGTGGGCTCTAATCTCTCTGATTTTATCCTCACGGTCTCTTCGCGAGATATACGGACGAGGGAGCAATATACTGCTTGACTCCTCGGTGAAGGTATGTTCTCGAAACTTCAACAAAAGCCCGTACCGAGCTACTGAGCGTCTCTCTTGCAGAGTCTTCCACTGGAGTTTATCTGTCATCTCCGCAACGCTTTCGCACTTACTAAATGATCCTGTAACGAAGCGCGCTGCTCGCTGTTGGATCTTTTGTCTCTTCTATGAACCCTATCTGGTACGGATCCCACACTGCTGAGCAGTATTCAAGCAGTGGGCGAACAAGCGTACTGTAACCTACTTCCTTTGTTTTCGGATTGCATTTCCTTAGGATTCTTCCAATGAATCTCAGTCTGGCATCTGCTTTACCGACTATCAACTTTATATGATCATTCCATTTTAAATCACTCCTAATGCGTACTCCCAGATAATTTATGGAATTAACTGCTTCCAGTTGCTGACCTGCTATTTTGTAGCTAAATGATAAGGGGTCTTTCTTTCTATGCATTCGCAGCATATTACACTTGTCTACATTGAGATTCAATTGCCATTCCCTGCACCATGCGTCATTTCGCTGCAGATCCTCCTGCATTTCAGTACAATTTTCCATTGTTACAACCTCTCGATATACCACAGCATCACCCGCAAAAAGCCTCAGTGAACTTCCGATGTCATCCACAAGGTCATTTATGTATATTGGGAATAGCAAAGGTCCTATGACACTGCCCTGCGGCACACCCGAAATCACTCTTACTTCGGAAGATTTCTCTGCATTGAGAATGACATGCTGCGTTCTGTTATCTAGGAACTCCTCAATCCAATCACACAATTGGTCTGACAGTCCATATGCTGTTACTTCGTTCATTAAACGACTGTGGGGAACAGTATGGAACGCCTTGCGGAAGTCAAGAAACACGGCATCTACCTGTGAACCCGTGTCTATGGCCCTCTGAGTCTCGTGGACGAATAGCGCGAGCTGGGTTTCACACGACCGTCTTTTTCGAAACCCGTGCTGATTCCTACAGAGTAGATTTCTAGTCTCCAGAAAAGTCATTATACTGGAACATAATACGTGTTCCAAAATTCTACAATTGATTGACGTTAGAGATATAGGTCTATAGTTCTGCACATCTGTTCGACGTCCCTTCTTGAAAACGGGGATGACCTGTGCCCTTTCTCCAATCCTTTGGGACGCTGCGCTCTTCTAGAGACGTACGGTACACCGCTGCAGGAAGGGGGGCAAGTTCCTTCGCGCACTCTGTGTAAAATCGAACTGGTATCCCATCAGGTCCAGCGGCCTTTCCTCTTTTGAGCGATTTTAATTTTTTCTCTATCCCTCTGTCGTCTATTTCGATATCTACCATTTTGTCATCTGTGCGACAATCTAGAGAAGGAACTACAGTGCAGTCTTCCTCTGTGAAACAGCTTCCTTTACGAAAGAAGACGAAGTAAATATTGCAGAATTCGAAACCAGAACAGCTGTTACCACGAGTGACATAAAAGTAGGTATCTTAGGTGTTGTGAAACAATTTAAATCACTTAAGGAAGGCAAGTCTTCCGGTCCACGTGGTATACCAGTGAGGTTCCTCTCAGAGTATGCAGACACAATAGCGTCTTCCTTAGCAATCATACACAACCGCTCACTTGACGAAAGGTCTGTTCCTAAAGAATGGAAAGTAGCACAGGTCACACAAATATTCAAGAAGGTAAATAGGAGAAACGTATTGAAGTACAGACCCATATCACTGACGTCAGTTTGCAGTAGGATTCTGGGACATATACTGTACTCGAACATTATGAATCACCTTGAAGAAAATGACTTATTGATACATAACCAACACGAATTCAGAAAATATCGTTCTTGGGCAACACAGTACTTTATTCCCGTGAAGTAATGAGTGCTGTCGACAAGGGATCTCAGATCGAAACTATATTCATAGATTTCGAGAAGGCTTTTGATACCGCCCCTCACAAGCGACTATTAATCAAATTGCGTGCATATGGAGTATTGTCTTAGTTGTGTGACTGGATTCGTGATTTCCTCTCAGAGAGGTCACAGTTCGTAGTGATAGACGGTAAATCATCGAGTAGAACAGAAGTGATATCTGGCGTTCCGCAAGGTAGTGTCATAGGTCCTCTGCTGTTCCTGATTTACATAAATGATCTAGGTGATAATCTGAGCAGCCCCCTTAGATTGTTTGCAGATGACGCTGTAGTTTACCGTCTAGTAAAATCATCAGACGATCAATTCCAATTACAAAATGATCTAGAGAGAATTTCTGCGTGGTGCGAAAAGTGGCAATTGGCACTAAACAAAGAATAGTGCGAGGTCATCCACATGGGTATTAAAAGATATCCAATTAATTTTGAGTATATGATAAATTGCACAAATCTAACGGCTGTCAATTCGACTAAATACCTAGGAATTAGAATTACGAGCAACTTAAATTGGAAAGACCCCATAGGTAATATTGTGGGAAAGGCGAAACAAAGACTGCGCTTTGTTGGCAGAATACTTAGAAGATGCGAGAAACCCACTAAAGAGACAGCCTACATTACGCTTGTCCGTCCTCTGCTGGAATATTGCTGCGCGGCGTGGGATCCTTACCAGGTAGGATTGACGGAGGACATCGAAGAAGTGCAAAGAAGAGCAGCTCGTTTCTTGTTATCGCGCAACAGGGGTGAGAGTGTCACTGATATGATACGCGAGTCGGGGTGGCAGTCACTGAAACAAAGGCGGTTTTCTTTGCGTCGAGATCTATTTACGAAATTTTAATCACCATCTTTCTCTTCCGAATGCGTAAATATTTTGTTGACACCCATCTACGTAGGGAGAAATGGTCATCATAATAAAGTAAGAGAAATCAGAGCTCCAATGGAAAGAGTTAGGTGTTCCTTTTTCCCACGCGCCATTCGAGAGTGGAATACTAGAGAAGTAGTATGAAAATGTGAATTGCAGAGTAACCATGTAGATGTAGATGTAAATACTTTGACACTCGCAAACTTAGGCATCAAAAGCTATAGGGTACTTCAAATTCACCCAGAATAATAAAATTGGTAGGAAGCAGGGTTTCACAGTACAACTAAAGGAAAAAATCCGAAAATGGCTAATTAGTATTTACATCACAGGAAAGAAAAATCTAATTTGTTGCCTGACTGTTTGCCTGTCCATCAGTTAAACCTGTTTTTCTAAGGTACAGGTAAACGTAATTCGTTGTGGGCACCGATACCATATGCATTGTTCCATTGAACTCCCTGTTGTGTGCTGGTCGGGTGGAGTGGAAGTTATCCTGTCGCTTGCTCCGTTGGCTGTCTGTCGGTTGGGTTGTCGTCGGATTGAGAATTTGTTGGGCCGACTACCGGTCGCCCGCAGCTGATAGTGTGGCAGAATAACTGTAAAAAGTTATTTGGGGTCATCTGAGTGCACGTTTTAAAGGTAAACTTGTATGTGTATTAAATTTAGTCAATACAATATTTACGCCCGCATCTCGTGGTCGTGCGGTAGCGTTCTCGCTTCCCACGTCCGGGTTCCCGGGTTCGATTCCCGGCGGGGGTCAGGGATTTTCTCTGCCTCGAGATGGCTGGGTGTTGTGTGATGTCCTTAGGTTAGTTAGGTTTAAGTAGTTCTAAGTTCCAGGGGACTGATGACCATAGATGTTAAGTCCCATAGTGCTCAGAGCCATTGGAACCATTTGACTACCGGTCTCACCTAAGCGAGCGTTAGTGTTTGAATGCCAGGCCGACCCTTGAAAACTTCTGAGAGCCGTTTGGTGTGCCGCCTTTTCTTATTTGTTGTTGTTTGTTTATGTATGGCTTCTAGCCGATTTTAAATTAACGTTGTTTTGCCCTTAAGGCGTGAGATTGTCTGGGCCTTCAGCCTAATTAAGAGAAATGTTTTAAGATGAGGCCATCTGCCTTTTTAAAATACAAATTCTTGTTTTTGAGTCTTCTTCAACTGGTTTTAAATTAAAGTTGGGGAATTACGTTCTAAAATTAATGTTTGGCTTGCTCTGTTTTTAATGTTTTCTTTACTCTTTTAATGTTTGTCAAATGAGTAAAGTAGTATGTTCGAGTGCAACTGACAGCCACTCATTTTGGCCCCTTTCCACAAATTAAACTATCTGTCCTCTACTGCAAGTATAGCAGGGGATCTCAGTTTAAGTTAGATATACTATGAAACGTCCCCTTAGAACAATTTATACAAGACTGTGCTTAAACTGACACACAATATTTTTAGCGCAACGCAATCTGACTTTCAATAATCCCTACAAAACAATGGCCCTGACTAACTTTAAACTACCTTTCAGAAATCACTTACCTCACAAAAATCTTCATTACTCGAACTACTGCAATACAGCGAGCGCCACTACTGCCAGCTAAATAAAAGATTCAAACTACAGAAGGCACTAACTACTGATAGGGATAGTTAGCAAATGAAAGATATTAATAGAGAACAAACAATGTATTTACCTTAATAGTCATAATATATATAGCAGCTCATAATATCCAGTATAACAAATTTCAAAACTCCGCCATCTCTCTCCCCACATCCACCACTGCTGGCGGCTCACCTCCAACTGCGCAACGCTACGCGCTGTTCACATCCAGCTGCCGCTGCCCAACACTACAATGGCAGACAACAATGCAAACTAGCCACAGGCTGCACACAGCACAGCCAGTGATTTTCATACAGAGCGCTACGTAACGTTGCCAATAAGAAAATATAAACAGCCTACTTACAATACGAGTAGCAGTGTGTAAGCATAGGGACCTCAGCAGTTTGGTCCCATAGAAACTCACCACCAACCTCTTGCTGCATCAACAACCGCCTCTTCATCCACATACTACTTCCCGCGGAGTGCATCGTTCATTGGGCCAAACAGGTGGAAGTTGGAAGGTGCGAGATCCGTGCTGTAGGCTGAATGAGGAAGCACAGTCCGTTGAAGTTTTGTGAGCTCCTCTCAGGTGCACAGTCTTATTTGGGACCTTGAGTTGTCATGGAGAAGAAGTTCGGTAACAAGTTTTGGTGCGTTCAACACTCTGAAGTCGTTTCTTCAGTTTCCTGATAGTTGCAGAATACACGTCAGAGTTGATAGTTCCACCATGACGAAGCCGTCGAACAGAATAACCTCCTGATAGTCTCAGAAGACAGTCTCCATAACTTTATCGGCTGAGTGTGAGGCTTTGGACCTTTTATTCGGAGGAGAGGTGGTGTGGCACAACTTCAGACATAGCCGTTTTGTTTCCTGTTCGAAGTGATGAATCGGTGTTTCATCACCCGTGACGACGCTTGACAATAAACAGTCACGATCAGGTTCGTAACGCGCAAGCAGTTCTGTACGGATGGTCTTTCATTGGTCTTTATGTTCTTCTGTTAGGCTGCGTGGAGCCCAACTTGGACACAGCAGTAGAGACGTCCAGTCGAGCAGCGAGGTGTTGGATTGCGATCCGTGGATCACCTCGAATGAGAGTGTCCACACGTTGCAAGACTGCAGGAGTCACAAGTGTGTGCTGCTGTCACCACACGCGGTAGGTCAGATAGGTTTGCGTGTTGCGTTGATGATAAACGCCTTGCCCAACGACTCACCGTGCTTTTGTTCACTGCCATATTGTTTCCTTCTCCTGTGACCACACAGTGAAAATTAAAAGGATTTCAGCAAGCACAGGCGAAAAGGGAATTCCTGGCCAAGATAAGTTTATTAGTAGCGAACACAGGCCTTCATTTGAGAAAGAAATTTCTGCCAATGTACACTATGTGGTCAAAAGTTTCCGGACGTCTGGCTGAAAATGACTTAGAAGTGAGGGTGAGACTTTGGACTTCTTATTCGGTGGAGATGCGGTGTGGCGCAACTCCAGATATTGCCGTTTTGTTTCCTGTTCGAAGTAATGAACCTGTGTTTCATCACCCGTGACGATGTTTGTCAATAAATGGTCACGATCACGTTCGTAAAGCGCAGTCAGTTCTGTACAGATGGTCTTTCGTTGCTCTTTATGATCCTCTATTAGGCTGCGTGGAACCCAACTGGCACACACCTTTGAGTACCCCAACTGGTGGACGATTGTCTCAGCACTACCGATAGAGACGTCCAGTCGAGCAGCGAGGTGTTAGATTGCAATCTGTGGATCACCTCGAATGAGAGTGTCCGCACATTGCAACACTGTAAGAGTCACAGGTGTGTGCCGCCGTCCAGCACGCGGTAGGTCAGATAGGGTTGCGTGTTGCGATCATGATAGACGCCTTGCCCAACGACTCACCCTGCTTTTGTTCACTGCCAGGTCTCCGTAAACATTCAGCAAGCCCCTATGAATATCTACGATGCTCTGGTTTTCTGCCAAAAGGAACTCAGTGACAGATTTCAGATGCCGTTTTGAAACCACATATACCGCTACGACCAATGGGAACTTGATGAAATTATATGGGTTGCACCGGGAATGTCCCACGATGTCCGCCAACAAATTCCACATTTTTTGAACCGAAAATGTCTGACAGGAAAATGGGTTGCATTATTGAACGCTCCTCGTAGAAGCTTGGATATAGATTTTATTGAAATTATACTACTGGCCACACCACGAAGATGACGTGCTACACACGCGAAATTTAACCGACAGGAAGAAGATGCTGTGATATGCAAATGATTAGCTTTTCAGAGCATTCACACAAGGTTGGCGCTGGTGGCGACACCTACAACGTGCTCACATGAGCAAAGTTTCCAACCGATTTCTCATACATAAATAGCAGTTCACCGGCGTTGCCTGGTGAATCGTTGTGATGCCTCGTGTAAGGAGGAGAAATGCGTACCATCACGTTTCCGACTTCGATAAAGGTCGGATGATTGCGGTTTATCGTATCGCGACTTCGCTGCTCGCGTTGGTCGAGATCCAATGACTGTTAGCAGAATATGGAATCGGTGGCTTCAGGAGGGTAATACGGAACGCCGTGCTGGATCCCAACGGCCTCGTATCACTAGCAGTCGAGATGACAGGCATCTTATCCGCACGGCTGTAACGGATCGTGCAGCCACGTCTCGATCTCTGAGTCAACAGATGGGGACGTTTGCAAGACAACAACCATTTGCACGAACAGTTCGACGACGTTTGCAGCAGCGCGGACTATCGGCTCAGAGACCGTGGCTGCGGTTATCCTTGACGCTGCATCACAGACAGGAGCGCCTGCGATGGTGTATTCAACGACGAACCTGGGTGCACGAATGGCAAAACGTTATTTTTTCGGATGCATTCAGGTTCTGTTTACAGCATCATGATGGTCGCATCCGTGTTTGGCGTCATTGTGGTGAACGCACATTGGAAGCGTGTATTCGTCATCGCCATACTGGCGTATCACCCGGCGTGATGGTATGGGGTGCCATCGGCTACACGTCTCGGTCACCTCTTGTTCGGATTGACGGCACTTTGAACAGTGCACGTTACATTTCAGGTGTATTACGACCTGTGGCTCTACCCTTCATTCGATCCCTGCGAAACCGTGCATTTCAGTAGGATAATGCAGGATCGCATGTTGCAGGTCCTGTACGGGCCTTTCTGGATACAGAAAATGTTCGACTGCTGCCCTGGCCAGCACATTCTCCAGATCTGTCACCAACTGAAAACGCCTGGTAAAAGGTGGCCGAGCAACTGGTTCGTCACAATACGCCAGTCACTACTCTTGATGAACTGTGGTATCGTGTTGAAGCTGCATGGGCAGCTGTACCTGTACACGCCATCCAAGCTCTGTTTGACTGAATGCCCAGGCCTATCAATACCGTTATTACGGCCAGAGATGGTTGTTCTGCGCTACGGTCGCTGGTTCGAATCCTGCCACGGGCAGATGTGTGTGATGTCCTTAGGTTAGTTCGGTTTAAGTAGTTCTAAGTTCTAAGGGACTCACGACCTCAGATGTTAAGTCCCATGCTCAGAGCCATTTGAACCATTTTTTGGTTGTTCTGGGTACTGATTTCTCAGGATCTATGCACCCAAATTGCGTGAAAATGCGATCACATGTCAGTTCTAGTATAATATATTTGTCCAATGAATACCCGTTTATCACCTGGTTTTCTTCTTGGTGTAGCACAGTAGTGTATATGGGTTGCACTGTGAATATCCCACGATATTCCCCAACAAATTCCACATTTTTTGAACCGCAAATGTCTGACAAGAAAATTGGTTGCATTATTGAACGCTCCTCGTCGAAGCTTGGATATAGATTTATATGAAATTAGGGAGCAGCAAATTTTTGGGCAGCTGATAAAATAAGCGAGATTCGTTGGCGGTTCTGAAGAAGGCAAGAGGCCATCAGATTGCCGGCTAAATGAGTTTCGTCCCTTTATTTTTTTCCCCCTCTGTTCTTTGCGGCCAGAGCTAATTGCCGAGTTATCCACAACGCCGAGCTGTCCGCTGCGCCGTAATTGCAAACATAATTACGAAATATGAAACTGAGAGTCGTCAGGCGCTGTCTAGCTGTAATTAATTTTTTTTTCCCCCAAGCTTGGAAACTGTATAAACGATCGACTGCGGAACAATGCTGAAGAGGGAAAAGGCTGTTCTTCTGATGTGTCTGAGGTGAAACGGTGTACTAGACATCTATGATACTGTAAACTGTCTAGACAGGGTGTCTCAAACGTACTCCGATCCCTGTTTTCCCCTACAATTTTTACCCTCTACGGGTCCCTCTAGTATGAAAGACGTCATTCCTTGACGCCGAAACACATGTCCTGTCATGTAGTCCCTTTTCCTTGTCTGCGTTTTCGTTATCTCTCGTTTTCAGTGCTTCGGAGAACCTCCTCATTTCTTACCTTATCAGTCCACCTAATTTCAGCATCGCTCTATAACACCAAACGCCGGATGTTTCAGTTGTCTACTTTTCCTGTTTTCCCACAGTGCACGATTCACTACCATACAACACTGTATTACAAACGTATATTCCCAGAAATTTTTTCTCGGAATTGAAGTCAATGGGCTGAAAATATTACGAGGGTGAGTTAAATGAAAACCTTAAATTTGTAATAACAAATCGAAATTTCGCGCCGTTATCCTGTGAGTTGGTAAGCGTGCTACAAACAGCGTGCAGAATGGCCTGTAGGTGGCAGCATAGTGCAGATGCACACATACCGTCGCAGTGTCAGTATAAAGATGGCCGCCCCACTTGCGACTCGCACCAGGCAAGAACAGCGTTCTGTTATTCCGCTTTCACGTAGTGAAGGTGTGAAACCTACTGAAATTCATCGACGAATGAAGGTTCAGTACGTTGATGCATGTTTGTCACAGCAGCAAGTCTACGAATGGAGTAGGAAGTTCGCAAATGGTGTGACTTCAGTGGAAGATGCTCCTCGTCCAGGTCAGGCACAACGAGTTGTGACTCCACAGAGCATTGCAGCAGTTGAAGACACAGTGAAGGAAAACCGCCGAGTGACACTGAATGACATTGCAGCATGTTTACTGATTAGTCACGGGTCAGCACACCACATTGTGCACGATGTGCTCCAGTTTCACAAAGTGTCTGCAAGATGGGTGCCACGGCAGCTGACTCCTGAAATGGGAGAACGACGTGTTGATGCTTGTGAAGAACTTCTTCGGCGCTTTGAACGAGAAGGTGATGGCTTCCTTGCAAGAATCGTTACTGGGGACGAAACCTGGGTTCCCTTCCATCGACCGGAAACGAAGAGGGCGAGCAAGGAACAGCGCCATTGCTCATCACCAAACCCAAAGAACTTTCGAACAGAACCATCAGCAAAGAAGGTTATTGCTGACACCTTTGGGACAAAAAAGGCGTCATTTTGAAGCATTACGTTCCTATAGGGACCACTGTCACCAGTGCATCGTACACAGATCTCCCAAAAAAATCATCTGTGGCCTGCAATCAAATCAAAGCGACGTGGATTGCTGTCAGCAGGTGTCCTTTTGCAACGTGACAATGCAAGGCCCCACACTGCCCGTACAACAGTTGCAACAATCACAGACCTGCATTTTGAGTGTCTTCCTCATCCACCATACTCACCAGACCTTGCCCCCAAGTGATTTCCATATGTCTGGACCACTCAAAGACGCAATGGGAGGAAAGAAGTTCCGATCTGATGAAGAGGTACGCCACGCGGTGCATGAGTGGTTGCGCGTACTACCAAAGGAAGTTTTTTATAAAGAAATTTATGCACTTTGTAAGCGCTGGATGACTTGCATTGAGCGTGGGGTACATTATGTTAAAAAGTGACTCACCCTCGTAGATTATTTTTGGCTAATAATTCCTTTTTGCGTATGTTGGTCTGCTCTTGATGTTCTATTTGCTTCGCCCATCATGTGTTTCTGTTTTCCAAGGTAACAATATTCCTTAAGTTCGTCTGCTCCCTAACTTGACATGTTTATCACTAATTTCAGTGCTTCAGTACCCTTCATCACTTGCGTCTTTCTTTGATTCACTCCCAATCCATATTCTGTTCATTTCAGTAGTAATTCGTCGTCACTTTCAATACCATCAGCGAATCTTACCATTGATATCCTTTCAAACTCGAGTTTTTAAACAGAGTCCTGACCTAACCTTTATTTCCATCATTGTTTCTTAACTGTAGGCGCTGTACAGTAAGGGCAGAAGTCTGTACCGGTGTGCTACACTCTTCTTAATCCGTTCTTAGGCTTTTATTTGTATTTTTTTCCTCTTGGTTCTTCAACACATTGTACCAGGGGCGTTCAGTAAGTAATGAAGCGTTTTTTTTTTGTCGTGGAATTTCGATTGAAACAATACGTTATTTGTTGGGGTATGTCTTGGAAGTTTTTCGGTTCAGACGTGCGTAGCAAGCAGAGTGCTGTCATTGCGTTTCTGTCGGCGGAAAACCAGAGCATCGCAGATATTCATAGGCGCTTGCAGAATGTCTACAGAGACCTGTCAGTGAACAAAAGCACGGTGAGCCGTTGGGCGAAGCGTTCGTCATCATTGCAACGAGGTTGCGCAAACCTGTCCATTTCCCGCGTGCTGGCTGGCTGTGACTCCTGCAATGTTGGAACGTGCGGACACTCTCATTGGGGGCGTTCGACAGATCACAATCAGACACCTCGCTGCTCAACGTGACGTTGACACGCTCGTCCACAAGTTGGTGTACTCGGAGATGTGCGCCCGCTGGTTTCCTCGCCGGCTAACAGAAGGCCATAAGGAGCTACAAAAGTGGAAACTAACTTCCCTTTCTCCACGATACAGTGTTTTTTTTTGTTTATAATATGGGTGTGTAGATTCGTTGTAGCGTCAGTGTGGTGTCTTCTATACTGTGTGTATGGCGTGTGGGTAAGAGTCACTGAACAATAGGTGTGAGCACACTTGTGCTGTTAATAACATATCAGAAATTCTTCCAATCCATATGTGGCATACAGCAAACCACTGCTTAACAGTATTGGTTAAAAACAGTCTTGGTTGCAGTTATAGTTTTTTTTTTATTTTTCAACGACGCGTTTCGCCTTATTTAGGCATCTTCAGGTTATCTTTCGTAGATGGACGCGAGAGGCACCAGGATCTGCATAACGCGTTCCCGTTCACAGGAGCGAGTAACAAAGTAAGATGGGGGCTCAGGTAGTAAGCATAATGCCAAAAGATAACCTGAAGATGCCTATACAAGGCGAAATGCGTCGTTGAAAAATAAAAAAAAATAAAATTGCAACCAAGACTGTTTTTAACCAATAACACATCAGGCTACAACATATTGACTACAATTTCATTTCACAAGCAAGAAATCTTATCTTTCATATTGTTAAGGCTTCCTATATTGAAGTTCCTGGTACATAGTCATCTCTGGAGTGTTTGTGTGGACGTAAAATAAATTAGGAACAGAACAGTGTGAAGCATCTTGATCGTTTACTTGTAAAAATATCTCAGGGGAGTAATGGAATGTTTTCAACATGAATAATGAATCATTCTTTCGTAGGTTTGCGTGAAGAAACACTTTTTGCGTTGTACACTTATTATTAATTCAAAACAGAGAACTTTCTTATCTGTGAAAAATCACGTCACATGAACAAAACATGGCTGTGAAGCGCCAACCACGAGAATTTGTTTTGATATCGATAGCACTCTTTTTGCAAAATGAATGAAACTAATTTGACTTTAGTCTGTTTATTCGAGAAATTAATTGCAACCAATCTCCCATCGGTTCAACGCCATATGTTATTGGAATCACTTGAAAAACAATCTGCCCTCTTGCAAATGGCGGCCAACAATGCTAATTACAAATCGCGCTGCAGCGCACGTTATTAATCTCTGAAACATGAACATTTAATTTTTCATACACGTAGGGATGCTAATTTTACTGAAATTAAGTGGTTTGGTTATCAGTGGCAGCGTGAATTTACCTACGTATTTACATACGTATCCATCCACGACTTTTTCGTAGGAATATTCGATCCAGGGTAAAAAGTTAGTGAACATGTTTTGTAAGTTATAGATTGCAGCGATCAATCGTCCTTTTTAAATTTTATTGTGCTGATCTAGATTTCGGCTAGAAGCTAGCCATTCTCAATGCTAAGAATACAAGAAGTACATAGTTAGATGATGTCATAAAAAGTTGCAAGTTAATCATATGGTTGGTATATTACTTATCACTATTATTTTTTTATTGCTCAGTTCATGTAATTCCCCGTTGGTCGGGCTTCATTCACAGTTCAATGAATACTACTGTTTACGGAAGGCATGCTGTATGTAGAACACATCGGTTGGTTACATGGCGCCATCTACGTGAAATACGTATATAAACTTCAAGGGAAGTAAACCACTTCAAATTTGCATGCGAATTATATAAAATGAAACATAAGTCAAATTTTTACATTGTCGTCCGACATATTTCATATTTGCCAGCAAGTAATAATTTTTTTTTTCGTGTTCACTCCTTGTGAGTCCGTTATCATTATTAAAACATTTAATTACGTCAGGTGGGAAAAACTTTTTTAAAAAAAAGAATAGTGGTATGCAATATACAAACCATATGAGTTAAGCTAGTACTTGTAACCTTTTATGACATCATCTAACTATGTACTTCTTGTATTCTTAGCATTGAGAATGGCTAGCTTCTGCCCGAAATCTAGATCTGCAGAGAAAAATTTTAAAAAAGGACGACTGATCGTTGCAATCTATAATACAGGGTGGTCCATTGATCGTGACTGGGCCAAATATCTCACGAAATAAGCGTCAAACGAAAAAAACTACAAAGAACGGAACTCGTCTACCTTGAAGGGGGAAACCAGGTGGCGCTATGGTTGGCCCGCTAGATGGCGCTACCATAGGTCAAACGGTTATCAACTGCGTTTTTTTTAAAATAGGAACCCCCATTTTTTATTACATATTCGTGTAGTACGTAAAGAAATATCAATGTTTTAGTTGGACCACTTTTTTCGCTTTGTGATAGATTGCGCTGTGATAGTCACAAACATGTGGCTCACAATTTTAGACGAACAGTTGGTAACAGGTAGGATTTTTAAATTAAAATACAGAACGTAGGTATGTTTGAACATTTTATTTCGGTTGTTCCAATGTGATACATGTACCTTTGAGAAAATATCATTTCTGACAACGCATGCTGTTACAGCGTGATTACCTGTAAGTACCACATTAATGCAATAAATGCTCAAAATGATGTCCGTCAACCTCAATGCATTTGGCAATACGTGTAACGACATTCCTTTCAACAGCGAGTAGTTCGCCTTCCGTAATGTTCGAACGTGCATTGACAATGCGCTGACGTATGTTGTCAGGCGTTGTCGGTGAATCACGATACCAATTATCCTTCAACTTTCCCCACAGAAAGAAATCCCGGGACGTCAGATCCGGTGAACGTGCGGGCCACGGTATGGTGCTTCGACGACCAATCCACCTGTCATGAAATATGCTGTTCAATACCGCTTCAACCGCACGCGAACTATGTGCCGGACATCCACCATGTTGGAAGTACATCGCCATTCTGTCATGCTTCTTTTAGTAACATCGGTAGAACATTACGTAGGAAGTAAGCATACATTGCACCATTTAGATTGCCATCGATAAAATGGGGGCCAATTATCCTTCCTCCCATAATGCCGCACCATATATTAACCCGCCAAGGTCGCTGATGTTCGACTTGTCGCAGCCATCGTGGATTTTCCGTTGCCCAATAGTGCATATTATGCCGGTTTACGTTACCGCTGTTGGTGAATGACACTTCGTCGCTAAATAGAACGCATGCAAAAAATCTGTCATCGTCTCGTAATTTCTCTTGTGCCCAGTGGCAGAACTGTACACGACGTTCAAAGTCGTCGCCATGCAACTCCTGGTGCATAGAAATATGGTACGGGTGCAATCGGTGTTGATGTAGCATTCTCAACACCGATGTTTTCGAGATTCCCGATTCTCGCGCAATTGATGTGCGGATTAGCCGCGACAACAGCTGAAACACCTTCTTGGGCATCATCATTTGCTGCAGGTCGTGGTTGACGTTTCACATGTGGCTCAACACTTCCTGTTTCCTTAAACAACTGAACTATCCGGCGAACGGTCCGGACACTTGGATGATGTCGTCCAGGATGCCGAGCAGCATACATAACACACGCCCGTTGGGCATTTTGAACACAATAATGATACATCAACACGATATCGACCTTTTCCGCAATTGGTAAACGGTCCATTTTAACACGGGCAATGTATCACGAAGCAAATACCGTCCGCACTGGAGGAATGTTACGTGATACCATGTACTTACACGTTTGCGACTATTACAGCGCCATCTATCACAAAGCGAAAAAAGTGGTCCAACTAAAACATTCTTATTTCTTTACGTACTACACGAATATGTAATAAAAATGGGGGTTCCTGTTTAAAAAAACGCAGTTGATACCCGTTTGACCTATGGCAGTGCCATCTAGCGGGCCAACCATACCGCCATTGGTTTCCCCCTTCAAGACAGACGAGTTTGGTTCTTTGTAGTTTTTCGTTTGATGCTTATTTCGTGAGATATTTGGCCCGGTCACGATCAATGAACCACCCTGTATAACAGTCGCTGAGTGCAACAGCTTTCTGAATGGAAGGTAACCTGATAGTGGACATGTATTTCTGTTGCTTTCGTTGTACTCAGTATCTTTACTACAAAACTCAGATTATCATGCAATATCGATACTGCTTTTCGTATACATCACAGTGAGATAATTAATATTTTTACGTACAGAACAACAGTTCATCTTCATTACTTAAAATTTCAGGCTGAGAGGCCGTGGTCGATCTGTAAAACTTCTTCTACCTAACGTTTCGTTGCGAAACATGAACTGCAAGGGTCCCATTGCACTTTTCCCTGAGGCACATTTGAAGTTCCTTCTACATCTGCCGATGATTCTCCATCCAAAATACACTCCTGGAAATGGAAAAAAAGAACACATTGACACCGGTGTGTCAGACCCACCATACTTGCTCCGGACACTGCGAGAGGGCTGTACAAGCAATGATCACACGCACGGCACAGCGGACACACCAGGAACCGCGGTGTTGGCCGTCGAATGGCGCTAGCTGCGCAGCATTTGTGCACCGCCGCCGTCAGTGTCAGCCAGTTTGCCGTGGCATACGGAGCTCCATCGCAGTCTTTAACACTGGTAGCATGCCGCGACAGCGTGGACGTGAACCGTATGTGCAGTTGACGGACTTTGAGCGAGGGCGTATAGTGGGCATGCGGGAGGCCGGGTGGACGTACCGCCGAATTGCTCAACACGTGGGGCGTGAGGTCTCCACAGTACATCGATGTTGTCGCCAGTGGTCGGCGGAAGGTGCACGTGCCCGTCGACCTGGGACCGGACCGCAGCGACGCACGGATGCACGCCAAGACCGTAGGATCCTACGCAGTGCCGTAGGGGACCGCACCACCACTTCCCAGCAAATTAGGGGCACTGTTGCTCGTGGGGTATCGGCGAGGACCATTCGCAACCGTCTCCACGAAGCTGGGCTACGGTCCCGCACACCGTTAGGCCGTCTTCCGCTCACGCCCCAACATCGTGCAGCCCGCCCCCAGTGGTGTCGCGACAGGCGTGAATGGAGGGACGAATGGAGACGTGTCGTCTTCAGCGATGAGAGTCGCTTCTGCCTCGGTGCCAATGATGGTCGTATGCGTGTTTGGCGCCGTGCAGGTGAGCGCCACAATCAGGACTGCATACGACCGAGGCACACAGGGCCAACACCCGGCATCACGGTGTGGGGAGCGATCTCCTACACTGGCCGTACACCACTGGTGATCGTCGAGGGGACACTGAATAGTGCACGGTACATCCAAACCGTCATCGAACCCATCGTTCTACCATTCCTAGACCGGCAAGGGAACTTGCTGTTCCAACAGGACAATGCACGTCCGCATGTATCCCGTGCCACCCAACGTGCTCTAGAAGGTGTAAGTCAACTACCCTGGCCAGCAAGATCTCCGGATCTGTCCCCCATTGAGCATGTTTGGGACTGGATGAAGCGTCGTCTCACGCGGTCTGCACGTCCAGCACGAACGCTGGTCCAACTGAGGCGCCAGGTGGAAATGGCATGGCAAGCCGTTCCACAGGACTACATCCAGCATCTCTACGATCGTCTCCATGGGAGAATAGCAGCCTGCATTGCTGCGAAAGGTGCATATACACTGTACTAGTGCCGACATTGTGCATGCTCTGTTGCCTGTGTCTATGTGCCTGTGGTTCTGTCAGTGTGATCGTGTGATGTATCTGACCCCAGGAATGTGTCAATAAAGTTTCCCCTTCCTGGGACAATGAATTCACGGTGTTCTTATTTCAATTTCCAGGAGTGTAGCATTCTGTATACTGTCTACCAGGGGGCCCATTTGATATGAGCACTGGGATGACAGTCATTAACACAAAGAAGTTTCTTACTGTTACCAACTTGCTACTCCATATGTGAAAATATTTTGATGTCCATCTAAATAGAGAGAAATGATCAGCTGTAAAATAACTGGAGCTCACCTTGGATTATAAATGTTCATTTTTTCCATGTACTGTCTGAGAGTGGAATGGTAGAGAAACTGTTGTGGATTGGCAAGACAGCCAACCCACTATGAGAGGAAGCCGAAAGGCACGCGTTTAAGCTCACGCAGGCTTGCGTGAGGTCTGGAACAGGACAAGGAAATGAGACTAGCAAAAAAACCTACGTAGCTGCTGGAATACTTAACTTTAATCCATAATTGGTGAACATCGCTCTTGACGGTACATGTTTTACAGCATCAATAGTAACTGGTAATGGCGCCTTGCTAGGTCGTAGCAAATGACGTAGCTGAAGGCTATGCTAACTATCGTCTCGGCAAAAGAGAGCGTAATTTGTCAGTGAACCATCGCTAGCAAAGTCGGCTGTACAACGGGGGCGAGTGCTAGGAAGTCTCTCTAGACCTGCCGTGTGGCGGCGCTCGGTCTGCAATCACTGATAGTGGCGACACGCGGGTCCGACGTATACTAACGGACCGCGGCCGATTTAAAGGCTACCGCCTAGCAAGTGTGGTGTCTGGCGGTGACACCACAGAAACAGTTTGAAAGTAGTTTGAAGAACCCTCTGCCAAGCACTTAAATACGAATTGCAGAGCAGTGATGTAGGTGTAAGGTTGGTGAAGCAGTTTATCCGGAAAAAATGTGGAATGGATCCTTACTAATTAAAGCAGCAACTGAAATACAATATAAAGTACTCTGTACCTCTACCCAACTCAGATATATGCATGTTGGTATTACTCCCCCCCCCCTCCCCCGCCCTCCAACAAAACCCTTGATATGATCCAGTGACATAGGATATTCTTTTGTGGAGATCTGATGCTCCAGTCCAGTCTAACAAAGAACTTGGAGAACCTATAACATCATGGTGTTTATTTTGTATGACATGTATGGAGAGCCAAAGGAAAGCAGAATGGATATGGGTGCATTCATATTGGCATTTGAAGGTGTAATCTTACCTTCTCATACATCACTATTACATTTTTTCTTAGTGTCTTCATTATTCTCAAAAGCTTAGAGAGGCATAAGATACACAAAAGAAAAATATTTATCTATCTTCATTTTCTCTTGTTGCTGGCTCCAGTTCTTGCATCCAGTGGTACATTCTTGTGGCTGAAATTTTGACTTACTGGGTTCCAGATGACTAAATAACTGAAGTACTATCTGTTGCTATGGTTTTATTTTATCCCATTCTTCTATATCACAGTGACTTCACAATCTCCATTCTTATACAACCATCAATTACAACGTTGATGAAAAGATTAGCAAAATATGTGCATTTCCATCAGAGCATGCCCACCACTACTACATTCTGCCATACTCACAATATTCAGAAGAGTTCACAAAGCAACAGTGTTTACATACATTCTTGACAAATAAAGACAAAAAAAGTAGATGTATTACGTGTTTATTACCTTATGAATAAATAAAAAACTTATTTATTTTAAACTCAGTGCACTAGTATTTGTAAAATGACTCTTTCATATAGTGTTCATTAAAAAATGACGATCATTCCACTTGGGACCTGTGGAATGGTTCGTTAGCTTATTTGTTTTAGTTGCAAATATTTGTCATGTATTGTTGTTTTTCTGACATGTTCCACATCCTGGAGGACCTTCTCACTACGGATCAATTGGAATGAAAGTAGATCTAATCTATTCTAATCTTCCGAGGTGAGTCAACCACTGGCTGCCAGACCCTTTTTTTTCTTTATTGAATTTCGATTCCCCCCGAAGGGGGCGGGCTGGCAGCAGCTTAGTATGCCGCTCTTCAGCCTACAGACTTTGTGAGACTTAGAGTAACATGGCAAAAAGAAATCGTGGAACTTAAAACAAAGAACAGAGGGATGATGATGCTAATAAAATACATAAGAAGCAGACAGGTAAAACAGTAGACAGACACTTAAAAAACACGGCGACAGTCTGGATTCTGTTCGCAAAAGACATAAAATTCACACCTAGCGACAGCATGGTTTCTGTTCGCAACACGAGAAAGACGAACAACACTGAATAGTCACTGGAACACTACACTAAAAAGTTGGCAAATGTCACATACCACAGCCGAGAGCAGGTGGGGGGAACTGGACAGATGATGGGAAAACAAAAAAGGGGGGAAAGGAGAGTAAAAGCGAAGGGGGGAACCGGGAAAGGAGCTGATGGAGGATGAGGACCCATAAGAGGGGTGGGGGGCGGACGCGACAGGGAGTGGGGTAGGCAGAGGAGGGGAATTCAAAAGGACTTGGGGGGGGGAAGAAGGGAGGTAGGGAGAGGTTTAGTGGGGAGAAAACAGGACGGAAGGGGGGGAAGAGGCAGCCCAGGGAAAGGACAGAGCAAAGGAGGGGGAGTGAGGATCAGAGTTGATAGGAGGGATAAATGGAGGGAGAGAGGGCATCGTCCAGGAGGGGGAATTGATGGAAGCCACCTTGGGAAAGGAGATGTAGGGTGTAGAGATGGAGGGTAGGGGGGACACAACGGTGAAGACGTGACAGGGGGCAGGGATGGGAGAGGAGAGGAGCAACCAGGGGGTGAGGGGGTTCCAGACGGCGGGAGGTGTAGAGGATGTGGATATGTTCGAGGAATAGGAGCAGATGGGGGAAGGGAATGAGATCATAGAGGATCCGCGTGGGGGACGGGAGGCATATACGGAAGGCGAGGCGGAGTGCATGACGCTCAAGGATCTGGAGGGACTTATAGAATTTGGGGGGGGGGGCAGATATTCAGGCAGGACTGGCATAACAGAGGATGGGACGGATTAAGGATTTGTTGCCAGGCCCTGGGGGGGTCTCGCTTATATAGAGAGCATAGGGGGCACCACCATTCGTGACGTGGAGCCGACTGTAAGTCTGTCTCTAACGTCATTACTCTCGATTGAAGGTAATCGATTGTCACATCGTTGGTGCACAGTCGACTGCCATATCTCATCTAACTTTAATCCTTCCTTTTTTCTATTAAAATTATTGTGATGTTTCTGAATCTCTATGGCTTCCCAATACGTGCGTGCATAATAATGCAATGTCCTGGCTAGCACGATCGTCTCGCTAAATTTCATTTAATGATCACCCCTTTTAAAAACATGTTCCGCTACAGGTGATTTGTCGGTATGTCCCTCTCGACAGTTCCTTTTGTGTTCGGTTAAGCAGGTATCGACACTTCTTTTCGTTGTTCCAATAAAAATTTTCCCACGGCTATATGGAATTTTATACACCCCAGGAGTTGCTAGGGGGTGTAACGCGTCTTTCGCCGATCTTAAACACTCACTAACCTTATTGGTGTGCCTGAAGATTGATTAAATTTGAAACTTGGCCAGAACTTTTCCAATACGGTCCGGAATATTGCGAATAAATGGAAAAAAATACTTTCCCACCTGACAGTTATTGTTGCTCAATTTTGTCAGACACTTTTCATCTGGGATGGATTGCTCGATCCATCCCGTTGTCAGCCTATCGATTTTTCTTAAAACCCGTTCGCAAATGATTTAGTTCATCTTGCAAAAAAACTGGCTCACAGATCTTATTAGCTGTGTCCACCAATGATTTAATGACACCTCTCTTCTGCCTGGGACGGTGGTTCGAATCCTTATCGGGGTAACGGTCGGTGTCTGTATCTTTTCTATACGCTTCATGCCCTAGACTCCTATCTGCCCGTTTAATGACTGATAAATGCAAAAAAATTAAGTTGTCCATTGGTCTCTCTCTCCATAGTAGATTGTATCTTTGGATTAATACTACACTGCTGGCCATTAAAATTACTACACCACGAAGTAGACGTGCTACAGACGCGAAATTTAACCGACAGGAAGAAGATGCTGTGATATGCAAATGATTAACTTTTCAGAGCATTCACACAAGGTTGCGCCGGTGGCGACACCAACAACGTGCTGACATGAGGAGAGTCTCCAACCGATTTCTCATACACAAGCAGCAGTTGACCGGCGTTGCCTGGTGAAACGTTGTTGTGATGCCTCGTGTAAGGAGAAGAAATGCGTACCATCTCGTTTCCGACTTTGATAAAGGTCGGATTGTAGCCTATCGCGATTGCAGTTTATCGTATCGCGACATTGCTGCTCGCGTCGGTCGACATCCAATGACTCTTAGCAGAATACGGAATCTGTGGGTTCAGGAGGGTAATAGGGAACGCCGTGTTGGATCCCAACGGCCTCGTATCACTAGCAGTCGAGATGACAGGCATCTTATCCGCACGGCTGTAACGGATCGTGCAGCCACGTCTCGATCCGTGAGTCAACAGATGGGGACGTTTGCAAGACAACAACCATCTGCACGAACAGTTCGACGACGTTTGCAGCAGCGCGGACTATCAGCTCGGAGACCGTGGCTGCAGTTACCCTTGACGCTGCATCACAGACAGGAGCGCCTGCGATGGTGTACTCGACGACGAACTTGGGTGCACGAATGGCAAAACGTCATTTTTTCGGATGAATCCAGGTTTTGTTTACAGCATCACGATGGTTACATCCGTGTTTGGCGACATCGCGGTGAATGTACATTGGATGCGTGTATTCGTCATCGCCATACTGGCGTATCACCCGGCGTGACAGTATGGGGTGCCATTGGTTACACGTCTCGGTCACCTCTTGTTCGCACTGACGGCACTTTGAACAGTGGACGTTACATTTCTGATGTGTTACGATCCGTGGCTCTACCCTTCATTCGATCCATGCAAAACCCCACATTTCAGCAGGATAATGCACGACCGCATGTTGCAGGTCCTGTACGGGCCTTTCTGGATACAAAAAATGTTCGACTGTTGCCCTGGCCAGCACATTCTCCAGATCTCTCACCAATTGACAACGTCTGTTCAATGGTGGCCGAGCAACTGGCTCGTCACAATACGCCAGTCACTGCTCTTGATGAACCGTGGTATCGTGTTGAAGCTGCATGGGCAGCTGTACCTGTACACGCCATCCGAGCTGTGTTTGACTCAATGCCCAGGCGTATCGAGGCCGTTATTACTGCCAGAGGTGGTTGTTCTGGGTACTGATTTCTCAGGATCTATGCACCCAAATTGCGTGAAAATGTAGTGACATGTCAGTTCTAGTGTAATATATTTGTCCAATGAATAACGACTGCAGCGACTGCTATTCAAAAAATCCACGGGTATGGTTCAAATGGCTCTGAGCACTATGGGACGTGACATCGGAGGTCATCAGTCCCCTAGAACTTAGAACTACTTAAACCTAACTAACCGAAGGACATCAGACACATCCATGCCCGAGGCAGGATTCCAGACTGTAGCGCCTAGAACCGCTCGGCCACCCCGGCCGGCAGCAACACATTGATGATGGGACGTAATTGATGCAGCAAGACGTTGCCTCTGACGTAAGGCAGTAGTACAATGTGGAGATTCAGGCTCTCCTAGTGACGTGACGTAAGGCCCTCGGATGAACGGAGGTTGTGTTGAAAGTGTTTTATAGCCAAAAAATTGGGGAATAATACGGTGTACTGGAATACAAAATAAAACCAACCTGGTTTCATAAAAAAAGTGTTTTGCATTACTTATTGAACGCTTGTCTGTCCCTATAGCTCACCGATATTTTTCTGAGAATTCCCAAAATATTGCACTATTTCAAATTCGCCAATTTTTATTTCCCGGTCATGGTGTGTAATGGAGGTGTCTCGATTATTCGTAGCCCGTGGTTCCATTACAAAACGTTGTATCAGAAGTGCCTCTTTGGTGCCTAACTAAAGCCAAACCGATCGAGATGTGATAGACCCTCATTTTTTTCCCCTTCGGTCTGTGTGTTGTTCTTGTCAGCAACTTTAATACATCACCTTTTAAGGCTCTTACTAACAACTCTACGACATCAATGAGCCACAACTACATCGACGCCACCTCTGTGCCAGCTGCGTACCTTTTCAGGGTGCCCTCGTACCAGTTCCGAAACAAAACGCAATCTCGATTTCTCTTCGCCCCTCTCCAACATTTTCCGCGTCACCTCCCCCACCACCGACCGCTACTCCATCAACGCCTTTGAACGGTGGAGACTTAATGGCCGGAAGTTACCCCCACCCAGGCGCCCGGCACGACACCTAAACACACACACACACACACACACACACACACACAGAGTAATGACGCTATTTCTCGGCCAGCTTTGATGGTGGCCCGCTAATGGTCCCACTCTGGCCACAATACGCTATTATACGGTTATTATTGTAGCTTCTGTGTGTGCGGCGGCTCCCACCGCAGACACAATAACTCGCGGATCGTTCAGACTTTTGTGTGTACGTCATCATGGGGAGGGGGTGAGAGAGAGAGAGAGAGAGAGAGAGAGAGAGACACAGAGAGAAAGAGTGTCTGTGTGAGACAGAGAGAGAGAGCTGCAAATGTCGTCACTGGGAGTGGCGACGATAAAAAGAAATGTCACGAAAAATTGAGACGCAGTCTCTCTCTCTCTCTCTCTCTCTCTCTCTCTCACACACACACACACACACACACACACACACAGAGACAGACACAGGGTAATTGAGCTACCCCTACCGATAGGTTTTATGCAACCCGCAACACCTTCAAAAACCACACACGTGGTGGTCATATTGTCGCTCTCGCTACGTGCGAGAAAAAAATGGATAGGTCCTTTTTGTAGGAAATTTAATGTTTATCAAAACTAGACATGATTGTCTTAATGAGATTGCCGCGATCGTCCTTTAAATAAAAACATAGCATTTCAGTCTTTGATCGCTATTTTTTATTTTCAATGACCGCTTTCAGGCTAGCAGCCCGTCTTTAGATCATATACTGCAGTTACAGAGTAACTTGTCAGAAAAAAACTATCGGTTCGCTGTCGTGTACTGACAAGTTACTCTGTAAAACTGCAGTATATGATCTAAAGACGGGCTGCTAGCCTGAAACCGGTCACTGAAAATAAAAAATAGCGTACAAAGACTGAAATGCTATATTTTTATTTAAATTTAATGTTGTTAACAAGTCTGTTTGCGTGGTCATCACCTGCAGCAAGCACAAACATATCCGATTTATATACAAAAACCGCCTTTACTTGCAGCAGTGTATTTTATTTCATCCAGACAGGTTTCGCCTTCAACTTTCTTCTCGAGTGGAATAATCATCTCCAGTGGAATAGTCATTTGCGTTTTCGGTTCACATCTGCCTTTCGTCTCATTTAATTGCATGAAGAAGGTCACTATAACTTCACTTGCGAAACATAAGCGCGTTTACGTGTTATGAAATTTTTTTCTTCACAATTTTCATATTCTTTACACTACTTGCTGAGGAGAACTATCATCGGTATTCTGTCACTAGTTGTAGATATTTTGTCGAAAACTCTGACCTAAACTCGTAACTACTGTCTGTTCGCTTTATGTATCTTACAGAAAGTTATGTTGCTTGTGGCCCGATGAGAGAAACTCAGATTCCAACCAGGAACGCGAATAAATATTCCACTGAAGACGCCTGAAAAGCGAAATGCGTCTGGAAAAAATAAAATACACTACTGGCCATTATAATTGCTACAATACGAAGATGACGTGCTACAGACGCGAAATTTAACCGACAGGAAGAAGATGCTGTGATATGCAAATGATTAGTTTTTCGGAGCATTCACACAAGGTTGGCGCCGGTGGCGACACTTAAAACGTGCTGACATGACGAAAGTTCCCAACCGATTTCTCAAACACAAACAGCAGTTGACCGGCGTTGCCTGGTGAAACGTTGTTGTGATGCCTCGTGTAAGGAGGAGAAATGCGTACCATCACCTTTCCGACTTCGATAAAGGTCGGATTGTAGCCTGTCGCGATTGTCGTTTATCGTATCGCGAGACTGCTGCTCGCGTTGGTCGAGATGCAATGACTGTTAGCAGAATATGGAATCGGTGGGTTCAGGAGGGTAATACGGAACGCCGAGCTAGATGCCAACGGCCTCGTACCACCAGCAGTGGAGATGAGAGGCATCTTATCCGCACGGCTGTAACGGATCGTGCAGCCACGTCTCGATCCCTGAGTCAACAGATGGGGACGTTTGCAAGACAACAACCATCTGCACGAACAGTTAGATGACGTTTGCAGCAGCACGGACTATCAGTTCGGAAACTCTGGCTGCGGTTACCCTTGACGCTGCATCACAGACAGGAGCGCCTGCGATGGTGTACTCGACGACGAACCTGGGTGCACCAATGTCAAAGCGTCTTTTTTTCGGATGAATGGAGGTTCTGTTTGCAGCATCACGATGGTCGCATCGGTGTTTGGCGACATCGCGGTGAACGCACATTGAAAGCGTGTATTCGTCATCGCCATACTGATGTGTAACCCTGCGTGATGGTATGGGGTGCCATTGGTTACACGTCTCGGTCACCTCTTGTTCGCACTGACGGCACTTTGAACAGTGGACGTTACATTTCAGATGTGTTACGACCCGTGGCTCTACCCTTCATTCGATCCCTGCGAAACTCTACATTTCACCAGGATAATGCACGACCGCATGTTGCATGTCCCGCACGGGCCTAACTGGATACAGAAAATGTTCGACTGCTGCCCTGGCCAGCAAATTCTCCAGATCTCTCACCAATTGAAAGCGTCTGATCAATGGTGGCCGAGCAACTGGCTCGTCACAATACGCCAGTCACTACTCTTGATGAACTGTGGTATCATGTTGAAGCTGCGTGGGCAGCTGTACCTGTACGTGCCATCCGAGCTCTGTTTGACTCAATGCCCAGGCGTATCAAGACCGTTATTACGGCCAGAGGTGGTTGTTGTGGGTACTGAGTTCTCAGGATCTATGCACCCAAATTGCGTGAAAACGTAATCACATGTCAGTTCTAGTATAAAATATTAGTCCAATGAATACCCGTTTATCAACTGCATTTCTTCTTGGTGTAGCAATTTTAAAGGCCGGCAGTGTATCTGGACATCTGGACATAGCCCTTCAAACCGATATGAAGTGGGACGAGCATGTGAGAACTGTGGTAGAGAAGGCGAATGGTCGTGGGAGAGTTTTGAGAAAGAGTGGTTCACCTGTACAGGAGACGGCATATAGAGCGCTGGTGCGACCTTCTCCTCGAGTATTCGGGATCCCCAGCAGGTCGTATTAAAAGAAGACATCGAACCATTCAGAGATGGACTGCTGGATTTGTTACCAATAGGGTCGAGCAACACGCTATTGTTACGGAGCTGCTTCAGGAGGTCACATGGGAATCGGTGGAGGGAAGCCGATGTTCTTTTCGAGGAACAGTGCTGAGAAAAATTATAGAAATGGAATTAGAATCTGACTGCAGAACGATTCTACTGTGGCCAATGTACGAGGGTGAGTCAAATGAAAAACTTAAATATTTTTTTAAATATTATTTACTGTGCGGAGGAGGTACAAAGCTGTATCACTTTTCAACATAATCTCCCCCACGCTCTGTGCAAGTCCTCCAGCGCTTACAAAGTGCATAAACTCCTGTAGAAAAAAATTCTTTTGGTAGTCCGCGCAACCACCCGTGCACCGCGTGGCGTACCTCTTCATCAGAACGGAACTTCTTTCCTCCCATTGCGTCTTTGAGTGATCCAGACATATGGAAATCACTTGGGGCAAGCTCTGGTGAGTGTGGTGGATGAGGAAGACACCTGCTGACAGCAATCCAGGTCGCTTCTATTTGATTGCAGGCCGCAGATGATTTTTTAGGAGATATGTGTATGATGCACTGGTGACAGTGGTCCCTCTAGGCATGTAATGCTCCAAAATGACGCCTTTTTCGTCCCAAAAGGGAGTCAGCATAACCTTCCCTGCCGATGGTTCTGTTCGAAACTTCTTCGGTTTTGGTGATGAGGAATGCCGCTACTGCTTGCTCGCTCTCTTCGTTTCCGGTTGGTGGAAGTGAATCCAGGTTTCGTCCCCAGTAACGATTCTTGCAAGGAAGCCATCACCTTCTCGTTCAAAGCGCCGAAGAAGTTCTTCACAAGCATCAACACGTCGTTCTCTCATTTCAGGAGTCAGCTGCCGTGGCACCCATCTTGCAGACACTTTGTGAAACTGGAGCACATCATGCACAGTGTGGTGTGCTGACCCGTGACTAATCTGTAAACATGCTGCAGTGTCATTCAGTGTCACTCGGCGGTTTTCCTTCACTATGGCTCCAACTGCTGCAATGTTCTGTGGAGTCACAACTCGTTGTGCCTGACCTTGACGAGGAGCATTTTCCACTGAAGTTACACTATTTGCGAACTTCCTACTCGATTCGTAGACTTGCTGCAGTGACAAACGTGCATCACTGTACTGAACCTTCATTCGTCGATGAATTTCATTAGGTTTCACACCTTCACTACGCAAAAGCGGAATAACAGAACGCTGTTCTTCCCTGGTACAAGTCTCAAGTGGGGCGGCCATCTTTATACTGACACTGCGACGGTATGTGTGCATCTGCACTATGCTGCCACCTACAGGCCATTCTGCACGCTGTTTGTAGCACGCTTACCAACTTACAGGATAACGGCGCGAAATTTCGCTATGTTATTACAAATTTAAGGTTTTCATTTGACTTACCCTCGTGCATTACGCGTAGGGACCACAAAGACAGGATACGGAAAATTAGCGCTCATACGGACGCATGTAGTCAATCGTATTTTCCTCGCTCTGTTTGCGAGTGGAACCGGTAAGTAAAAGTCAATTAGTGTCAAATTAAACGCCTTTCAGCTGTCTTGTTCCCAAACCTATTTTACTAGGCAACCAGTTTCAGCGTTTTGCTACATCTTCAGGCCCCTGACCGACGTGTGGGAAGATTCTACCTCGGTTCTGATCAAAACAGGGGCCAGCAACAGTGGTATTAGTAGATTTTGATGGTTCAAGTGATCGCTATAGCAAAAAATCTACTGATACGAATATTGCTCGCCCCTGTTTTGATCAGAAACAAGGTAGAATCTTCCTAGATGTCGGTCGGGGGCTGAAGATGGCGTAGTAAATCGCTGAAACTAGAAGCCAAATAAAATAAGATTGGAAACTAGAAGACTGAAAAGTGTTTGATTTGACATCGTGTATCGAACAGCCGAGTCCACAACTGTCTCTAAAAAGATGGACATAGGAAGACTATTAGTGGTACAGCGTATCCACCGCCATGAACTGCACTTTGGCTTGCAGTTGTAGGTGCACACTATGTGACCAAAAGTATCCGGATACCCCAAAAAAAATCCGTTTTTTGTATCAGGTGCATTGTGCTGCCACCTACTGCCAGGTACTCCATATCAGCGACCTCAGTAGTCATGAGACATCGTGAGAGAGCAGAATGCGACGGTCCACGGAACTCACGACCTTCGAACGTGGTCACGTGATTGGGTGTCACTTGTGTCATACGTCTGTACGCGAGATTTCCACACTCCTAAACATCCCTATGTCCACTGTTTCCGGTGACAGTTAGGTTAGAGGTGAGAAAACTTGGATTTCATGTTCGAGTGGCTGCTCACAATCCACACATCACGCCGGTAAATGCCAAACGACGACTCGCTCGGTGCAAGGAGCGTAAACACTGGACAATTGAACAGTGGAAAAACGTTGTGTGGAGTGAGGAATCACGGCACACAATGTGGCGATCCGATGGCAGGGTGTGGGTATGGCGAATGCCCGGTGAACGTCATCTGCCACGGTGTGTAGTGCCAACAGTAAAATTCGGAGGTGGTGGTGTTACGGTGTGGTATTTTTAATGGAGGGGGGCTTGCACCTCTTGTTGTTTTGGGTGTCACTATCTCAGCACAGGCCTACATTGTTTTCAACACCTTCTTGCTCCGCACTGTTGAAGAGCAAGTCGGGGACTGCGATTGCATCTTTCAACACAATGGAGGACCTGCTCATAATGCACGGCCTGTGGCGGAGTGGTTACACGACAGTAACATCCCTGTAATGGACTGGCCGGCACAGAGTCCTGACCTGAATCCTACAGAACACCGAAATCGGTACCTCTCCTCAGGGCAGCACTCCGTGAAGAATGGGCTGCCATTCCCCAAGAAACCTTGCAGCACCTGACTGAACGTATGCCTGCTAGAGTGGAAGCTGTCATCAAGGCTAGGGGTGGGCCAACACCATATTGAATTCCAGCATTACCGATGGAGGGCGCCACGAACTTGTAAGTCGTTTTCAGCCGGGTGTCCGGATACTTTTGACCACATTGTGCAGATCGTAATCCGTATGCTCGGTCCTTCGCTGACACTCTTTTCGAAAGTATAGGAATACGGAGTCTGCCTTTTTCATTTGTTTTGCCCATGGTTCAAAGGATATGATGTGAGCAAAAGAACAAGCTGAGTTTGGCACGACGCTTTCCGAATCCGCGCTGGTCTGTGGACGGGAGCTGCGCCTCTTCAGAACACGACGCAGAGGCGGAACGCCAAGTCGATCTGTTCCGACGGCAAACTGCCAGTCGATAGATGCATAATTCCGCTTCATCCCCCTCGCCTCTCCTCTCCCGATGAATGCGTTATTCGCGCCGCCAACTCGGACGCGTCCGTGCGGCCGCGGTTAATGGGCTGCAAATTCACACCTCAGGGCTCGTTACGTGAATTATTCCCGCAGAGCGGCTGGTCCAGCGCCGCATAACTCGGCATCTACATCTACATCGGCAGTCTGCAGCGTGCCCGGAGGGGGGGAATATGGCAGAGTGTACTTTGAGAGCTTCGTGTAAGGGGCAAGGCGTATGCTTTCCGTGATATGGGAACACTTTATAGATCGCTTTGAGTTGTATTATACAAAGACCTTTAAGAAACAGATTGTACCTTATGTTACCACCAACAACTTTCATATGGCGCAATGATAACCACTCAAAGATAAGGGAAATCAGAGCTCGTACTGCGGCGTTCAGACAGTCGTTTTTCCCTCGCGCGATCCGCGAGTGGAACAGAGGGGGGGAAATAAGACTTTGGCGCGAATGGTGCCCTCCGCCACATACCGCTTGGTGGCTAGCGGAGTATATATGTACAGGGCTATTACAAATGATTGAAGCAGATTTCATAAATTCACTGTAGCTCCATTCATTGACATATGGTCACGACACACTACAGATGCGTAGAAAAACTCATAAAGTTTTGTTCGGCTGAAGCCGCACTTCAGGTTTATGCCGCCAGAGCGCTCGAGAGCGCAGTGAGACAAAATGGCGACAGGAGCCGAGAAAGCGTATGTCGTGCTCGAAATGCACTCACACCAGTCAGTCATAACAGTGCAACGACACTTCAGGACGAAGTTCAACAAAGATCCACCGACCGCTAACTCCATTCGGCGATGGTATGCGCAGTTTAAAGCTTCTGGATGCCTCTGTAAGGGGAAATCAACGGGTCGGCCTGTAGTGAGCGAAGAAACGGTTGAACGCGTGCGGGCAAGTTTCACGCGCAGCGCGCGAAAGTCGACGAATAAAGCGAGCAGGGAGCTAAACGTACCACAGCCGACGGTTTGGAAAATCTTACGGAAAAGGCTAAAGCAGAAGCCTTACCGTTTACAATTGCTACAAGCCCTGACACCCGATGACAAAGTCAAACGCCTGAGTTTTCGGCGCGGTTGCAACAGCTCGTGGAAGAGGATGCGTTCAGTACGAAACTTGTTTTCAGTGATGAAGCAACATTTTTTCTTAATGGTGAAGTGAACAGACACAATGTGCGAATCTGGGCGGTAGAGAATCCTAACGCATTTGTGCAGCAAATTCGCAATTCACCAAAAGTTAACGTGTTTTGTGCAGTCTCACGGTTTAAAGTTTACGGCCCCTTTTTCTTCTGCGAAAAAAACGTTACAGGACACGTGTATCTGGACATGCTGGAACATTGGCTCGTGCCACAACTGGAGACCGACAGCGCCGACTTCATCTTTCAACAGGATGGTGCTCCACCGCACTTCCATCACGATGTTCGGCATTTCTTTAACAGGAGATTGCAAAACCGATGGATCGGTCGTGGTGGAGATCACGATCAGCAATTCGTGTCACGGCCTCCACGCTCTCCCGACTTAACCCCGTGCGATTTCTTTCTCTGGGGTTATGTGACAGATTCAGTTTTTAAACGTCCTCTACCAAGAAACGTGCCAGAACTGCGAGTTCGCATCAACGACGCTTTCGAACTCATCGATGGGGACATGCTGCGCCGAGTGTGGGAGGAACTCGATTATCGGCTTGATGTCTGCCGAATCACTAAAGGGGCACATATCGAACATTTGTGAATGCCTAAAAAAACTTTCTGAGTTTTTGTATGTGTGTGCAAAGCATTGTGAAAATATCTCAAATAATAAAGTTATTGTAGAGCTGTGAAATCGCTTCAATCATTTGTAATAACCCTGTAGATGTAGAGGTAGACACTGCGGTGACAAAAGTCATGTGATAGCGGAATGCACATAAACAAATAACGGCAGCATCGCGTACACAGGGTACAAAAGAACGGTGCATTGGCGGAGCTGTAATTTGTAACCAGGTGATTCGTATTCAAAGGGTTCCGACGTGATTATGGCGACACTACGGGAATTAACAGATTCTGAACTCGGAATGGTAGCTCGAGCTAGACGCGTCGGACATCCCATTTCAGAAATCGAAGGTGAATTCAATATTCTCAGATCCACAGCTTCCAGAGTGTGTGCCGAGAATATAAAATTTCAGGCATCACCTCTGACCACGGACCACGCAGTGACCGTCGGTCTTCACTTAACGACCGAGAGCAGCCGCGTTTGCGTAGAGTTGTCAGTGCTAACAGACAGGCAACACTGCGTGAAATAACCGCAGAAATGAACGTGGGGTGTACGAAGACCGTATGCGTTTCGACAGTGCGACGGAACTCGGCATACACTCCTGGAAATGGAAAAAAGAACACATTGACACCGCGAGAGGGCTGTACAAGCAATGATCACACGCACGGCACAGCGGACACACCAGGAACCGCGGTGTTGGCCGTCGAATGGCGCTAGCTGCGCAGCATTTGTGCACCGCCGCCGTCAGTGTCAGCCAGTTTGCCGTGGCATACGGAGCTCCATCGCAGTCTTTAACACTGGTAGCATGCCGCGACAGCGTGGACGTGAACTGTATGTGCAGTTGACGGACTTTGAGCGAGGGCGTATAGTGGGCATGCGGGAGGCCGGGTGGACGTACCGCCGAATTGCTCAACACGTGGGGTGTGAGGCCTCCACAGTACATCGATGTTGTCGCCAGTGGTCGGCGGAAGGTGCACGTGCCCGTCGACCTGGGACCGGACCGCAGCGACGCACGGATGCACGCCAAGACCGTAGGATCCTACGCAGTGCCGTAGGGGACCGCACCGCCACTTCCCAGCAAATTAGGGACACTGTTGCTCCTGGGGTATCGGCGAGAACCATTCGCAACCGTCTCCACGAAGCTGGGCTACGGTCCCGCACACCGTTAGGCCGTCTTCCGCTCACGCCCCAACATCGTGCAGCCCGCCTCCAGTGGTGTCGCGACAGGCGTGAATGGAGGGACGAATGGAGACGTGTCGTCTTCAGCGATGAGAGTCGCTTCTGCCTTGGTGCCAATGATGGTCGTATGCGTGTTTGGCGCCGTGCAGGTGAGCGCCACAATCAGGACTGCATACGACCGAGGCACACAGGGCCAACACCCGGCATCATGGTGTGGGGGGCGATCTCCTACACTGGCCGTACACCACTGGTGATCGTCGAGGGGACGCTGAATAGTGCACGGTACATCCAAACCGTCATCGAACCCATCGTTCTACCATTCCTAGACCGGCAAGGGAACTTGCTGTTCCAACAGGACAATGCACGTCCGCATGTATCCCGTGCCACCCAACGTGCTCTAGAAGGTGTAAGTCAACTACCCTGGCCAGCAAGATCTCCGGATCTGTCCCCCATTGAGCATGTTTGGGACTGGATGAAGCGTCGTCTCACGCGGTCTGCACGTCCAGCACGAACGCTGGTCCAACTGAGGCGCCAGGTGGAAATGGCATGGCAAGCCGTTCCACAGGACTACATCCAGCATCTCTACGATCGTCTCCATGGGAGAATAGCAGCCTGCATTGCTGCGAAAGGTGGATATACACTGTACTAGTGCCGACATTGTGCATGCTCTGTTGCCTGTGTCTGTGTGCCTGTGGTTCTGTCAGTGTGATCATGTGATGTATCTGACCCCAGGAATGTGTCAATAAAGTTTCCCCTTCCTGGGACAATGAATTCACGGTGTTCTTATTTCAATTTCCAGGAGTGTATAAAGGCTGTTGCAGCACATGATCGACGCGAGTGTCTTTTGCCAACAGCACGACATCACCTGCAGCGCCGCTCCTGGGCACATGACCATATCGGTTGGACCGTAGAGGACTGCAAAACCGTGGCCTGGTCAGGCGAGTGCCAATTTCAGTTGTTAAGAGCGGATGGTAGGGTCCCAGTGTTGCGCTGACCCCATGAAGCCATCCACTTCACTCTGCAAGCTGGTGGTTGCTCCATAACGGTGTGGGCTGTGTTTGCCGGGAATGGACAGCATTTGCAGTCATGCATGGGCTTCATCTTCCGTAACAACGACGAAATTTTTTGGGTGACAGCGCTCTTTGTCATTGGGTCGCATTCGTTCGCTATTGGCTTGAAGAACTGTCTGGACAGTTCGAACCAATGATTTGGCCACTCAGATCACCCAACGTGGATCTCCCATCGAACATTTATGGGACGTAACCGAGAGGTCAGTTTGTCCAGAATATCCTGGGCTGGCAACATTTTCGCAGTTATGGACGGCTATAGAAAGAGCATGGTTCAGTATTTCTGCACGGGACTCCCATACTACAAGTTGCTGCACTGTATTGGACAAAAGGGAATCTGATACGATATGAGGAAATATCCTATGACTTTTATCATGTCAGTGTGTGTTGTCCGTTTTATAATATTCGATAACATGTTGTTGTACATGACAGCTTGCTTCATTTTTTTTTTTTACAAATCTTATGGGACTTAACTACTAAGGTCATCAGTCCCTAAGCTTACACGCCACTTAACCTAAATTATCCTAAGGACAAACACACACACCCATGTACGAGGGAGGACTCGAACCTCCGCCGGGACCAGCCGCACAGTCCATGACTGCAGCGCCTTAGACCACTCGGCTCATCCACCGCGGCTCATGTTGTTAAGTGAGTACTATAGCCCCAGACCAATTGATGATGACAAAATGTCGAAATTGCAGTTTTGTATGATGGACTACTGGCTCAAAACTGGTGCACAGATATTCACTTGGTTCTTTAAGATTTCAAAGTGGTGCAAAGAAGTGCAGCGTGCTTTAAATATTCAGAGATGCAAAAATGTTGCTCTTCAGAAAACGCAGAAAAATATAATCCTGTGGCTACAATCAGCAACTTCTCGCACCTCTGATTGAAGAATCGAACTCCTACGTATAAAACATGTGCCATGTGCTGGAACAATAGACGGGAGTCTTGGAGAATATTTGAAGTAAATTTCCTGGTTATGTTACGATTTTAGGTGCAGATTTTACTGTGGACCGGGAGACTAGAGTGCACGGATAGACAATCAAGTGCAGTTGTCCCAAGTGCGTTATCCGAAAATTACGTAGAGCAATTAATCAGAGAACCAACTCGTGAGGATAAAATCTTAGATCTGCAGCTAGCAAACACCCCCAACTTTTCGACTGGGTTAGCGTAGAACAGAAATTCAGTGATCACTAGGCCGTCATAGCTTTACTGAATACGGGAGCGAATAGGAATACAGAGAATGGCAGGAAGAAGGAAGATCTTCCTGTTTAGCAAGACCGACAAGAAAAATATTTCAGAATACCTGACAGATCAGCACCAAAACTTCATCTCCAGCATTGACAATGTCCAGCATCGAGAATGAGATTTTCACTCTGCATCGGAGTGTGCGCTGATATCAAACTTCCTGGCAGATTAAAACTCTGTGCCAGACCGAGACTCGAGCTTGGGACCTATACCAACGAAAGACAGGGGTCCCGAGTTAGAGTCTCGGTCCGGCACACAGTTTTAATCTGCCAGGAAGGTTCAACGTGAAACGTCCCCTTTGAAAAATTATACAAAACTGTGCTTAAACTGACACACAATGTTTTTAGCGCAACGCAATCTGACTTTCAAAAATCCCTGCAAAAGAATGGCCCTGACTAACATTAAACGCCCGCATCTCGTGGTCGTGCGGTAGCGTTCTCGCTTCCCACGCCCGGGTTCCCGGGTTCGATTCCCGGCGGGGTCAGGGATTTTCTCTGCCTCGTGATGGCTGGGTGTTGTGTGCTGTCCTTAGGTTAGTTACGTTTAAGTAGTTCTAAGTTCTAGGGGACTGATGACCATAGATGTTAAGTCCCATAGTGCTCAGAGCCATTTGAACCATTTGAACCATAACATTAAACTATACCTTTCAGAAATCACTTACCTCACAAAAATCTTCGTTACTCGAACTACTGCAATACAGCGAGCGCCACTACTGCCAGCTAAATAAAAGATTCAAACTACGGAAGGCACTAACTACTGATAGAGATAGTTAGGAAATGAAAGATATTAATAGAGAACAAACAATGTATTTACCTTAATATCATCACAAGTCATAATATATGTAATTTCATGACAAATTACAAAACTCCGCCATCTTTCTCCCCACATCCACCACTGCTGGCGGCTCACCTCCAACTGCACAACGCTACGCGCTGTTCACATCCAGCTGCCGCTGCCCAACACTACAATGGCAGACAACAATGCAAACTAGCCACAGACTGCACACAGCACAGCCAGTGATTTTCATATAGAGTGCTACGTAACTTTGCGAATAAGAAAACATAAACAGCCTACTTACATAGCCCCCCGCTACGCGCTGTTCACATCCAGCTACCGCTGCCCAACACTACAATGGCAGACAACAATGCAAACTAGCCACAGACTGCACACAGCACAGCCAGTGATTTTCATATAGAGCGCTACGTAACTTTGCCAATAAGAAAACATAAACAGCCTACTTACAAACGTCCAGCATCAGGACCACCGTACTACACGCTTTGGAGAAGTATGTAGCGAGCAGAACTGTGAGAGATGGAAAACAGTCACTGTATTTTGACAGCTGTGTTAGGAAGCAGCTGCGAAAACAAAGAGAGCTTCATTGCAAATTTATACGTAGCCAAAGTCTGACAGACAAACAAAAATTAAACAAAGCCAGCATTAGCGCAAGAAGGGCTACACATGTAGCGTTCAACGAATACGAAGGTAAAGCTCTATCCACCAACTTGATAGAATGTCCTAAGAAGTTCGAGTCTTATGTTAAATCAGTAAACGGATCATAGTCACCTGTCCAGACACTCTGTCACCATAACGGCAGTGAAACAGAGGATGACACCGAAAAGGTCGAAACACTAAACGTCTCTTTCCAAAACTGTTTCACAGATGTAGACCGCGCTGTAGTTCCTCCTTTAAATCGTCGCACGAACGACAAAATGGCAGATACCGAAACAAGTAGCTGCAGGGCAGGAAGAGAGCGAAATCATTCAACAGAGGGTAGGTCAATGGACCTGAGGGGATGCCAGTATGATTCTACACACAGTATGCGAAACAGCTTCCACCTCTTTCAGCAGCAGCGTACCGTTGGCCTACAGAGGAGCGAAGCGGTCAAAAATGGCTCTGAGCACTATGGGACTTGACCGCGTGGGATTAACCGACCGGTCAAAAGCGCTGCAGTCATGGACTGTGCGGCTGGTCCCGGCAGAACTTTGAGTCCTCCCTCGGGCATGGGTGTGTGTGTTTGTCCTTAGCATAATTTAGGTTAAGTGGCGTGTAAGCTTAGGGAGTGATGACCTTAGCAGTTAAGTCCCATAAGATTTCACACTCATTTGAACACTATGGGACTTAACATCTGACGTCATCAGTCCGCTAGGACTACTTACACCTAACTAACCTAAGGACATCACACACATCCATGCCCGAAGCAGGATTCGAATCTGCGACTGTAGTAGCAGCGCGGTTCCGGACTGAAGCGCCTAGAACCACTCGGCCACCACGGCCGGCCGCTAAGCGGTCGCTGTGATTGGAGAGTAGCATAGGTCATTGCCGGTTTCAAGAAGGGTTTCCCAACAGACGCACAAATTATAGGCCTACATCTCTGGCGTCAGGCTGTCGTAGAATTTGGAACAAGATTTAAGTTAATATATTATGACATGTATGTTGTTGTTGTTGTTGTGGTCTTCAGTCCTGAGACTGGTTTGATGCAGCTCTCCATGCTACTCTATCCTGTGCAAGCTTCTTCATCTCCCAGTACCTACTGCAGCCTACATCCTTCTGAATCTGCTTAGTGTATTCATCTCTTGGTGTCCCTGTACGATTTTTACCCTCCACGCTGCCCTCCAATACTAAATTGGTGACCCCTTGATGCCTCAGAACATGTCCTACCAACCGATCCCTTCTTCTAGTCAAGTTGTGCCACAAACTTCTCTTCTCTCCAATCCTATTCAATACCTCCTCATTAATTATGTGATCTACCCATCTAATCTTCGGCATACTTCTCTAGCACCACATTTCGAAAGCTTCTATTCTCTTCTTGTCTAAACTATTTATCGTCTCACTATCGTTTCACTTCCATACATGGCTACACTCCATACAAATACTTTCAGAAATGACTTCCTGACACTTAAATCTATACTCAATGTTAACAAAATTCTCTTCTTCAGAAACGCTTTCCTTGCCATTGCCAGTCTACATTTTATATCCTCTCTGCGTCGACCATCATCAGTTATTTTGCTGCCCAAATAGCAAAACTCCTTCACTACTTTAAGTGTCCCGTTTCCTAATCTAATTTCCTCAGCATCACCCGACTTAATTCGACTACATTCCATTATCCTCGTTTTGCTTTTGTTGATGTTCATCTTAAATTCCCCTTTCAAGACATTTTCCATTCCGTTCAACTGCTCTTCCTAGTCCTTTGCTGCCTCTGACATAATTACAATGTCATCGGCGAACCTTAAAGTTTTTATTTCTTCTCGCGGAATTTTAATGCCTACTCCGAACTTTTCTTTTGTTTTCTTTATTGCTTGCTCAATATACAGATTGAATAGCATCGGGGAGAGGCTACAACACTGTCTCACTCCCTTCCCAACCACTGCTTCCCTTTCATGTCCCTTGACTCTTATAACTGCCATCTGCTTTCTATACAAATTGTAAATAGCCTTTGGCTCCGTGACATGTATGGCGACTGAAAATCTCTGTGCAAACCAACGTGGATTCCGAACACAGCGATCCTGCGAAACCCAGCACGCTCCGTTCGTCAGAGAGACCCAGAAAGCTGTAGCTACCGGAGCCCAGGTAAATAGCACGTTCCTTTAGTATTATTTTCGGCCATAGTGGCTACGTTTGTGAACGTGACTGTGTGGGATAATTATTTATTTGTAATTTCTGCTACCAGTCACTTTTATTTGTTTTATGTTTAATATAACATAATACAACGCGTTTCGAAGATTTTCTGTTCGTTATCAGTCGTTTATACATACATACATACGTACAGATTAACGTTATTCAAAATAAATTGTCTTAAATTAACTCAGAACTTCATGTCAATTGTTCGTTACTGTAGTGGCTGGTGTGGCATTTGGGGGGGGGGGGGGAGTGGATGGCCAGAAATCGATACGAGTGATGTGTTCTGCTGGTTTTTCTTGTTGTTGGTTATGTATGACATCACAGCCTGTATAGGACGCAGATAATTTTGCGGCAATTGTGTGTTCCGAAAGTACCGTGAAAGGCTTTTATGTGACAGTTGATCACCTACGATCTTATCGCGTTGTAACTTCACTTGCGTCAGCGGTGTATTGGCGGAACTGTTGAGCAACGTTATACTATTGCACTTTGTATTTTGCCACTGTTTTCCGACGTAATTCACTGCACAAATTGTTTCGACATACATATAAACATTATGCACTTAATACAAGTGTAAGCGCATAGTGTGCAAGTATATTATGTGCATACCGTTTACACATACGTCGAAACAATTTTTGCAGTGAATTACGTCGGAAAACAGTGTCAAAATACAAAGTGCAATAGTCTAATGTTACTCAACAGCTTTGATTCGTCATTGTAAATGTGCATGTCCCTGTCCCATAACTGATGTCACCTCATTGTTGTTAGTGTGTTTTTAGAATCTGATAAGGTTATTACACGTCAGTAAATCGAATACCATTTGTTCTGTACCATTAATTCTGATCGCTTTGCTGATGTTTTTGATTGCTTGTATTGCACTTTGTATAAAATAAATAGTTCTTGTCGAACATCTCTTCTTATCGTAACTTCTTTCTTAGTGCCATTGTATCTATTTGTGTACTATGATTTTTGTGGACACTGATAATCATTTTTTATCTCTGCTGTCTATTCCGGTTTTATTCAGGTTTCATTTCAGAAAGTTACATTGCTGGTGACACCTTTGTAACGAAAAAAGTTGTAAGAAAGGCAGTCAAACTGGTTAAAGCCCACGTGGTAACTAAACATTTCCTTCATACAACTTTTATTTTAGTTCTGGACAAAAAGTTATTTGGGATACCCACTATACCACTGCATTATTGCAAACCATTCAGCAATTTCCACAAAATATAGAGCATGGCAGATATTTGGGAATTATGTTATATAGCTCTGGAAGTGATGGCTGGCCCAGCTATAACCACAATGCAAGATGGAGTGGACTGCCTCAATAAAAAAAGAGAATGAAAGTCGTATCATAAGAATCTCAGAAAGGGCCACTTCACTGGAGCATTAATCTCAGAAAGACAGAGTTCATTCTGCCTCTGCCTCAGAAGAATTCGAGGGCAGTTTAAACGGAGGTGTGAGATATTCTGCTCGCCCTCTGGCTGTGCGGCCTGCTCCTGGAATTCCAGTCACGTCGCAGCGTGCTTTTTCCAGTCAGTGGCCAATAATGCACCGTTCTGCGTTAGTCCAGCCTGGGGAAAAAGGGCACTCGTTATACCTCGACATCTCGCAATTTGTCACACCTCATCCTGACAGGGTCGCCAGTTCATTAAATGCTCATGATCTCTGTACAATGGTACCAAGATTATTACGAAGCTTTACAGGGGTTTATGTTTTATACACACTACGAAAAATGGAAAACGTCGCTTCAGAAAGTTAAAAGTTCAAATTTACAGTGGAACATATTCATTTAAAATTTCACAGTATTGCCGTGCCGTACAGAGTGTGGACAAACAGCCTACTAATCAGCAAGCACACGTGGGAGCGTGTGCTAAATAGCTTTGAGAAAAGAGATTTTGAAATTTGATTCATCGTTATTTGTCACTGTCGATTACGTTTTAAAATTTCAGATGTGTGGTATTCGGCATGGGAAAAATTGTGAAAGTCATGAATGCGACTTCTGTAAGAGATAGATCGCATTTCACAGAAACCTCTGCGTACCGAAATACATATTTCTTGCGATCAACCCATTCTATGCATTATGTAAATAAAAATATTTGGGTGTAATGTCACAGTACAAAGTCATACTCAGTCATGTATGAAGTGTTCATTTACTTCTTGCCTCGAATGTATCGATTATGGTTGAACCAATGCAAATCGCAATACAGGTCTAAAATTTTTGTGTTGTTGTTGTTATTGCCTTTATCAGTCCAAAGACTTGTTTGCTGGTGCTCTTCGCTCTATCCTGTGCAAACCTTTTCATCTCCACATAACTACTGCAGCCTACACCCACTTCTGCCTTCTCACTGTAGTCAGGCCGTTATCCCCCTCTAAAATTTTTACACCTCCCCCTCACACACACACACACACACACACACACACGCCTCCCGCCATAGTGATTCTGTGTTGCTTCATGACATGTCCCATCAACCAATCCCCAATTTTAGTCAAAATGCGCCATACATTTCTTTTCTCTCTGATTCAGTACCTCCTCAACAGTTATCCAATGTACCAACCCAACAATCATTTTTTTTCCTTTGTTGTTATTTCATTCCCCATATGGGCAAAAATAAACCTTTTGTGCAACAAAAATACATATCGTCAGTTGCATACTCTGACCAACCAGAACATTATGATGACCTACCTAATAGCCATAGTGTCCACCTCTGGCATGTATAACAGCAACGACCCATCGTGGCATGGGAGCAATGAGATCTAGGTAGGTCCTTGGAGGGATATGGCATCACATCTGCACACTCAAATCGCCTTATCCCCGTAAATTCCGGGGATGTGGGTGATGAGCTCTAACACTGCGTTCAATTACATCACATCCCAAATGTTTTCAGTTGGGTCCAGACCTGACCATTTGAGGGCCCAGCACATCAATTGGAACGCGCCACTGTGTTTCACGGACCACTCTGTCTCACTCCTGTCCTTTCTACATGGTGCATTATCATGTTGAAAAATGTTACTGACATCGGAAAACATGATCGGTATGAAGGGGTGAGGTGGTATGCAACCAGTATACGGTACTCCTTGGCCGTCATGGTGCCTTGCACGAGCTCCACTGAACCCACGGATGTCCACATAAATGTTCCCCAGAGCATAATGGGCCCGCCGCTAGCTTGTCTCCGAGGCACAGTACAGGTGTCGAGGAGCTGTTCTCCTGGAAGGCGACGAATTCGCTCCCTCCCATCAGAATGATGAAGAAGGTATCAGGGAATATCAGGCCATGCAACACTCTGCCACTGTACCAACGTCCAGTGCTGATGGTCACGTGTGCATTTCAGTCGCAGTAGCTGGTGACATGTTGATGACATTGTCACATGCAGGGATCGTCGGCTGCGGAGGCCGAGTGCTGTGTGTTCAGATACTCTTGTACCATAGACAGCAGTAAAGTCTCATGTAAGTTGCGCCACAGTTTGCCGCCTGTCCTGTTTTACCAGTCCGCCCAGCCTATGAAGTCCAATATTTGTAATGAGGGGTGGACCCCCAAGAGATCTAGACGTGGTTTGTCCTTCGTTTCGTCACGTCTTGGAGGCACCCACTACAGCATGTCTGAAACACCCGACAAATCTACATCCATACTCCGCAAGCCACCTGACGGTGTGTGGCGGAGGGTACCTTGAGTACCTCTATCGGTTCTCCCTTCTATTCCAGTCTCGTATTGTTCGTGGAAAGAAGGATTGTCGGTATGCCTGTGTGTGGGCTCTAATCTCTCTGATTTTATCCTCATGGTCTCTTCGCGAGATATACGTAGGAGGGAGCAATATACTGCTTGACTCTTCGGTGAAGGTATGTTCTCGAAACTTTGACAAAAGCCCGTACCGAGCTACTGAGCGTCTCTCCTGCAGAGTCTTCCACTGGAGTTTATCCATCATCTCCGTAACGCTGTCGCGATTACTAAATGATCCTGTAACGAAGCGCGCTGCTCTCCGTTGGATCTTCTGTATATCTTCTATCAACCCTACCTGGTACGGATCCCACACTGCTGAGCAGTATTCAAGCAGTGGGCGAACAAGCGTACTGTAACCTACTTCCTTTGTTTTCGGATTGCATTTCCTTAGGATTCTTCCAATGAATCTCAGTCTGGCATCTGCTTTACCGACGATCAACATTATATGATCATTCCATTTTAAATCACTCCTAATGCGTACTCCCAGATAATTTATGGTATTAACTGCTTCCAGTTGCTGACCTGCTATTTTGTAGCTAAATGATAAAGGATCTATCTTTCTGTGTATTCGCAGCACATTACATTTGTCTACATTGAGATTCAATTGCCATTCCCTGCACCATGCGTCAATTCGCTGCAGATCCTCCTACATTTCAGTACAATTTTCCATTGTTACAACCTCTCGATACACCACAGCATCATCTGCAAAAAGCCTCAGTGATCTTCCGATGTCATCCACCAGGTCATTTATGTATATTGTGAATAGCAACGGTCCTATGACACTCCCCTGCGGCACACCTTAAATCACTCTTACTTCGGAAGACTTCTCTCCATTGAGAATGACATGCTGCGTCCTGTTATCTAGGAACTCTTCAATCCAACCGCACAATTGGTCTGATAGTCCATATGCTCTTACTTTGTTCATTAAACTGGGGAACTGTATCGAACGCCTTGCGGAAGTCAAGAAACACGGCATCTACCTGTGAACCCGTGTCTATGGCCCTCTGAGTCTCGTGGACGAATAGCGCGAGCTGGGTTTCAGATGACCGTCTTTTTCGAAGCCCATGCTGATTCCTACAGTGTAGATTTCTAGTCTCCAGAAAAGTCATTATACTCGAACACAATGCGTGTTCCAAAATTCTACAATTGATTGACGTTAGAGATATAGGTCTATAGTTCTGCACATCTGTTCGACGTCCCTTCTTGAAAACGGTAATGACCTGTGCCCTTTTCCAATCCTTTGGAACGCTACGCTCTTCTAGAGACCTACGGTACACCGCTGCAAGAAGGGGCCCAAGTGTCTTCGCGTACTCTGTGTAAAATTGAACTGGTATCCCATGAGGTCCAGAGGCCTTTCCTCTTTTGAGCGATTTTAATTGTTTATCTATTCCTCTGTCGTCTATTTCGATATCTACCATTTTGTCATCTGTGCGACAATCTAGAGAAGGAACTACAATGCAATCTTCCTCTGTGAAACAACTTTGGAAAATGACATTTAGTATTTCGGCCTTTCTGTCATCCTCTGTTTCAGTACCATTTTGGTTACAGAGTGCCTGAACATTTTGTTTTGATCCACCTACCGCTTTGACATAAGACCAAAATTTCTTAGGATTTTCTGCCAAGCCAGTACATAGAACTTTACTTTCGAATTCATTGAACGCCTCTCGCATAGCACTCCTCACACAACACTTTCGCTTCGCGAAATTTTTGTTTGTCTGCAAGGCTTTGGCTATGTTTATGTTTGCTGTGAAGTTCCCTTTGCTTCCGCAGCAGTTTTCTAAATCGGTTGCTGTACCACGGTGGCTCTTTTCCATCTCTTACGATCTTGCTTGGCACATACTCATCTGACGCATAATGTACGACGGTTTTGAACTTTGTCCACTGATCAACACTATCTGTACTTAAGACAAAACTTTTGTGTTGAGCCAACAGGTACTCGTGCAGTTTCCGAAATCCTCGTGCCGAGCCTACGGGCCATCACAATCTGCCCTCGATCAAACTTAGATACACTCCTGGAAATTGAAATAAGAACACCGTAAATTCATTGTCCCAGGAAGGGGAAACTTTATTGACACATTCCTGGGGTCAGATACATCAGATGATCACACTGACAGAACCACAGGCACATAGACACAGGCAACAGAGCATGCACAATGTCGGCACTAGTACAGTGTATATCCACCTTTCGCAGCAATGCAGGCTGCTATTCTCCCATGGAGACGATCGTAGAGATGCTGGATGTAGTCCTGTGGAACGGCTTGCCATGCCATTTCCACCTGGCGCCTCAGTTGGACCAGCGTTCGTGCTGGACGTGCAGACCGCGTGAGACGACGCTTCATCCAGTCCCAAACATGCTCAATGGGGGACAGATCCGGAGATCTTGCTGGCCAGGGTAGTTGACTTACACCTTCTAGAGCACGTTGGGTGGCACGGGATACATGCGGACGTGCATTGTCCTGTTGGAACAGCAAGTTCCCTTGCCGGTCTAGGAATGGTAGAACGATGGGTTCGATGACGGTTTGGATGTACCGTGCACTATTCAGTGTCTCCTCGACGATCACCAGTGGTGTACGGCCAGTGTAGGAGATCGCTCCCCACACCATGATGCCGGGTGTTGGCCCTGTGTGCCTCGGTCGTATGCAGTCCTGATTGTGGCGCTCACCTGCACGGCGCCAAACACACATACGACCATCATTGGCACCGAGGCAGAAGCGACTCTCATCGCTGAAGACGACACGTCTCCATTCGTCCCTCCAATCACGCCTGTCGCGACACCACTGGAGGCGGGCTGCACGATGTTGGGGCGTGAGCGGAAGACGGCCTAACGGTGTGCGGGACCGTAGCCCAGCTTCATGGAGACGGTTGCGAATGGTCCTCGCCGATACCCCAGGAGCAAAAGTGTCTCTAATTTGCTGGGAAGTGGCGGTGCGGTCCCCTACGGCACTGCGTAGGATCCTACGGTCTCGGCGTGCATCCGTGCGTCGCTGCGGTCCGGTCCCAGGTCGACGGGCACGTGCACCTTCCGCCGACCACTGGCGACAACATCGATGTACTGTGGAGACCTCACGCCCCACGTGTTGAGCAATTCGGCGGTACGTCCACCCGGCCTCCCGCATGCCCACTATACGCCCTCGCTCAAAGTCCGTCAACTGCACATACGGTTCACGTCCACGCTGTCGCGGCATGCTACCAGTGTTAAAGACTGCGATGGAGCTCCGTATGCCACGGCAAACTGGCTGACACTGACGGCGGCGGTACACAAATGCTGCGCAGCTAGCGCCATTCGACGGCCAACACCGCGGTTCCTGGTGTGTCCGCTGTGCCGTGCGTGTGATCATTGCTTGTACAGCCCTCTCGCAGTGTCCGGAGCAAGTATGGTGGGTCTGACACACCGGTGTCAATGTGTTCTTTTTTCCATTTCCAGGAGTGTAGATAGATCGCGAGCTTTGGCCACTATACACACGGAGAGCACGCTCAATAATTCTGCATTCACCGTGCGTGTGTGTCTGACTAGCAGTCATTGCTCGCCAGGTGACTCTGCTAGCACCTGGACGAGTTTATAAGGATAGTAGGTCGTTGGTCATAACGTTCTGGCTGAGCAGTGTAAGTTAAAATATACGACACGGATGAATGGAAAGTGAGTGTCCAACATGGGGATGTAAAACCAGACAGACAGCCGCATTACGTAAGACGGAAAGACCAATGTGTGACGTATTAAAAGAGATACATGGATCAGAGATAAGTGGAAATAGACTGCCATGGGGAAGGGTATCAGGGTAATAGAGCTTTTACCAAACTTTTTCGCAGCGTAACATCATACACTACCGGCCATTAAAATTGCTACATCACGGAGATGACGTGCTACACACGCGAAATTTAACCGACAGGAAGAAGATGCTGTGATATGCAAATGATTGGCTTTTCAGAGCACTCACACAAGGTTGGCGCTGGTGGCGACACCTACAACGTGCTGACATGAAGAAAGTTTCCAACCGATTTCTCAGACTCATACAGCAGTTGACCGGCGTGTTGCCTGTGGAAACGTTGTTGTGATGCCTCGTGTAAGGAGGAGATATGCGTACCATCACGTTTCTGACTTTGATAATGGTCGGATTGTAGCCTATCGCGATTGCGGTTTATCGTATTGCGACATTGCTGCTCGCGTTGGTCGAGATCGAAAGGATCACAACGGCCTCGTATCACTAGCAGTCGAGACGACATGCATCTTATCCGCACGGCTATAACGGATCGTGCAGCCACGTCTCGATCCCTCAGTCAACAGATGGGGACGTTTGCAACACAACAACCATCTGCACCAACAGTTCGATGACGTTTTCAGCAGCACGGACTATCAGCTCGGAGACCGTGGCTGCGGTCACCCTTGACGCTGCATCACAGACAGGAGCGCCTGCGATGGTGTACTCGACGACGAACGTGGGTGCACGAATGGCAAAACGTCATTTCTTCGGACGAATCCAGGTTTTGTTTACAACATCGCGATGGTCGCATCCGTGTTTGGCGACATCGCGGTGAACGCACATTGGAAGCGTGTATTCGCCATCGCCAGACTGGCGTATCAGCCAGCGTGATGGTATGGGGTGCCATTGGTTACACGCCTTGGTCACCTCTTGTTCGCATTGGCGGCGCTTTGAACAGTGGACGTTACATTTCTACCCTTCATTCGATCCCTGTGAAACCCTACGTTTCAGCAGGATAATGCACGACCGCATGTTGCAGGTCCTGTACGGGCCTTTCTGGATACAAAAAATGTTCGACTGCTGCCCTGGCCAGCACATCCTCCAGATCTCTCACCAATTGAAAACGTCTGGTCAATGGTGTCCGAGCAACTGGCTGGTCACAATACACCAGTCGCTAATCTTGATGAACTGTGGTATCGTGCTGAAGCTGCATGGGCAGCTGTACCTGTACATGCCGTCCGAGCTCCGTTGGACTCAATGGCCAGGCGTATCGAGGCCGTTATTACGGCCAGGGATGTTGTTTTTGGTACTGATTTCTCAGGATCTATGCTCCCAAATTGCGTGAAAATGTAATCACATGTCAGTTCTAGTATATAACATATTTAACCAATGAATACCCGTTTATCATCTGCATTTCTTCTTGGTGTAGCAATTTAATGGCCAGTAGTGTATATATTATTTCTTGATGGTGTTCTTTTTATCGATACGAAATATGTCTCATATTTCTTAATCAAAATTAATGATTGAGACATCATTTTCAAGATTTCGTTCACGTTTAACGACAGAAAATACACAATTAGTTGGAAGTTATAGTTTTCGTTAAACTCCATTTTGAAGACATTTTTATAAAGTCAGTGATCAAGGCGCCATCTGTTGACAGTCTATTTAACTATCATGCACGGCAGCTTGTGCAATTGTATAGATTCTTTAGGCAAGCGTAGTCTGTCACGTGATTTCGCTCATAGACGTCGATATAAAGAATATAAGGCGCCGCCACCTACTGACAACCTAATTTCACTATCACACACAACAGCCGTTGGAGTTGTTTACTTTCTTTAAGCAAGCGTTGTGTACTGAGCAGATGAAAGAGCGATTTTCCTGTTATTTAATAGAACATAGTAACAATCCCATTGATGATATTGTGACTTCACCAAACATGTCTGCTTAGAGATGACGGAAGACTTGTGTTCGCTCAAGGCGGAAGCAATCGAGAGACAAATTTTAGTCTCTAAACCATCGACTAAATGTCTAATTCATTTGTGTCCCAGAAGCGTTTCGGAAATTGCTTCATCCTCGGATTTATCGACGTCCAGTAAGTGAGGGCTATTTGAGTCGTCTGCCGTGACGCGGGGTAAATGCCCCTTCATTTCTCTGAAATTGCGGTGGGTATATAGCCGTAATTGAATCGAGCTTTGAAATATTTAGGAGCCCATCCCGGTGGATTAGTTGAAATTTGAGGTCGGACGCCCCTACTGCAGGGCACAGTTTTACGTTCGCTTTCCGCGGCATGAATTTCAGTGAAAGGTTTGAGAAGTAAGTTCGGCAGCGGACATCTGGACGCGTGTTCAGAGAGTGGAGGAAGAGGTGACGGTAGCAGAGTGTGGTGTGACATACGAGGTCTGTTCAGAAAATTCCGAAACATTAGTAATTTGGCGCCAGTAGTGTGCTGGAGAGGAATGCGGTTGGCATCCCTGCACATGCCTGTGTTTACTGTGTAACTGCCGGAAGTTTCATTGTCGTATGTCTGTTAGTCATTGTTCAGGGCTGTATTGACTAGAACGTTACGTCGCACAGTTTGTTGATTTCGAGATGGCAGAGTCAAACACTTCTGCATTAAATTACACAGGATATCCGAAAAGTCTTTCCCTGATTACATCGATTGATAACTCAGGCTAGAAGAAAGTAAGAGCCTACGGAATATCAGACCAGCTGTGTGGCTGGATTGAAGAGTTTTTAGCAAACAGAACACAGCCTGTTGTTATCAACGGAGAGACGTCTACAGACGTTAAAGTAACCTCTGGCGTGCCACAGGGGAGTGTTATGGGACCATTGCTTTTCACAATATATATAAATGACCTAGTAGATAGTGTCGGAAGTTCCATGCGGCTTTTCGCGGATGATGCTGTGGTATATAGAGAAGTTGCAGCATTAGAAAATTGTAGCGTAATGCAGGAAGATCTGCAGCGGATAGGCACTTGGTGCAGGGAGTGGCAACTGACCCTTAACATAGACAAATGTAATGTATTGCGAATACATAGAAAGAAGGATCCTTTATTGTATGATTATATGATAGCGGAACAAACACTGGTAGCAGTTACTTCTGTAAAATATCTGGGAGTATGCGTGCGGAACGATTTGAAGTGGAATGATCGTATAAAATTAATTGTTGGTAAGGTGGGTACCAGGTTGAGATTCATTGGGAGAGTCCTCAGAAAATGTAGTCCATCAACAAAGGAGGTGGCTTACAAGACGCTCGTTCGACCTATACTTGAGTATTGCTCATCAGTGTGGGATCCGTACCAGATCGGGTTGACGGAGGAGATAGAGAAGATCCAAAGGAGAGCGGCGCGTTTCGTCACAGGGTTATTTGGTAACCGTGATAGCTTTACGGAGATGTTTAGCAAACTCGAGTGGCAGACTCTGCAAGAGAGGCGCTCTGCATCGCGGTGTAGCTTGCTCGCCAGGTTTCGAGAGGGTGCGTTTCTGGTTGAGGTATCGAATATATTGCTTCCCCCTACTTATACCTCCCGAGGAGATCACGAATGTAAAATTAGAGAGATTCGAGCGCGCACGGAGGGTTTCAGACAGTCGTTCTTCCCGCGAACCATACGCGACTGGAACAGAAAAGGGAGGTAATGACAGTGGCACGTAAAGTGCCCTCCGCCACACACCGTTGGGTGGCTTGCGGAATGTAAATGTAGATGTAGATGTAGAAGTAAGATACAAATACAGGGTGGCGCAGGGGAACGGGAAATTTTGACCGTTACAGTTGGCAGCACTGTAGCGCCGGCAGATGTTCGAAACTTTGCGCCATTGATGTGAACGCATTGCCATTTAGTAATCGTGGAGAATTGGACTGGTGCGGAACGTGCAGTAGCTGTGAGAGCGTTTTACAAAAATGGTGACAGTGCGACTGCCGCGCAGAGAACATTTCGACAGCATTACCAGCTTGGACGTCACGGACGTGTCCCATCTGCGCATGCGATTACAACGTGGGTGCGTGATTTTGAAGAAACAGGATCTGCCTTGAAAAAGAAACCTCCAGTTGGCATTCCAGCGGTACGTACCCCAGAGAACATTGCAGCTGCTAGAGCTGCAATCGAGACAAGTCCTCGCCGCTGCGTTCGACAGCACGCATCTTCGCTAGGGATTAAGCAACGAAGCTTACAAAGAATACTGCACGAATTAGACTTCCGTCCCTACAAGTTGCAGATCGTGCAACACTTACACGAACGAGACCCAACGTCACGTATGGAGTTTAGTAGCCAGATATTGGCTAAAATCAACGAGGACGCGAATTTCCTGGGCAACTTATGGGTATCAAACGAAGCCCATTTCCTCCTGAACGGATTCGTGAACAAACAGAATTTTCGTTATTGGGCACAGGACAATCCTTGTGAGTTTCACCAGCCACCACTGCATAGCGCCAAGGTCACAATATGGTGTGCTGTATCATGTCATGGTGTTATCGGCCCTTATTTTTTTGAACGTGAGGATGGTAGTGCTGTGACAGTAACATCCGCTCGGTATGTTGAAATGCTTCAAACATTCTTTACACCGAGACTGTACGAGCTTAATCTTAACGTGGAAAACATGTGCTTTCAGCAGGACCGAGCCACGTCACACACTGCTCGACAGTCGATGGCAGCAGTTCGTCAGTTGTTTGGAAGACGCATTATTTCACGTAACGGTGGCTTTGCATGGCCTGCGAGATCCCCCGATCTTAGTGTGTGCGACTTCTTCCTGTGGGGATATCTTAAAGGCAAGGTGTACCATACACGTCCTGCAACAATCCACGAACTGAAGGAGAACATCGAAAACGAAATCACTGCCATTCCCCAAGATTTGCTACACCGCGCATTCCAGAGTTTTCATAAAAGGCTGTTAGAGTGTCAACGCCGAATGGGAGCACATCTTCCCGATGTCATCTTTAAAAAGTAAAGAGACACTTTTGGACATTTTGATTGTAGAGACATACTGAATAATGGCCTACTGAATATATTCACTTTCGTTAATAAATTGCTAGTTTTATGAATTTTGTAACCTCCCCGCAAAAAATTAAATGGAAATTGAAAGTGAGCCAAGCGTAACCTCCCCACAAAAAATATTATTTAAATGAATTAAATGTAACCTCTGAACAAAACTGATCTTAATGTAATCTCCGAACACAACATGTCATTCTTAACGGTTCAAAATCTGCAGATGTAGAGGTAATTTCGGGAGTACCGCAAGGAAGCGTGATAGGACCTTTATTGTTTACAATATACATAAATGACTTAGTTGACAACATCGGTAGCTCCGTGAGGCTATTTGCAGATGACACGGTTGTCTACAAGAAAGTAGCAACATCAGAAGACTCGTACGTACTCCAGGAAGACCAGCAGAGGATTAATGCATGGTGCGACAGCTGGCAGCTTTCCCTAAACGTAGATAAATGTAATATAATGCGCATACATAGGGGCAGAAATCCATTCCAGTACGATTATGCCATAGGTGGTAAATCATTGGAAGCGGTAACGACCGTAAAATACTTAGGAGTTACTATCCGGAGCGATCTGAAGTGGAATGATCACATAAAACAAATAGTGGGAAAAGCAGGCGCCAGGTTGAGATTCATAGGAAGAATTCTAAGAAAATGTGACTCATCGACGAAAGAAGTAGCTTACAAAACGCTTGTTCGTCCGATTCTTGAGTATTGCTCATCAGTATGGGACCCTTACCAGGTTGGATTAATAGAAGAGATAGACATGATCCAGCGAAAAGCAGCGCGATTCGTCATGGGGACATTTAGTCAGCGCGAGAGCGTTACGGAGATGCTGAACAAGCTCCAGTGGCGGACACTTCAAGAAAGGCGTTACGCAATACGGAGAGGTTTATTATCGAAATTACGAGAGAGCACATTCCGGGAAGAGATGGGCAACATATTACTACCGCCCACATATATCTCGCGTAATGATCACAACGAAAAGATCCGAGAAATTAGAGCAAATACGGAGACTTACAAGCAGTCGTTCTTCCCACGCACAATTCGTGAATGGAACAGGGAAGGGGGGATCAGATAGTGGTACAATAAGTACCCTCCGCCACACACCGTAAGGTGGCTCGCGGAGTATAGATGTAGATGTAGATGTTCCGACTTACAGTCTCTATGCAAAGAATGCATTCACACTTAATATTCCCACAAAATTCTTTTCTCATTTAATGTCAAGTTCGGAATAGAAAAATTCCTAAACACCGAAAATAATAAAAAAGTTTTTGTAACCTGATAAATTTTACAAGGACAGCAGCGCTGACCTTCGGCCCTGTATTCTGAATAAAAAAAAGCAAAAATTCTTACCTCAATAAAACTGCAATTATATCCGCTCTTAATTACTCATTTTTCGACACAGTTTCGTGCAATGCTGGCATATATTTTTTTGATTTTTGGATGCAATGATAATGCATTGGAAATTCTTTAAACTGAAATGAATGCTTTTCTTTAAAAGAGTTGCTTTATATTATAAAAATTATTATTGGGGCATTTCTTTGCACAAATTAAATTACAATTAACATACATTATTAAATATGCGCAAGGCTGCTTCTTTACCTTCTGCAACAACACTCATCCTCCAGAGTCCTGACCAGAGTCGCGAGCAGAGCACACAGCCGACGCATGCCGACTCCCGCCGACTAGCACCGACTGACGACTACTACCAACTGAACACTACTACTGTCGACTCGCGCGGTCAAGCGCAGACTAGCAACAGCTAACGATAAACTACTCTCTGGTCAGAGATTCTGTCATGTCTGTCATGCCTTACAATTTATTCATGGAAATGACGTTATTTCGAAATTTCCCGTTTCCCTGCGCCACCCTGTATGAAACTGGTGTCTAATCGTTTACAAACTATCAAAGTTTTTTTCACACATCAGTAACATGAGCACCCTTGGTAGTACGTAGCACATCTAGGCGATATTCAATTTCCATCCACACATTAGCCAACATCCCTGGAGGGATCGATTCAACGACTGTGGTTATCCGTTGCCGCAGGGTTTCAAGATCTGGTACAGGTGTTCGGTAGACCTCGTCCTTGACATAACCCCATAAAAAGAAGTCTAATGGGGTTATGTGAAGAGAGCGTGGAGGCCAAACTGTTGGTCCATCACAACCAATCCATCGCCCAGGAAAGGTCATATCGAGATAGGCACGTACGTCCAAACCCCAATGAGGCGGTGCACAGTCTTGCTGAAACAAGACATCGGGGTGATACTGAAGCAGCTGAGGAACAGCATTCAGTTGCGACACGTCCAGATACACTGCAGATGTGACGGTAGCCTCAGCGAAGAAGAATGGCCCGATAATTCGATCGTGCAATAGCGCGCACCAAACATTCACCTTTGGACTGCCTCTGGAACACTCCGTGACCTCGGCAGGGGGCTTTGAACCCCAAATGCGCACATTATGGCGATTCACTACTCCACTGACAAAAAAGGTCGCTTCGTCGGAAAAGGTAATTCATCTGAGATAAACATCATCGTCCTCAATACGTGACAGCATTTCGACTGCAAAGTCGTATCGACGTGTACTTTGGGCAAAATGGCCTGAACGATTTGCACTTTGTATGCACGAAACAATAAACGCTTGTGTAAAATGTCACGGAGAGAGTTTTTTGGCATCTGTAATTCACGTGAGGCCCTGCGCACCGATTTCTTCGGACTTCGCAAAAATACTGCCTTATAGCTTCCACCCTTTCTGCTGAGGTTCTCGGTCGACCAGACCTCGGAAGGTCAGCAACCGATCCTCTGTTCTTGAACTCCTCATACCAGGCTTTAATGCTCTTGACATCAGGTGGATTCCTTCCAAATGTTGTCTGGAAGTGTCTCTGCACTGTGGTTGGTGATTGCGTCTCATGGTACCACAGGACACACTGTGCCTTCTCCTGATTGGTTAACATGGCTTCTCGGGCACTGCACCTCATCCACTACTTACGTACTGCGAATCTAAAACAGAAAAAAAACTTTGGTAGTTGTAAACAATTCGACACAAGTTTCATATTTGTATCTTACTTCTAGCCTGAGTTGTCAATTTATGTAATCAGGGAAAGTCTTTTCGGACACCCTGTACTCCAGACTCAACAAAACCTTTGTCTATTATAATTATCGGGGCTGTTATGCCGTGGTCGGTTGATGAATTCTGTGTCGATTCCCAACGTTTCGTCTCCGACTGCGGGAGACATCTTCAAGGGGGTCCGTAGCTCAATGAAAGGTCCAACACACCCACTGGCTCGCTACTGACTATCCGGGCTGTTATGCCGTGGTCGGTTGATGAATTCTGTGTCGATTCCCAACGTTTCGTCTCCGACTGGAGGAGACATCTTCAAGGGGGTCCGTAGCTCAATGAAAGGTCCAACACACCCACTGGCTCGCTACTGACTATCCGGGCTGTTATGGCGTGGTCGGTTGATCAATTCTGTGTCGATTCCCAACGTTTCGTCTCAGACTGGACGAGACATCTTCAAGGGCGTCCGTAGCTCAATAGCCGGCCGCGGTGGCCGTGCGGTTCTGGCGCTGCAGTCCGGAACCGCGAGGCTGCTACGGTCGCAGGTTCGAATCCTGCCTCGGGCATGGATGTGTGTGATGTCCTTAGGTTAGTTAGGTTTAAGTAGTTCTAAGTTCTAGGGGACTTATGACGTAAGATGTTGAGTCTCATAGAGGTTTGAGATGTAAGTTCGGCAGCGGGCATCTGGACGCGTGTTCAGAGAGTGGAGGAAGAGGTGACGGTAGCAGAGTGTGGTGTGACATACGAGGTCTGTTCAGAAAATTCCGAAACATTAGTAATTTGGCGCCAGTAGTGTGCTGGAGAGGAATGCGGTTGGCATCCCTGCACATGCCTGTCTTTAGTGTGTAACTGCCGGAAGTTTCATTGTCGTATGTCTGTTAGTCATTGTTCAGGGCTGTATTGACTAGAACGTTATGTCGCACAGTTTGTTGATTTCGAGATGGCAGAGTCAAACACTTCTGCATTAAATTATACAGGATATCCGAAAAGTCTTTCCCTGATTACATCGATTGATAACTCAGGCTAGAAGAAAGTAAGAGCCTACGGAATATCAGACCATCTGTGTGGCTGGATTGAAGAGTTTTTAGCAAACAGAACACAGCATGTTGTTATCAACAAAGAGGCGTCTACAGACGTTAAAGTAACCTCTGGCGTGCCACAGGGGAGTGTTATGGGACCATTGCTTTTCACAATATATATAAATGACCTTGTAGATAGTGTCGGAAGTTCCGTGCGGCTTTTCGCGGATGATGTTGTAGTATACAGAGAAGTTGCAGCATTAGAAAATTGTAGCGAAATGCAGGAAGATCTGCAGCGGATACGCACTTGGTGCAGGGAGTGGCAACTGACCCTTAACATAGACAAATGTAATGTATTGCGAATACATAGAAAGAAGGATCCTTTATTGTATGATTATATGATAGCAGAACAAACACTGGTAGCAGTTACTTCTGTAAAATATCTGGGAGTATGCGTGCGGAACGATTTGAAGTGGAATGATCGTATAAAATTAATTGTTGGTAAGGCGGGTACCAGGTTGAGATTCATTGGGAGAGTTCTTAGAAAATGTAGTCCATCAACAAAGGAGGTGGCTTACAAAACACTCGTTTGACCTATACTTGAGTATTGCTCATCAGTGTGGGATCCGTACCAGATCGGGTTGACGGAGGAGATAGAGAAGATCCAAAGAAGAGCGGCGCGTTTCGTCACAGGGTTATTTGGTAAGCGTGATAGCGTTACGGAGATGTTTAGCAAACTCGAGTGGCAGACTCTGCAAGAGAGGCGCTCTGCATCGCGGTGTAGCTTGCTCGCCAGGTTTCGAGAGGGTGCGTTTCTGGATGAGGTATCGAATATATTGCTTCCCCCTACTTATACCTCCCGAGGAGATCACGAATGTAAAATTAGAGAGATTCGAGCGCGCACGGAGGCTTTCAGACAGTCGTTCTTCCCGCGAACCATACGCGACTGGAACAGGAAAGGGAGGTAATGACAGTGGCACGTAAAGTGCCCTCCGCCACACACCGTTGGGTGGCTTGCGGAGTGTAAATGTAGATGTATATGTAGAAGTAAGATACAAATACAGGGTGGCGCAGGGGAACGGGAAATTTTGAACGTTACAGTTGGCAGCACTGTAGCGCCGGCAGATGTTCGAAACTTTGCACAATTGATGTGAACGCATTGCCATTTAGTAATCGTGGAGAATTGGACTGGTGCGGAACGTGCAGTAGCTGTGAGAGCGTTTTACAAAAATGGTGACAGTGCGACTGCCGCGCAGAGAACATTTCGACAGCGTTACCAGCTCGGACGTCACGGACGTTTCCCATCTGCGCATGCGATTACGACGTGGGTGCGTAATTTTGAAGAAACAGGATCTGCCTCGAAAAAGAAACCTCCAGGTGTCATTCCAGCGGTAAGTACCCCGGAGAACATTGCAGCCGCTAGAGCTGCATTCGAGAGAATTCCTCGCCGCTCCGTTCGACAGCACGCATCTTCGCTAGGGATTAAGCGACGAAGCTTACAAAGAATACTGCACGAATTAGACTTCCGTCCCTATGAGTTGCAGATTGTGCAACACTTACACGAACGAGACCCAGCGTCACGTATGGAGTTTAGTAGCCAGATATTGGCTAAAATCAACGAGGACGCGAATTTCCTTGGCAACTTATCGATATCAGACGAAGCCCATTTCCACCTGAACGGGTTCGTGAACAAACAGAATTTTCGTTATTGGGCACAGGACAATCCTTGTGAGTTTCACCAGCCACCACTACATAGCGCCAAGGTCACAATATGGTGTGCCGTATCATGTCACGGTGTTATCGGCCATTATGTTTTTGAACGTGAGGATGGTAGTGCAGTGACAGTAACATCCGCTCGGTATGTTGAAATGCTTCAAACATTCTTTGCACCGAGACTGTACGAGCTTAATCTTAACGTGGAAAACATGTGCTTTCAGCAGGACCGAGCCACGTCACACACTGCTCGACAGTCGATGGCAGCAGTTCGTCAATTGGTTGGAAGACGCATTATTTCACGTAACGGTGACAGTGCACGGCCTGCGAGATCCCCTGATCTTACAAGGGAGCCTCCCCATCGCACCCCCCTCAGATTTAGTTATAAGTTGGCACAGTGGATAGGCCTTGAAAAACTGAACACAGATCAATCGAGAAAACAGGAAGTAGTTGTGTGGAACTATGAAAAAAAATAAGCAAAATATACGAATTGAGTTGTCCAAGCGCAACATAGGCAACATCAAGGAGAATGTGACCTCAGGAGCGTCGTGGTCCCGTGGTTAGCGTGAGTAGCTGCGGAACAAGAAGTCCTTGGTTCAAGTCTCCCCGCGACTGAAAATTTTACTTCCTTTATTTTCGCAAAGTTTTGATCTGTCCGTTCGTTCATTGACGTCTCTGTTCACGGCAATAAGTTTAGTGTCTGTGTTTTGCGACCGCACCGCAAAACCGTGCGATTAGTAGACCAAAGGACGTGCCTCTCCATAAAAAATTAAAATTTTCACTGGAGGGAAGACTTGAACCTAGGACCTCTCGTTCCGTAGCTGCTCTTGCTAACCACGCGACCACGGCGCTATTTGACTCCCACTCTCCTTGATGTTGCCTATCTTCGCGTGGACTACTCAGTTTGTATATTTTACTAATTTTTTTCATAATTCCACACAACTTCTTCCCGTTTTCTCGATTGATCTGTGTTCAGTTTTTCAAGGCCTATCCACTGTGCCAACTTATAACTAAATCTGAGGGGGGTGCGATGGGGAGGTTCCCTTGTTAGTGTGTGCGACTTCTTCCTGTGGGGACATCTTAAAGGCAAGGTGTACCGTACACGTCCTGCAACAATCCACGAACTGAAGGAGAACACTGAAAACGAAATCACTGCCATTCCCCAAGATTTGCTACACCGCGCATTCCAGAGTTTTCATAACAGGCTGTTAGAGTGTCAACGCCGAATGGGAGCACATCTTTCCGATGTCATCTTTAAAAAGTAAAGACACACTTTTGGACATTCTGATTGTAAAGACATACTGAATAATGGCATACTGAATATATTCAGTTTCGTTAATAAATTACAAGTTTTATGAATTTTGTAACTTCCCCGCAAAAATTAAATGGAAATTGAAAATGAGCCAAGTGTAACCTCCCCACAAAAAATATTATTTAAATAAATTAAATGTAACCTCTGAACCAAACTGATCTTAATGTAACCTCTGAAGAAAATTGGCTCCGACTTACCGTCTCTATGCAAAGAATGCATTCACACTTAATATTCCCACAAAATTCTTTTCTCATTTAATGTCAAGTTCGGAATAGAAAAATTCCTAAACACCGAAAATAATAAAAAAGTTTCTGTAACCTGATAAATTTTATAAGGACAGCAGCGCTGACCTTCGGCCCTGTATTCTGAATAAAAAAAAGCAAAAATTCTTACCTCAATAAAACTGCAATTATATCCGCTCTTAATTACTCATTTTTCGACAGAGTTTCGTGCAATGCTGGCGTATATTTTTTTGATTTTTGGATGCAATGATAATGCATTGGAAATTCTTTAAACTGAAATGAATGCTTTTCTTTAAAAGAGTTGCTTTATATTATAAAAATTATTATTGGGGCATTTCTTTGCACAAATTAAATTACAATTAACATACATTATTAAATATGCGCAAGGCTGCTTCTTTACCTTCTACAACAACACTCATCCTCCAGAGTCCTGACCAGAGTCGCGAGCAGAGCACACAGCCGACGCATGCCGACTCCCGCCGACTAGCACGGACTAGCGACTACAGTCGACTGAACACTACTACTGTCGACTCGCGCGGTCAAGCGCAGACTAGCAACAGCTAACGATAAACTACTCTCTGGTCAGAGATTCTGTCATGCCTGTCATGCCTTACAATTTATTCATGGAAATGACGTTATTTCGAAATTTCCCGTTTCCCTGCGCCACCCTGTATGAAACTGGTGTCTAATCGTTTACAAACTATCAAAGTTTTTTTCACACATCAGTAACATGAGCACCCTTGGTAGTACGTAGCACATCTAGGCGATATTCAATTTCCGTCCACGCATTAGCCAACATCAGTGGAGGGATCGATTCAACGACTGTGGTTATCCGTTGCCGCAGGGTTTCAAGGACTGGTACACGTGTTCGGTAGACCTCGTCCTTGACATAACCCCATAAAAATAAGTCTAACGGGGTTATGTGAGGAGAGCGTGGAGGCCAAACCGTTGGCCCATCACGACCAATCCATCTCCCAGGAAAGGTCATATCGAGATAGGTACGGACGTCCAAACCCCAATGAGGCGGTGCACCGTCTTGCTGAAACAAGACATCGGGGTGATACTGAAGCAGCTGAGGAACAGCATACGGTTGCAACATGTCCAGATACACTGCAGCTGTGACGGTAGCCTCAGCGAAGAAGAATGGCCCGATAATTCGATCGTGCAATAGCGCGCACCAAACATTCACCTTTGGACTGCCTCTGGTGCACTCCGTGACCTCGCCAGGGGGTTGTGAACCCCAAATGCGCACATCATGGCGATTCACTACTCCACTGACAAAAAAGGTCGCTTCGTCAGAAAAGGTAATTCGTCTCGGATATCCATCATCGTCCTCAATACGTGACAGCATTTCGACCGCAAAGTAGTATCGACGTGTACTGTCATTGGGCAACATGGCCTGAACGATTTGCACTTCGTATGCACGAAACAATAAACGTTTGTGTAAAATGTCACGGAGAGAGCTTTTTGGCACCTGTAATTCAAGCGAGGCCCTGCGCACCGATTTCTTCGGACTTCGCAGAAAAGACTGCCTTACAGCTTCCACCCTGTCTGCTGAGGTTCTCGGTCGACCAGACCTCGGAAGGTCAGCAACCGGTCCTGTGTTCTTGAATCTCTCATACCAGTCTTTAATGCTCTTGACATCAGGTGGATTCCTTCCAAATGTTGTCTGGAAGTGTCTCTGCACTGTGGTTGGTGATCGTGTCTCATGGTACCGCAGGACACACTGTGCCTTCTCCTGATTGGTTAACATGGCTTCTTGGGCACTGCACCTCATCCAATACTTACGTACTGCGAACCTAAATTAGAAAAAAGAACTTTGATAGTTGTAAACAATTCGACACAAGTTTCATATTTGTATCTTACTTCTAGCCTGAGTTATCAATTTATGTAATCAGGGAAAGTCTTTTCGGACACCCTGTACTGCACACTCAAGAAAACCTTTGTCCATTATAATTATCCGGGCTGTTATGCCGTGGTCGGTTGATGAATTCTGTGTCGATTCCCAACGTTTCGTATCCGACTTCGGGAGACATCTTCAAGGGGGTCCGTAGCTCAATGGAAGGTCCAACACACCCACTGGCTCGCTACTGACTATCCGGGCTGTTATGCCGTGGTCGGTTGATGAATTCTGTGTCGATTCCCAACGTTTCGTCTCCGACTTCGGGAGACATCTTCAAGGGGGTCCGTAGCTCAATGGAAGGTCCAACACACCCACTGGCTCGCTACTGACTATCCGGGCTGTTATGCCGTGGTCGGTTGATGAATTCTGTGTCGATTCCCAACGTTTCGTCTCCGACTTCGGGAGACATCTTCAAGGGGGTCCGTAGCTCGATGGAAGGTCCAACACACCACTGGCTCGCTACTGACTATCTTGGCTGTTATGCCGTAGTCGGTTGATGAATTCTGTGTCGATTCCCAACGTTTCGTCTCCGACTGCGGGAGACATCTTCAAGGGGGTCCGTAGCTCGATGGAAGGTCCAACACACCACTGGCTCGCTACTGACTATCTTGGCTGTTATGCCGTAGTCGGTTGATGAATTCTGTGTCGATTCCCAACGTTTCGTCTCCGACTGCGGGAGACATCTTCAAGGGGGTCCGTAGCTCAGTGGAAGGTCCAACACACCCACTGGCTCGCTACTGACAACGAAACGTTGGGAATCGACACAGAATTCATCAACCGACCACGGCATAACAGCCCGGATAATTATAATGGACATGATATTTCCGTCCGTGAAAGTCTACATTTTAGTATAAGAAAACCTTTACAGAGACACACCGAATGATGTAGAAAGCCTACGGTGATAGGTGCTTAAGTCGTGCTGGGTGTTACGAATGGTTCACCCGGAATGAAAATGACCGGACGGAAGTTAAAAGATGATCCTCGTTCAGGACGCCCTGCGACGTTTGTGTCAGGAACGTCAACGTAATTGTGCGTGCCAATCGAAAACTTGACTGTCCGAGAGATTCCGGAAGTATGTGACATTTCAGTTGGGTCGTGTCATGAAGTCCCGACACAGAATCTTGTTATGCATCATGTTGCCGCCAAGTTCGTCCCACCGCTCACGAGTCGAGACCAGAAAGATCTTTGCCTCGTAATCTGTGAAGAGCTTCTGGATAGCGCAAATGAGAAAGAGATGTTCCGCAAGAGAATAGTAACTGGCGATGAGATGTGGGTCTACATCTACATCCATACTCCGCAAGCCACCTGAAGGTGTGTGGCGGAGGGCACTTTGGAATACCTATATCGGTTCTCCCTTCTATTCCAGTCTCGTATTGTTAGTGGAAAGAAGGATTGTCGGTATGCCTCTGTGTGGGCTCTAATCTCTCTAATTTTATCCTAATGGTCTCTTCGCGAGATATACGTAGGAGGGAGCAATATACTGCTTGACTCCTCGGTGAAGGTATGTTCTCGAAACTTCAACAAAAGCCGTACCAAACTACTGAGCGTCTCTCCTGCAGAGTCTTCCACTGGAGTTTATCTATCATCTCCGTAAAGCTTTCGTAATTACTAAATGAGCCTGTAACGAAGCGCGCTGCTCTCCGTTGGACCTTCTCTATCTCTCCTGTCAACCCTACCTATCTGGTACGGTCCCACACCGGTGAGCAGTATTCGAGCAGTGGGCCAACAAGTGTACTTCCTTTGTTTTCGGGTTGTATTTCCTTAGGATTCTTCCAATGAATCTCAGTCTGACATCTGCTTTACCGACTATGAACTTTATATGATCATTCGATTTTAAATCACTCCTAATGCGTACTCCCAGATAATTTATGGAATTAACTGCTTCCAGTTGCTGACCTGCTATTTTGTAGCTAAATAATAAGGGATCTTTCTTTCTATGTATTCGCAGCACATTACACTTTTCTACATTGAGATCCAATTGCCACTGCCTGCACCATGCGTCAATTCGCTGCAGATCCTCCTGCATTTCAGTACAATTTTCCATTGTTACAACCTCTCGATACACCACAGCATCATCTGCAAAAAGCCTCAGTGAACTTCCGATGTCATCCACAAGGTCATTTATGTATATTGTGAATAGCAACGGTCCTACGACACTCCCCTGCGGCACACCTGAAATCACTCTTACTTCGGAAGACTTGTCTCCATTGAGAATGACATGCTGCGTTCTGTTATCTAGGAACTCTTCAATCCAATCACACAATTCGTCGGATAGTCCATATGCTCTTACTTTGTTCATTAAACGACTGTGGGGAACTGTATCGAACGCCTTGCGGAAGTCGAGAAACACGGCATCTACCTGTGAACCCGTGTCTATGGCCCTCTGAGTCTCGTGGACTAACTAAATCTGAGGGGGGTGCGATGGGGAGGTTCCCTTGTTAGAAATGCTAGAGTGCACAGCACGCCAAATAACCCCGTGTATACTTACACATTTCAGAGTGTGTCCAGCAGAGGTCATTGGTAGAGGAGGAAAGAAGCAGGCAAACGGATGGAGCAGCCTCGTGTAATCGTGTTGTGCCGGACGCAATATCCCCTCTGGGTAGCGAGGGAGGGGAGGGGGGGGGCAGAAAGCCCTGCGGCCATTTGTCGCTGTCGCGATGAAATATTCAGCCACCACTCTGCCCCACTGGCAAGCGATACACGCCACACACCGGCCCAATACTCTCCAATAGGGACCCGCTCGCTGGACAAACACGCCTCCCGACGGGCCATACATCTCCTGCCTCACCTGCTCTCTCTAAAGACGTGCCATGTTTGACTCTGCTCAGAGTGCTTGCCCACAGGGACGATGAAAAATTCCGGTGTTCCCCAAGGATGCATTCTAGGACCATTTCTATTCTTACTACAAGTTATATAGAAGTGTAATAAAAAACTTAAATAATTCATATATTTCCTATTAAAAACAGTCTTCATCACGATTTATTTATTAAGGTGACCGGTTTCGACCACTACTCTGCTCATCTTGAGACCTACAAGTTGTATACAAAGCTTTCAAATGGCTCTGAGCACTATGGGACTTAACATCTGTGGTCATCGGTCCCCTAGAACTTAGAACTACTTAAACCTAACTAACCTAAGGACATCACACACATACATGCCCGAGGCAGGATTCGAACCTGCGACCGTAGCGGTCTCGCGGTTCCAGACTGTAGCGCCTAGAACCGCTCGGCCACACCGGCCGGCTACAAAGCTTTAATTAGAGGGCTACATACATTATAGAAAATACATAACCTTATAAAGCTATAAAACGATGAATTACCATTGAGTAGGGACATCTTTCTGCTGGAGAATCACTACTGGAGAAACCAGTGCACGTCTTACTATATATAATGGAGGCTCCGCCCACTTCTGACGGAATTATGTCGTAATTGACAATAGCTGTTTAATAAGCTAAGTTTAGTGTGTGTTTATTTTTATTTCATGACAATGTCCTTTTAACTAAGAAATTTTACATTGTTATCCGACTTATAACTCATTGGTTAGTAATGACATCAAGCCGTCAGAAGTGGGCGAAGCCTCTATTATATATAGTAAGACGTGCACTGGTTTCTCCAGTAGTGATTTACCAGCAGAGGGAGGTTCATACTCACTGGTAATTCTTCGTTTTAAAGCTTTATAACTTTATGTATTTTCTTTAATGTATGTAGCCCTCTAATTAAAGCTTTGCAAACGACTTGTAGGTCTGAAGATGACCACAGTAGTGGTCGAAACCGGTCACCTTAATAAATAAATGGTGATCAAGACTGTCTTTAATAGTAAATATTTGTAACTCATAGATCACTGCCAGTCCCATTTGATTGATTGATTGATGTTGTCTTTAGTCCTGAGACTGGTTTGATGCAGCTCTCCATGCTACTCTATCCTGTGCAAGCTTCTTCATCTCCCAGTACCTACTGCAACCTACATCCTTCTGAATCTGCTTAGTGTATTCATCTCTTGGTCTCCCCCTACGATTTTTACCCTCAACGCTGCCTTCCAATACTAAATTGGTGATCCCTTGATGCCTCAGAACATGTCCTACCAACCGATCCCTTCTTCTGGTCAAGTTGTGCCACAAACTTCTCTTCTCCCCAATCCTATTCAATACTTCCTCATTAGTTATGTGATCTACCCATCTAATCTTCAGCATTCTTCTGTAGCACCACATTTCAAAAGCTTCTATTCTCTTCTTGTCCAAACTATTTACCGTCCATGTTTCACTTCCATACATGGCTACACTCCATACAAATACTTTCAGAAATGACTTCCTGACACTTAAATCTATACTCGATGTTAACAAATTTCTCTTCTTCACAAACGCTTTCCTTGCCATTGCCAGTCTACATTTTATATCCTCTCTACTTCGACCATCATCAGTTATTTTGCTCCCCAAGTAGCAAAACTCGTTTACTACTTTAAGTGTCTCATTTCCTAAACTAATACCCTCAGCATCACCCGACTTAATTCGACTACATTCCATTATCCTCGTTTTGCTTTTGTTGATGTTCATCTTATATCCTCCCTTCAAGACACCATCCATTCCGTTCAACTGCTCTTCCAAGTCCTTTGCTGTCTCTGACACAATTACAATTTCATCGGCGAACCTCAAAGTTTTTATTTCTTCTCCATGGATTTTAATACCTACTCCAAATTTTTCTTTTGTTTCCTTTACTGCTTGCTCAATATACAGATTGAATAACATTGGGGAGAGGCTACAACCCTGTCTCACTCCCTTCCCAACCGCTGCTTCCCTCTCATGCCCCTCGACTCTTATAACTGCCATCTGGTTTCTGTACAACTTGTAAATAGCCTTTCGCTCCCTGTATTTTACCCCTGTCACCTTTAGAATTTGAAAGAGAGTATTCCAGTCAACATTGTCAAAAGCTTTCTCTAAGTCTACATGTTTACGTTTCAGAAATAGTGCAGCAGTGCGACCTAAAGGATGTGACCCAATGAGAGGAAACGCAAATGCCAACCAAAAACGCGAAGACCTGTGCCACTGATGATTCTTTAAAGTGAAAAGAGCGAAACGCGTCTGGGAGAAATAAAATATATTGTGGCAAGATAAGGCGGGTTTTACACTGAAGCGTGCGTATTCAAATACAGAGATAAGTAAAGAGGCAGAATACGGCGCTGCCGTCAGCAACGCGTATATAAGAGAAAAAATGTTCAAATGGTTCAAATGCTCTGAGCGCTATAGGACTTAACTTGGCATCAGTCCCCTAGAACTTAGAACTACTTAAACCTAACTAACCTAAGGACGTCACACACATCCATGCCCGGGGCAGGAGACCGTAGCGGTCGTGCGGTTCCAGACTGTAGTGCCTAGAACCGCTCGGCCACTACGGCCGGCAGAAGAAGTGTCTTGCGCAGTTGTTAGATCGGTTACTGCTGCTACAATGGCAGGTTATCTTCGGCGCACGAGCGATGCGATTTGGAATCTCCGAGGTAGCGATAAAGTGGGCATTTTCACGAACGACCATTTCACGAGTGTACCGTGAATATCATGCATCCTGTAAATCATCAAATCTCCGGCATCGCTGCTGCCGGAAAAAGATCCTGCATGAACGGGACCAACGACGACTGAAGAGAATCTTTCAGCGTGACAGAAGTGCAACCCTTCCGCAGATTGCTGCGGATTTCTATGCTGGGCCATCAACAACTGCCAGCGTGCGAAACATTCAACTCATCGATATCTGCTTTTGGAGTCCAAGTCTCACTCGTGTACACTTGATGACTGCACGACACAAAGCTTTATGCCTCGCCTAAGTCCGTCAACACTCACATTGAACTGTTCATGACTCGAAACTTGTTGGCTGGTCGGACGAGTCTCGATTCAAATTGTATCGAGTGGATAGACGTGTACGGGTATTGAGACAACCTCATGAATCGATGGACCATGAATGTCAGCAAGTTATTCAAGCTAGTGGAGGCTCTATAATGATCTCGATGGTGTGGTGTTTGAGTGATATGGGGCCCCTGATATGTGTAGATACGACTGTGACAGGTGACGCATACGTAAGCATCCTGTCTGATCACCTGCATCCATTCGTGTCCATTGTGAATTACGACGGCAATTCCAGCAGCACAATGCGCCACCCTACACGTCCGGAATTGCTACAGAATGACTCCAGGAACACTCTCCTAAGTGTAAACACATCCGCTCGCCAGCAAATTCCCCAGACATAAACACTATGAGCATATATGGTATCCCTTGGAACGTGCTGTTCAGAAGAGATATCCACCCCCTCGAACTCTTACGGATTTATTGACAGCCTTGCAGGATTCATGATGTCGATCGATTCAGCACTACTTCAGACATTAGTCGAGTCGTGTTGCGGCACTTCTGTGTGCTCGCGGGTCCTTACACGATATTTGGCAGCTGTACCAGTTTCTTTGGCTCTTCAGTGTATTTACTAAAGGCATAATTTTAGTGCGATGTCATCGTCATCATGATCATCTTCTTCTTGCGGTCTCTATTGTCGATCCATCCATTTCTTATTAGTTCTGAGTAGTTTTCTCTTTCCAGCCGGCCATTAATTCTTTAACTATTTTCCCAGTATGTTGTCTGTCGTTCTATTCTCTTCTATCTTGCCGTTAGCTAAAAAGATTTTTTGTTGTCTCATTCCTTATTTTATCCATTTTATTACAGCCTCTAACGTATCGGATAAACTTCATCTCTGCTGCTTGTATATGTTATTTTTCTTTTTCTTTTTTATTACTGTCCATGATTCAGAATGTAGCGGGACTTTGAATTTCGCCGCGCTACACTCGTTCCCTCAGACATGAATTGTGCCGTCGCAGCGGTATGAGCGCTCGACGGCAGAGAAAATACTGAAATTGTAACTCTTTTTTGTTTTTCTATCAGTTTCTTGATTGTCTCTTGATAGCCGAAGCTTAAGGCAGACGTGATCTGATGAAGACGTTGAAAAAAAAAAACTTATTAGCTAGTCTTGATCTGATTTTAATGTGTAGACATATTGTGGAAGTTGTTAAGAAATTCGGAGGATGGAAGTAGCAAAGTAAATTAAATTGCATACAATATCAAGATCATTTTAATTGGTATAAATTAGTGATTCCTGGACGATTGCAAGATTTCGGAGCAGACTTCTCACGCCGAAATGAAGGAGATTTTTGAAGACCTGGACGCTGCACAAAAGAAGACATCTTAACCTGGTAAAGGATGAACTCTTATCTACGCCACTTCCCCCTGTCAGTTACATTTTGTTATTCTCTGTTTCTACTCAATAATTTTTGTAGTGGAAATTTGTTTAACTTTTGCTCAAAAACGCCACGAGGACCACCCCAACTATTGCTTTTCTGTAATACCAAGTCCGATCTGCATTTCTTTCTTTCTTTCCCTTTTTTCACGGTCATTAACGATTTAAAAAAAAAATCATTTTCACTTACGATTTCTTCCCACATTTTCAACATTTTTTTCTTTTTCTTTTCTTCTCTCTATTTTCTTTTTTTATTAACCACTACAAGAAACATATACATGAGTAGGTACAGCCATAGCTTTATAGAGTTTCGTTTGTGTTTCTTTTCTTCCAATCGTTCTGCAGACAGATTGATAACAAGGTGACAATTATTGAGCTGTATGAAAGAAACGTAAAGTAGTCACAAACTACAGCGTGCACACACTTCATACAAAATGTAAACGCCGCTACAGGTATTCGGATTTAGAGTGTGACTTGTTCGATATGCCTGCCATCATTGTCGATGATGTGGCACAGACGAAGTGTCTGTGTAGTGATGCTGTCATTGACCCCCTGAATGACTGTTTTCAGTAGTTTTTGGGTTATTCATGTACACCTTGTCTTTAGTATAGCCTCACAAGCAGGAGTCGCATGTGTTCAGATCCGCCGGCCGGTGTGGCCGAGCGGTTCTAGGCGCTACAGTCTGGAACCGCGCGACCGCAGGCTCGAATCCTGCGTCGGGCATGGATGTGTGTGATGTCCTTAGGTTAGTTAGGTTCTAGTACTTCTAAGTTCTAGGGGACTGTTGATCTAAGAAGTTAAGTCCCATAGTGCTCACAACCATTTTTTTTGTGTTCAGATCCGGAGAATATGGTGGCCAATCGAGGGCCATGTCTGTGGCCCCAAGGCAAGAAAGCGTTCCTGCAGGACATCAAACACTCTCCTGCTTCGATGGCGGCGAGCTCCGTCTTGCATGAACCACATCTTGTCGAAATCTGTGGATAATGGAGATGAAGCCATCTTCACAAAACCTTCACGTACCGTTTGTAGTCACCGTGTCATCGAGTGATATCGCACTGATTATTGCGTGACTGCACACCTCACAGTCACCCACTGAGGGTGAAGAGACTTCTCGGGCGCGAAATGCGGATTCTCAGTCGCCAAAATGAGCCAAATTTTGCTTACTGGCGAACCCATTCAAATGAAAGTGGGCTTCGTCGCTCAACCATACCATGCATGAGCATACTACGAGGTGCATTCAAGTTCTAAGGCCTCCGATTTTTTTTTCTAATTAACTACTCACCCCAAATCGATGAAACTGGCGTTACTTCTCGACGTAATCGCCCTGCAGACGTACACATTTTTCACAACGCTGACGCCACGATTCCATGGCAGCGGCGAAGGCCTCTTTAGGAGTCTGTTTTGACCACTGGAAAATCGCTGAGGCAATAGCAGCACGGCTGGTGAATGTGCGGCCACGGAGAGTGTCTTTCACTGTTGGAAAAAGCCAAAAGTCACTAGGAGTCAGGTCAGGTGAGTAAACGAGGAATCACTTCAAAGTTGTTATCACGAAGAAACTGTTGCGTAAGGTTAGCGCGATGTGCGGGTGCGTTTTCGTTACCGTAGTGCCCTTTGGAACGCAATGGGTAAGGATTACGCCCTCGCTGTCCCAGAACGTGGACACCATCATTTTTTCAGCACTGGCGGTTACCCGAAATTTTTTTGGTGGCGGTGAATCTGTGTGCTTCCATTGAGCTGACTGGCGCTTTGTTTCAGGATTGAAAAATGGCATCCACGTCTCATCCATTGTCACAACCGACGAAAAGAAAGTCCCATTCGTGCTGTCGTTGCGCGTCAACATTACTCGGCAACGTGCCACACGGGCAGCCGTGTGGTCGTCCGTCAGCATTCGTGGCACCCACCTGGATGACACTTTTCGCATTTTCAGGTCGTCGTGCAGGATTGTGTGCGCAGAACCCACAGAAATGCCAACTCTGGAGGCGATCTGTTCGATAATCATTCGGCGATCCCCCAAAACAATTCTCTCCACTTTCTCGATCGTGTCTTCAGTCCGGCTTGTGCGATCCCGAGGTTGTTTCAGTTTGTTGTCACACGATGTTCTGCCTCCATTAAACTGTCGCACCCACGAATGCACTTTCGACACATCCGTAACTCCGTCACTACATGCCTCCTTCAACTGTCGATGAATTTCAATTGGTTTCACACCACGCAAATTCAGAAAACGAATGATAGCACGCTGTTCAAGTAAGGAAAACGCCGCCATTTTAAGTATTTAAAACAGTTCTCATTCTCGCCGCTGGCGGTAAAATTCCATCTGCCGTACAGTGCTGCCATCTCTGAGACGTATTGACAATGAACGTGGCCTCATTTTAAAACAATGCGCATGTTTCTATCTCTTTCCAGTCCAGAGAAAAAAAATCGGAGGCCTTAGAACTTGAATGCACCTCGTAATTCCCATCATGCACTGCGGCCAACCGTGCAGTTTGTAAGTCCTAACGCACACCGTTCATAAGTCATAACGATTTTATTTCATATAGTTCAGTAATTGTCACACAGTATGTTAACTTTCTCCTCAATGTCTTTGTCACGGTTAAAACTAATATCACATCCTAGATGACTGAAATGAGATACTTGTTCCAAAATTTTCTCATTCATTATTATTTCCGATATAATTCTATTCTTTCATTTGAAAGCCATTATTTCTCTCTTACTTGCAGATAAAGTTTGCTAACTGTCTCATTCTATATACAGGTTGTTACAAAAAGGTACGGCCAAACTTTCAGGAAGCATTCCTCACACACAAAGAAAGAAAATATGTTATATGGACATGTGTCCGGAAACGCTTACTTCCCATGTTACAGCTCATTTTAGTTTCTTCCACCTACGCTCAATGGAGCACGTTCTCATGATGTCATACGGGATACTCTACCTGTGCTGCTCGAACATGTGCCTTTACAAGTACGACACAACATGTGGTTCATGCACTATGGAGCTCCTGCACATTTCAGTCGAAGTGTTCGTACGCTTCTCAACAACAGATTCGGGGACCGATGGGTTGGTAGAGGCGGACCAATTCCATGGCCTCTTGACTTTCATTTATGGGGGCATTTGAAAGCTCTTGTCTACGCAACCCCGGTACCAAATGTAGCGACTCTTCGTGCTCGTATTGTGGACTGCTGTGATACAATACGCCATTCTCCAGGGCTGCATCAGCCCATCAGGGATTCCGTGCGACGGAGGGTGGATGCACGTATCCTCGCTAACGGAGGACATTTTGAACATGTCCTGTAACAAAGTGTTTGAAGTCACGCTGGTACGTTCTGTTGCTGTGTGTTTCCATTCCATGATTAATGTCATTTGAAGAGAAATAATAAAATGAGCTCTAACATGGAAAGTAAGCGTTTCCGGACACATGTCCACATAAGATATTTTCTTTATTTGTGTGTGAGGAATGTTTCCTGAAAGTTTGGCCGTACCTTTTTGTAATAACCTGTATTGCTCTCTGAAAATTATATTCCGTTTCCTGTATGATAATATGGTTAAAATCAGCATAGAACGTGGTATTTAGGGCACGCTAGATCCTATTTTAATTCCTGAGTGTATTTCATCTTTCGACTTCATAACTAAGTTGTCAAGCTATAAATTAAATGAGGTAGGTGAACACCTTAGTTTACTGAAATTTCATCTGACATTTTCGAATCTGAACTTACAACTATAAATAACATATTCAGGATAACCTTTTTTTTTTCAATATTTTCACAAAAGGGATGTTTTACCTTATCAAAGGCTTTCTCAAAATCAATAAATGCTAAATATGTTTCGAAACCAATTTCCCTACGTCACATTATAATATCGTAACACGATCGTTCCTCTCTGAAGCGTGATTGTTCTTCTCAGATTATTGCATCAGCGATAATTTGGAGCCTTTGATTAACAATTTTGCCATAAATTTTATAAGCTGCATTTGGTAAACGTATTCCTCTGTAATACGCTGTGTCTTGCCTATTGCTTTTTCTCTTAATATAGAAACAACTTTAGCTTGTTCGATTCTTGAGATACAGAACAGTTCTTCCAACACATATTTAAAAAAATGGAGGAAGCAAAATTCTAAAATGGCTCCCATATTTATTTAATTTAGGGTGTCCATTCGTCCCGTTTTTCCCGGGACGGTCCCGTTTTTTACCAAAATGTCCCGCTGTCCCGAAAGTTTTTTTGGGGACGCTCAAATGTCCCGTTTTTGTATGATTCTGCTTGGCTAGAGCATTTTACGCTACTGGTTGTTTGACTTGCTATTAACTGTGCAATTATTTACGCTAGAAACCGTGTGATGTCTTTCAGCATACCCCAAACATGTACCGAACTGTCAAAAGCCGCAAGTAATTTTAAACGCACTACAGGTTACGAATAACACCGAAGATTCTTCTCTTCTAAATCGATCCACTGAATCCGTCCCTTCGATCCAGAAATACTCTTGCTCTCTGGCTTTCGTCACCACACTGTTGATGTTTTGCACTGTGCAATCACAGTTTCATTATGCCAAAACGAAAGTGTAATTTTAACAGCAATATAAAAAGCATGTTTCCTTTTATCACTGGTAGTGGAGAAACTGTAGAATGTACGTTGTGCAGATCAAAATTTGCTACTGGTCATGGTGGAAGGTCTGACATTGTGAATCACATTAAGACGACGAAACACCGCATGAGTGATCAAACGAAAAGAGCAAACAAATGCTTGAGTGGCTACTATGTAAACTTAAAATCAGTAACAGAAATGGATAGGCAGTTGGCAGCACGTGAAGCTACGTTTGCATACCACGGTGCAATGCATAACCATAGCTTTAAGTCAATGGACTGTACTACAGCAGTTGTTAAAAACTTTTCACTCCTAAATTCACATGTTGACACACAAAATGTAATGCAATCATTTCAAATGTTATTGCACCGTATGCAGCTCAGCAGGTTTTAAATGAACTGAAAAGTGCTAGATTCATTTCTGTAATGATTGATAGATCGAGTCATCTGGATTTGAAGTTGGTTCCTCTCCCTATCGGGTATTTTCATCCTGAAAATGACATCACGGTGAAAGTGCTCGAATTGGTTAATTTAGCTGGAGAAACTTCAGATTTACTTCAGAATTATGTGCTGGAGGTTTTAAAGAAATATGATCTTCATGGAAAGGTGATTGCAGTTTCTGCAGACAACACTAACACCAATTTTGGTGGTAAGCGGAGGAAAGGAAAAAACAATTTGTTCTATAAACTGCAACAGAACACAGTGAATAATATAGTAGGTGTTGGCTGTCCAGCACATGTGGTGCACAATTCCTTACAAACTGGCTCAGATTGCCTACCCATCCACTGCCAATTAATGGTAAACAAAATTTACCAGAATTTACACATATATAAAGTAAGGGTTGAATCTCTGAAGTCATTCTGTAAGTTTACTAAAAATGAATACAAAACTGTACGTGGGCACAGCAAGACAAGGTGGCTATCTCTGCTACCAGCATTGGAAAGAATTGTAGAGATATTTCCTGCTTTGAAATCATATTTCATTTCCCTTGATAAGTGTCCTATTATCCTTAAACAATTCTTTGATAATCCTGAGTCTATTGTTCTTCTACATTTTCTTGTTAGCCAGCTAAAACCTTTGTCCACAACAATTAAATGTATTGATAAACAAGAAATCACAATAATGGAAGTTTATCAAGAAATAAACAAATTATTGGGCAAATTTCAATGTAGAAAATCTGAAAGATTTCTCACATCCTTTGTACATGAGACTCTAAGAAAGCTTGGACAAGAGGGTGAAATAACTGTAGAACAATTTCATGTTTATGCTGACGTCTTCCACGACTCTTACATTGAGTATATTAAAGAATGGTGTTCACCATTTTTCATACCTTTTAAAGCATTTGACTGGGTTAATACTGAAAAAGGAGCAGCTACAGTGGAAGGATATTCAGAACTGTTGTGTTTTTGTTAAATGTATTGTACCAAATTTTGCTGTTGATGAAGACGAATTGTTCGATGAATTTTCATGTGCACAGAACTTCATAAAAAGTGAAGAAGGAGACAAAGAAAGTGTTAGTGCAACGTGGTGCAAAATATTTGCTTGTTTCAAAAGTAAAAACACTAACATGAAAAACATGATTCATTTGGTGGTGTTTTGTCTGGTAATTCCTGGGTCAAATGCTGCTGTGGAACGTGTGTTTTCGTTAGTGAACTCTTTGTGGTCACATGAAAAAAAAAAAAAACAGAATGAAAGTTGAAACAGTGAGGGCCTTGCTCATTGTCAAAACGCACTTTAATGGTGTATCGTGTACTGACTTTTATGATACAATTTCAAACGAAAATGCACTTCTTGTTAAAGTACATAAAAGTGAAAAGTACGGTGATAGTGTGGCAGAATAATTGTAAAAAGTGATTCGGGATCATCTAAGTGCACGTTGTAAAGGTAAACTTGTATGTGTATTAAACTTAGTCAATACAATATTTATGTCCCGTTTTTTTCCTTCATTGTCCCACGTTTTTCACTAATTTATTTGAAATGTCCCCTTTTCCAATGAAAATGAAATGTTGTTGTTGTGGTCTTCAGTCCTGAGACTGGTTTGATGCAGCTCTCCATGCTACTCTATCCTGTGCAAGCTTCTTCATCTCCCAATATGTACTGCAGCCTACATCCTTCTGAATCTGCTTAGTGTATTCATCTCTTGGTCTTCCTATACGATTTTTATCCTCGACGCTGCCCTCCAATACTAAATTGGTGATCCCTTGATGCCGGCCGCGGTGGTCTAGCGGTTCTGGCGCTACAGTCCGGAACCGCGGGACTGCTACGGTCGCAGGTTCGAATCCTGCCTCGGGCATGGGTGTGTGTGATGTCCTTAGGTTAGTTAGGTTTAAGTAGTTCTAAGTTCTAGGGGACTTATGACCTAAGATGTTGAGTCCCATAGTGCTCAGAGCCATTTGAACCGTTTTTTTGATCCCTTGATGCCTCAGAACATGTCCTACCAACCGTCCCCTTCTTCTGGTCAAGTTGTGCCACAAACTCCTCTTCTCCCCAATTCTATTCAATACCACCTCATTAGTTATGTGATCTACCCATCTAATCTTCAGCATTCTTCTGTAGCACCACATTTCAAAGGCCTCTATTCTCTTCTTGTCGAAACTATTTATCGTCCATGTTTCACTTCCATACATGGACACCCTAATTTAATTCAGCGTGAATGCTGCCGAGGCCATTAGCTTTTCTATTTTTTTTTGTTACATTTAAGGCTGCTTTTAATTCTTTTACGTCTGTTTCATTTACAGAGTTATTATTAATTTTTGTAGAATAACTTTCTTTGCTATCGTCATCATACCATACATCTCTGTGATAATCTAAGCATTAATTCTTTGTTATTATGTTAATGTTCGGAGAATCTTTCTCCATTTTATTCATATTCTTCATAAGTTTAAACGCTATATCCTGTCTTCTGTGGATGTCGTGTTCAACGTTAGAAATTAATCTTTTCCGGGATTCACAGTGGTATCTTTTTATTGCTTTTATTCCTTTTCTGTATATAGCGAGTGACACAGTTATAAATAACCCGCCTCATTTCTGAATGAGAATGCAATACTTCGACTCTGAAATGAACAGGTACAACAATAGGCAGTTTTATGCAATAATCGGTTGTTAGCTTTCTTCTGTCAACTTTTCAGTTTATTTCATCAATGAAGTTGGGCGTTCCTGCATGTGAGCTGCAAAATGACTTTCTCGATAGAAGAATGAATTAAAACTGTGGAAGTGTATGTGACAAACAGGTTCGATTGAGAAAAATCGCGAAATTTTCTGGGTCAAGTATCCGGATAGAGGACTACCAGCAAAGACAGCAATATAGAGACTGTATAAAAACTGGTTCACCTATGGATCTGTACATAATGTAAAACGACAAGGAATTACTTCAGTTCGCTCAGCAGAAGTTGTTGCAGACATTCGCCAAAGAATTATTGAGAGCCCAAAGAAATCTGCACGTGAGTTGGTGCAATAGGCGCGTGTAAGTAGGAGATGACATCGGATGTCCAAAAATCTTACACTACTGGCCATTAAAATTACTACACCAAGAAGAAATGCAGATGCTAAACGGGTATTCATTGGACAAATATATTATACTAGAACTGATATGATTACATTTTCACGCAGTTTAGGTGCATAGATCCTGAGAAATCAGTACCCAGAACAACCACCTCCGGCCGTAATAACGGCCTCGATACGCCTGAGCTCGGATGGCGTGTAAAGGTTCAGCTGCCCATGCAGCTTCAACACGATACCACAGTTCATAAAGAGTAGTGACTGGAGTATTGTGACGAGCCAGTTGCTCCGCCACCATTGACCAGACGTTTTCAGTTGGGGAGAGATCTGGAGAATGTGCTGGCCAGGGCAGCAGTCGAACATTTTCTGTAACCAGAAAGGCCCGTACAGGACCTGCAACATGCGGTCAGGAATTGTCCTACTGAAATGTAGGGTTTCGCAGGGATCGAATGGAGAGTAGAGCCACGGGTCGTAACACATCTGAAATGTGCCGTCAATGCGAAGGTGACCGAGACGTGTAACCGATGGCACCCCATACTATCACGCCGGGTGATACGCCAGTATGGCGATGACGAATACACGCTTACAATGTGCGTTGACCGCGACGTCGCCAACCACGGATGCGACCATCGTGATGCTGTAAACACAACCTGAATTCATCCGAAAAAATGACGTTTTGCCATTCGTGCACCCATGTTCGTCGTCGAGTACACCATCGCAGGCGCTCCTGTCTGTGATGGAGCGTCAATGGTAACCGCAGCCACGGTCTTCGAGCTGATAGTCCGTGCTGCTGCAAACCTCGTCGAACTGTTCGTGCAGATGGTTGTTGTCTTGCAAACGTCCCCATATGTTGACTCAGGGATCGAGATGTAGCTGCACGATCCGTTACAGCCATGCCGACGAGATGCCTGTCATCTCGACTGCTAGTGATACGAGGCCGTTGGGATCCAGCACAGCGTTCCGTATTACCCTCCTGAACCCACCGATTCCATATTCTGCTAACAGTCACTGGATATCGACCAACGCGAGCAGCAATGTCGCGATACGATAAACCGCAATCGCGATAGGCTACAATCCGACCTTTGTCAAAGTCGGAAAGGTGATGGTACGCATTTCTCCTCCTTACACGAGGCATCACAACAACGTTTCACCAGGCAACGCCGGTCAACTGCTGTTTGTGTATGAGAAATCGGTTGGAAACTTTCCTCGTGTCAGCACGTTGTAGGTGTCGCCACCGGCGCCAACCTTGTGTGAATGCTCTGAAAAGCTAATCATTTGCGTATCACAGCATCTTCTCCCTGTCTGTTAAATTTCGCGTCTGTAGCACGTCATGTTCGTGGTGTAGCAATTCTAATGGCCAGTAGTGTATGAAAAGGAAGGAGGTTCCAGTAAGAGAGATTTTGTTTGTACACGCGACACATTAGCGGGAAGTGGTGCCGTTTCGACAACTGACGGTGCGAGGCCTACGAGAGAGGGAGAATTATTCCCGCCCAGAAGCGGAGGGTTTTGCTGCGCCGCGGAAGGCGGTTAGCCGGCCGCCTTGTTAGCGGTGGCTGGGGGTTGGCCGCGCGCCAGGGGCTGTTCCACCCCCGCAGAATTATTTAAGGCGCGGCGCGGGGGTGCCGCATCTGTGCCGCCGCCCGGCTTTCTCTCTCCGGCCGCGGCGCTCAATTCGGCGACTCAACTGCTCGGCCCCTCGGCGTTCCGGCTCTTAAATTAAATGCTGGAAGACGGGCAGCCAGGCGGCGGCTGCGCGTGAGGAGTTGGGGAGGAACTGTCCCCCACTGCGGTAGGTAGCTGGCAGGGGGCCGGGTATCGTGTGCTTACGTGCCGTACAGAAGTCTGAACACTGGACTAAAGCTAATGAGGTACTAGGGAAAAGTAAAGTATAAAACCCAAAAAAGAAGTCTGAAAATATGGAATGCAAAAATAACTAGCAAAATTAAACAAAATGAAAATGCTTATGACGCCTGTTTACAAACAAATCGAGCTCGGGTAAGGAGGAGAAATGCGTGCCGTCACGTTTCCGACTTTGATAAAGGTCGGATTGCAGCCTATCGCGATTGCGGTTTATCGTATCGCGACATTGCTGCTCGCGTCGGTCGAGATGCGATGACTGTTGGCAGAATATGGAATCGGTGGGTTCAGGAGGGTAATACGGAACGCCGTGATGGATCCCAACGGCCTCGTATCACTAGCAGTTGAGATGACAGGCATCGTATCCGCACGGCTGTAACGGATCGTGCAGCCACGTCTCGATCCCTGAGTCAACACATGGGGACGTTTACAAGACGACAACCATCTGCAAGAACAGTTCGACGACGTTTGCAGCAGCACGGACTATCAGCTCGGAGACCGTGGCTGCGGTTAACCCTTGACGCTGCATCACAGACAGGAGCGCCTGCGAAGGTGTACTCGACGACGAACCTGGGTGCACGAATGGCAAAACGACATTTTTTCGGATGAATCCAGCGTCTGTTTACACCATCACGATGGTCGCATCCGTGATTGGCGACATCGCGGTGAGCGCATATTGGAAGTGTGTATTCGTCATCGCCATACTGGCGTATCGCCTGGCGTGATGGTATGGGGTGCCATCGGTTACACGTCTCGGTCACCTTCGCATTGACGCCACATTTCAGATGTGTTACGACCCGTGGCTCTACACTACATTCGATCCCTGCGTAACCCTACATTTCAGCAGGATAATGCACGACCGCATGTTGCAGGTCCTGTACGGGCCTTTCTGGATACAGAAAAAGTTCGACTGCTGCCCTGGCCAGCACATTCTCCAGATCTCTCACCAATTGAAAACGTCTGGTCAATGGTGGGCGAGCAACTGGCCCGTCACAATACGGCAGTCACTACTCTTTATGAACTGTGGTATCGTGTTGAAGCTGCATGGGCAGCTGAAGCTTTGCACACCATCCAAGCTCTCTTTGACTCAATGCGCAGGCGTATCAAGGCCGTTATTACGGCCAGAGGTGGTTGTTCTGGGTACTGATTTCTCAGGATCTACGCACCCAAATTGGGCAAAAATCTAATCACATGTCAGTTGTAGTATAATATATTTGTCCAATGAATACCCGTTTATCGCCTGCATTTCTTCTTGGTGTATGAATTTTAATGGCCGAATAAAAAATACAGGGTGGCATTTAAAAAAGTCATAACGCTTTTCGTATCTTTGTAAAAAACAAAGCTACAAGGAACGCAATCATGCTGATTGATATCGCCCTGACGGGTAAACAATACTTGCTTGAAAAATTTTGTAATTTCCATCTGGACAAACAGTTATTTAGTATCAGTAATTAAAACTTCCGGGCTAAGGGGCCGTGGTCCAATAAAAGAAATACTTCTCCCTGACGTTTCGTTGCCAGCTGCGGGCAACATCATCTGAGGTGAGTCTATTTAGTATGTTGAAGGCCGGCCGGAGTGGCCGAGCGGTTAAAGGCGCTACAGTCAGGAATCGCACGACCGCTACGGTCGCAGGTTCGAATCCTGCGTCGGGCATGGATGTGTGTGATGTCCTTAGGTTAGTTAGGTTTAAGTAGTTCTAAGTTCTAGGGGAATTATGACCACAGCAGTTGAGTCCCATAGTGCTCAGAGCCATTTGAACCATTTGAGCGTGTTCAAGATAAATGGGACACTCTGTATATACATCACATTAATGTGACTGGTTCCTTTAGTGTTATTTCAATTATTCTAAAGTGAAATTGATGACAAAATACAACATTTTTGATTTTGGAAACAAATCGGTAAACGACTAAATACTCTCATACTGGGGAGCAGTAGTTGAAGTCTGAGGCTCCCCCTCCCCACTCTCTGTGTCTCTCTCACTCACTCTCTCTCTCTCTCTTTGTCGCACACGCACGGAGACAGTTTCTACGAGGGCAGTTCAATAAGTAATGCAACACATTTTTTTTCTCGGCCAATTTTGGTTGAAAAAACCGGAAATTTCTTGTGGAATATTTTCAAAAATTCCCGCTTCGTCTCGTATAGTTTCATTGACTTCCGACAGGTGGCAGCGCTGTACGGAGCTGTTAAAATGGCGTCTGTAACGGATGTGCGTTGCAAACAACGGGCAGTGATCGAGTTTCTTTTGGCGGAAAACCAGGGCATCTCAGATATTCGTAGGCGCTTGCAGAATGTCTACGGTGATCTGGCAGTGGACAAAAGCACGGTGAGTCGTTGGGCAAAGCGTGTGTCATCATCGCCGCAAGGTCAAGCAAGACTGTCTGATCTCCCGCGTGCGGGCCGGCCGTGCACAGCTGTGACTCCTGCAATGGCGGAGCGTGCGAACACACTCGTTCGAGATGATCGACGGATCACCATCAAACAACTCAGTGCTCAACTTGACATCTCTGTTGGTAGTGCTGTCACAATTGTTCACCAGTTGGGATATTCAAAGGTTTGTTCCCGCTGGGTCCCTCGTTGTCTAACCGAACACCATAAAGAGCAAAGGAGAACCATCTGTGCGGAATTGCTTGCTCGTCATGTGGCTGAGGGTGACAATTTCTTGTCAAAGATTGTTACAGGCGATGAAACGTGGGTTCATCACTTCGAACCTGAAACAAAACGGCAATCAGTGGAGTTGGCTCCGACATCGACCAGTGGAATGGTACCGTGCAGGCATACAGGCCCTCATTTCAAGGTGGCGTAAGGCCGTAGCATTGAATGGAGATTACGTTGAAAAATAGTGTTGTGTAGCTAAAGGACTGGGGAATAACCTGGTGTATTTCAATGCTGAATAAAACAACCCCTGTTTCAGAAAAAAAATGTGTTGCATTACTTGTTGAACTGCCCTCGTAGCTGCGAGCCCCAAAAGCCTCGCTGTGTTTGGCGCATGCGCACAGTTTGTCTTCCCCGCAACGTTTACCCCCATCAGCCCAGCAGCATGCACCGTGCCGAACTCTCTGCTTTTACCTGCTATCTCGTATCCCGTATCCGGTCCCTCCACGGCACTACTTTGAAGCCAGGCAGTGCTCAATGTACGTGTATTTGTGTGTGTGTGTGTGTGTGTGTGTGTGTGTGTGTGTGTGTGAGTGTCTGTTTGTGTGTGTGTGTGTGTGTGTGTGTGATTTCACATTCACTTTCAGTTTCCGCGTCGCCAGCTCCAACGAGCAGCCGCGTGGCCGGAGTATTTGCAGAGAGAAGCGTAACGGAACACAACTGTACGGAGCACGGTTTCGATTTAAAACAAAGGGACCGCCGCGAACCTCTGGCGGTGGGCCAACGCCGCGGCGTTCCGTAACGACACCTGCGACCCGCTCCTAGACAATGCGTCCCTGGTCTGCGTTACAACCCCTGCCGATTACGCGGATTTCCTAAGTGTTGCTTTATCCAGAAATAGATTTCCCAGTACAGTTTCTGGTCGGTTATGTAAGGCGAGATCGTTTACTGGAAACTATGCTTACCCTCTCAGGCCGGCCGGTGTGGCCGAGCGGTTCTAGGCGCTACAGTGAGGAACCGCGCGACCGCTACGGTCGCAGGTTCGAATCCTGCCTCGGGCATGGGTGTGTGTGATGTCCTTAGTTTAGCTAGGTTTAAGTAGTTCTAAGTTCTAGGGGACTGATGACCTCAGAAGTTAAGTCCCATAGTGCTCAGAGCCATTTGAACCATTTTACCCTCTCACGCTGGACTGAATTTCGGTCCACGTACCTACGCCTACAAATACAGCGTGTTTAAATAAAACCGGCCAAGTGTGGCTACGTACACCAAAGCGCCAAAGAAACTGGTATATGCTTGCGAGACGTGGTACTTAGGGAAAGAAGGAAAAAGTGTGGAGGGGGCCACAGTAAACACATACACTTTATTTGAGGAAATAATTTTCAACAACCATTTTAAAGGTATTTACTACACTGATGGCTGAAGACCTTACTAAGAAAGAATTAAAAATTATTTTTCGGCAGAAGGCCTCGAGCAACTTCAGAATACTCAACAGCTGAAGGCCTGAATTAGAGGTGAGGAAAACAGTCACACGTTAGCAAATACTAAGATATTTTCTTCTTAAACAATCAAAAAACTGTAACAAGCTAAAGTAACGGCTGAAGGCCTTATTAAGAAAGAATTGTAAATTATTTTCGATTTGTTATTACAAATTTAAGATTTTCATTGGACTCACGCTCGTAAAAGGAGACGTGTCAGTAGACAAGCAGTAACAGCACAGTCGGTGTTGAGAGCTCAGTAAGTTGTAAAGTGACAGACCCGGATGTAGGGGGAAGGCAAACTGGGGTATCTGCTCTGGGCGGCAATTTCACGGGCACCCATTCTTGTTCCTGGAGAAAAAAAAAAAACTCTTTTCACAAAGCCCTAGCATCCAACGCACGTTGGTCTATCCATTGCTCATACGATTTTGAAAGCGTCAAAAAAATGTTCATATGTTTGTGAAATCTTATGGGACTTAACTGCTAAGGTCATCAGTCCCTAAGCTTATCCACTAGTTAACGTAAATTATCCTAAGGACAAACACACACACCCATGCCCGAGGGAGGACTCGAACCCCCGCCGGGATCAGCCGTTGAAGGCCACAACCAGTGCTACAAAGGCTGAAGGCCTGAATTACAAGTCAGGATGCCAGTTACACGTTAAAAATACTAAAATCCTTTTAAAACAATCTTAACAAACTGTAACAAGCTATAGTGACGGATGAAGGCCTTATCCGGACAGTTGAAAATCATTTGTCGGCTGAAGATCACAAGCAATTTTACAAACAATTAATGGCTGAAGGCCTGATTAAGAAAGAATTCAAAATTATATGTCGGCTGAAGGCCACAACCAGTGCTACAAAGGCTGAAGGCCTGAATTACAATTCAGGAAGGAAATTACACCTTAAAACATTAAGGTAAATTTTAAACAATTATGTCATTTGGACCAAGTAAGACGGAGTGATCCACAGACATTGTTCTGTGGATCAACCTGAGGAAGGTCACTCCAGCAGTGAGACTGGCAGCCAACAGTAATGTTCACCTAAGGAGGGCAACTCAAACCAGAGACGGATTAAACGCCGATCAGCCCTCTTACCAGGTCCACCTAACGCCAGATAACCAGTACAACGATGGAATGTTTCAGGCGACGGCGAAGTGACAATCAGCATTGCATCTCCAGAATCCGGTGTTTAACACACCAAAAGGCAGAAGGAAGCACTATGACCAAGGTAGGCAAGGCAAACAATTATCCATACCCCAATCGAGGAAGCTTCCAAATTACACGCCATACTGGACAGCATCGGCAAGACGAGGAAAAGTACACTGCCGCAAATTACGCTAACCTCCAGGCTAGGTAACTGGGACGAGAGAGGCAATTCTGACGTTACGGCTAATAATGGAAACAAGGCTAAAGAAAAATCAAGACACTTTCATAAGATTTATCGACCTGGAAAAAGCGTTCGACAATATAAAATGGTGCAAGAGCTGTTCGAGATTCTGAAAAAAGTAGGGGTAAGGTATAGGGAGAGACGGGTCATATACAATATGTACAACAACCAAGAGGGAATAATAAGAGTGGACGATCAAGAATGAAGTGCTCGTATTAAGAAGGGTGTAAGATAGGCTGTAGCCTTTCACCCCTACTCTTCAATCTGTACATCGAGGAAGCAATGATGGAAATAAAAGAAAGCTTCAGGAGTGGAATTAAAATACAAGGTGACAGGATATCAATGATACGATTCGCTGATGACATTGCTATCCTGAGTGAAAGTGAAGAAGAATTAAATGATCTGCTGAACGGAATGAATAGTCTAATGAGTACACAGTACGGTTTGAGAGTAAATCGGAGAAAGACGAAGGTAATGAGAAGTAGTAGAAATGAGAACAGCGAGAAAGTTAACATCAGGATTGATGGTCACGAAGTCAATGAAGTTGAGGAATTCTGCTACCTAGGCAGTAAAATAACCAATGACGGACGGAGCAAGGAGGACATCAAAAGCAGACTCGCTATGGCAAAAAAGGCATTTCTGGCCAAGAGAAGTCTACTAATATCAAATACCGGCCTTAATTTGAGGAAGAAATTTCTGAGGATGTACGTCTGAAGTACAGCATTGTATGGTAGTGAAACATGGACTGTGGGAAAACCGGAACAGAAGAGAATCGAAGCATTTGAGATGTGGTGCTATAGACGAATGTTGAAAATTAGGTGGACTGATAAAGTAAGGAATGAGGAGGTTCTACGCAGAATCGGAGAGGAAAGGAATATGTGGAAAACACTGATAAGGAGGACAGGATGATAGGACATCTCCTAAGACATGAGGGAATGACTTCCATGGTACTAGAGGGAGCTGCAGAGGGCAAAAACTGTAGAGGAAGACAGAGATTGGAATACGTCAAGCAAATAATTGAGGACGTAGGTTGCAAGTGCTACTCTGAGATGAAGAGGTTAGCACAGAAAAGGAATTCGTGGAGGGCCGCATCAAACCAGTCAGTAGACTGATGATCACAGAAAGAGAGAGGCAATAAGATACCGCTGGTTGCACTTCATCAATAATAACACCAAATTCAAACTAATATCGAGCACCCCCCCCCCCCCCCTGAACCATGGACCTTGGGGTTGGTGGGGAGGCTTGCGTGCCTCAGCGATACAGATGCCCGTACCGTAGGTGCAACCACAACGGAGGGGTGTCTGTTGAGAGGCCAGACAAACGTGTGGTTCCTGAAGAGGGGCAGCAGACTTTTTGCAGTTGTAGGGGCAACAGTCTGGATGATTGACTGATCTGGCCTTGTAACACTAACCAAAACAGCCTTGCTGTGCTGATACTGCGAACAGCTGAAAGCAAGGGGAAACTACAGCCGTAATTTTTGCCAAGCTCATGCAGCATTACTGTATGGTTACATGATGATGGCGTCCTCTTGGGTAAAATATTCTGGACGTAAAATAGTCCACGATTCGGATCTTCGGGCGGGGACTACTCAGGAGGACGTTGTTATCAGGAGAAAAGCACAACTTGACTAGAAGAAGGGATCGGTTGGTACGGTATATTGTGAGGCATCAAGGGATCACCAGTTCAGTACTGGAGGGCAGCGTTGAGGGTAGAAATCGTAGAGGGAGACCAAGAGATGAATAAATTATAGCCGGCCGAAGTGGCCGCGCGGTTCTGGCGCTGCAGTCTTGAACCGCGAGACCGCTACGGTCGCAGGTTCGAATCCTGCCTCGGGCATGGATGTATGTGATGTCCTTAGGTTAGTTAGGTTTAACTAGTTCTAAGTTCTAGGGGACTAATGACCTCAGCAGTTGAGTCCCATAGTGCTCAGAGCCATTTGAACCAATAAATTATCAGAAGGATGTATGTTGCAGTATTGTACTGGGAGATGAAGAAGCTTGCACAGGATAGAATAGCATGGAGAGCTGCATCAAACCAGTCTCAGCACTGAAGACCACGACAACATCAAGCACCAGAAGGTGGCTAATAGCTTCCACCAATGTGACGCTCCACTCGTCGTGGTTGGTCTCACCGACCCTGGGAGTAGCAATACACAAACAACAGCAAGATCTCGAACAGTGGAGATTTCACTATTGGATGAGGTCCACTCAACTTCAAACGTCCTGGGTTCGGTCGTCGGCTACAGCCCCCTTGATCCGACAGTGCCAGCGGTCCCGGCCTGCCGTCGTGCTGCAGAGCTCCTCGCTGCTCCGTCCGAAGCCCAACCGCCTGACACACACGACGACCCGGAAATACAAGCAGCCCCACTGAAGGTAGTACCACAGTACTGGCTATCGATAAGCGCTGCTGCTGCCACTCGCAGACAAACAGTACTAGCAAAGTCAGTGGCGCCATTAACACAAAGAAGGAAACGAGACGCCTCTACTGCTGTTACAAAATGCCAAGTATGAACGGCAAGAACGCGAGCCGCACACGGCTCAGCATGTGTATTCAAAAAATGGTTCAAATGGCTCTGAGCACTATGCGACTTAACTTCTGAGGTCATCAGTCCCCTAGAACTTAGAACTACTTAAACCTAACTAACCTAAGGACACCACACACATCCATGTCCGAGGCAGGATTCGAACCTGCGACCGTAGCTGTCGCTCACTTCCAGACTGCAGCGCCTAGAACCGCACGGCCACTCCGGCCGGCGCATGTGTATTCAAATACAGAAATATGTAAACAGTCACAATAAATTGCTGCGGTCTGCAATGCCTACGAGGTGTGGCTAGAAAAAAACCGGACTAGTACTGGTGAAACAATAAAACGAATGCAATAAGGCTGAAAGTCGCGTGGCCTGTCACGTGACTCTCGCTCCGCCTACTGCTCGAGTTTCATCTGCCTCCTGCACTCAGTCTGCCCGTGGCGTCTGTTTTAAGTAGTTGACGTTTTGTCTGTGCGTCGGAAAATGTTGAGTGTACAGAAAGAACAGCGTATTAACATCAAATTTTGGTTCAAACTAGGAAAATCTGCAAGTGAAACGTTTGTAATGTTACAACAAGTGTACGGCGATGATTGTTTATCGCGAACACAAGTGTTTGAGTGGTTTAAACGATTTAAAGATGGCCGCGAAGACAACATTGATGACACTCGCACACTTTGTTCATGTTGAAACTTTCATGAAGAATCTGCCTAACACTTTCCTTGTCAACTCCTGTTAACTGAGACACTGCTCTGATTGTTAAACGGCGATCTTGTCGAACAAGTTTACCGATTTTTTAAATGTTTCCATCAGTGTTTGCTGACAATGGTCTGCCAGTGCGAGTGTCATCACTGGTGTCTTCGCGGCCATCTTTAAATCGTTTAAACCACTCAAACACTTGTGTTCGCGATAAACAATCATCGCCGTACACTTGTTGTAACATTACAAACGTTTCACTTGCAGATTTTCCTAGTTTGAAACAAACTTTGATGTTAACACGCTGTTCTTTCTGTACACTCAACATTTTCCGACGCACAGACAAAACGTCAACTACTTAAAACAGACGCCACGGGCAGACTGAGTGCAGGAGGCAGATGAAACTCGAGCAGTAGGCGGAGCGAGAGTCACTTGACAGGCCACGCGACTTTCAGCCTTATTGCATTCGTTTTATTGTTTCACCAGTACTAGTCCGGTTTATTTCTAGCCACACCTCGTATATAAGACAACAGTCTGGCGTAGTTGTCAGGCCAGTTACTGTTGCTACAATGGTTGGTTATCAAGATTTAAGTGAGTACGCCCGTGGTGTATGGGACACAGCATCTCTGAGATAGCGATGAACTGGGGATTTTTCCCTATGACGATTTCACAAGTGTAGCGTGAGTACCAGGAATCAGGTAAAACATCAAATCTCCGACATCGCTACGGCCGGAAGAGGATTCGGCAAGAACGACCAATGACGACTGTAGAGAATCGTTCAACGTGACGGAAGTGCAACCCTTCTGTAAATTGCTGCAGATTTCATTGCTGGGCCATCAACAAGAGTCAACGTGCTGACCATTCAACGAAACATCATCGATAGGGGCTTTCGGAGCTGATGACTGCACCACACATAGCCTTGCATCTTGCATGGCTGTTGATGACTGGAAACATGTTGCCTGGTCTGACGAGCGGATTGTATTACTTTGTTATGAACTGTTATAGAAGCTGTACATGTGATAGGCATAGACTAAGGGAAAGGCTGTTATGTGGGGCGACCAGTTTGCAAAGGACCTGCAGTGCTAATGCCTCTGCGCCCCAGTAGGTGTGTGGCCTTACGCCGATCACCACTACGTGGCAGTGGCGTCATTTTCACAATAGCACGGCACTTTACTTCATCGTATCTCAGCCAGTTTAGCACGAAACATTTGTAAATTATCTACACAAACCTTGATCATCAATCATTCTACCTGTTGCCGAAAACCAGGTCAGAATACCTACAGGAGTTCCTGAAATTTTTTTACAGATTACTGACACAGTGTAAATTTTTGATGATAAAAAATATAATAAAATTGTAAACAGCCGAACAGTTTCAATGGATAAAGAATTCTTTTCCTAGGTTTCAACAAATTTAAATTTGTCTTCTTCAGAAGGTGGCAATTTTACATTAGTAAGGATTAATGTGCCATCGCCGTTTTTACAAATGTCGGCATAGATCCATTTGTCAAAATTAAAATATAGCCCTAGAAATAGGGTTTGTCACGTAAATATAAATTAGTGCATGGATGTTGCAGAGATCACAACATGTACAAGTTTAACTTTATACCCACTAAGCGACTTTACAACACCGAGCGAGGTGGCGCAGTGGTTAGACACTGGACTCGCATTCGGGAGGGCGACGGTTCAATCCCGCGTCCGGCCATCCTGATTTAGGTTTTCCGTGATTTCCCTAAATCACTCCAGGCAAATGCCGGGATGGTTCCTCTGAAAAGGCACGGCCGACTTCCCTCCCCGTCCTTCCCTAATCCGATGAGACCAATGACCTCGCTGTCTGGTCTCCTTCCCCAAAACAACCCAACGACTTTACAACTCAGCAAGCAGTAAAGGAAACAAAAGAAAAGTTCGGAGTAGGTATTAAAATCCATGGAGAAGAAATAAAAACTTTCCGGTTCGCCGATGACATTGTAATTCTGTCAGAGACAGCAAAGGACTTGGAAGAGCAGTTGAATGGAATGGACAGTGTCTTGAATGGAGGATACAAGATGAACATCAACAAAAGTAAAACGAGGATAATGGAATGTAGTCGATTTAAGTCGGGTAATGCTGAGGGAATTAGATTAGGAAATGAGACACTTAAAGTAGTAAAGGAGTTTTCCTGTTTGGGGAGCAAAATAACTGATGATAGTGGAAGTAGAGAGGATATAAAATGTAGACTGGCAATGGCAAGGAAAGCGTTTCTGAAGAAGAGAAATTTGTTAACATCGAGTATAGATTTAAGTGTCGGGAAGTCGTTTCTGAAAGTATTTGTATGGAGTGTAGCCATGTATGGAAGTGAAACATGGACGATAAATAGTTTAGACAAGAAGAGAATAGAAGCTTTCGAAATGTGGTGCTACAGAAGAATGCTGAAGATTAGATGGGTAGATCTCACAACTAAAGAGGAGGCATTGAATAGAATTGGGGAGAAGAAGGGATCGGTTGGTAGGACATGTTCTGAGGCATCAAGGGGTCACCAATGTAGTACTGAAGGGCAGCGTGGAGGGTAAAAATCGTAGAGGGAGACCAAGAGATGAATACACCAAGCAGATTCAGAAGGATGTAGGTTGCAGCAGCTACTGGGAGATGAAGAAGCTTGCACAGGATAGAGTAGCATGGAGAGCTGCATCAAACCAGTCTCAGGACTCAAGACCACAACAACAACTTCTACCCATTTTGGAGAAAAAGGGGTCTTAAACAGTTGGATAGACATATAGAGAGGCAACAAATATTTATCATGACTGCAAAATTGTTAGGAATATAATAGAAGCAAAAGGTATTTTTATAGTTACGAACATAAATTCAATAATAACATCACGAGGTGGGTCAGGTCATGCCACCCAGACCCCCCCCCCCCCCCCCCGGAAAGATTAACACCTCACCCAAATGGCATTCCAGGACAGATCTACCACCTTTTCGGCTCTGGCACGACAGTGGAACAGTGAAAGACATCGTACAATATCAGAGGTGACAGCAGTCTGTCGCCGTTTATTACGGCACAGATTACATACGCGTCGTCTACTTTTCTGCCTATCTTTGACGAATGTGCAGGGATAACATGACACAGTGTTGTCGGACGAATCCAGGTTCTGTTTGTTTGAAAATGATGGCCGCATTTTGGTTCGTCCCAGACACGGGGGATCGGCATCACAGTGACTTTATTTGCACACGACATACAGCGCCAACTCGAGGCCTTATGGTGTGAGGTGCCGTTGGGTACAACCACAGATCACAGCTGGTGTGTGTCCAGGTCACTGTGACCCGTGTGACCTGCGTGAATGACATCCTGCGACCTGTAGCCACACCCTTTCTGCACATCATCTCTGACGCCATTTTTCAGCAAGACAATGCACGACCACATGTTGGTGCACAAACACGTGCCTTCTTGGTGTCACAGGATGTCAGCCTTTTGTTCTCGCACCACCAGATCACCAGACTTGTCGCCAATCGAAAATGTGTGGGATTTGGTGTGGATGCAGCGCTATGGCCCTATGCCGACCACCACAGATGAACTTCGGAACCAGTATAGATGGCTAAACTACAGGACGCCATCCGCATTTTATACGCGGCGATGCCATCACGCATAGAACAAGTTATCAGGGCTCATGGCGGACCCTGCGCCTACTAGGCATTAATCGAGTAATACCGACTACTGTTCTTCCCACGTTCAGGTCCATTACGTTTCTTTATGGCCATACGTCACCAGTATGGCTAGCAACGTCCTTTGTAAATTACACTCCTGGAAATGGAAAAAAGAACACATTGACACCGGTGTGTCACACCCACCATACTTGCTCCGGACACTGCGAGAGGGCTGTACAAGCAATGATCACACGCACGGCACAGCGGACACACCAGGAACCGCGGTGTTGGCCGTCGAATGGCGCTAGCTGCGCAGCATTTGTGCACCGCCGCCGTCAGTGTCAGCCAGTTTGCCGTGGCATACGGAGCTCCATCGCAGTCTTTAACACTGGTAGCATGCCGCGACAGCGTGGACGTGAACCGTATGTGCAGTTGACGGACTTTGAGCGAGGGCGTATAGTGGGCATGCGGGAGGCCGGGTGGACGTACCGCCGAATTGCTCAACACGTGGGGCGTGAGGTCTCCACAGTACATCGATGTTGTCGCCAGTGGTCGGCGGAAGGTGCACGTGCCCGTCGACCTGGGACCGGACCGCAGCGACGCACGGATGCACGCCAAGACCGTAGGATCGTACGCAGTGCCGTAGGGGACCGCACCGCCACTTCCCAGCAAATTAGGGACACTGTTGCTCCTGGGGTATCGGCGAGGACCGTTCGCAACCGTCTCCATGAAGCTGGGCTACGGTCCCGCACACCGTTAGGCCGTCTTCCGCTCACGCCCCAACATCGTGCAGCCCGCCTCCAGTGGTGTCGCGACAGGCGTGAATGGAGGGACGAATGGAGACGTGTCGTCTTCAGCGATGAGAGTCGCTTCTGCCTTGGTGCCAATGACGGTCGTATGCGTGTTTGGCGCCGTGCAGGTGAGCGCCACAATCAGGACTGCATACGACCGAGGCACACAGGGCCAACACCCGGCATCATGGTGTGGGGAGCGATCTCCTACACTGGCCGTACACCACTGGTGATCGTCGAGGGGACACTGAATAGTGCACGGTACATCCAAACCGTCATCGAACCCATCGTTCTACCATTCCTAGACCGGCAAGGGAACTTGCTGTTCCAACAGGACAATGCACGTCCGCATGTATCCCGTGCCACCCAACGTGCTCTAGAAGGTGTAAGTCAACTACCCTGGCTAGCAAGATCTCCGGATCTGTCCCCCATTGAGGATGTTTCGGACTGGATGAAACGTCGTCTCACACGGTCTGCACGTCCAGCACGAACGCTGGTCCAACTGAGGCGCCAGGTGGAAATGGCATGGCAAGCCGTTCCACAGGACTACATCCAGCATCTCTACGATCGTCTCCATGGGAGAATAGCAGCCTGCATTGCTGCGAAAGGTGGATATACACTGTACTAGTGCCGACATTGTGCATGCTCTGTTGCCTGTGTCTATGTGCCTGTGGTTCTGTCAGTGTGATCATGTGATGTATCTGACCCCAGGAATGTGTCAATAAAGTTTCCCCTTCCTGGGACAATGAATTCACGGTGTTCTTATTTCAATTTCCAGGAGTGTATTTAGATGGGATCATTGGGGCAGGGCACACAGAAAACAGGTTTGGAATGTAGTGGGTGCAGTGGCGCGAAACAATTCGCGTCCACAACATGCAAAAGGCTGCCTTAAAAGCTAGCCAGTGAAAACGATTGTATTTCCATCTCTGTGTTCGTAGTACGTAACTGCAAATACGGGGGTTGGAACTTTAACAGTGGCAACTATTTGTTTACAGCTCGAACAAAATAGATACGAGTTTCAAACTTTTACTGACCTTCAAAGTAGTCCCCAGAAATGTGGAAGTCGTAGGATTCTCTTAGCAGTGCCAGTTGTGTTGACAGTTCGAGCGGCGCGGTCTATTGCCCGACGAATTTGTAGCAGTTCTGAAGCGAATGCCGTGAAGTGCTTCCTTCAATTTACAAATCGAGTTGAACTCACGAGGGCTTAAGTCATGGGAGTGCAGTAGGTGGTATATCACTTAGCAGCCCCATCAGTCAAACAAAGCAGTAACAGCTTGCGCTGAACGTGCTTGAGCATTGTCCTGCAAAATGGTGGTCAGGTCATGCAGAAAGTGCCATCACTTCTGTCTCTACGCTGTTCATTCGTGGAACACAACTCACGACCAGCTTAGAGACAGAAGTGATGACACTTTCTGTAGGAGCTGACCATCATTTTGCAGGACAATGTTCAAGCACGTTCAGTGCAATCTGTTACTGATTTCCAGAATGACATTTTCACTCTGCAGCGGAGTGTGCGCTGATATGAAACTTCCTGCCAAGTTAAAACTGTGTGTACTGGCGGAAGTAAAGCTGTGAGTACGGGGCATGAGTCGTGCTTGGGTAGCTCAGTTGGTAGAGCACTTGCCCGCGAAAGGCAAAGGTCCCGAGTTCGAGTCTCGGCCCGGCATACAGTTTTAATTTGCCAGGAAGTTTGTTACTGATTTGTTTGACTGATGGGGCTGCTAAGTGCTATACCACCTACTGCACTCCCCTGAATTAAGCCCTCGTGAGTTCTACTAGATTTCTAAACTGAAGGAAAACACTTCACGGCATTTGCTTCAGAACTGCTACAAATTCGTCGGTGGGCGTCATCTGCCAGTCTGTGTAGTGCCAACAGTAAAATTCGGAGTCGGTGGTATTGTGGTGTGGTCGTGTTTCTCGGGGCCTGTACACATTGTGGTTTAGCGTGGCACCATCACAGCACAGGCGTACTTTGATGTTCTAAGCACCTCCTTGGTTCCTACTGCTGAAGAGCAATACGGGGATGGCGACTGCATCCTTCATCACGATCTGTTCATAATGCTCGGCCTGTGGCGGCGTGGTTACACGACAATAACATCCCTGTAATGGACTGGCCTGCACAGAGTCCCGATCTGAATCGTATAGAACAACCTTTGGGATGTTTTGATTCGACTTCGTGCCAGGCCCCACTGACTGATATCGATACCTCTCCTCAGTGGAGCACTCCGTCGTGAATGGGCTGCCATTCCTGAAAAAACCTTCCAGCACCAGATTGAACCTATGACAGTGGAAGCTGTGATCAAGGCTAAAGGTGGGCCAACACCATACTGTATTCCAGCATTAGCGAGGAAGGGTGCGACGAACTTGTAAGTCATTTTCAGCCAAGTGTCCGGATACTTCTGATCACATAGTGTATGTAGGACCCAACCACTGGGACCTAGTGCCTAGGCTGTCGCTACTCGACAGCGCCCCCTAACAAGAATGTTCAAATGTGTGTGAAATGTTGTTGATAATTCTTCCGGGTTATATGGCCGTGGTCCATGGAATACTTCTATTCCAAACGTTTCGTCCAATACTACGGTGGACATCTTCAGAGGTATGGCTGGTCCTCCTGATTCCTGCCGATTGAGGAGTCGGAGAGCGGCCTAAATACCGAGGAAAGTGGGCGAAGGGATAGTTGTTCTTCCATCTGATGAAGGCAATGCCACTGTGGTGATGAACAAAGAGGACTACAGAAGTAAGACTTTGGATCTATTAGTGGCGGGACATTACAATAAACGTAGAAGAGACCTGACGGCTGTTATTTTGAGGAAAAGTAATACGTTGATAAAGTCTTCTACTTCCATTCCACAGAAGGATAAAAAAGTTTTGCTAAGGAGTGAAGCTAAGTGTCGCAGACTTTATGGTTTACCTAAAGTTCACAAGCTGCTTACAAGAATAATATATAGAAGAATGGAAAAGAAAATTGAGAATGCGCTAGGTGAGGATCAGTTTGGCTTTAGGAAAAGTAAAGGGACGACAGAGGCAATTCTGACGTTACGGCTAATAATGGAAGCAAGGCTAAAGAAAAATCAAGACACTTTCATAGGATTTGTCGATCTGGAAAAAGCGTTCGACAATATAAAATGGTGCAAGCTGTTCGAGATTCTGAAAAAAGTAGGGGTAAGCTATAGGGAGAGACGGGTCATATACAATATGTACAACAACCGAGAGGGAATAATAAGAGTGGACGATCGAGAACGAAGTGCTCGTATTAAGAAGGGTGTAAGACAAGGCTGTAGCCTTTCGCCCCTACTCTTCAATCTGTACATCGAGGAAGCAATGATGGAAATAAAAGAAAGGTTCAGGAGTGGAATTAAAATACAAGGTGAAAGGATATCAATGATACGATTCGCTGATGACATTGCTATCCTGAGTGAAAGTGAAGAAGAATTAAATGATCTGCTGAACGGAATGAACAGTCTAATGAGTACACAGTACGGTTTGAGAGTAAATCGGAGAAAGACGAAGGTAATGAGAAGTGGTAGAAATGAGAACAGCGAGAAACTTAACATCAGGATTGTTGGTCACGAAGTTAAGGAATTCTGCTACCTAGGCAGTAAAATTACCAATGACGGACGGAGCAAGGAGGACATCAAAAGCAGACTCGCTATGGCAAAAAAGGCATTTCTGGCCAGGAGAAGTCTACTAATATCAAATACCGGCCTTAATTTGAGGAAGAAATTTCTGAGGATGTACGTCTGCATTGTATGGTAGTAAAACATTTACTGTGGGAAAACCGGAACAGAAGAGAATCGAAGCATTTGAGATGTGGTGCTATAGACGAATGTTGAAAATTAGGTGGACTGATAAGGTAAGGAATGAGGAGGTTCTACGCAGAATCGGAGAGGAAAGGAATATGTGGAAAACACTGATAAGGAGAAGGGACAGGATGATAGGACATCTGCTAAGACATGAGGGAATGACTTCCATGGTACTAGAGGGAGCTGTAGAGGGCAAAAACTGTAGAGGAAGACAGAGATTGGAATACGTCAAGCAAATAATTGAGGACGTAGGTTGCAAGTGCTAGTCTGAGATGAAGAGGTTAGCACAGGAAAGGAATTCGTGGCGGGCCGCATCAAACCAGTCAGTAGACTGACGACCAAAAAAAAAGAAAGTTCACAAAATAAATCTTCCTCTGGAACCCATTATTAGTGCGATTGACTCCCCTGCTTATCAAATATCTAGGTATCTAGCTACTCTTCTCCAACCATACATTGGTAAGACTGATGCTCATGTGAGGGATTCACGTCATTTTATTGAGAAAATTGAAGGTCTAACCTTGGCTCCTGAAGACATTCTGGTCAGTTTTGATATTGTATCTCTGTTTACTATGATTCCGCTCAATGAAGTTATGGTTTACATAACGGAAGTTTTCCCTGAAGATTTGACCGCTCTGTTTGGACACTGTCTCACATCTAGCCAGTTTCAGTGGGATGAGGAGTTTTATGAGCAAGTGGATGGTATTGCCAATTTTTACATGGAGAAATTTGAACAATTAGCGTTGAATAAAGCAAATAAGAAACCATGTAGTTGGTACCGTTATGTACACGACACATTAGTAATTTGGACACACGGTAAAAAAGCCTTAGACGAATTTTTTGATTATCTTAGTAGCATAAACCCTAAAATTCAGTTTACCATTGAAGTGTAAAAAGACCAGGCTATTTCGTTTCTCGATGTGTTAGTCATGAGACAGACCGATGGCAGTCTAAAACATAAAGTGTTTCGGAAGAGAACACATACTGATAGATACTTACATAAGAACTCCAATCATCACCCACAACAAAAAAGAGGTGTAATCAAACGTTTAGTGGACAGGGCAAAACGGATTTGTACGCCGGAACATCTGGATACGGAACTGAATCATCTGAAACAGGCCTTCGAAAAGAATGGGTACTCAAACGAAGAAACTAATAGAGTGTTAAGACCTAATTACAGAAGGCCAAAGGACAAGGACGGTACACAGCAATGGAAGAACACGGTGTCTTTACCTTTCATTAGTAAGGTTACAGATCGAATTGGCAAAATTTTGCTGAAACATAAAGTGAAACCGGTATTCAAACCTACCAGAAAAATAGGACAAGTACTTCGTTCTGTTAAAGACAGAGCGCCACCATTATCATCTAGCGGTGTGTATAAAATTCCGTGTACCTGTGGCAAGGTCTATATCGGTACTACGAAACGAAGTGTGAATACGAGGGTAAAGGAGCACAAAAGTCTTTGCCGACTGGGAGAAATAGATAAATCGGCCGTTGCGGAACATGCACTTCAGTCAGGTGACCATGTAGTTAAGTTTTCTGAAACTACAGTTTTAAGTGCTACCGCGAACTATTATCCACGACTGTATAGGGAGGCTATTGAAATTTATAAACATGAAGATAATTTTAATAGAGAAGAAGACGCCTTGAAATTAAGCGAGATATGGACAGTGGCGTTACAGAATCGATAAGTGATTTTTATCTATGACGGACTATTGCCGATAGTTACATTTTATCTTTGACTAGTTTTCTCTCTGCTACTATGTGCAAGCTAGACCACACCCACTTTCCTCCGTATCTAGGCCGCTCTCCGACGCCCGACTCGTCAGTCGGCAGGACTCAACAGGACCAGTCATACCTCTGAGGATGTCCAACGTAGTATTGGACGAAACGTTAGGAATAGAAGAATTCCATGGAACACGGCCATATAACCCGGAAGAATTATCAACAACAGTACCATCCGGTCGTGAAAGCCTTCATTGTATGTGTGTGAAATCTTATGGCACTTAACTGCTAAGGTCATCACTCCCTAAGCTTACACACTACTTAACCTAAATTATTCTAACAAGGGAACCTCCCCATCGCAACCCCCCTCAGATTTAGTTATAAGTTGGCACAGTGGATAGGCCTTGAAAACTGAACACAGATCAATCGAGAAAACAGGAAGAAGTTGTGTGGAACTATGAAAAAAAAATAAGCAAAATATACAAACTGAGTAGTCCATGTGCAAGATTAGCAACATCAAGGACAGTGTGACCTCAGGAGCGCCGTGGTCCCGTGGGTAGCGTGAGCAGCCGCAGAACGAGAGGTCCTCGGTTCAAGTCTTCCCTCGAGAGAAAAGTTTTTTATTTTCAGTTTATGTGACAAACTCTTACGTTTTCATCACTTTTTTGGGAGTGATTATCACATCCACAAGGAAACCTAAATCGGGCAAGGTAGAAGAATCCTTTTACCCATTCGCCAAGTGTGCAAGTTAGGTGGGTCGACAACATATTCCTGTCATGTGACGCAAAAAAATGGTTCAAATGGCTCTGAGCACTATGGGACTTAACTACTGTGGTCATCAGTCCCCTAGAACTTAGAACTACTTAAACCTAACTAACCTAAGGACATCACACACATCCATGCCCGAGGCAGGATTCGAACCTGCGACCGTAGCAGTCGCGCGGTTCCGGACTGAGCGCCTTAACCGCGAGACCACCGCGGCCGGCACATGTGCCGCACATGCCGTCACCAGTGTCGTATAGAATATATCAGACGTGTTTTCTTGTGGAGGAATCGGTTGACCTATGACCTTGCGATCAAATGTTTTTGGCTCCCACTGGAGAGGAACGTCCTTTCGTCTACCAATCGCACGGTTTTGCGGTGCGGTTGCAAAACACAGACACTAAACTTATTACAGTGAACAGAGACGCCAATGAACGAACGGACACATTGTAATTTTGCGAAAATAAATAAAGTAAACTTTTCACTCTAGGGAAGACTTGAACCAAGGATCTCTCGTTCCGCAGCTGCTCACGCTAACCACGGGACCACGGCGCTTCTGAGTTCACACTGTCCTTGATGTTGCTAATCTTGCGAATGGACTACTCAGTTTCCATATTTTGCTTATTTTTTCATAGTTCTACACAACTTCTTCCTGTTTTCTCGATTGATCTGTTTTTCAAGGCCTATCCACTGTGCCAACTTTAAATCTGAGGGGGGTGCGATGGGGAGGTTCCCTCGTAAGGACAAACACACACACCCATGGCGAAGGGAGGACTCGAACCTCCGCCGGGACGAGCCGCACCCGCTAACAAATGTTCCCAGATTTTTCGGCTGAAGGACGCTGCGCTGGAGAGCTGGGAGCCGTCTGGGACAGGTAACTGTTGAGAGGTGACGTCAGCGTGGAGTGAGGATGGGGGAGGTAATGGTGGGTGGTGGAGGGTGGGATTGGGGAGGAGAGGCCGCGTGCGAGATGACAGGTGATCGCTCGGTACGGGCGGTGCCTGGCGTGTGTGGGGGTGGCTGAGGGCGTTAAAGGAGGGCGGGTGGAGGGGGAAGGGGGCGGGCGGCCGGAGAGCAAACAAGGCGAGGGCGCCGCCGCCAATATCGACCTGGGCGGTCGCGGGTCGCAGGACACGCCATATCGACCTCGGAGCTCGGTGATTCCCCGAGCTGCTGCCGCCGCGATAGACAGATAGCGCTTATCAGGCGGAGAGGCCGGAGGTCAGCAGTAGGTGGCGGAGGGTGCTTTCAGCCTGTCAACACCCGCCTAGGAGGAATCCGCAGCGGAAAGGCCGGCTGGCGATTACACTGATGTAACGGCCCGGATGTCAAGTGAATTGAGATTTCTGTACAAGCTTTCTACGCTGTTAGCATTAAGCAGTTATTATTTAAGTAATTTAGTATCTTAATATGTAATTACACAGTCGCCTCTTTAGATTTGTGGAAGGAATTGACTTTCGCTTTTACACTGATGCACTTGAAACGTCCTCTTGGAAAAACTTATAAATGACTGTGCTTAAACTGACACACAATATTTTTAGCGCAACGCAATCTTTCAATAATCCCTACAAAAGAATGGCCCTGACTAGCATTAACCTATACCTTTCACAAATCACTTAGGTACCTCACAAAAATCTTCGTTACTCGAACTACTGCAATACAGCGAGCGCCACTACTGCCAGCAAAATAAAAGATTCAAACTACTGAAGGCACTAACTACTGATAGGCATAGTTAGTAAATGAAAGATTTTGATAGAGAACAATGTATTTACCTTAATAGTGTTCAAAAGTCATAATATATATAGCAGTTCATGACATCCCGCCTTACAAATTTACTGTCTCTGATGGACACACGCCCAGTTCGTCCGCTCTCCCCACATCCACCACTGCTGGCGTCTCACCTCCAACTGCGCAACGCTACGCGCAGTTCACACCCAACTGCCCAACACTACAATAGCAAATTCCAACAACGCAAACCAACCACAGACTTCACACAGCACAGCCAGAGATTTTCATACAGAGCGCTACGTGGCGTTACCAACATAAAAACCTAAACAGCCTACTTACACAGTTACAATCAATCCCCATTTTATCATACACGCCTTCTGATCAGAATTATCCGGACACTTCTGTCTACTGCGGAACTGAACACTTGGTGCGACCATATGCGAACCTGAGCCAGTATACGAGGGTGACTCAAATGAAAACCTTAAATATTTTTTTTAATATCATTTATTGTGCAGAAGTGGTACAAAGCTGTATCACTTTTCAAAATAATCTCCCCCACGCTCAATGCAAGTCCTCCAGCGCTTACAAAGTGCATAAACTCCTTTAGAAAAAAATTCCTTTGGTAGTACGCGCAACCACTCATGCACCGCGTGGCGTACCTCTTCATCAGAACGGAACTTCTTTCCTCCCATTGCGTCTTTGAGTGGTCCAAACATATGGAAATCACTTGGGGGCAAGGTCTGGTGAGTATGGTGGATGAGGAAGACACTCAAAATGCAGGTCTGTCATTGTACCAACTGTTGTACGGGCAGTGTGGGGCCTTGCATTGTCATGCTGCTAAAGGACACGAAGTAATGGCCGCTATCGACAGGGGATCTCCCCCAAGTTGATTCCGTGTTTCTAGATTTCCGGAAAGCTTTCGACACCGTTCCTCACAAGCGACTTCTAAACAAGTTGCGGGCCTATGGGCTATCGTCTCAGTTGTGAGACTGGATTGGTGATTTCCTGTCAGGAATGTCGCAGTTCGTAGTAATAGACGTCAAATCATCGAGTAAAACTGAAGTGATATCAGGTGTTCCCCAGGGAAGCGTCCTGGGACCTCTGCGGTTCCTGATCTATATAAATGACCTGGGTGACAATCTGAGCAGTTCTCTTAGGTTGTTCGCAGGTGATGCTGTAATTTACCGTCTAGTAAGGTCGTCCGAATACCAGTATCAGTTGCAAAGCGATTTAGAAAAGATTGTTGTATGGTGTGGCAGGTGGCAGTTGATGCTAAATAACGAAAAGTGTGAGGTGATCCACACGAGTTCCAAAAGAAATACGTTGGAATTCGATTACTCGATAAATAGTACAATTCCCAAGGCTGTCAATTCAACCAAGTACCTGGGTGTTAAAATTACGAACAACTTCAGTTGGAAAGACCACACAGATAATATTGTGGGGAAGGCGAGCCAAAGGTTGCGTTTCATTGGCAGGACACTTAGAAGATGCAACAAGTCCACTAAAGAGACAGCTTACACTACACTCGTTCGTCCTCTGTTAGAATATTGCTGCGCGGTGTGGGATCCTTACCAGGTGGGATTGACAGAGGACATCGAAAGGGTGCAAAAAAAGGGCAGCTCATTTTGTATTATCACGTAATAGGCGAGAGAGTGTGGGAGATATGATACGCGAGTTGGGATGGAAGTCATTAAAGCAAAGACTTTTTTCGTCGCGGCGAGATCTATTGACGAAATTTCAGTCACCAACTTTCTCTTCCGAATGCGAAAATATTTTGTTGAGCCCAACCTATGTAAGTAGGAATGATCATCAAAATAAAATAAGAGAAATCAGAGCTCGAACAGAAAGGTTTAGGTGTTCGTTTTTCCCGCGCGCTGTTCGGGAGTGGAATGGTAGAGAGATAGTATGATTGTGGTTCGATGAACCCTCTGCCGAGCACTTAAATGTGAATTGCAGAGTAGTCATGTAGATGTAGATGTAGACACCTGCTGACAGCAATCCACGTCGCTTTGATTTGATTGCAGGCCGCAGATGATTTTTTAGGAGATCTGCGTACGATGCACTTGCGACAGTGGTCCCTCTAGGCATGTAATGCTCCAAAATGACTCCTTTTTCATCCCAAAAGAGAGTCAGCATAACCTTCCCTGCTGATGGTTCTGTTCGAAACTTCTTTGGTTTTGGTGATGAGGAATGGCGCCATTCCTTGCTCGCTCTCTTCGTTTCCGGTTGGTGGTAGTGGAACCAGGTTTCGTCCCCAGTAACGATTGTCGAAAGGAAGCCATCACCTTCTCGTTCAAAGCGCCGAAGAAGTTCTTCTCAAGCGTCAACACGTCGTTCGCTGATTTCAGGAGTCAGCTGCCGTGGCACCCATCTTGCAGACACTTTGTGAAACTGGAGCACATCGTGCACAATGTGGAGTGCTGACCCACGACTAATCTGTAAACATGCTGCAATGTCATTCAGTGTCCCTCGGCGGTTTTACTTCACTACGGCTTCAGCTGCTGCAGTGTTCTGTGGAGTCACAACTCGTTGTGCCTGACCTGGACGAGGAGCATCTTCCACTGAAGTCACACCATTTGCGAACTTCCTACTCCATTCGTAGACTTGCTGCTGTGACAAACGTGCATCACCGTACTGAACCTTCATTCGTCGATGAATTTCAATAGGTTTGACACCTTCACTACGTGAAAGCGGAATAACAGAACGCTGTTCTTCCCTGGTGCAAGTCGCAACTGGGACGGCCATCTTTATACTGATACTGCGACGGTATGTGTGCATCTGCACTATGCTGCCACCTACAGGCCATTCTACACGCCGTTTGTACACTCCTGGAAATGGAAAAAAGAACACGTTGACACCGGTGTGTCAGACCCACAATACTTGCTCCGGACACTGCGAGAGGGCAGGACAAGCAATGATCACACGCACGGCACAGCGGACACACCAGGAACCGCGGTGTTGGCCGTCGAATGGCGCTAGCTGCGCAGCATTTGTGCACCGCCGCCGTCAGTGTCAGCCAGTTTGCCGTGGCATACGGAGCTCCATCGCAGTCTTTAACACTGGTAGCATGCCGCGACAGCGTGGATGTGAACCGTATGTGCAGTTGACGGACTTTGAGCGAGGGCGTATAGTGGGCATGCGGGAGGCCGGGCGGACGTACCGCCGAATTGCTCAACACGTGGGGCGTGAGGTCTCCACAGTACATCGATGTTGTCGCCAGTGGTCGGCGGAAGGTGTACGTGCCCGTCGACCTGGGACCGGACCGCAGCGACGCACGGATGCACGCCAAGACCGTAGGATCGTACGCAGTGCCGTAGGGGACCGCACCGCCACTTCCCAGCAAATTAGGGACACTGTTGCTCCTGGGGTATCGGCGAGGACCATTCGCAACCGTCTCCATGAAGCTGGGCTACGGTCCCGCACACCGTTAGGCCGTCTTCCGCTCACGCCCCAACATCGTGCAGCCCGCCTCCAGTGGTGTCGCGACAGGCGTGAATGGAGGGACGAATGGAGACGTGTCGTCTTCAGCGATGAGAGTCGCTTCTGCCTTGGTGCCAATGATGGTCGTATGCGTGTTTGGCGCCGTGCAGGTGAGCGCCACAATCAGGACTGCATACGACCGAGGCACACAGGGCCAACACCCGGCATCATGTTGTGGGGAGCGATCTCCTACACTGGCCGTACACCACTGGTGATCGTCGAGGGGACACTGAATAGTGCACGGTACACCCAAACCGTCATCGAACCCATCGTTCTACCATTCCTAGACCGGCAAGGGAACTTGCTGTTCCAACAGGACAATGCACGTCCGCATGTATCCCGTGCCACCCAACGTGCTCTAGAAGGTGTAAGTCAACTACCCTGGCCAGCAAGATCTCCGGATCTGTCCCCCATTGAGCATGTTTGGGACTGGATGAAGCGTCGTCTCACGCGGTCTGCACGTCCAGCACGAACGCTGGTCCAACTGAGGCGCCAAGTGGAAATGGCATGGCAAGCCGTTCCACAGGACTACATCCAGCATCTCTACGATCGTCTCCATGGGAGAATAGCAGCCTGCATTGCTGCGAAAGGTGGATATACACTGTACTAGTGCCGACATTGTGCATGCTCTGTTGCCTGTGTCTATGTGCCTGTGGCTCTGTCAGTGTGATCATGTGATGTATCTGACCCCAGGAATGTGTCAATAAAGTTTCCCCTTCCTGGGACAATGAATTCACGGTGTTCTTATTTCAATTTCCAGGAGTGTAGTACGCTTACCAAGTTACAGGATAACGGTGCGAAATTTCGATTTGTTATTACAAATTTAAGATTTTCATTGGACTCACGCTCGTAAAAGGAGACGTGTCAGTAGACAAGCAGTAACAGCACAGTCGGTGTTGAGAGCTCAGCAAGTTCTAACGTGACAGACCCGGATGTAGGGGGAAGGCAAACTGGGGTATCGGCTCTGGGCGGCAATTTCAGGGGGCACCCATTCTTGTTCCTGGAGAAAAAAAAAAAAGAAAAAAAATACTCTTTTCACAAAGCGCCTAGCATCCAATGCACGTTGGTCTATCCATTGCTCATACGATTTTGAAAGCGTCAAAAAAATGTTCAAATGTTTGTGAAATCTTATGGGACTTAGCTGCTAAGGCCATCAGTCCCTAAGCTTACACACTACTTAACGTAAATTATCCTAAGGACAAACACACACACCCGTGCCCGAGGGAGGACTCGAACCCCCGCCGGGATCAGCCGTTGAAAGCGTCCCTGTTAGTTTTTGAACATTTTCGAACACAGTCTGATTTCTGAACGAATCGTATGTTGCGTTTTGGATGCGTGTATAGTGTACGTGAAGTCTCTGCCAAGGGAATCCCCGTTGCATCTAGAAATAAAAAACTTTCCTGCAGCAGAAGGGGACCGGGCTATACGAGCTGAGCCGAATAAACTCGAACGGGTAAATACCAATCGCTGTTTGCTTATCTGGTTGATAGGATGTGCGAATGATACGCGTTCTTGTAAATATTAGCGAGATTCGTAGATTCAGACTACCAGAGTGGAAATAAACTACTAAGAGAAAGATAACGTATTAACTTCTCGGTACATCGAAGAAAATAAAATTTTTACAGAAAATTTTTGCCACACCGCTACACTACTAAGTGTCGGTTGCACAGTCCCCTGTTAGCACCCGCTTGTGTTCTCGGAAAAGCGCGGAAAACGCGTCGTACGAAAACATGATAACGCCTAACGGGAGAATGAACGCGGCGTAATTAAGCCAGTGATCCTGGAAGGGTTACTGGAAACAGGAGAATAAGTTTTGACAATGGCAGGAATAGTTACAAAATTAGTGATGACAAGATTGTTAGAACGAGGAAGAAGAACAAACGGGGACATCACACAAATTACGTGGAAGAATATGACGATTCCAAATTTATATAAAAAGTACTACTTTTCGATCTGATGGTTGAGAAACTGGAGCATATGAATGAAATGGGAAACAGTTTCCTAAGATAAAACATTTTGTTTGTAATTAGCCCAATAGGCATTTGATATTGGTACTTCGTGAATTATATGCGTCGTGTTACTTATGTAAATGTAGATAAAAATGACAATTTGTGCCAAAACAATCTCGTTTATTCGGCGTGTGTTAGAATTGCTGCAATATTAGAAAGGGCTATTTCGTTTTATCTAGCAGACAGAGACAAAATAGAAGTAATCAAATCGAGAGACAACACCAGTCTTCGGTACTATTCGTATTAACAGCATTTTCAGTATTAGGCAACGACATTTTGACTTTTCACGTATCAAAATGTTTGACGAATTTTGATGAGGTAACAGATTCTTTCGCAGAAAGAAATGCAACTTTAGACACAAAAAAATTCTGGGACCTAAGGACTGAAGATATTGTACTCTCTTGCTTGTCTCTTATCTTTACTGGATTTATGTTTCCTGTATTTATTTTTATGTCACGCGGAGGGAAACGTTACTAGCCAATAGGCAATAAAAAGTGCAGATTTTCTCAAGAGTTCTTATTCTCCAGGTCACAAATAATCCCACCCAGTATAAGTTGTGAGTTTTTTTTTAAGGGAGGTAGGACGTCAAACCGGCCGACTGGGAGTAGGAGAGGCAACACAGGGCAGCTTAATTCCCACTGTCATGAATATAGGTCCGATGGCTTCCATTACATAATATACACCTTTGAATTACACAGAGCGAAATTCAGTGGCGTGCTATTGAAGAAGCTGTGTGAATAGGCGTGGCACTCCACTTTGACGTCGGCCGGAGTGGCCGAGCGGTTCTAGGCGCTACAGTCTGGAACCACGCGATCGCTACGGTCGCAGGTTCGAATCCTGCCTCGGGCATGGATGTGTGTGATGTCCTTAGGTTAGTTAGGTTTAAGTAGTTCTAAGTTCTAGGGGACTGATGACCTCAGATGTTAAGTCCCTTAGTGCTCAGAGCCATTTGAACCATTTTCGGTAAATCCCACATTAATGCAATTAATGCTCAAAATGATGCCCGCCAACCTAAGTGCATTTGGCAATACGTGTAACGACATTCCTCTCAACAGCGAGTAGTTCGCCTTCCGTAATGTTCGCACATGCATTGACAATGCGCTGACGCATGTTGTCAGGCGTTGTCGGTGGATCACGAAAGCAAATATCCTTCAACGTTCCCCACAGAAAGAAATCCGGGGACGTCAGATCCGGTGGACGTGCGGGCCACGGTATGGTGCTTCGACGACCAATCCACCTGTCACGAAATATGCTATTCAATACCGCTTCAACCGCACGTGAGCTATGTGCCGGACATCCGTCATGTTGGAAGTACATCGCCATTCTGTCATGCAGTGAAACATCTTGTAGTAACATCGGTAGAACATTACGTAGGAAATCAGCATACATTGTACCATTTTGACTGCCATCGATAATATGGGGCCAATTATCCCTCCTCCCATAATGACGCACCATTCATTAACCCCCCAAGGTCGCTGATTTTCCACTTGTCGCAGCCATCGTGGATTTTCCGTTGCCGGATAGTGCATATTATGTCGCTTTACGTCACCGCTGTTGGTGAATGACGTTTCGTCGCTAAATAGAACGCGTGCAAAAAATCTGTCATCGTCCCGTAATTTCTCTTGTGCTCAGTGGCATAAATGTACACGACGTTCAAAGTCGTCGCCATGCAATTCCTGGTGCACAGAAATATGGTACGGGTGCAATCGATGTTGATGTAGCATTCTCAACACCGACGTTTTTGAGATTCCAGATTCTCGCGCAATTTGTCTGCTACTGATGTGAGAATTAGCCGCGGCAGCAGCTAAAACACCCGCTTGGGTTGGTTGGTTGGTTGGTTTGGGGGAAGAGACCAAACAGCGAGGTCATCGGTCTCATCGGATTAGGGAAGGACGGAGAAGGAAGTCGGCCGTGCCCTTTCAAAGGAACCATCCCGGCATTTGCCTAGAGTGATTTAGGGAAATCACGGGAATCCTAAATCAGGATGGCCGGACGCGGGATTGAACCGTCGTCCTCCCGAATGCGAGTCCAGTGTGCTAGCCACTGCGCCACCTCGCTCCACCTGCTTGGGCATCATCATTTGTTGCAGGTCGTGGTTGACGTTTCAATTGTGGCTGAACACTTCCTGTTTCCTTAAATAACGTAACTATCCGGCGGACGGTCCGGACACTTGGATGATGTCGTCCAGGATACCGAGCAGCATACATAGCACACGCCCGTTTGGCATTTTTATCACAATAGCCAGACATCAACACGATATCGACTATTTCCGCAATTGGTAAACGGTCCATTTGAAGACGGGTAATGTATCACGAAGCAAATACCGTCCGCACTGGCGGAATGTTACGTGATACCACGTACTTATACGTTTGTGACTATTATAGCGCCATCTATCACAAAGCGAAAAAAGTGGTCCAAGTAAAACATTCATATTTCTTTACGTACTACACGAATATGTAATAAAAAGTGGGGGTTCCTCTTTTTCAAAAAAACGAAGTTGATATCCGTTTGACCTATGGCAGCGGAATCTAGCGGGCCAACCTTAGCGGCATCTGGTTTGCCCCTTCAAGCTAGGCAAGTTTCGCTCTTTGTAGTTTTTTCGTTTGACGCTTATTTCGTGAGACATTTGGCCCGGTCACAATGAATGGACCACCCTGTACTGAGCCGAATTGGAGGTTCAAATGCTTCAAATGGCTCTGAGCACTATGGGACTTAACATCTGAGGTCATCACTCCCCTAGAACAGGTTCGAATCCTGCCTCGGGCATGGATGTGTCTGACGCCCTTAGGTTAGTTAGCTACTTAAAAGCTAACTAACCTAGGTACGTCACACACATAGATGCCCGAGGCAGGATTCGAACCTGCGACCGTAGCAGCAACGCGGTTCTGGACTGAAGCGCCTAGAACCGCTCGGCCTCACCGGCCAGCTCCGAATTGGAGGAAAAAAGAAATTTTTGGTTCCGCTAGACTGAAAGCCATGCTTTACTATAGGCAATACTAAGCGACGGTTGATGTGGAGTAAAGAGCGATATCATTGGGAAATGGATGACCGGACGTAGGTGACTGGAAGTGGTGCATCACGCTAAGGCTGTGGCAGTCCGATGGAACACTCTGGGTTTCGCAAATGCCTGGAGATACCTTTCGTCGAGTGACGTACGGAGGAGATGGTATGGGGGATTCTTCGCACCCTGTCACAAAACAGCATGTGTTATGCAATGTTTTTAGGACGGTAACATTCCTGAAATGGATTGGCCTGTCCAAAGTCCCTCCCTGGACACAAGGGAACACTTCTGGATGGGTTAGGACATCGACTTCGGTCCGGACCCCATCGCCCATCGTCATTACGTTCTCTGGTTTCGACTGCTGAGGAAGAATGGGATATCATTCCTCCAGACACCTCAGTGATGGTATCCTCAGTCGAGTGCATCCGTCCTAAAGACGAAGGCAGTACACACCCTATATTGAGGTCCACTAATCGTATCCACATACACTCCTGGAAATTGAAATAAGAACACCGTGAATTCATTGTCCCAGGAAGGGGAAACTTTACTGACACATTCCTGGGGTCAGATACATCACATGATCACACTGACAGAACCACAGGCACATAGACACAGGCAACAGAGCATGCACAATGTCGGCACTAGTACAGTGTATATCCACCTTTCGCAGCAATGCAGGCTGCTATTCTCCCATGGAGACGATCGTAGAGATGCTGGATGCAGTCCTGTGAAACGGCTTGCCATGCCATTTCCACCTGGCGCCTCAGTTGGACCAGCGTTCGTGCTGGACGTGCAGACCGCGTGAGACGACGCTTCATCCAGTCCCAAACATGCTCAATGGGGGACAGATCCGGAGATCTTGCTGGCCAGGGTAGTTGACTTACACCTTCTAGAGCACGTTGGGTGGCACGGGATACATGCGGACGTGCATTGTCCTGTTGGAACAGCAAGTTCCCTTGCCGGTCTAGGAATGGTAGAACGATGGGTTCGATGACGGTTTGGATGTACCGTGCACTATTCAGTGTCCCCTCGACGATCACCAGTGGTGTACGGCCAGTGTAGGAGATCGCTCCCCACACCACGATGCCGGGTGTTGGCCCTGTGTGCCTCGGTCGTATGCAGTCCTGATTGTGGCGCTCACCTGCACGGCGCCAAACACGCATACGACCATCATTGGCACCAAGGCAGAAGCGACTCTCATCGCTGAAGACGACACGTCTCCATTCGTCCCTCCATTCACGCCTGTCGCGACACCACTGGAGGCGGGCTGCACGATGTTGGGGCGTGAGCGGAAGACGGCCTAACGGTGTGCGGGACCGTAGCCCAGCTTCATGGAGACGGTTGCGAATGGTCCTCGCCGATACCCCAGGAGCAACAGTGTCCCTAATTTGCTGGGAAGTGGCGGTGCGGTCCCCTACGGCACTGCGTTGGATCCTACGGTCTTGGCGTGCATCCGTGCGTCGCTGCGGTCCGGTCCCAGGTCGACGGGCACGTGCACCTTCCGCCGACCACTGGCGACAACATCGATGTACTGTGGAGACCTCACGCCCCACGTGTTGAGCAATTCGGCGGTACGTCCACCCGGCCTCCCGCATGCCCACTATACGCCCTCGCTCAAAGTCCGTCAACTGCACATACGGTTCACGTCCACGCTGTCGCGGCATGCTACCAGTGTTAAAAACTGCGATGGAGCTCCGTATGCCACGGCAAACTGGCTGACACTGACGGCGGCGGTGCACAAATGCTGCGCAGCTAGCGCCATTCGACGGCCAACACCGCGGTTCCTGGTGTGTCCGCTGTGCCGTGCGTGTGATCATTGCTTGTACAGCCCTCTCGCAGTGTCCGGAGCAAGTATGGTGGGTCTGACACACCGGTGTCAATGTGTTCTTTTTTCCATTTCCAGGAGTGTATTTTTCGTCAGCCCTAGTGTATGTCTGACCAGACAAGTGCGAGGATTGTCGGAGAATGTGATTAACAGGTCATGCATCCAAGTTGCTGACGAGGATGAGATACAGGAGAATGGAAAAGAAAATTGAGGATGTGCTAGCTAACGATCAGTTTGGCTTTAGATAAGGTAAAGGCACCTGAGAGGCCATTCTGACGTTGCGCTTGATAATGGAAGCAAGACTAAAGAAAAATCAAGACACGATCAGAGGATTTGTCGACCTGGAAAAAGCCTTCGACAATGTAAAATTGTGCAAGATGTTCTAAATCCCGAGAAAAATAAGGGTAAGCTATAGGGAGAGACGGGTCATATACAATATGTACAAGAGCCAAGAGCGAATAATAAGAGTGGACGACCGAGAACGAAGTCCTCGGATTAGAAAGGGTGTAAGACAGGGATGTAGACTTTCGCACCTACTGTTCAATCTGTACATCTAATGTACAGAATGATGGAAATACACTCCTGGAAATGGAAAAAAGAACAAATTGACACCGGTGTGTCAGACCCACCATACTTGCTCCGGACACTGCGAGAGGGCTGTACAAGCAATGATCACACGCACGGCACAGCGGACACACCAGGAACCGCGGTGTTGGCCGTCGAATGGCGCTAGCTGCGCAGCATTTGTGCACCGCCGCCGTCAGTGTCAGCCAGTTTGCCGTGGCATACGGAGCTCCATCGCAGTCTTTAACACTGGTAGCATGCCGAGACAGCGTGGACGTGAACCGTATGTGCAGTTGACGGACTTTGAGCGAGGGCGTATAGTGGGCATGCGGGAGGCCGGGTGGACGTACCGCCGAATTGCTCAACACGTGGGGCGTGAGGTCTCCACAGTACATCGATGTTGTCGCCAGTGGTCGGCGGAAGGTGCACGTGCTCGTCGACCTGGGACCGGACCGCAGCGACGCACGGATGCACGCCAAGACCGTAGGATCCTACGCAGTGCCGTAGGGGACCGCACCGCCACTTGCCAGCAAATTAGGGACACTGTTGCTCCTGGGGTATCGGCGAGGACCATTCGCAACCGTCTCCATGAAGCTGGGCTACGGTCCCGCACACCGTTAGGCCGTCTTCCGCTCACGCCCCAACATCGTGCAGCCCGCCTCCAGTGGTGTCGCGACAGGCGTGAATGGAGGGACGAATGGAGACGTGTCGTCTTCAGCGATGAGAGTCGCTTCTGCTTTGGTGCCAATGATGGTCGTATGCGTGTTTGGCGCCGTGCAGGTGAGCGCCACAATCAGGACTGCATACGACCGAGGCACACAGGGCCAACACCCGGCATCATGGTGTGGGGAGCGATCTCCTACACTGGCCGTACACCACTGGTGATCGTCGAGGGGACACTGAATAGTGCACGGTACATCCAAACCGTCATCGAACCCATCGTCTACCATTCCTAGACCGGCAAGGGAACTTGCTGTTCCAACAGGACAATGCACGTCCGCATGTATCCCGTGCCACCCAACGTGCTCTAGAAGGTGTAAGTCAACTACCCTGGCCAGCAAGATCTCCGGATCTGTCCCCCATTGTGCATGTTTGGGACTGGATGAAGCGTCGTCTCACGCGGTCTGCACGTCCAGCACGAACGGTGGTCCAACTGAATAGTGCATGTGGAAATGGCATGGCAAGCCGTTCCACAGGACTACATCCAGCATCTCTACGATCGTCTCCATGGGAGAATAGCAGCCTGCATTGCTGCGAAAGGTGGATATACACTGTACTAGTGCCGACATTGTGCATGCTCTGTTGCCTGTGTCTATGTGCCTGTGGTTCTGTCAGTGTGATCATGTGATGTATCTGACCCCAGGAATGTGTCAATAAAGTTTCCCCTTCCTGGGACAATGAATTCACGGTGTTCTTATTTCAATTTCCAGGAGTGTACAATATGTACAAGAGCCAAGAGGGAACAATAACAGTGGACGACCGAGAACGAAGTGCTCGGATTAGTAAGGGTGTGAGACAGGGATGTAGCCTTTCGCACCTACTGTTCAATCTGTACATCTGATGTACAGAATGATGGAAATATAAGAAAGATTCAGGAGTGGAGTTAAAATTCAAGGTGATCAATGATACAATTCGCTGAGGACATTGCAAATCCTGACTGAAAGTGAAGAAGAATTACAAGATTTGCTGTATGGAATGAACACTCTAATTAGTGAAGAACATGGGTTGATAGTAAATCGAAGAAAGACAAGGGTGATGAAAAGTAGTAGAAATGAGGACAGAGAGAGACTTAGGATTGATGGACAGGAAGTAAATGAAGTTAAGGAATTCTGCTACCTAGGCAGTAAAATAATCAATAGCAGACGCAGCAAGGAGGACATCAAAAGCAGACTAGCATTGGCAAAAAGGGCATTCCTGCGCAAAGGAAGTGTACCAGATGTAGGCCTCAATGGAGGAAAAAATTTCTGAGAATTTGCGTTTGGAGTACAGCATTGTATGGTACTGAAACGTGGACTGTGGGAAAACCAGAACAGAAGAGATGGCTCAAATGGTTCAAATGGCTCTGAGCACTATGGGACTCAACGGCTGCGGTCATAAGTCCCCTAGAACTTAGAACTACTTAAACCTAACTAACCTAAGGACATCACACACATCCATGCCCGAGGCAGGATTCGAACCTGCGACCGTAGCGGTCGTGCGGTTCCAGACTATAGCGCCTTTAACCGCTCGGCCACTCCGGCCGGCAGAACAGAAGAGAATGGAAGTATTTGAGACATGGTGCTATAGACGAATGTTGAAAATTAGGTGGACAGATAAGGTAAGGAATGAGGAGGAAAGGAATATGTTGAAAACACTGATAGGGAGAAGGGACAGGATGATAGGACATTTGGGAATGACTTCCATGATACTAGAGGGAGCTGCAGAGGGCAAAACTGTAGAGGAAGACAGAGACTGGGAGACATTCAGAAAATAAATGAGGACGTAGGTTCATCTACATCTACATTTGTACTCCGCAAGCCACCCAACGGTGTGTGGCGGAGGGCACTTTATGTGCCACTGTCATTACCTGCCTTTCCTGTTCCAGTCGGGTATGGTTCGCGGGAAGAACGACTGTCTGAAAGCCTCCGTGCGCGCTCTAATCTCTCTAATTTTACATTCGTGATCTCCTCGGGAGGTATAAGTAGGGGGGAGCAATATATTCGATACCTCATCCAGAAACGCACCCTCTCGAAACCTGGACAGCGAGCTACACCGCGATGCAGAGCGCCTCTCTTGCAGAGTCTGCCACTCGAGTTTGCTAAACATCTCCGTAACGCTATCACGGTTACCAAATAACCCTGTGACGAAACGCGCCGCTCTTCTTTGGATCTTCTCTATCTCCTCCGTCAACCCGACCTGGTACGGATCCCACACTGATGAGCAATACTCAACGAGGGTTTTGTAAGGCACCTCCTTTGTTGATGGACTACATTTTCTAAGGACTCTCCCAATCAATCTCAACCTGGCACCGGCCTTGTTGTTGTTGTGGTCTTCAGTCCTGAGACTAGTTTGATGCAGCTCTCCATGCTAGTCTATCCTGTGCAAGCTTCTCACAGTACTTACTGCAACCTACATCCTTCTGAATCTGTTTAGCGTATTCATCTCTTGGTCTCCCTCTACGATTTTTACCCTCCACGCTGCCCTCCAATAGTAAATTGGTGATTCCTCGATGCCTCAGAACATGTCCTACCAACCGATCCCTTCTTCTAGTCAAGTTGTGCCACGAACTCCTCTTCTCCCCAATTCTATTCAGTACCTCCTCATCAGTTATGTGATCTACCCATCTAATCTTTAGCATTCTTCTGTACCATCACATTTCAAAAGCTTCTATTCTCTTCTTGTCTAAGCTGTTTATCGTCCACGTTTCACTTCCATACGTGGCTACACTTCATACAAATACTTTCAGAAACGACTTCCTGACATTTAATTGTGTACTAGATGTTAACAAATTTCTCTTTTTTAGAAATGCTTTCCTTGCCATTGCCAGTCTACATTTTATATCCTCTCTACTTCGACGTTCATAAGTTATTTTGCTTCCCAAATAGCAAAACTCCTTTACTACTTTAAGTGTCTCATTTCCTAATGTAATACCCTCAGCATCACCCGTTTTCATTCGACTACATTCCATTATCCTCGTTTTGCTTTTGTTGATGTTCATCTTATACCCTCCTTTCAAGACACTCTCCATTCCGTTCAACTACTTTTCCAAGTCCTTAGCTGTCTCTGACAGAATTACAATGTCATCGGCGAACCTCAAAGTTTTTATTTCTTCTCCATGGATTTTAATACCTACTCCGAACTTTTCTTCTGTTTCCTTTATTGCTTGCTCAATATACAGATTGAATAACATCGGGGATAGGCTACAACCCTGCCTCACTACCTTCCCGCGTTACCAACAATTAATTTTATATGATCATTCCACTTCAAATCGTTCCGGACGCATGCTCCCAGATATTTTACAGAAGTAACTGCTACCAGTGTTTGTTCCGCTATCATATAATCATACAATAAAGAATCCTTCCTTCTACGTATTCGCAATACATTACATTTTGCAAGTGCTACTCTTAATTGAAGAGGTTGGCACAGGAGAAGAATTCGTGGCGGGCCGCAATAAACGAGTCACAACGATGATGAAAAAAAAAACTGTGCATCTGTAACGAACCAAAACATAGTCGAGGCAGGAGATTTAATTTATCAGTATGCGAAATAAATTTCCTGAAAGAGTGTGCGATATTTGTGGTTATTTTGCGAATAAGTCTCAATTAAAAGCCTATTTAATTGTAACATCGCTATTTATGCCCATTACAGACGATTGTGACATACGGCTTCTAGAGAGCGTCGAAAAATTCTCTGCCCCTTTTTTTTTATATATAGGAGTGTGGCCAGTCGATAAAGATCCATCGTCGACGTCTCATTTGCGGCGAGAGTCGTAATGTGGAGCCCTTAATAGCGTTACTGCCAGGGAACAGCCATAAAATCCCGGAGAGCGAAAAAAAAAAGGAGGTACGTTCCGTTCTTTCCGTGCAGTTCTCATCCCAGCGCCGTGATTCACGACGGCCGTAAATCATTCGTAGACCGAACGGTCTCTCGCTCTCGTACCGTGTGTCTGTATGCGTGTGTACGTGTGTGTGTGTGTGTGTGTGTGTGTGTGTGTGTGTATGTGTGTGTGTGTGTGTGTGTGTGTTTGTGGTCGTAGTGGGCACACATGCGCATTATTTACTTCTCTGATGTATATTTGAAGACCTACGTAATATGAGACCTCCATAAAGCGAAAATTTTTCCTGCCACCGTCCGTCTCCATTAGAGCCGTAAAACAAGAAAAAAAAGAAAGAAAAAGGAAGAAATTTCCACCTGCAACTGTTACCCAGAAAATATTCTCTTGCCTCGGAATGGTTGTCCCACGAGCGACCATTTCAAAAACATTCATAATGCATGAAACTTTCTAGCGGTCGACATATTCAGCAGACGTGAATACTGTGTCTGACAGTGTAAACGAGACGGTAACGTAGCGTTACGATGAATAATTTGTCGTAGCGTATCAGTGCGGACGTTGTAGCGAAACGAAATAGCCGGCCGCGGTGGCCGAGCGGTTCTAGGCGCTCCAGTCCGGAGCCGCGCTGCTGCTCCGGTCGCAGGTTCGAATCCTGCCTCGGGCATGGATGTGTGTGATGTCCTTAGGTTGGTTAGGTTTAAGTAGTTCTAAGTTCTAGGGGACTGATGACCACAGCAGTTGAGTCCCATAGTGCTCAGAGCCATTTGAACCATTTTTGAAACGAAATAGGCCGTGTATCGGATACTACAACACTGTTATGTACGCTCATGTGTAGTCAAATAAAATATGTAGATGAACAGATACCCTTTAGTGTACCGTCACTAATATTTATGCTCGTAGAGTCGCGTAATATCACTCTGTATTCTTGCGTATTGCTGACGCGTAGTTGTTATAATGTGTTCCCGATTCCTACATATGAGGTGATTCAGCAGTCCCTAGATATGTGTCTTATGCATCCTGCAGCGCCTTCAGTTACCACAAGGAAGATTTTCATATTTTCTCCCTGACTGTGCGCAAACTATTAGTCCTACAGAAAAAAATGAACGCGACGTCTCTGTAGGAAATTTAATATACTTAAATTTTGTGCTGGGATACATTTTTGCTATAGGCCTTAGTTTCCAAATCATTATAGGCCTTGCGAGAAAACCGGCCGTTGTGGCCGAGCGGTTCTAGTCGCTACAGTCTGGAACCGCGCGACCGCTACGGTCGCAGGTGCGAATCTTGCCTCGGGCATGGATGTGTGTGCTGTCCTTAGGTTAGTTAGGTTTAAGTAGTTCTAAGTTCTAGGGGACTGATGACCTTAGAAGTTAACTGCCATAGTGCTCAGAGCCCTTCGAGAAAAACTTGAGAAAGTGACCTTCAAACTCGTTTTTCTTGAATAACTCGAAGACCGTGGTCTCCATCGAAAATGTGTTCCGGTACAAAATAAACTACATTAAATTTTCTACAAAAAGGCCCGTTCATTTTATTGTGCAGTACTAATAGTTAGCTTGTACCGAGCAACGGAATATGAAAATCTTGCTCAAGGTTTTTGACGGTGTTTTGGGTCGCATAAGACCCGGTAGCGCCAGCTGAATAATTGTGGCTAATGCATGACTTGCTTACACAGTGATCAAGTCTTGTACAGTACAAAAGTTTTTGATTACAAAAGATCAAATATTTTGTAAAATAATGTTTACAAAGCTACGGAATAAAGCACGTTGCATAAACATTGCACGCCTCTTTGAACAACGCTCGAAAACGTTTACAGGAAATAAGGTGCCAAACAACAGCAGACAGCACAGTCTACATAATCCTCTAGAGAAATTTCCTCTTTTACTCTTCGAAATTCTAAGATTCGGAGTTAAACATTGAACATTAAGTTCTCAATTGGCACCTCACTTACTGTACATGATTTCGATCACCATTGAAAGGTGCTTAAAATGTCTCTGTAATTTGTTTTATTTCGTACTTTTAGACGAATGATTTCACAAATATTCGTTTTCCCCAGTTCCTTTTTAAATTATCAGGTTTTGCTCATTCATAGTCATTTAGCACACCAATGTAACTTTTTATGTGCAAAATAGCTAGCCCTTGAAGAGCTGAATTTTTGACACTCCTTTTTTAAATATTTGTTGACTTTGTGTCCATACAGCCATCTTAAAAGTGGAATGTCGGTTACGACGATACGGACGTACGGCGTTACGGTACCGCATAACTTTCACGATATTGGGACAGTTAGTTTTTTAGCGTCATGTTTCACTTTTATTTCTTTATGTATGTAGCGAAGCGTTCAGAGGGCTATAAGTTGTATTGCCAAGTGACAGGTCGTTTCTTCGGTCTCTGTTTAGCTTCTCAGTGGGTTTTGTGGTTCGGGTGTGCATGCCGTCAGTACGTTACTTTAGTTCGTATTTTAATGATCTCTTTTGGCTTTCAGCCGTTTCGTTATTGCATTATACATTCTCATCATTAATATTTATGTTGCTTTTGACCAGCTGACACGAGATTGTTTGCACCCTGCATTATTAATGGTCTCTCTGATTCTTCCCTAGATATTGACTACTTTAACGTACCATCCATATGTCTGTTTGCGTTTTGTATGTGCTCGTTCTTGCCTCATCTCCCATATCTGTGCGGCGTTTCTACGATTTGACAAACACTTGGTTCACATCCTGCCTCTGTCCTTTTTTATTACTATCATATTTCTTACTATCATATTTTCTCACTACTTTAACGTATCAGTTTTGCTCACAGACTGTTGTATTCTATACCATTACAGTTTATACCGATCGAATAGGTTTTTGTTTTTGTTACAATAATTCTCGTATTACGAATCGATTCCACAGACTGAACGTGAGTAGAGGGGCTAGTGTAATTGGTTAATACAAACCATAAAAAAATGCACGGAAGTATGTTTTTTAAGACAAACCTACGTTTTTTTAAATGGGACCCCGTTAGTTTTGTTAGGACATCTGAACATATAAACAAATACGTAATCAGTGCCGTTTGTTGCATTGTAAAATGTTAATTACATCCGGAGATATTGTAACCTAAAGTTGACGCTTGAAACCTCTTCAGTTGCGTTTTGTAACAAACACGGGCGTCGTCACCGCTTTCACCCGTTTCATGTGTCGCTACATCAGCAATTACATGGCGATGACTTTAATCATCGAGTACAATCCTGTCAGTGGGCATTAACAGAGAATGCGTTGGAGTTCTACCTGTTTACTGATGAAGCGGGTTTCACAAACCACGGGGCAGTGAATCTACGGGACATGCATTACTGGTCCGTGGACAATCCTCGCTGGCTCAGACAGGTAGAGCGACAGCGACCGTGGACTGTAAATGTATGGTGCGGAATCATTGGCGACCACCTCATTGGTCCTCACTTCATTGCAGGGCCCAAACAGCTGCAACATACATCGCGTTTCTACAGAATGATCTGCCAACGTTGCTAGAAAATGTCCCACTGGAAACGCGTCGACGTATGTGGTATCAGCATGATGGTGCACCTGCACATTCCGCAATTAACACTAGGCTGACCCTTGACAGGATGTTCGACGGGCGTTTCATAGGACGTGGAGGACGCATAAATTGGCCAGCCCGTTCTCCTGATCTTACACCTCTGGACTTCTTTCTGTGGGGTACGTTAAAGGAGAATGTGTACCGTGATGTGCCTACAACCCCAGAGGATATGAAACAACGTATTGTGGCAGGCTGCGGCGACATTACACCAGATGTACTGCGGCGTGTACGACATTGGTTACGCCAGAGATTGCAATTGTATGCAGCAAATGATGGCCACCACATTGAACATCTATTGGCCTGACATGTAGGGACACACTCTATTCCACTCCGTAATTGAAAACGGAAACCACGTGTGTACGGGTACCTCACCCCTCATGGTAACGTACATGTGCTTCAGTGAAAAAGACCAATAAAAATGTGTTAGCATGTGGACGTAATGTGCTGTTCCAGTCTCTTCTGTACCTAAGGTCCATCACCGTTCCCTTTGGATCCCTACGTAATTCGGTGCTCTCCGATACACACGATCAAACAGCGGAGGAGTGGTACTCAAGCGTCAACTTTAGGTTACAATATCTCCGGATGTAATTAACATTTTACAATGCAACAAACGGCACTGATTACGTATTTGTTTATATGTTCAGATGTGCTAACAAAACTAACGGGGTTCCATTTAAAAAAACGTAGGTTTGTGTTAAAAAACATACTTCCGTGCATTTTTTTATGGTTTGTATTAACCAATTATACTAGCCCCTTTCCTCACGTTCGGTCTGTGGAATCGATTCGTCAGTATTTGATGTGGTTTACGAAATATATCCAGCGTAATGTTAGGTGACTTACCCTATATATATATATATATATATATATATATATATATATATATATATGTGTGTGTGTGTGTGTGTGTGTGTGTGTGTAAACACCGTACTTCTGACATCAATAAAGTGCGTCCCGGCGATGTCTGCAGTCCATAATGTAATTTAATGTTACGACTCTGTTTTTCTCATTTAATAACCTAAAACTAATTATTTATTTGTTTCTTGTTTATTTATTTATCCGATATGATTAGGGCCGTAAGGTCCTGCCTTACATCAGATCAGGATTTGGCACGTACAGTACCTTTTTTACATTGTAGTTACTTGAGAAATAACAGTTTTCATATGACAAATAGTATTAATGTGATTTTATCGTCTGTAGTGATGACAGTATAACGAGGGCTATTCGGAAAGTAACAGACGTTTTGAAATACACTGAAGAACCAAAGAACTGGTGTAGGCACGAGTATTCAAATACTGAGATATGTAAACAGGCGGAATACGGCGCTGCGGTCGGCAACGCCTATATAAGACAACAAGTGTCTGGGGCAGTTGTCAGATCGGTTACTGCTGCTACAGTGGCAGGTTATCAAGATTTGAGTCAGTTTGAACGTGGTGTTATAGTGGGGCACAGCGTCTCCGAGGTAGCGATGAAGTGGGGATTTCCCCGTACGACCATTTCACGAGTGTACCGTGAATATCAGGAATCCGGTAAAATCACATCACTGCAGCCCAAAAATTTCATTTCTGGGACATCAATAAGTGTCAGCGTGCAAACCATTGAACGATACATCATGATGACTGTGCCTGGTCGGACAAGGGTAGTTTCAATTTGTATCGAGCGCATGGACGTGTGCGGGTATGGAGACAGCCTCATGAATCCATAGACCCTGCATTTCAGCAGCGGACTGCTCAAGCTGGTAATGGTTGGGGCGTGTGCAATTGGAGTAACATGAGACCCCTGAGACGTCAAGATACGACTGTGAGAGTTGAAACATACGTAAGCATCCTGTCTGATCACCTAAATCCATTCCTGTCCATTGTGCATTCCGACGGACTTGGGCAATTCCAGCAGGACAATGCGACACTCCACACGACCAGAATTGCTACAGAGTGGCTCCAGGAACACTCTTGTGAGTTTAAACACTTCCGCTGGCCACCAGACTCCACAGTCATGAACATTATCGAGCATGTCTGGGATGCCCTGCAGCGTGCTCCTCAGAAGAGATCTGCACACCCTCGTCCTGTTACGGATTTATGAACAGTCCTGGAGGATTGATGGTGTCAATTCCCTCCAGCACTACGAGGTGCATTCAAGTTCTAAGGCCTCCGATTTTTTTTTCTAATTAACTACTCACCCGAAATCGATGAAACTGGCGTTACTTCTCGACGTAATCGCCCTGCAGACGTGCACATTTTTCACAACGCTGACGCCACGATTCCATGGCAGCGGCGAAGGCTTCTTTAGGAGTCTGTTTTGACCACTCGAAAATCGCTGAGGCAATAGCAGCACGGCTGGTGAATGTGCGGCCACGGAGAGTGTCTTTCATTGTTGGAAAAAGCCAAAAGTCACTAGGAGCCAGGTCAGGTAAGTAGGGAGCACGAGGAATCACTTCAAAGTTGTTATCACGAAGAAACTGTTGCGTAACGTTAGCTAGATGCGCGGGTGCGTTGTCTCGGTGAAACAGCACACGCGCAGCCCTTCCCGGACGTTTTTGTTGCAGTGCAGGAAGGAATTTGTTCTTCAAAACATTTTCGTAGGATGCACCTGTTACCGTAGTGCCCTTTGGAACGCAATGGGTAAGGATTACGCCCTCGCTGTCCCAGAACGTGGACACCATCATTTTTTCAGCACTGGCGGTTACCTGAAATTTTTTTCGTGGCGGTGAATCTGTGTGCTTCCATTGAGCTGACTGGCGCTTTGTTTCTGGATTGAAAAATGGCATCCACGTCTCATCCATTGTCACAACCGACGAAAAGAAAGTCCCATTCGTGCTGTCGTTGCGCGTCGACATTGCTCGGCAACGTGCCACACGGGCAGCTGTGTGGTCGTCCGTCAGCATTCGTGGCACCCACCTGGATGACACTTTTCATATTTTCAGGTCGTCGTGCAGGATTGTGTGCACAGAACCCACAGAAATGCCAACTCTGGAGGCGATCTGTTCGACAGTCATTCGGCGATCCCCCAAAACAATTCTCTCCACTTTCTCGATCATGTCGTCAGACCGGCTCGTGCGAGCCCGAGGTTGTTTCAGTTTGTTGTCACACGATGTTCTGCCTTCATTAAACTGTCGCACCCACGAACTCACTTTCGACACATCCATAACTCCATCACCACATCTCTCCTTCGACTGTTGATGAATTTCAATTGGTTTCACACCACGCAAATTCAGAAAACGAATGATTGCACGCTGTTCAAGTAAGGAAAACTCGCAATTTTAAGTATTTAAAACAGTTCTCATTCTCGCCGCTGGCGGTAAAATTCCATCTGCAATACTGTGCTGCCATCTCTGGGACGTATTGACAATGAATGCGGCCTCATTTTAAAACAATGCGCATGTTTCTATCTCTTTCCAGTCCGGAGAAAAAAAATCGGACGCCTTAGAACTTGAATGCACCTCATACTGCACGGCAACTGGCATCTGACGTTGTAGCGTCCACTGGACGTTTTGCATAGAGGTGTACGGTGTGCAGAAGAGTTGGGCGGATTGGACTTTATTGTCGGAGACCTGCTGTATGTTTACCTCTGGCATGTGTTCACAGAAGGGAACGTCTAGAGTGGAGCCATCAACATGCCACCTGGACGGTCGAACGGTGAGCCGATGACCTTTTTACAGATGAGTCCAGATTTGGTGTGGACAGTATTTCTGGACGGATTCGCACTTGGAGGTCACGTGAAACGCGATTTCGGGACCCAAACACTGTGGAAAAACTCCAGCAAGGAGTATGCTTGTGCGGGCAGGGGTTATGTTGACCATGCTCTTCATGAAATTGTACGGTTAAATCGGCAAGGTTAACTGCTGTAAGGTATGGAGGCGAGACCTTGGGACCTCGTGTGCGGTTGTTGCGAGGTACTGTGGACCCAGACTTGGTACCGATGGATGGTAATGGTCGACCTCATAGAGTGCAGATGGTTGATGTTTTCTTGGAAACGTAAGATACTGCACGCTTTCCCTATTTGAATCCCACGGATCATGTCTGGGAGACGGGACCGGCCGCTGTGGCTTAGCGGTTCTTAACGCTTCAGTCAGGAACTGCGCGACCACTATGGACGGAGGTTCGAATGGTGCCTCGGGCATGGATGTGTGTGATGTCCTTAGATTAATTAGGTTTAATTAGTTCTAAGTTCTAGGCGACTGATGACCTCAGAAGTTAAGTCGCGTAGTGCTCAGAGCCATTTGAACCATTTTTTTGTGGGAAAGTTTCAAAAAACCAGGGTAGACGAAAACGTGTCTTACTGAAACTTCCTGGGAGATTAAAACTGTTTGCAGGACCGAGACTCGAACTCGGAACCTTTGCCTTTCGCGGGCAAATGCTCTACCATCTGAGCTACCCAGGTACGACTCACGCCTCCTCCTCACAGCTTTACTTCTGCCAGTATCTCGTCTCCTACCTTCCAAACTTTACAGAAGCTCTCCTGACAACCTTGCAGAACTTGCACTCCTGAAAGAAAGGATGTTGCGCAGACATGGCTTAGCCACAGCCTGGGGATGTTTCCAGAATGAAATTTTCACTCTGCAGCGGAGTGTATGCTGAAATGAAACTTCCTGCCAGATTAAAACTGTGTGCCGGACCGAGACTCGAACTCGGGACCTTTGCTTCTGTGAAGTTTGGAAGGTAGGAGACGAGGTACTGGCAGAAGCAAAGCTGTGAGGACGGGGCGTGAGTCGTGCTTGGGTATCTCAATTGGTACAGCACTTGCCCGCGAAAGGCAAAGGTCCCTAGTTCGAGTCTCGGTTCGGCACACAGTTTTAATCTGCCAGGAAGCTTCATATCAGCGCACACTCCGCTGCAGAGTGAAAAATCTCACTCTGGAGACGTGTGCTACTTTCAAAAGATGCATTCTAATGCTATGAACTAATGTAGTTATTGCCGGCAACAATAGTGATAATAGGAGTAGTGATGATGATAAGACTAATAACGACAGACAGTAGTAAGAGTGTCAGAGAGAGAGAGGTGTGACGCTGTGTGTTGTGTGTGTCCGCAGGGCCGTTCGCTGTCGCTGAGCCACATCGAGCAGGCCGGGGTGGAGCAGGAGCGGCCCGCCGCCCACGCAGCCAGCAGCAGCGCGGGGCTCACGCCGGCCGCGCGCGCCGTCCATCCAGGTGAGCAACCACTGTGCGCGCCGCAACGGCTCTCACTCGGCCCGCTCTGCTGCGACGCTACATTGTACACATTACGCCTCCGTGACATTATTCTCCACTGAATGCTCACGTAACTGTAACCAACTTAGAAAAGACCCAATATATTCAGGGCTATTGCAAATGATTGAAGCGATTTCATAAATTCACTGTAGCTCCATTCATTGACATATGGTCACGACACACTACAGATACGTAGAAAAACTCATAAAGTTTTGTTCGGCTGAAGCCGCACTTCAGGTTTCTACCGTCAGAGCGCTCGAGAGCGCAGTGAGACAAAATGGCGACAGGAGCCGGGAAAGCGTATGTCTTGCTTGAAATGCACTCACATCAGTCAGTCATAACTTCAGGACGAAGTTCAACAACGATCCACCAACTGCTAACTCCATTCGGTGATGGTATGCGCAGTTTAAAGCTTCTGGATGCCTCTGTAAGGGGAAATCGACGGGTCGGCCTGCAGTCAGCAAAGAAACGGTTGAACGCTTGCAGGCAAGTTTCACGCGTAGCCCGCGGAAAATTGGCTCATGCCACAACTGGAGACCGACAGCGCCGCCTTCATCTTTCAACAGGATGGTGCTCCACCGCACTTCCATCATCATGTTTGGCATTTCTTAAACAGGAGATTGGAAAACCGATGGATCGGTCCTGGTGGAGATCATGATCAGCAATCCATGTCATGGCCTCCACGCTCTCCCGACTTAACCCCGTGCGATTTCTTTCTGTGGGGTTATGTGAATGATTCAGTGTTTAAACCTCCTGTACCAAGAAACGTGCCAGAACTGCGAGCTCGCATCAACGATGCTTTCGAACTCATTGATGGGGACATGCTGCGCCGACTGTGGGAGAAACTTGATTATCGCCTTGATGTCTGCCGAATCACTAATGGGCCACATACCGAACATTTGTGAATGCCTAAAAAAACTTTTTGAGTTTTTGTATGTGTGTGCAAAGCATTTTGAAAATATCTCAAATAATAAAGATATTGTAGAGCTGTAAAATCGTTTGAATCATTTGCAATAACCCTGTACATCATTGAGGGAAGTGGCAACAAAACGAATATTCACGTTGGTGTGTAGAATATATGAGTCTGGCGATATACCATCTCACTTTCGGAAAAGCATCATCCACACAATTCCGAAGACGGCAAGAGCTGACAAGTGCGAGAATTATCGCACAATCAGCTTAACGGCTCATGCGTCGAAGCTGCTTACAAGAATAATATACAGAAGAATGGAAAAGAAAATTGAGAATGCGCTAGGTGACGATCAGTTTGGCTTTAGGGAAAGTAAAGGGACGAGACAGGCAATTCTGACGTTACGGCTAATAATGGAAGCAAGGCTAAAGAATAATCAAGACACTTTCATACGATTTGTCGACCTGGAAAAAGCGTTCGACAATATAAAATGTTGCAAGCTGTTCGAGATTCTGAAAAAAAAGTAGGGGTAAGCTATAGGGAGAGACGGGTCATATACAATATGTACAACAACCAAGAGGGAATAATAAGAGTGGACGATCAAGAACGAAGTGCTCGTATTAAGAAGGGTGTAAGACAAGGCTGTAGCCTTTCGCCGCTACTCTTCAATCTGTACATCGAGGAAGCAATGATGGAAATAAAAGAAAGGATATCAATGATACGATTCGCTGATGACATTGCTATCCTGAGTGAAAGTAGAGAAGAATTAAATGATCTGCTGAACGGAATGAACAGTCTAATGAGCACACAGTATGGTTTGAGAGTAAATCGGAGAAAGACGAAGGTAATGAGAAGTAGTAGAAATGAGAACAGCGAGAAACTTAACATCAGGATTGATGGTCACGAAGTCAATGGAGTTAAGGAATTCTGCTACCTAGGCAGTAAAATAACCAATGACGGACAGAGCAAGGACATCAAAAGCAGACTGGCTATGGCAAAAAAGGCATTTCTGGCCAAGAGAAGTCTACTAATATCAAATACCGCCCTTAATTTGAGGAAGAAGTTTCTGAGGATGTACGTCTGGAGTACAGCATTGTATGGTACTGAAACATGGGCTGTGGGAAAACCGGAACAGAAGAGAATCGAAGTATTTGAGATGTGGTGCTATACACGAATGTTGAAAATCACGTGGACCGATAAGGTAAGGAATGAAGAGGTTCTACGCAGAATCGGAGAGGAAAGGAATATGTGGAAAACACTGATAAGGAGAAGGGACACGATGATAGGACATCTGCTAAGACATGAGGGAATGACTTCCACGGTACTAGAGGGAGCTGTAGAGGGCAAAAACTGTAGAGGAAGACAGAGATTGGAATACGTCAAGCAAATAATTGAGGACGTAGGTTGCAAGTGCTACTCTGAGATGAAGAGGTTCACACAGGAAAGGAATTCGTGGCGGGCCGCATCAAACCAGTCAGTAGACTGATGACAAAAAAAAAAAAAATACAATTCGGAACCCGTGGCCGGCCTATGTGACCGAGCGTTTCTCGGCGCTTCAGTCCGGAACCGCGCTGCTACAGCGGCCGCAGGTTCCAATCCTGCCTCAGGTTAGTTAGGTTTAAATAGTTCTAAGTCTAGGGGACTGATCACCTCACATGTTAAGTCCCAAAGTGCTTGGAGCCATTTGAACCATTTTCGGAACTGGTAAGAGATTTCTTTTCAGCACGTTTATAACATAGACTGAGGCGCCGAAGACATGCGTATTCAAATACAGAGATACACTACTGGCCATTACAATTGCTACACCACGAAGATGACGTGCTACAGACGCGACAATTAACCGACAGGAAGAAGATGCTGTGATATGCAAACGATTAGCTTTGCAGAGCATTCACACAAGGTTGCGCCAGTGGCGACACCTACAACGTGCTGACATGAGGAAAGTTTCCAACCGATTTCTCATACGCAAACAGCAGTTGACCGGCGTTGCCTGCTGAAACGTTGTTGTGATGCCTCGTGTGAGGAGGAGAAATGCGTACCATCACGTTTCCGAGTTTGATAAAGGTCGGATTGTAGCCTATCGCGATTGCGGTTTATCGTATCGCGACATTGCTGCTCGCGTCGGTCGAGATCCAATGACTGTTAGCAGAATATGGAATCGGTGGGTTCAGGAGGGTAATATGGAACCCCGTGCTGGATCCCAACGGCCTCGTATCACTAGCAGTCGAGATGACAGGCATCTTATCCGCATGGCTCTAACGAATTGTGTAGCCACGTCTCTGTCCTTGAGTCAACAGATGGGGACGTTTGCAAGACGACAACCATCTGCACGAACAGTTCGACGACGTTTGCAGCAGCACGGACTATCAGCTCGGAGACCGTGGCTGCGGTTACCCTTGACGCTGCATCAGAGACAGGGGCGCCTGCGATGGTGTACTCGACAACGAACCTGGGTGCACGAATGGCGAAAGGTGATTTTTTCGGATGAATCCATGTTATGTTTACAGCATCACGATGGTCGCATCCGTGTTTGGCGACATCGCGGTGAACGCACAAAGAAGCGTGTATTCGTCATCGCCATACTGGCGTATCACCCGGCGTGATGGTATGGGGTGCCATCGGTTACACGTCTCGGTCACCTCTTGTTCGCACTGACGGCACTTTGAACAGTGGACGTTACATTTCGGATCTGTTACCACCCGTGACTCCACCCTTCAATCGATCCCTGCGAAACCTTATATTTCAGCAGGATAATGCGCGACCGCATGTTGCAGGTTCTGTACGGGCCTTTCTGGATACAGAAAATGTTCGACTGCTGCCCTGGCCAGCACATTCCCCATATCTCTCACCTTTTGAAAACGTCTGGTTAATGGTGGCCGAGCAACTGGCTCGTCACAATACGCCAGTCACTACTCTCGATGAACTGTGGTATCGTGTTGAAGCTGCATGGGCAGCTGTACCTGTAAACGCCATCCAAGCTCCGTTTGACTCAATGCCGAGGCGTATGAAGGCCGTTATTAAGGCCAGAGGTGGTTGTTCTGGGTACTGATTTGTCAGGATCCATGCACCCAAATTGCGTGAAAATGTAATGACATGTCAGTTCCAGTATAATATATTTGTCCAATGAATATCCGTTTATCATCTGCATTTCTTCTTGGTGTAGCAATTTTAATGGCCAGCAGTGTAAATGGCGCGCTGCGTGGGAGGTGTGACTGCAGTGTTCGGTGGTGGTGCGGGCACAGCTGTGGCAGGACACGCCAGTCACTGCACCCTTTTGACAACGGCTGTGCTTCAGAGATTTGAATAGCACGACGGTGAACTCACGTTGATGTGTTGGCCACTAAGTTTGCCTGGTCTCAGTGTGATGGAATGCACAGCTGGGACACAGTCGTGTGCCAGGTTTGTCTCACAAAACAAAAGCCAGTAATTTACAGGAATTGTGTGCCGTGATGTGAGACTATGACTGAGCATTTAGCATAGAGTGAGTCCAAAAAGTATTCGTCTAGCTGCATATCTTTTAGAAAACAAAGTCTGTGTAAGATGAGACGAAATGTATACAATACCGGCCGGAGTGTCCGCATCTCGTGGTCGTGCGGTAGCGTTCTCGCTTCCCACGCCCGGGTTCCCGGGTTCGATTCCCGGCGGGGTCAGGGATTTTCTCTGCCTCGTGATGGCTGGGTGTTGTGTGCTGTCCTTAGGTTAGTTAGGTGTAAGTAGTTCTAAGTTCTAGGGGACTTATGACCACGGCAGTTGAGTCCCATAGTGCTCAGAGCCATTTGAACCATTTTGAACCGGCCGGAGTGGCCGTGCGGTTCTAGGCGCTACAGTCTGGAGCCGAGCGACCGCTACGGTCGCAGGTTCGAATCCTGCCTCAGGCATGGATGTGTGTGATGTCGTCAGGTTAGTTAGGTTTAATTAGTTCTAAGTTCTAGGCGACTGATGACCTCAGAAGTTAAGTCGCGTAGTGCTCAGAGTCATTTGAACCATTTGTATACAAAATCTAAACAGACCGTCATGTAAGAATTACTACTGTAAGTCATTTTTGTTGAAAAGCAAGGAAAGAAATACATCCAAATCCACAGCAGTGTTAACAAAACAGAAAAATGTAATACAAGAGCTAGTTCATAAAGTATCCGTCCACCATCTGAACATGCTGAAATTCTGCGCGCAGTGAGTAAACTATAGCGCCGTCCCAAGGCACACGCTAGACTCAAACGGGCGCGGCCCCACAAAAAAAAAAAAAAAAAAAAAAATAAATAAAATCAAATGGTTGTAAAATCTTATGGGACTCAACTGCTAAGGTCATCAGTCCTTAAGCCTACACACTACTTAACCTAAATTATCCTAAGGGCCAACACACACACCCATGCCCGAGGGAGGACTCTTTAATATTTTTTTTTTCCAAAAATTTTAAAACCTCTCTCACACCGGCCTGATTTAGCTTCACTGATCATGATAGTAAAAATATGCACATGTTAAGGGAATTTTCATTCACAAAGCAGGCTTATCACATTCACACAGTTCAATACTGTTCTATCTTGATTAAATTGAGCTTAACTTAAATTCCATAAGGCAGTGAAGCAATTTCGAAGTCTCGGTGCGACGAAAATTGTCAGTCGATCTCCTGGAAACATTTGTAATAATTATTAACTTTCGGTGACCACATAGGGAAGACCGGAAATCTGTTGGTAAGACCGTGTTAGCCTATTTATTTGAAGTAACTGGATATCTTGAGCATACAAGACGGCAGGTTCGTCCAGTGTAACTCAGACGTTCCCCACTGATCCCGTGCAACACAGCGTAGTAAGCAGACACTGTCAATAGTAATCAGTTAAATAATACCCGAACACACTTACTTTGGTTTAGCTCATGTATTAAATTCCTTCTCATACAGAATCTCATCAAGATGGTGACTAGCTCAACAATACATACATATACATCCTTCTTTCACGACTAATCGGCAGGAAGTCTCTATTCTTTTTCCTAAGAGAAAACATAGATAGCAGAGAAGCTATTCCATGGAGTAAATGGACGCTCCAAGGAATAATTGGGCTTGAAACTACTTTGCATTGATAATCGGTAAGATAAGAATAGAGATACGTACTGAGTTATATAATTTATAAAATTTCTGAAAATATCGCGGTGAGACTGCTGCAAGAGACATTACAACTCGAACCTCCACCGGGAACAGCCGCACAGTCCACGACTGCAGCGCCTCAGACCGCTCAGCTAATCCCGCACGGCCGGCCCCACCCTATCGACTGTTGTGGTTCTGAATGTCGCCGGTACAGTGCAATTAGCGTCATGGGCCGTAAGGGTAGTGAGACGCCGCTGATCGAAAGGAAACTTGTTATGCACTTACACAATGAGTGCAAATCTTCTTGAAATGAAATGAAGTCCCATGCTTCTTTACAGAGCGTAGGGGAACGATGCGGGAGACCCGCACCGCCTTACTAGGCAAGGTCCTAATGGAGGTGGTTTGCCGTTGCCTTCCTCCGACCGTAATGGGGATGAATGATGATGATGAAGACGACACAACAACACCCAGTCATCTCGAGGCAGGAAAAATCCCTGACCCCGCCGGGAATCGAACCCGGGACCCCGTGCTCGGGAAGCGAGAACGCTACCGCGAGACCACGAGGGCGGACGCAAATCTTCTTACGACTTGCTAAAGTAGTCGGTAGACCTAGAGCGACGGTTGAGTCGATAATAGATCGATTTTGCACAACAAAATCATTAAGAAACCAAACACGTACCGGACGCTCTCACACTTTGACGTGAGATTTATCATGAGGGAAATAAAACCTAAAATCAACGCTCCTAAGTTGGTTGGGGAGTTAGAGTCTAGGGGAAAGGAGGTATGTACCAACATAATCAGAAATACCTTCAAAACGTCTACATCTACATCTGCATCTACATGATTACTCTGCAATTCACACTTAAATGCCTGGCAGAGGGTTCATCGAACCACAATCATACTCTCTCTCTACTATTCCACTCCCGAACAGCGCGCGGGAAAAACGAAAACCTAAACCTTTCTGTTCCAGCTCTGATTTCTCTTATTTTATTTTGATGATCATTCCTACCTAGGTAGGTTGGGCTCAACAAAATATTTTCGCATTCGGAAGAGAAAGTTGGTGACTGAAATTTCGTAAATAGATCTTGCCGCGACGGAAAACGTCTTCGCTGTAATGACTTCCATCCCAACTCGTGTATCATATCTGCCACAGTCTCTCCCCTATTACGTGATAATACAAAACGAGCTGCCCTTTTTTGCACCCTTTCGATGTCTTCCGTCAATCCCACCTGGTAAGGATCCCACACCGCGCAGCAATATTCTAACAGAGGACGAACGAGTGTAGTGTAAGCTATCTCTTTAGTGGACTTGTTGCATCTTGTAAGTGTCTTGCCAATGAAACGCAACCTTTGGCTCGCCTTCCCCACAATATTATCTGTGTGGTCTTTCCAACTGAAGTTGTTCATGATTTTAACACCCAGGTACTTGGTTGAATTGACAGCCTTGAGAATTGTACTATTTATCGAGTAATCGAATTCCAACGGATTTCTTTTGGAACTCGTGTGGATCACCTCACACTTTTCGTTATTTAGCGTCAACTGCCACACCATACAGCAATCTTTTCTAAATCGCTTTGCAACTGATACTGGTCTTCGGATGACCTTACTAGACGGTAAATTACAGCATCATCTGCGAACAGCCTAAGAGAACTGCTCAGATTGTCACCCAGGTCATTTATATAGATCAGGAACAGCAGAAGTCCCAGGACGCTTCCCTGGGGAACACCTGATATCACTTCAGTTTTACTCGACGATTTGCCGTCTGCGTATCACGGCCGGGTAGCTCGCAAGAAATTTTGGGTCAGAGAACAGAATCGAAAGAAACGTGTTCGTTTTGCGATGACACATTGTTTCAAAAAGGAAGACTTCTGGAATTGAGTAATATTTTCTGATGAGAGTAAATATAACGTATTCGGGTCGGATGGCAGGCGAATGGTATGGAGTACGAAGACTGCAGAGATGTTGCCACGCAATCTTGTGCCAACGGTTAAACACAGTGGTGGCTCCCTGATGGACTGGGGCTGTGTGAGTGCTGCAGGTGTTGGAAAATTACATTTCATACAAGGTACAAAAATGGCTCTGAGCACTATGGGACTTAACATCTATGGTCATCACTCCCCTAGAACTTAGAACTACTTAAACCTAACTAACCTAAGGACAGCACACAACACCCAGCCATCACGAGGCAGAGAAAATCCCTGACCCCGCCGGGAATCGAACCCGGGAACCCGGGCGTGGGAAGCGAGAACGCTACCGCACGACCACGAGATGCGGGCTCATACAAGGTACAATGGATGACCATATGCATATCAACATTTTAATAGACAATCTGAATCTTAGCGTCGAAAAATTAGGTCTGCAAGTAAATTACAAAAAAATTGTTCAAATGGCTCTGAGCACTATAGGAGTTAACTTCTGAGGTCATCAGTCCCCTAGAACTTAGAACTACTTAAGCCTAACTAACCTAAGGACACCACACACATCCATGCCCGAGGCAGGATTCGAACCTACGACCTTAGCGGTCTCGCGGTTCCAGACTGTAGTGCCTAGAACCGCTCGGCAAGGAAATTACATTTTTCAACAAGATAACGACCCAGACCACACGGCTCTAAATACAAGGCTGTGGCTCCTGTACAACAACACCCCTCCTCAAAGCCCAGACATTGGTTCTTAGCACCATGGGACTTAACATCTATGGTCATCAGTCCCCTAGAACTTAGAACTACTTAAACCTAACTAACCTAAGGACATCACAAAACACCCAGTCATCACGAGGCAGAGAAAATCCCTGACCCTCCCGGGAATCGAAACCGGGCGAGGGAAGCGAGAACGCTACCGCACGACCACGAGCTGTGGACAGTCCAGACATTAATCCTATTGAACACCTTTGGAATGTATTGGAAGATAGCATCAGGAGAAGACACATTTGTAACAGGAGAGACCTAAAAGAAGCATTTCAAGAGGAGTGGGACAAAATTCCAGCCTCTCTGACGGAAAACGTGGTCAAGGTGATGCCCAAATGACTATTAGCAGTAATAGCTGCATAGGGAAATACCACTAAATATTAATTTTTGTAATTGAAATCATATTTTCAGATTGTAAATTTAAAAAATATATGAGTGGACGAATACTTTTTGAAGTAGCCCTTGAATAAATTCTTCATTATTTTCAAATTTGCTATCGCTATGGATGTATGTACAGGGTTATTACAAATGATTGAAGCGATTTCACAGCTCTACAATAACTTTATTATTTGAGATATTTTCACAATGCTTAGCACACACATACAAAAACTGAAAAAGTTTTTTTAGGCATTCACAAATGTTCCATATGTGCCCCTTTAGTGATTCGGCAGACATCAAGCCGATAATCAAGATCCTCCCACACTCGGCGCAGCATATCCCCATCGATGAGTTCGAAAGCATCGTCGATGCGAGCTCGCAGTTCTGGCACGTTTCTTGGTAGAGGAGGTTTAAACACTGAATCTTTCACATAACCCCACAGAAAGAAATCGCATGGGGTTAATTCGGGAGAGCGTGGACGCCATGACACGAATTGCTGATCGTGATCTCCACCACGACCGATCCATCGGTTTTCCAATCTCCTGTTTAAGAAATGCCGAACATCGTGATGGAAGTGCGGTGGAGCACCATCCTGTTGAAAGATGAAGTCGGCGCTGTCGGTCTCCAGTTGTGGCACGAGCCAATTTTCCAGCATGTCCAGATACACGTGTCCTGTAACGTTTTTTTCGCAGAAGAAAAAGGGGACGTAAAATTTAAACCGTCAGATTGCACAAAACACGTTAACTTTTGGTGAATTGCGAATTTGCTGCACGAATGTGTGAGGATTCTCTACCGCCCAGATTCGCACATTGTGTCTGTTCACTTCACCATTAAGAAAAAAATGTTGCTTCATCACTGAAAACAAGTTTCGCACTGAACGCATCCTCTTCCACGAGCTGTTGCAACCGCGCCGAAAATTCAAAGCGTTTGACTTTGTCATCGGGTGTCAGGGCTTGTAGCAAATGTAAACGGTAAGGCTTCTGCTTTGGCGTTTCCGTAAGTTTATCCAAACCGTCGGCTGTGGTACGTTTAGCTCTCTGCTTGCTTTATTCGTCGACTTCTGCGGGCTACGCGTGAAACTTGCCCGCACGCGTTCAACCGTTTCTTCGCTCACTGCAGGCCGACCCGTTGATTTCCCCTTACAGAGGCATCCAGGAGCTTTAAACTGCGCATACCATCGCCGAATGGAGTTAGTAGCTGGTGGATCTTTGTTGAACTTCGTCCTGAAGTGTCGTTGCACTGTTATGACTGATGTGAGTGCATTTCAAGCACGACATATGCTTTCTCGGCTCCTGTCGCCATTTTGTCTCACTGCGCTCTCGAGCGCTCTGGCGCAGAAACCTGAAGTGCGGCTTCAGCCGAACAAAACTTTATGAGTTTTTCTACGTATCTGTAGTGTGTCGTGACCATATGTCAATGAATGGAGCTACAGTGAATTTATGGAATCGCTTCAATCATTTATAATAGCCCTGTATTTCCTTATCGATCAATAAAAATGGCTAACCAAGGTTCGTTGCATATGACTGGATCTACGCATTTTATGTTCCCTTCCTTTCACGTGACATATACTTAGTTCTTAAAAAAAAAGTAACAACTAGACGAATACTTTTTTAGACTCACTGCACCTCTGTGATTCTAACAATATCTGAACTTGGTAAACTATACAGTTAACAGACCTCTCCCCGTAAGGTCATGTGAAATATGAAGGAAAAGGCGCGTAACAGAAACTATTGAACATCCGAATTTAAACAGAAGTGGCCCAATCGAACTTGAAACAGGAGTACGGTGCTTCGCATAGGCATACTGAGGAAGTGTTTCATAAAACTATGCAATGAAACTGAGGGTTCCAATGAAATCGTGTTTGACAGAATTGGAACTGTCGTACCACAATATTACGGAAGGTGTAATTAGCACCCGGCTGATGTGCCGCAGCGGTTCTAGGCGCTTAAGTCCAGAACCGTGCGACCGCTACGGTCGCAGGTTCGAATCCTGCCTCGGGCATGGATGTGTGTGATGTCCTCAGTTTAGTTGGGTTTAAGTAGTTCTAAATTCTAGGGGACTGATGACCTCAGATGTTAAGTCCCATAGTGCTCAGAGCCATTTGAACCATTTGTAATTAGCAAATTAGAATTAAAATGGGAATGATAGTTCATATGACCACATTAGCTGTTTGCTGTAGTCCTTTCAAACAACCACAACCAGTTTCGTACCTTAAAGGTGCATTCACAGTCTTTCCGTAATAAAAAATCATCAATGAATTTAAAAAATTAAAAACCTATAAAAATTTTGAATTCTGTAGAGGTATTGGCTAAGCAGCGTTGTCTTAAATAAACTTTAAGAAACTTTTATTACAAATGCCGTATTATATGCTGCTATTGATTGTAATTTTGCATATTCGTTACTTACAAGTAATCGCTTCATGCCTGATGAGAATTACGATGTTCCAAGCTATAAATCAAAGTGACTGATCAATCAGCGGTCATTTCAAACTGAAACGTTGTTAAACACCGATGGTGCGTCTCCAAAATAAAATCTGCTTGCAAAATGTGGGTGTGTGAGCTTCTATAGTCAAAAAATGCGGTAGGTCAAGAACTGGGAGTCATTTAGTGAAGTAACTAAAATGTTGCTTTGGGTTGTGCAGGGCTATTACAAATGATTGAAGCGATTTCATAAATTCACTGTAGCTCCGTTCATTGACATATGGTCACGACACACTACAGATACGTAGAAAAACTCATAAAGTTTTGTTCGGCTGAAGCCGCACTTCAGGTTTCTGCCGCCAGAGCGTGTAACCTCCCCCTCACTTACCGACCTTAATGACAGTGAAAAATGAAACCGCGTGTACCTAATGGGAGTTTTGGAAAAGCAATCGTCACCGAAGTTAACCTGTCGGTAAAGAGGGAGGAAAGGGTTACATCTAAATGAAAGGAAATGTGCTAATGAAACTGGTGGAAATTAATTCCGAAAAGGGGTAAAGTTAATAAAGAAAGTAAATGTGCAGCCGTTACGTTAACAATTAACTAGCGGTAATTAGGTATTTGAGATTTGGGGGAAATCACGGTCGCCAGTTCTAAGGACAATTACTATAGTAACTGAAAAAGAAAGGTTATTACACATATAATTAGCACTAGAAGCGTGGCAACTGAAGGTTGACACGTGTAGTGTGAAAACTGAAAGTTTGTCAGAAGTAATAAATTTCGCTACACCCTGACTTAATTTAGCAAAAGAATTAATAAAACCGGAAAATCGAAAGTTAATTTAGTGACTGAAGTTAATAGTGAGCTTTCTTTCTGAAGCACATCGAAATTCAGTAAAATACGGTTAGTCTTGGACTACCTCAGCAATCGTTTCAAAAGCTACTTGAATCTACGCAATTTAGAAAGAAGAGATTTAACTTTGAGCCTGAATTAAATGATTCTGAACAATTAACAATAGTAAAATTTAGTACGTACCAAGCTGAGCTGCAGTCACAGGTAAGCTAAAATATGGTAACAAAACTCGCACTCTTAATTTGTGCTTGTGTAATCTGAATATTGTAGCCAGCTAACTGAACTTTGAAATTAAAGCAGTGAAATAGAATTAGCTATATTACTTTAGTGCTGGCGTTTAAATTTCAACGACACTCGGGTTCATTCCGGAAAAGGAAGGGACCCTGCTTGGTAATGCAATTGGGACAATGAGCAACAAAGGTTCATTCTAAGTTGCTGTAATTTTGCGAGGCAAATGGAACAAGATTAAAAGCTGAGGTCTGCAATACAGTTCTAAAACTTTACGTGCGTCCAGTCTTCCTTGTAGGTTGATTGAAGGTTTGAAGCCGTCGATCGAGGAGGCGGCGACAGTCACTCATTGTCGGCCGTCGCTGTTGCAGAAGCTGGATGTTGGCGCGCCTTCTTCTCGACACGGTCACCAGACGAAACGGGCTCTTGATGTGCACTAGTTAATGTTTCCCGTCCGCGACACCATGTCGGAAACTATCATCGCAAGTCGAGCGCAATTACATGCTGCCAAACCCCGAAAGCGCGGCAACTCGCGGGAGCGTCACACAACACACCTGCTCCACTCGCTACTCCCGCCACACCTTCCCTCAGCCCGCGCTCCACGCGGCAGAGTTAACACTACCAAAGATCCTACACACTTTGATTCTTCACACGACCTATCGATGTAATCGTTCGATAGCAGTTTTCCCTAGGCAAGACCCAGCGTAAAAGTACAAATAATATTTACGAAACAAACCAACATAAATGCATAAATATATATATATACAAACAGTAAAACAATTACAATATATAAAGAGACAGAAATGTCATATCTTGAGGTAACAAAGCAAGGAAAAAAAATAGTACAATAGATGGAAATAGGAGGATATGCATTTCCGGCGTTACAAGCGCTCGAGACCGCAGTGAGACAAAATGGCGACAGGAGCCGAGAAAGCGTATGTCGTGCTTGAAATGCACTCACATCAGTCAGTCATAACAGTCCAACGACACTTCAGGACGAAGTTCAACAAAGATCCACCAACTGCTAACTCCATTCGGCTATGGTATGCGCAGTTTAAAGCTCCTGGATGCCTCTGTAAGGGGAAATCAACGCGTCGGCCTGCAGTGAGCGAAGAAACGGTTGAACGCGTGCGGGCAAGGTTCACGCGTAGCCCGCGGAAGTCGACGAATAAAGCAAGCAGGGAGCTAAACGTACCACAGCCGACGGTTTGAAAATCTTACGGAAAAGGCTAATGCAGAAGCCTTACCGTTTACAATTGCTACAAGCCCTGACACCCGATGACAAAGTCAAACGCTTTGAATTTTCGGCGCGGTTGCAACAGCTGATGGAAGAGGATGCGTTCAGTGCGAAACTTGTTTTCAGTGATGAAGCAACATTTTTTGTTAATGGTGAAGTGAACAGACACAATGTGCGAATCTGGGCGGTAGAGAATCCCGACGCATTCGTGCAGCAAATTCGCAATTCACCAAAAGTTAACGTGTTTTGTGCAATCTCACGGTTTAAAGTTTACGGCCCCTTTTTCTTCTGCGAAAAAAACGTTACAGGATACGTGTATCTGGACATGCTGGAAAATTGGCTCATGCCAGAACTGGAGACCGACAGCGCCGACTTCATCTTTCAACAGGATGGTGCTCCACCGCACTTCCATCATGATGTTCGGCATTTCTTAAACAGGAGATTGGAAAACCGATGGATCGGTCGTGGTGGAGATCATGATCAGCAATTCATGTCATGGCCTCCACGCTCTCCCGACTTAACCCCCTGCGATTTCTTTCTGTGGGGTTATGTGAAAGATTCAGTGTTTAAACCTCCTCTACCAAGAAACGCGCCAGAACTGCGAGCTCGCATCAACGATGCTTTCGAACTCATTGATGGGGACATGCTGCGCCGAGTGTGGGAGGAACTTGATTATCGGCTTGATGTCTGCCGAATCACTAAAGGGGCACATATCGAACATTTGTGAATGCCTAAAAAAACTTTTTGAGTTTTTGTATGTGTGTGCAAAGCATTGTGAAAATATCTCAAATAATAAAGTTATTGTAGAGCTGTGAAATCGCTTCAATAATTTGTAATAACCCTGTATTATAGTATGAACGTTGCAATTCCGTTGATCAATGTATTATTTTAGCTATGGTTGCCGCACCTATAGAGTAGTTTGTGAACTGTTTATTACAAAGACGAATTAACTCAAATCAAATAATTGAATATGCAAGACAGGTAATTGCAAAGTGCACAAAGGCTCAAATGAAGCATTAAACATACGTCATAACACTTTGACACAGGTGGGCGGAACTGGAAATTAAATGACACAGTTAACTCTGTGCATGTAACCCCGACAGATTGTTAAATTAGCGAATACGTTGTTAAAGACCCAGAAAAGTACATATAAGCGCCAGCTCCGTTTCCTAAGCGCACAGTGAGTTCAACTAGCTTGAAGGCGTGAATTAATTCAGCAAAGCAAAACTCTGACTCGTAGCAAACGACTGTACGGTGCCCTCGTCATGACGCACGCAAATGCAGATAATGCTTACCACCACTCTAAAAATAGTGACAGCTGAGAGTTCTACACTGAGGTTACAAAGCCATATGCACGTACACAGATGGCGGCAGTATCACGTGCACAAAGTGTTGTGAGTGACAACCCGCAATTTTTCACAAACTTTTATTTATGTAAGTTTACAAGGTTGATGACTGAACAAGAAAATAAAAGTAGCAATAACGATGCCAGTAAAAGTCTCATAATTGAGTCAAACAAAAGTTCATTTCTACTTTTCTAGAAAGGTTCGTGGTAACACGCACACGAGTAAAAGTCCAATTCAGAGATGAAGGAGTAATCTTCAGCGGTCGAAGTCCACGAGGTCGGCATCCAGAGTGAACTGAGCTATGGGCCTGGTTCAAAAATGGTTCAAATGGCTCTGAGCACTATGGAACTTAACATCTATGGTCATCAGTCCCCTAGAACTTAGAACTACTTAAACCTAACTAACCTAAGGACATCACACAACACCCAGTCATCACGAGGCAGAGAAAATCCCTGACCCCGCCGGGAATCGAACCCGGGAACCCGGGAGTGGGAAGCGAGAACGCTACCGCACGACCACGAGATGCGGACACGGGCCTGGTTCTAGCCCCTAAATAGCTGTCTCCAGCCAATCGAGTTTTGGCGTTGTGATACTTCCAGCAGGCCGTGACTCGAGCACCCCACGCAGGAAGTAGTGCTCGGAATGTCTGTTTCCAGTATCTTGTGTGTAAATAGCCGGTGTTGACCATGGCGCTTTTGGTACGCCTTGGACATAGACAACCTCGTCCTCTGTGGTGTAATATGGGTTGCCGACCCTCAGGGGCTACCTTGGCTCCCTAGGTGATTCATATCAAAAGGTTTCCAAATTAATCATGGCCGCATGACGGGAATTAACAGACTTTGTACAGGGAATGATAATCGGAGTTAGATGCATGGGACATTCCATTTCGGCAATCTTTAGGGATGATGTGATTATGTTTGGTTTGTGGGGCACTCAACCACGTGGTTATTAGCGCCCGTACAAATTCCCAACCTTTGCTCAGTCCAAACTCGCCACATTCGTGAATGATGACGAAATGATGAGGACAACACAAACCCCCAGTCATCCCGAGGCAGGTGAAAATCCCTGACCCCGCCGGGAATCGAACCCAGGACCCCATGCTCGGAAAGCGAGAACGCGACCGCGAGACCACAAGCTGCGGACAACCTTTAGGGAGTTCAACATTCCGACATATATAGTGTCAAGAGTGTGCCGAGAATACCACATTCCAGGCATTTCGCTATGGAAAACACAATTGGCGACGGACTTCACTTAACGACCGAGAGCAGCGGCATTATCGTACTGTTGTCGGTGCTGACAGACAAGCAACAATGCGCGAAAAAAACCGTAAAAATCAATATGGGACGTACAGCGAACTTATCTGTTTGGACAGTGCGGCGAAATTGCAGCTAATGGGCTGTGGCAGCAGACGACTGACGCGAGTGCCTTTGCTAACACCAAGACATCGCCTGCACCGCCTCTCCTGGGCTGGACCCTAGGCGACTGCAAAACCGCGGCCTGATCAGATGAGTCCCGATTTCAGTTGGGAAGAGCTATGGTAGGTTTCGATTGTGCCGCAGACCCCACGAAACCATGTGGTCAAGGCACTGTGCAACCTGATGGTGGCTCCATAACGACTGTGTTTACATGGAATGGACTGAGTGCTGGGTTATGTTCGGCTTCTTGGAGACCATTTGCAGGCATTCATCCCATCGAACACTGGAATGTGGGACATAATCGAGAGGGCCCCTGGGAATGAATGGAGGAGGGCCCCTGGGAATGAACGGAGGAGGGCCCCTGGGAATGAAGAGAGGAGGGCCCCTGGGAGGGAACGAAGGAGGGCCCCTGGGAGGGAATGGAGGAGGGCCCCTGGGAGGGAAAAGAGGAGGGCCCCTGGGAGGGAATGGAGGAGGGCCCCTGGGAGGGAACGGAGGAGGGCCCCTGGGAGGGAATGGAGGAGGGCCCCTGGGAGGGAATGGAGGAGGGCCCCTGGGAGGTAACGGAGGAGGGCCCCTGGAAGGGAACAGAGGAGGGCCCCTGGGAGGGAATGGAGGAGGGCCCCTGGGAGGGAACGGAGGAGGGCCCCTGGGAGGGAACGGAGGAGGGCCCCTGGGAGGGAATGGAGGAGGGCCCCTGGGAGGGAATGGAGGAGGGCCCCTGGGAGGGAATGGAGGAGGGCCCCTGGGAGGTAACGGAGGAGGGCCCCTGGAAGGGAACAGAGGAGGGCCCCTGGGAGGGAATGGAGGAGGGCCCCTGGGAGGGAACGGAGGAGGGCCCCTGGGAGGGAACGAAGGAGGGCCCCTGGGAGGGAACGGAGGAGGGCCCCTGGGAGGGAACGGAGGAGGGCCCCTGGGAGGGAACGGAGGGGGGCCCCTGGGAGGGAAAAGAGGAGGGCCCCTAGGAGGGAAAAGAGGAGGGCCCCCTGGGAGGGAAAAGAGGGGGGCCCCTGGGAGGGAAAAGAGGAGGGCCCCTGGGAGGGGAAAATAGGAGGGCCCGGGGAGGGAAAAGAGGAGGGCCCGATAACACCTTTGCAGTTAAGTACGGCTGTAGAGGGAGCATGGTTCAATATTTCTGCAGGGGTCTTCCAACCAATTGTTGCATCCATGTGACGTCGAGCTGCTGTACTTGAAGTAGAGGAAGTATCCCGTGAGTTTTGCCACCTCTGTGTTAAGTTCAGCTGTGGCACCTTTGATCAGGTCTAGGATGAAGTCCTCCATCTCTGCAGTTGGAAGGTGGAGATGTGTGTCCCTTTGATGATCCAAGACGAAATTATCTGCTCTCCCTCTCAAAATCTTGCTGGTTCTGCCGGTGCTGGATTCCCCATAGCCAGTCGCTGCCGACGTTCCGAGTTCTGACCAATGAAAAATTTATAACAGCAGGAACAATCGGCCTTCTGCTAAAGAACCTGCTATGGTTACTCATTTCTCTCTTAGAGTGGAGCAGAAAGCACAAGTTGTGCTCCACTATGAGAGTTTTTTCATGATTTGGCCAATGACTGTGGCTGCACTCACAAGTCCTCATCCCCCTGTGTAATGCCACTTCCTCGGACGAGAAATGAAAATAAAAAATTAGCTCCAAAATTCCCAAAGATTTCCCTAAAACAAGTTCCATATTCCATGAAAAATGAACAAGCAAACAAATTTCCAGTTAACACTGTTATTTGGATATTAAACAGTAACTGAATCAGGACTCTAATACTTAGTAATTTATTAACATACGAAAGAAAGATAGGATTTCAGTAAAATCAAACTCAAAATTCAAAATCATAGTAAATCGCAAAATCATTATAATTAAATCTCGCAAAGTAGAACCAACGTTTCCAGAATGAGATTTTCGCTCTGCAGCGGAGTGTGCGGTGATCTGAAACTTCCTGGCAGATTAAAACTGTGTGCCCGACCGAGACTCGAACTCGTGACCTTTGCACTTTCGCGGGCAAGTGCTCTACCAACTGAGCTACCAAAGGACGACTCACGCCTCCTCCTCACTGCTTTACTTCTGCCAGTACCTCGTCTCCTACCTTCCAAACTTTACAGAAGCTCTCCTGCGAACCTTGCAGAACTAGCAATTAGAACCAACGTTCCCAAAGAATACTCCATGTGAGTACTCTTTGAGATTCGTGAGTAACAGCTAAGGATAATTCACTACGTTACGAGAGTTAGCCGAAGCAGGTCATACTTCTGAATGCTCGTATATGCAGGCTCAATTAGTATGTTTTTTTCAGAATTGATTATTGCGATCTACTATGCCGGAGTGAAACGATAGTTTGACTTCAAATATTACGTTATTTAGAATTCAGATAGAGGACTTGCATATATTAGACAGAAGTGAATTTTGATTAGATAACCTGAAGTTAACACTATTTCGTAATAACTAATGGACTATGGAACTTGGCGATAGTTACGAAGCATATAATTTATAATTCCCCCCCAACACCTGGGAAAATGGTTCAAATGTCTCTGAGCACTATGGGACTCAACATCTTAGGTCATAAGTCCCCTAGAACTTAGAACTACTTAAACCTAACTAACCTAAGGACATCACACACACCCATGCCCGAGGCAGGATTCGAACCTGCGACCGTAGCAGTCCCGCGGTTCCGGACTGCAGCGCCAGAACCGCTACACCACCGCGGCCGGCCACCTGGGAAAGCTTCTTCCTCACGGCTCTGTTAGGAAGTGACTAATATTGTGTAATAAACCAGCATATCGTATCAATCCACGCATTTATCATTCAAGTTTTACAATATTATTTATAGAGATTACGTGCTGCGATATTATTTGATTGAAGCGCTCGGCGGTTATATAGAAATTCCTTGACGTCAGAAATTAATAACACTGTTACGACTGATTATAGATTTGAGATTACAACCAGAGTATAGGGAATTTGGTGTCGCTGGAACTAATTTGAACTTATCATTAGTATTTAAATAGCAACTGATAAACCATCGATTATAAACGATTTAATTACGACATTTGGTGAAGTTGTAGGCGACTTGCCTACATGTCCATTATAATTATCCGGGCTGTTATGCCGTGGTCGGTTGATGAATTCTGTGGTGATTCCCAACGTTTCGTCTCCGACTGCGGGAGACATCTTCAAGGGGGTCCGTAGGTCGATGCAAGGTCCAACACACCCACTGGCTCGCTACTGCCTGCCGCCAAATTCCGTGTCCTCGCGCTCCCGCGCCGAGGCGTGACGTCACGTGTTTTGAAAACGTCAGTGGAATTGGCCGCTGTCCGCTGCCGTCCATTGGGCCACTCAGTATACCGCAGACCCACGCACACGGACCGTTATTTGCACCGGGATTCGAAGCACCACGCACAACAGAAGCGGGGTGTTATCAAGACGTTAGCGGACAGAGCTAGAAATATTTGTGAACCTGAGTTGCTCGACGCTGAGATGGAACATCTCCACAATGCACTAATGGAGAACGGATGTTCGTCCGCCGAAATAAAACGTGCGTTGAAGCAGCCATGCAGAAATCATACTGACGTACAGGCTACTGCAAAATCTAAGGTTTTCCTGCCGTTAGTTAAAAATGTAACGGAAAGAATAGGGAGGATCTTGACGAAGCGGAATATTACCGTAATTTACAAGCCCACCAGGAAGATACAGGCATACCTTGAGCCTGCCAAGGACGCTCGCAAACCATTGGAAAAATGTGGAGTGTGCCGGCCGCTATGACCGAGCGGTTGTAGGCGCTTCAGTCCGGAACCGCGCTGCTGCTACGGTCGCAGTTTCGAATCCTGCCTCGGGCATGGATGTGTGTGGTGTCCTTAGGTTAGTTAGGTTTAAGTAGTTCTAAGTCTAGGGAACTGATGACCTCAGACGTGAAGTCCCATACTGCTTAGAGCCATTTAAATCTGGAGTGTATAGGATCCCATGCAGCTGTGGTGATGTTTATGTGGGTACCACTAAAAGAACTGTTACTAACCGTTTGGAAGAGCACAAGGGAAATTGTAGAAGAGGAGAAACGGAACGATCAGCTGTTGCGGAGCATGCTTTCCAGCCAGGGAACAGTTGTAGTCAGCTGTGTGTGCCAGCCTAGTCCGCTGTATCTAGCTCTGACGTCATAAATGTTGCGCAATACTACAAAAATCAAGTAAATAACCTGAAACTCGTTTCGAGGAGACGCAAGTACTAGCGGCCACGAGCGGATATTACGAAAGGCTCTACAGGGAGGCAATCGAAATCGCTAAATACCCAAATAATTTCAACCGAAAGGAGGAGGGCGTCAAGTTAAACGATATATGGATGCCGGTGTTAAACAAGATGTGTACCACCCGTCCACTACTGGGTGATGGCAACGGCGATCGACGGCAGCGGACAGCGGTCAATTGCACTGACGTTTCCAAAACACGTGACGCCACGCCGCGGCGGCGGAGCGCGCGGACACGGAATTTAGCGGCAGTCAGTAGCGAGCCAGTGGGTGTGTTGGACCTTCCATCGAGCTACGGACCCCCTTGAAGGTGTCTCCCGCAGTCGGAGACGAAACGTTGGGAATCGACACAGAATTCATCAACCGACCACGGCATAACAGCCCGGATAATTATAATGGACATGATATTTCCGGCCGTGAAAGTCTACATTTTAGTATCAGACTTGCCTACAACAAGTAGTTGCATAGCCGTCCGGTACAATGTGTTAACGGAAAAATATTTATTCGCAAAAACTCACAATGAGAAGAAACTAAAAAAAAAACAACAGAGAAGTAACAAAAACTAGGAGACTCTATAGTCTTACGGCAAAGATAGAAAAATAACATATGACCAGAAAAAAACTCTCGCGCACATTTGATATTACTTTGCACCAGACATGAAAAATATCACTGCCACACAGCCCCCCCCCCCCCCATCCCCCCACCCCTAAAGTGCGGATTCCCAGGGATATCTTGATACTTGAATTTTATTCGACGTCCAGCTCTGGCGTGCGTCAGGTGTCTCGGGGACGGTGACGTTGTTGTTTGTGGTGGTGATTCACCTGTCTCGGACGATGTACTGAGCGGTGTTTGGGTATGCTCTGCGTCCATCATGTGTTGATGCACAGTCGCGGTGTCAGAGGTCGGAGAGCGGAAAACCCATGCTGACTTGACACATTCAGTCGATGCCTTTGTCGGAACACCATTGTACATTATGTCCACGGTATGCTTATTTCTACTCAGCACCTGAAATGGGCCTGTAAAGGCGATTTGACTGAGTCTGTTACGTGAGAACAATCGTATAAGTCTTTGTGTACAAACACCTTACGGTTGCCACGGCGAGAAGGTGGCGGGCAACTGTAGCGAAGTAGCCTACTCACGCCGTATAAAATTCACATCAGTCCTTCCATTGTGTGCCAGCCTAGTCCGCTGTAACTAGCTCTGACGTCACAAATGTTGCGCAATACTTTAAAAATCAAGTAAATAACCTGAAACGGTTCTTTTATGTCAGGAGTAATACTAAATCAATATGTGCTGAATATCAGTTCAATAACTTCAACCATTTTCGAAACTTGGATGTTTTTCTGTAAAAATTATTGGCGCAACAGAAAAGAGCTAGAAACTTAAAAATTTATATTTAGGTTCCTTTTGCATAACAATTTAGTAGCAACAGTATTCTGCATCTCACAAATTAAAATTTTAGTTGAAATTCATCATTTTCTGGTTTTTGTCTTAGAAATTAAGGAAGCAAGATAGATTAAGTAGGCGAATAAATAAGGCTAGGATGTTTAAATTTAAGTAAAAGGGAGATCCGCTATAATCATAAAGATGTGAGAAGTTTCATCTGAATAACTATAAAACTATAGCGATAGCTTATCTCCAAAGAGCAAGTTCAGAGCTCGTCTACTGCGTGTAGTGTAATTAAATTAATTCTCTCGCCCAAAATATTTGACTTAGCTACGTCAAACTTTTCTTATGATTACTTACCTGTGTGCTGATTGCACATTTATATTGAGAGCTTCATCGGCCACCAGCAAAGGAAGCAATGATTTATTCAATAACTTAAAGTGGTGCATTACTAGCCCAGCGGCTAGTCAGGAGAGCAATTTTGATCAGGCGTTCCCTTAGCCGTCCGCTCCGCGGCTTTATATATAAGAACGCTGCGCGAGAGCAAAAGGCCCCAGTTCTCTCCAGACGCTGAATAGCGCACCACCTGTGCCGGGAGTCGCGTCGCGTCGGTATCATTGCTATAAACAGCCTCGGATGCCGTAATAAGTTACTCGGGATACGCGTAACCATGAAATCGTTTTCGACTGAAGTGTTAATTCTGGGATGACTTTAATGATCTATCTTCAGTTTGCGTATGTCGTATTTTCACGTGCCATCGCGGGACAGACATTCTACCATTATTTGGCGTGGCGTTTGATGAGCATTGTCATCAAATTATGGCGAGCATTTACTTAAACATTTAGTTTGAACAGTTATAGTTGCATCAGCGCATTAGACTCTGAACTGCTCTGGTAGTTGGATTGTGTGGATTCTTTTTGGTCTGTGATTTTGAGAATATAGTCAACATTTTTAGAGAATCGTTTTTGATTATGAATCCCAGACAATCTCCTAATTCCTCAGAGCTATAAGCTGTAGCTATAAGTGTATTTCTCAGATGAAGTGGGCACTAGGAATTCTAATTACAGGCTTCACGTTTTGCTAATCACTTTCTGGTTGCCAATATTGTAGAGAGCCAGTGTTGAGAACGGCAAAAGACTGCATAAATAATAGAAACATTTTTATAACAATAAGTTCCACCCGCCGCCCCACATATGGTGAATCGGCCGGGAAATGCATCTTTTCTACTTTCCGTTCTACATATATATTAACAATTAATTCCACCCGCCGCCACACACAACGTATACTTGTGCAGTGACGTTTTAGCTGCTGCACCCAGTGTGTGAGGCCCTCTGATCCAGGCAGTGAGGTTGGCACCAAATAATCTGCAGGAATCCGTAGCGGCTCGCCGTAAACCGTCTCGGCAACTGATGCACCAATTTCGGGTTTGTGAGCTGTCCGCAGGCCTAACAACACGAATGGGTAATGCTTCCGTCCATCTCTATTGATGACACATCAATGCTGCTTTGAGTGTTCTGTGCCATCGTTCGACCGTACCATTACTGGCAGGGTGATAGGCAGTCGTGTGGTGGCGTTGGAAACCGCACGTTTTGGATAGCTCGAGGAACAATGTAGATTCGAACTGACGTCCTTGGTCAGTTGTGACATGAAGGGGGCATCCAAAACGGGCAACCCACGTACACAGAAACATCTTCGCAGTAGTTTCGGCTGAAATATCGACTATTGGAGTTGCTTCTGCCCATCTTGTGCACGTATCTATGGCCGTAAACAAATATCTGTAACCCTCTGACTGTGGGAGAGGTCCATCCAGGTCCACGTGAACGTGTGCGGATCTAGCAGAGGTACATATAAAATCTCCAATATCAGAACGCACATGTCGTCCTACTTTACTTTGTTGACAAGGAATGCAGGAACGTAACCAAAGGCGCGCGTCTCCTTTCATAGAAGGCCACACGTACGAGGTGCATTCAAGTTCTAAGGCCTCCGATTTTTTTTCTAATTAACTACTCACCCGAAATCGATGAAACTGGCGTTACTTCTCGACGTAATCGCCCTGCAGACGTACACATTTTTCACAACGCTGACGCCATGATTCCATGGCAGCGGCGAAGGCTTCTTTAGGAGTCTGCTTTGACCACTGGAAAATCGCTGAGGCAATAGCAGCACGGCTGGTGAATGTGCGGCCACGGAGAGTGTCTTTCATTGTTGGAAAAAGCCAAAAGTCACTAGGAGCCAGGTCAGGTGAGTAGGCAGCATGAGGAATCACTTCAAAGTTGTTATCACGAAGAAACTGTTGCGTAACGTTAGCTCGATGTGCGGGTGCGTTGTCTCGGTGCAACAGCACACGCGCAGCCCTTCCCGGACGTTTTTGTTGCAGTGCAGGAAGGAATTTGTCCTTCAAAACATTTTCGTAGGATGCACCTGTTACCGTAGTGCCCTTTGGAACGGAATGGGTAAGGATTACGCCCTCGCTGTCCCAGAACATGGACACCATCATTTTTTCAGCACTGGCGGTTACCCGAAACTTTTTAGTGGCGGTGAATCTGTGTGCTTCCATTGAGCCGACTGGCGCTTTGTTTCTGGATTGAAAAATGGCTCCACGTCTCATCCATTGTCACAACCAACGAAAAGAAAGTCCCATTTGTGCTGTCGTTGCGCGTCAACATTGCTCGGCAACGTGCCACACGGGCAGCCGTGTGGTCGTCCGCCAGCATTCGTGGCACCCACCTGGATGACACTTTTCGCATTTACAGGTCGTCATGCAGGATTGTGTGCACAGAACCCACAGAAATGCCAACTCTGGAGGCGATCTGTTCAACAGTCATTCGGCGATCCCCCAAAACAATTCTCTCCACTTTCTCGATCGTGTCATCAGACCGGCTTGTGCGAGCCCGAGGTTGTTTCGGTTTGTTGTCACACGATGTTCTCCTTTCATTACACTGTCGCACTCACGAACGCACTTTCGACACATCCATAACTCCATCACCACATGTCTCCTTCAACTGTCGATGAATTTCAATTGGTTTCACACCACGCAAATTCAGAAAACGAATGATTGCACGCTGTTCAAGTAAGGAAAACGTCGCCATTTTAAGTATTTAAAGCTGTTCTCATTCTCGCCGCTGGCGGTAAAATTCCATCTGCCGTACGGAGCTGCCATCTCTGGGACGTATTGACAATGAACGCGGCCTCATTTTAAAACAATGCGCATGTTTCTATCTCTTTCCAGTCCGGAGAAAAAAAAATTGGAGGCCTTAGAACTTGAATGCACCTCGTAGTCAACTTCTCAAACACAATACACCTCCAGTTTTGTACGGTATGGATTCGACGACTCTTAGATTGGTTTACAGGACAGTTTTCGTTTTCGAAACTGACTGTAACCTAATTAATATCCCACTATTCAAATTAGACTATCAAATTAATTTTAATTACTAGCTATTTTAGAAAGTACGAATGCAACTGAAAGAAACACCAATGATGGCAAGCTTAATAAGTACTTGCTTGTTTCAGTTCCATACAGTGAAAGATATGTGTAATGTGTAATCTCGTCCTCCCCATCTCTGTCAGTACCCCCCCCCCCCCCTTTACCACTATGTGCATCTCAATCTCCTCTCTGAGCCATCTCCTACTTGCTGTCCAGTCTGTTCGTCGTGCACTCCCCCTTCTATCTCCTCCTGCCCTCTCTTTACATTCAATTCCTTCTACCCTTCTACCTTCTTTCCACTTCATCCTATTTATCTTCCCTTCTCTCCCTCTCCTCCTCTTCCTCTTTATTCCCCCCTCTCTCTGCACTTCCTCTGGCTCTCCCTTCTCTTTCTCCATCCTTTCCTGGCCCCTGTCTCCTTATGCATCCCCTCCTGCCCCCTTTCCCTGCCTGTAGCCCCTCCATCCATCTACACACATCAAAAAAGTTTTGCATCACCTCGGTTCCGAGAGTTCCGGAAGCTGTACAGAAAGCTGCAATAGAGATCAACATAAACATCATTTCCTCCTTTTTTATTGCCCATGAAAACGACACATTGCATGTTGTACAACCATACAGCGAGACCTTCAGAGGTGGCGGTGCAGATTGCTGTACACACCGGTACCTCTAATACCCAGTAGCACGTCCTCTTGCATTGATGCATGCCTGTATTCGTCATGGGATACTATCCACAAGTTCATCAAGACACTGTTGGTCCAGATTGTCCCACTCCTCAACGACGATTCGGGGTAGATCCGTCAGATTGGTTGGTGGGTCACGTCGTCCATAACCAGCCCTTTTCAGTATGTCCCAGGCATGTTCGACAGGGTTCATGTCTGGAGAACATGCTGGCTTCTCTACTCGAGCGACGTCATTCACAACATGTGCACGATGGGGGCGCGAATTGTCGTCCGTGAAGACGAAAGCCTCGCCAATATGGTGCCGATACAATTCCACTATCGGTCGGAGGATGGCATTCATGTATCATACAGCCGTTAAGGCGCCTTCCATGCCTACCAGCGGCGTACGTCGGCCCCACATAATGCCACCCCAAAACAGCAGGGAACCTCTACCTCGCTGCATTCGCTGGACAGTCTGTGTAAGGCGTCCAGCCTGACCGGGTTGTCTCCAACCACGCCTCAGATGAGTGTCTGGTTGAAGGCATATGCGACACTCATCCGTGAAGAGAACATGATGCCAATCCTGGGCAGTGCCTTCGGCATGTCGTCGGGCTCATGTGTAAAGTGCTGCATGGTCTCGTGGTTGCAATGATGGACTTCGCCGTGGACGTCGGGAGTGAAGTTGCGCATCATGCAGCCTATTGCGCACAGTTTGGGTCGTAACTCGACGTCCTGTGGCTGCATAAAAAGCATTATTCAACATGGTGGCGTTGCTGTCAGCGTTCCTCCGAACCGTAATCCGTAGGTAGCGGTCACCCACTGCAGCAGTAGCCGTTGGGGGGCCTGAGCGAGACATGTCATCGACAGTTCCTGTCTCTCTGTATCTCCTCCATGTCCGAACAACATCGCTTTGGTTCACTCCGACACGCCTGGACACTTCCCATGTTGAGAGCCCTTCCTGGCACAAAGTAACTGCAGACGCGATCGAACCACGGTATTGAGCGTCTAGGCACTGTTGAACTACAGACAACACGAGCCGTGTACCTCTTTCCTGGTGGAATGACTGGAACCGATCAGATGTCGGACTCGCTCCATCTAATAGACGCTGCTCATGCACGGTTATTTACATCTTTGGGCGGGTTTAGTGACATCTCTGAACAGTCAAAGGGAGTTTGTCTGTGATACAATATCGACAGTCAACCTCTTCCTTCAGGAGTTCTGGGGACTGGGGTGCTGCAAAACTTTTTTTGATGTCTGTAAAACTCTCCCAGACATGAAACTTCCTGGCAGATTAAAACTGTGTGCCGGACCGAGACTCGAACGCGGTACCTTTGCCTTTCGGGGGCAAGCGCTCTACACAGTTTTAATCTGCCAGGAAGTTTCATATCAGCGCACACTCCGCTGCAGAGTGAAAATCTCATTCTGGAAACATCCCCCAGGCATGTCCATCTGCATATACAGCTCCTGGAAGACAGCTACCCACCACCATTCACCAAACCGTGACACCCCAGAGAAGCAGTGCATGGGGCGGTGTGCTCTGCAGCGCGACTGGGCCATTGTGCAGATGGAGCTACAACAGCCCTCAGACAACTTCAAGAAAAACTTCATCTTGATAGCCTCCATAACCTTGTATGAAGATTTCGATTGCAACACTTCCCTTACTGCCTCGGCTGAATTGTGTGCAGTCGCGGAACCCACCTGACGGCGACCGCCGGCCGGGGTGACCGAGCGGTTCTAGGCGCTACAGTCTGGAACCGCGCGACCACTACGCTAGCAAGTTCGAATCCCGCCTCGGGCATGGATGTGTGTGATGTCGTTAGGTTAGTTAGGTTTAAGTAGTTCTAAGTTCTAGGGGACTGATGACCCCAGATGTTGAGTCCCATAGTGCTCAGAGCCATTTGACTGCTACCTTTGCCGTATTCAAAAGCTCGTGCAAAGTGTTGTGAACTGATCTGTGATTTTCACTCTCACCAATGTCACCTTGATTGAGAGACACCGGTCTTGGAGCATCTGGCCTCCACTCTTCTTGCCCGCATCTCGTGGTCTTGCGGTAGCGTTCTCGCTTCCCACGCCCGGGTTCCCGGGTTCGATTCCCGGCGGGGTCAGGGATTTTCTCTGCGTCGTGATGGCTGGGTGTTGTGTGTGCTGTCCTTAGGTTAGTTAGGTTTAAGTAGTTCTAAGTTCTAGGGGACTGATGACCTCAGATGTTGAGTCCCATAGTGCTCAGAGCCATTTGACTGCTACCTTTGCCGTATTCAAAAGCTCGTGCAAAGTGTTGTGAACTGATCTGTGATTTTCACTCTCACCAATGTCACCTTGATTGAGAGACACCGGTCTTGGAGCATCTGGCCTCCACTCTTCTTGCCCGCATCTCGTGGTCTTGCGGTAGCGTTCTCGCTTCCCACGCCCGGGTTCCCGGGTTCGATTCCCGGCGGGGTCAGGGATTTTCTCTGCGTCGTGATGGCTGGGTGTTGTGTGTGCTGTCCTTAGGTTAGTTAGGTTTAAGTAGTTCTAAGTTCTAGGGGACTGATGACCTCAGATGTTAAGTCCCATAGTGCTCAGAGCCATCCACTCTTTTTGTTATTTCCAGTTCTTGGCAGACAGACAGTCTGCCATTTGGGGTTGTAGAAAAATATCCGCTACCAGTCACAATAAAAGGTTGTTTATTCGTCAAACGACCGGTTTCGGGCTTGCGCCCATCTTCAGGTGTGTACACATTCGTTTACATGTTTGTACTGTTGGAGATTACTGTATAAATACAAAGAAATTATTTGTTGGTGACTACACAAATACAAGTGGGACAATTGTAAGTGGTAAGGCAGCATTTGACGAAAATATATCTGTACTTAACAAAAAGATGATGCACCATTATTACAGTTATGCTGTGATGATAGTTTTGCCACTCAATTACACACTTATGGTCATTTTCACGTCCATATATCAGGTATAGCTCCATATTACACTATTATGATGTGCACTCGTGAAATACACTATGTTTATATACAAACATGTGGACTGTGGTCAAAGAACTTCGATGTAGCAGATGCAAAGATGTTGCTCACACAGAAACTCGTCGGTTCTGGTCAAACAACTTAGCCACAGGAAGTCCAAAGGTGTTGCATATATAGAAATTTAAAAAGGTATTATAGACTGCGACGTTTCTTGACACCCATAATGAAATTTTTTTGGTTCACATTTTTGACAGAAAACTTAGATCTAGGAAGTATAGTGTTCTTATATATATGAAATTACTCAAAGCTATTACAAATTAAAAAATGACAGCTAGAACTGTTTGAGCCACACTGTTGTCAGAGAACTTAGCCCGAAACCGGTCGTGTGACGAATAAACAACCTTTTATTGTGATATTTTTCTACAACCCCATAAAAGAACAGTCACGGAGCTCGACAGCATCCACTACGGATAAAATTCATTCATAGTCCGCCATTTGGTTAGTCGTCATTCACACTTGTCTGACCACGCTGGAAGTGTCTGTTGATCACTATCTCATACGGTGATGCAAAGCTGCCGTACACATCCAACAACTCAGCATCACCAGTTGCAGCCGCTCGTGGTCTCGCGGTAGCGTTCTCGCTTCCCGAGCACGGCGTCCCGGGTTCGATTCCCGGCGGGGTCAGGGATTTTCACCTGCCTCGAGATGACTGGGTGTTTGTGTTGTCCTCATCATTTCATCATCATACAGGAAAGTGGCGAAATTGGACTGAGCATAGATTGGGTAATTGTACGGGCGCTGATAACCACGCACTTGAGCGCCCCACAAACCAAACATCATCATCATCATCACCAGTTGCAGGTTCGTTCCCTTCCAGATGAAGCAAATTAATTGCCATAGAATACTCCACTTTATCTAATTGTCCTTGCCATTTTGTTTTGGCACCTCTAGTACAGTACTATGCTGGTCCACTGATCGTGACCGGGCCAAATATCTCACGAAATAAGCATCAAACGAAAAAACTACAAAGAACGAAACTCGTCTAGCTTTGAGGGGGAAACCAGATGGCGCTATGGTTGGCCCGCTAGATGGCGCTGCCATAGATCAAACGGATATCAACTGCGCTTTTCTTAAATAGGAACACCAATTTTTTATTACATATTCGTGTAGTACGTAACGAAATATAAATGTTTTAGATGGACCACTTTTTTCGCTTTGTGGTAGATGGCGCTGTAATAGTCACAAACGTATAAGTACGTGGTATCACGTAACATTCCGCCAGTGCGGACGGAATTTGCTTCGTGATACATTACCCGTGTTAAAATGGGCCGTTTGCCAATTGCGGAAAAGGTCGATATCGTCCGCACTGGCGGAATGTTACGTGATACCACGTACTTATACGTTTGCGACTATTACAGCGCCATGTATCACAATGCGAAAAAAGTGGTCCAACTAAAACATTCATATTTCTTTACGTAGTACACGAATATGTAATAAAAAATGTGGGTCCCTATTCAAAAAAACGCAGTTGATATCCGTTTGACCTATGGCAGCGCCATCTAGCGGGCCAACCATAGCGCCATCTGGTTTCCCCCTTCAAGCTAGACGAGTTTCGTTCTTTGTAGTATTTTTGTTTGATGCTTATTTGGTGAGATATTTGCCCATCACTATCAATGGAGCACCCATATATATATATATATATATATATATATATATATATATATATATATAGTTAAGGCTCATCGGCGATTTGACCATCTTCTTCATCTGCGCGGTTGCGCAAACAGTGCCCGAAGTCTTACGGGAATCGGCAAAAAGCCGCGAGTAATGAGCATAATGGGCAGAGGCACTATGAATATAGTGCGGGACAATAAGTTGAGAATGTGGGTCTCACGGGAGGCGGGCCAAAGTCCCTGCAGTCGCGCTATTCACCTGTGTCCTCGGTGGCTCAGATGGATAGAGCGTCTGCCATATAAGCGGGAGATCCCGGGTTCGAGTCCCGGTCGGGGCACACATTTTCACCTGTCCCTGTTGACGTATATCAATCCCTGTATGCAGCTAAACGTAGTGATTTAATTGTAATTTCATTCTATGAAATAACATCACATACCCTATGAAACAGTCAAGTTCCCTTTCGTCCCACCCTCCCTCTGTGGGTACTTCGCTTTCTTTTTTTGTCAGGCAGTGTACGTCGACGGCAATGACATTAGTGCTAATGGATTTGCCAAGAAATTGTTGGAGCAGGGTACTGATCCTTGACGATTTCGCTACAGAATGCTTCTTGTCGCTTGCCACGATCGTGGGGTCTGAGGAATAGGAAGAGCGACAGAAAAGCGTTCTCTTGAAAAGCCAGTGGAGCGGACGTGGTGCACAGCTGGTTACGTCGGACGAGGGAAGGGGCGGGGGAAGGGAGACGGCACAGTTGTCGGTGTGACGTCATCAGCGGGGCAGATCCGACACGGGCGCTCCATTACGGGATTGAGCCAAACAGCGGAGGGTGGGTCCGCCGCTGCTTTCGCCTTCTGTAGGGTCACCGCTGCAACCTGGGCCTCTGCACGTGGGCTGCAAAACCGCGATGAACTCTGTTAGGCCTAGTTTACGCATGTGGATGAAATGTAAACATCATGTGACTAGGGCCTCCCGTCGGGTAGACCGTTCGCTCGGTGCAAGTCTTTTGGGTTGACGCCACGTCTGCAACTTGCGTATCGATGGGGATGAAATGATGATAAGGACAACACAACACCCAGTCCCTGAGCGGAGAAAATCTCCGACCCAGCCGGGAATCGAACGTGGGCTGTTAGGCATGACATTCCGTCGCGCTGAACACTCAGCTACCACCTAAGTTAACCTAAGGACAAACACACACACCCATGTCCGAGGGAGGACTCGAACCTCCGCCGGGACCAGCCGCACAGTCCATGACTGCAGCGCCTTAGACCGCTCGAAAGAGCGTGCAAAAAGGTGACAGCACATAGTGGATGCTGTCAACAATTTGACGTAGGGAACTGAAGTCGGAGAAGACAGCTTAAGGAGATTATAGGAATAAAATCATATCACTGTGTACGTTTTTATTTACATAAGTCACAGTTAACTGCAAATTCCACCACTGACATAATGGACGGGTGGTTGATTTGGAGGAGGGGAATACGGAATAATATTTTGAGATAACTCAATATGTAGGCAAAAAGTATACACTGCTCAAAAGAAAGTGGTTAGAATAATGTGTGGGGTTCATAGTCGCACATCTTGAAGGCATCCTTTTAAAACTTTGGGAATTCTCACAAAAGCCTCACAGTACATTTACTCACTAATGAAATTTGTTGTCAACAACATGGACAAATTTAAAACCAACAGTGACATTCATGATTATGCCGCTCGGGATTAGCCGAGCGGTCTAGGGCGCTGCAGTCCTGGACTGTACAGCTGGTCTCGGCGGAGGTTCGAGTCTTCCCTCGGGCATGGGTGTGTGTGTTTGTCCTTAGGATAATTCAGGTTAAGTACTGTGTAAGCTCAGGGACTGACGACCTTAGCAGTTAAGTCCCATAAGATTTCACGCACATTTGAACATTCATGTTTATGTTGTTGTTGTGGTCTTCAGTGCTGAGACGGATTTGAAGCAGCTCTCCATGCTACTCTATCCTGTGCAAGCTTCTTCATCTCCCAGAACCTACTGCAACCTACATCCTTCTGAATCTGCTTAGTGTATTGATCTCTTGGTCTCCCTCTACGATTTTTACCCTCCACGCTGCCCTCCAATGCTAAATTTGTGATCCCTCGATGCCTCAGAACATGTCCTACCAACCGATCCCTTCTTCTAGTCAAGTTGTGCCACAAACTTCTCTCCTCCCCAATCCTATTCAATACCTCCTCATTAGTTACGTGATCTACCCACCTTATCTTCAGCATTCTTCTGTAGCACCACATTTCGAAAGCTCCTATTCTCTTCTTGTCCAAACTACACTCCTGGAAATTGAAATAAGAACACCGTGAATTCATTGTCCCAGGAAGGGGAAACTTTATTGACACATTCCTGGGGTCAGATACATCACATGATCACACTGACAGAACCACAGGCATATAGACACAGGCAACAGAGCATGCACAATGTCGGCACTAGTACAGTGTATATCCACCTTTCGCAGCAATGAAGGCTGCTATTCTCCCATGGAGACGATCGTAGAGATGCTGGATGTAGTCCTGTGGAACGGCTTGCCATGCCATTTCCACCTGGCGCCTCAGTTGGACCAGCGTTCGTGCTGGACGTGCAGACCGCGTGAGACGACGCTTCATCCAGTCCCAAACATGCTCAATGGGGGACAGACGCGGAGATCTTGCTGGCCAGGGTAGTTGACTTACACCTTCTAGAGCACGTTGGGTGGCACGGGATACATGCGGACGTGCATTGTCCTGTTGGAACAGCAAGTTCCCTTGCCGGTCTAGGAACGGTAGAACGATGGGTTCGATGACGGTTTGGATGTACCGTGCACTATTCAGTGTCCCCTCGACGATCACCAGCGGTGTACGGCCAGTGTAGGAGATCGCTCCCCACACCATGATGCCGGGTGTTGGCCCTGTGTGCCTCGGTCGTATGCAGTCCTGATTGTGGCGCTCACCTGCACGGCGCCAAACACGCATACGACCATCATTGGCACCAAGGCAGAAGCGACTCTCATCGCTGAAGACGACACGTCTCCATTCGTCCCTCCATTCACGCCTGTCGCGACACCACTGGAGGCGGGCTGCACGATGTTGGGGCGTGAGCGGAAGACGGCCTAACGGTATGCGGGACCGTAGCCCAGCTTCATGGAGACGGTTGCGAATGGTCCTCGCCGATACCCCAGGAGCAACAGTGTCCCTAATTTGCTGGGAAGTGGCGGTGCGGTCCCCTACGGCACTGCGTAGGATCCTACGGTATTGGCGTGCATCCGTGCGTCGCTGCGGTCCGGTCCCAGGTCGACGGGCACGTGCACCTTCCGCCGACCACTGGCGACAACATCGATGTACTGTGGAGACCTCACGCCCCACGTGTTGAGCAATTCGGCGGTACGTCCACCCGGCCTCCCGCATGCCCACTATACGCCCTCGCTCAAAGTCCGTCAACTGCACATACGGTTCACGTCCACGCTGTCGCGGCATGCTACCAGTGTTAAAGACTGCGATGGAGCTCCGTATGCCACGGCAAACTGGCTGACACTGACGGCGGCGGTGCACAAATGCTGCGCAGCTAGCGCCATTCGACGGCCAACACCGCGGTTCCTGGTGTGTCCGCTGTGCCGTGCGTGTGATCATTGCTTGTACAGCCCTCTCGCAGTGTCCGGAGCAAGTATGGTGGGTCTGACACACCGGTGTCAATGTGTTCTTTTTTCCATTTCCAGGAGTGTATTTACCGTCCACGTTTCACTTCCATACATGGCTACACTCCATACAAATACTTTCAGAAACGACTTGCTGACACTTAAATCTATACTAGATGTTAACAAATTTCTCTTCTTCGGAAACGCTTTCTTTGCCATTGCCAGTCTACATTTTATATCCTCTGTACTTCGACCACCATCAGTTATTTTGCTCCGGAAATAGCAAAACTCATTTACTACTTTAAGCGTCTCATTTCCTAATCTAATACCCTCTGCATCACCCGATTTAATTCGACTACATTCCATTATCCTCGTTTTGCTTTTGTTGATGTTCATCTTATATCCTCCTGTCAAGACACTGTCCATTCCGTTCAGCCGCTCTTCCAGGTCCTTTGCTGTCTCTGACAGAATTACAATGTCATCGGCGAACTTAGAAGTTTTTATTTCTTCTCCAATGACTTTAATACCTACTCCGAATTTTCTTTTGTTTCCTTTACTGCTTCTTCGATATACAGATTGAATAACATTGGGGAAAGGCTACAACCCTGAAACTTCCTGGCAGATTAAGACTGTGTGCCCGACCGAGACTCGAACTCGGGACCTTTGCCTTTCGCGGGCAAGTGCTCTACCATCTGAGCTACCGAAGCACGACTCACGCCCGGTACTCACAACTTTACTTCTGCCAGTATCTCGTCTCCTACCTTCCAAACTTTACAGAAGCTCTCCTGTGAACCTTGCAGAACTAGCACTCCTGAAAGAAAGGATACTGCGGAGACATGGCTTAGCCACAGCCTGGGGGAAGTTTCCAGAATGAGATTTTCACTGTGCAGCGGAGTGTGCTCTGATATGAAACTTCCTGGCAGATTAAAACTGTGTGTCCGACCGAGACTCGAACTGTGGACCTTTGTCTTTCGCGGGCAAGTGCTCTACCATCTGAGCTACCGAAGCACGACTCACGCCCGGTACTCACAGCTTTACTTCTGCCAGTATCTCGTCTCCTCCCTCCAAACTTTACAGAAGCTCTCCTGCGAGAGCACTTGCCCGCGAAAGGCAAAGGTCCCGAGTTCGAGTCTCGGTCGGGCACACAGTTTTAATCTGCCAGAAGTTTCATATCAGCGTACACTCCGCTGCAGAGTGAAAATCTCATTCTGGCTACAACTCTGTCTCACTCGCTTCCCAACCACTGCTTCCCTTTCATGTCCCTCGAGTCTTATAACTGCCATCCCTGTTTCTGTACAAATTGTAAATAGCCTTCCGCTCCCTGTATATTACCCCTGCCACCTTCAGAATTTGAAAGAGAGTATTCCAGTCAACATTGCCAAAAGCTTTCTCTAAGTCTACAAATGCTAGAAATGTAGTTTTGTCTTTTCTTAATCTTTCTTCTAAGATAAGTCGTAGGGTCAGTGTTGCCTCACGTGTTCCAATATTTCTACGGAATCAAACTGATCTTCCCCGAGGTCGGCTTCTACCAGTTTTTCCATTCGTTTGTAAGGAATTCGTGTTAGTATTTTGCAGCCGTGGCTTGTTAAACTGATAGTTCGCTAATTTTCACTTCTGTCAGCCCCTGCTGTCTTTGGGATTGGAATTATTATATTCTTCCTGAAATCTGAGGGTATTTCGCCTGTTCCAAACATCTTACTCACCAGATGGTAGAGTTTTGTCAGGACTGGCTCTCCCACGGCTGTCAGTAGTTCTAATGGAATGTTGTCTACTCCGGGGGCCTTGTTTCGACTCAGGTCTTTCAGTGCTCTGTCAAACTCTTCACGCACTGTTATATCTCCCATTTCATCTTCATCTACATCCTCTTCCGGTTCCACAATATTGTCGTCAAGTACATCGCCCTTGTATAGACCCTCTATATACTGCTTCCAACTTTCTGCCTTCCCTTCTTTGCTGAGAACTGGTTTTCCATCTGAGCTCTTGATATTCATGCAAGTGGTTCTCTTTTATCCAAAAGTCTCTTTAATTTTCGTGTTGGCAGTATCTATCTTGCGCTTAGTGATAGACGCCTCTACATCCTTACATTTGTCCTCTAGCCATCCCAGCTTGGCCATTTTGCACTTCCTGTCGATCTCATTTTTGAAACGTTTGTAGGAGATAATATGAATAAAATCATATAACTGTGTACGTTTTTATTTACATAAATTATAGTTAACTACAAACACCATCAGTGACATAATGGACGGTTGGTTGATTTGTAGGAGGGGAATACGGAATAATATTTTGGGGTAACTCAACATTTAGGCAAAAAGTGTACGCTGCTCAGAAGAAAGTGGTTAGAATAATGCGTGGGGTTCATAGTTGCACATCTTGAAGGCATCTTTTTAAAAGATTGGGAATTCTTACAATAGCGTCACAGTACACTTATTCACTAATGAAATTTGTTGTCAACATCATGAACCAGTTTAAAAACACTGTGACATTCATGATTGTAATACCAAAAAAAAAGAAAGACTTACACTATCCTTTACTCAACCTATCTTTGGCACAGAAAGGGATAAAATAAGCTGCTATAAAATTTTTCGACGAATTACCAAATGAAATATTCAAATGGTTCAAATGGCTCTAAGCACTATCAGACTCAACATCTGAGGTCATCAGTCCCCTAGACTTAGAACTACTTAAACCTAAATATCCTAAGGATTGGAACCTGCGACCGTAGAAGTAGCGCGGTTCCGGATTGAAGCGCCTAGAACCGCTCAGCCACACCGGCCGGCCCAGATGAAATAAAATGTCTGACGGACAGCAGTAATAGCTGCAAAAATAAATTGAAATCATATCTCCTTGACAACTCGTCCTACACCTTAGATGAATTCTTGAATAGGAATAAATATGTTTATAAATATAGGATATGCATTTTGTGCCATTTAAAGGAATGGGGCAACTAATAGAAATATTAATCTTTAAATTTGTATTGTAATATATATATATATATATATATATATATATATATATATATATATATATATATATATATATATCGTGACCGGGCCAAGTATCTCACGAAATAACCGTCAAACGAGAAAAGGACAAAGAACGAAACTCGTCTAGCCCAGGGGTAAACCAGATGGTGCTATGGTTGGCCCGCTAGATGGCGCTGCCGTAGGTCAAACGGATATCAACCGCGTTTTTTTTTAAATGGGAACCCCCATTTTTTATTACATGTTCGAGTAGTACGTAAAGAAATATGAATGTTTTAGTTAGTGAATCGGTCGTCGAAGCACCCTACCGTGGCCCGCACGTTCACCGGATCTGACGTCCCCGGATATCTGTCTGTGTGGAAAGTTGAAGGATATTTGCTATCGTGAGCCGGCCGGTGTGGCCGTGCGGTTCTAAGCGCGTCAGTTTGGAACCGCGTGACCGCTACGGTCGCAGGTTCGAATCCTGCCTCGGGCATGGATGTGTGTGATGTCCTTAGGTTAGTTAGGTTTAAGTAGTTCTAAGTTCTAGGGGACTGATGACCTCAGTAGTTAAGTCCCATAGTGCTCAGAGCCATTTGAACCATTTGCTATCGTGATCCACCGACATCCCCTGACAACATGCGTCAGAGCATTGTCAATGCATGTGCGAACATTACGGAAGGCGAACTACTCACTGTTGAGAGGAAAGTCGTTACACATATTGCCAAATGCAGTGAGCTTGACGGACATCATTTTGAGCATTTATTGCATTAATGTGGTATTTACAGGTAATCACGCTGTAACAGCATGCGTTACCAGAAATGGTAAGTTGACAAAGGTGCATGTATCACATTGGAACAACCGAAATAAAATGTTCAAACGTACCTACGTTCTGTACTTCAATTTAAAAATCCTACCAGTTACCAACTGTTCGTCTAAAATTGTGAGCCATATGTTTGTGACTATTACAGCGCCATCTATCACAAAGCGAAAAAAGTGGTCCAACTAAAACATTCATATTTGTGTACGTACTACACGAATATGTAATAAAAACGCAGTTGATATCCGTTTGACCAATGGCAGCGCCATCTAGCTGGCCAACCATAGCGCCATCTGGTTTCCCCCTTCAAGGTAGACAAGTTTCGTTCTTTGTAGTTTATTCGTTTGACGCTTATTTCGTGAGATATTTGGCCCGGTCACTATCGATGGACCACCCTATATATATATTAAAAATCTTGTTTCATATGTGCATTGCTTGTGCACTGGACACGTTCCACATTATAACGGCTACCATACCGTGTAATCGATCAATGGAACACGTAACCAACCAACTAACTAACAGCGTGGTCATCGGCCCCATTGGATTAAGGAAGGATGGGGAAGGAAGTCGGCCGTCCCCTCTCAAAAGAACCATGCCGGCATTTGCCAGAAGCGATATAGGGAAATCGCGTAAAACATAAATCAGGATGGGCGGAGGCGGGTTTGAACCATCGTCCTCCCGAATGCGAGTCCAGCATGCTAACCACTTCGCCACCTCGCTCGGTCGCAACTAACGTACCAATTGTACTTGATCTTACAAAATGTGCTGAAACTGACGGCAATCAACCTCCATGCAAACGTCACATCGCCGAACAAGATTCTGACGCACCCTGACAAATATTCCTGCTGTGTTTCGATTTACATCACAGGCAGCCTGAACTCTGTCAGCTAATTCCGTCTCCGTATCCGCTGGGATCTATTACACAAGTGACTTTAGATATCGGCATAGGAAAAAAATCAAGGGGATTCAGGTGAGGTGATCTCGCAGGCCATGGAATAGGACTTCCCCTTCCTATCCAGCGACCAGAAAATATCGATACTGATCCATCGTATTGTACTGTACGTCTCTAAATAGCACTGAGTAACGAATGGGTCTGTTTTGCAAAAACAGACATAATGTCTTATGGGATAACAGCAATCACTGATTTTGTAATGTTACTTAAAATCCGTCTTGATTGCAAATTTTTTTTCTTATTCATATGACCGGTTTCGGTTCATTCAGAACCATCTTCAGATCTGTAAAAATAATTATACTAATTTACTATTTCACGGAAGCAAAATACAAGAGAATACAATATTTTTAAAATGTGTATGAATGAAACTAGTCCTACGATCAAAAGTAGGCTGTAGGGAACAGTAACAACTGTATTCGTATTAATGCAATGTAGATTAGCGTGCAGGTTACAACAGTAATGAGAGTCTCTTAGTATCGTTAATGGTTAGTGAATGAAAGGTCACAGGTTCGGTACTTGCCTAGTGCAATTTATTTTTCTTTTTGCACTTTAAATTGTGTGGAACAAAGTACAATTTATTATTGTGAGCATCCTAAATATAGGTTTCAACCGTACTGTAGGGTTAATCAGGTCAAATTTTTACCAGTCATGACAACTTTGTATGGTACCACTCACTACTTATCATTTTATGACAGTGCCACTAAAGCAGAGTTATTAAACACAGTTTTCCGAAACTCCTTCACCAAAGTAGACGAAACAAATATTCCTGAATATCAATCAAGAACAACTGCCAACATGAGAAACATAGTAGATATCCTGGGAGTAACGAAGCTGCTTAAATCACTTAATAAAGGCAAGGCCTCCGGTCCAGATTGTATACCAGTCAGGTTCCTCTCAGAGTATGCTGATACAATAGCTCCATATTTAGCAATTACATACAACCGGTCGCTCACAGAAAGATCCGTACCTAAAGACTGGAAAACTGCTCAAGATACACCAATAACCAAAAAGGGAAGTAGGAGTAATCCGTTGAATTACAGGTCCATATCACAAACGTCAATTTGCAGTAGGGTTTTGGAAGATATTCTGTATTCGATCATTTTAAGTACCTCGAAGAAAACGATTTATTGACGCATAGTCAGCACGGGTTTAGAAAATATCGTTCTTGCGGAACACAACTAGCTCTTTATACTCATGAAGTAATGAGTGCTATCGACAGGGGATGTCAATCTGATTCCATATTTTTAGATTTACAGAAGGCTTTCGACACCGTTCCTCACAAGCGTCTTCTAACCAAACTGCGTGCCTACGGAGTATCGCCTCAGTTGTGCGACTGGATTCGTGATTTCCTGTCACAAAGGTCACAGTTCGTAGTAATAGGCGGTAAGTCATCGAGAAAAACAGAAGTAATTTCCGGCGTTCCCCAAGGAAGTGTTATAGGCCCTCTGTTGTTCCTGATCTGTATTAACAACATAGGACACAATCTGAGTAGCCGTGTTATATTGTTTGCAGATGATGCTGTCATTTACCGTCTTGTTAAGTGATCAAGTGATTGAAACGAATCGCAAAATGATTTAGATGAGATATCTGTATGGTGCGAAAAGTGACAATTGACCCTGAATAAGGAAATGGTGAAGTTGTTCACATGAGTACTAAAAGAAATCAAGTAAATTTCGATTACGCGATAAGTCACACAAATCTCAAGGCTGTAAATTCAACTACATACTTACGGATTACAATTACAAATAACCGAAATTGGGACGATCACATAGATAGTATTGTGGGCAGAGCAAACCAAAGACTGCGATTCATTGGCAGAACACTTAGAAGGTGCAACAGGTCTACCAAAGAGACTGCTTACACCACGCTTGTCCACCCTGTTCCGGAGTATTGCTGTGCGGTGTGGGATCCGCATCAGGTGGGACTGACGGATGACATAGAAAAAGTATAAAGAAGGGCACCTCGTTTTGTATTATCGCGAAATGGGGGAGATAGTGTCACAGACATGATACGTGAATTGGAGTGGCAATCATTAAAACACGGCGTTTTTCGTTGCGACGGGATCTTCTCATAAAATTTCAATCACCAGTTTTCTCCTCCGATTGCGAAAACATTCTGTTGGCATCAACCTACATAGGGAGAAACGATCATCACGATAAAATAAGAGAAATCAGGGCTCACACAGAAAAATTTAAGTTCCCGTTTTTCCCGCGTGCCGTTCGAGAGTGGAACGGCAGAGAGACGACTTGAAGGTGGTTTATTGAACCCTCTGAAAGGGACTTTATTGTGAATAACAGAGTAATCACGTAGATGTAGATGTAGACAATTTGCTACGCGGAAGCCATCGCAATTAGGGAAGCAATATAAAACGGCAGGTCTTTCTCATGAAGCGGTGTGGTGGTGTTAAAGGACTCGGGAGTGTCCAAAAACAAAAATGAAACGAAAATGTGTCGCCTATACAGGGTCTCCCAAGAGGAGTGATCAATTATCAAGGATATGACAGGACCGATCGTTCGAAGGAAAAAAGTCTAGTAAACATAGCCTCTAATATGCACATGTTCAGACTTATGAGCCCTTCTTCATGTATGATTCTGCGAAAAAAATCGCTTCTACTGCAAGTTACTTGATTTCCAATATTGTGAGCTGGTAGTATGGACAAACACAAGAAAAAATTGTGCAGTGAGTGCTGTCTGTGAAATGCATATCTGAAAAGCTACGAGCACTTCTTTTATTATGGATACTGTGAAACAAATTTTTTCTGCAGCAAACGTTTTCTTTTCCAATTCCGAGAATAGCTAGTATGCACAGGGGGAAAAAAAACAAGAAAAAATTGTTTACTGAGCACAATCTGTAAAATGCATACCTTAAGAGTTAAGAGCACTTGTTCAACTTCAATAGTGTGAAACAAACATCTTCTACTGCAGTCTCTTTGCTTCCCACATTTTGGGAGGAGCCAGCATAGATATAAAACAAGAGAAAATGTTCAATTAGACAGAGGCTCTACAATGCATACCTTGTGGCTAGAGACCGCATTGCATGCATTTCCATATTGGGCTCCTTTACACCGGTTATTGCAAATACATTACTGTACATTAAAACTGCTACACCACGAAAATGACGTGCTAGAGACGCGAAATTTAAGCGACAGGAAGAAGATGCTGTGATATGCAAATGATTAGCTTTTCAGAGCATTCACACAAGGTTGGCGCCGGTGGCGACACCTACGACGTGCTGACACGAGGAAAGTTTCCAACCGATTTCTCATACACAAACAGCAGTTGATCGGCGTTGCCTGGTGAAATGTTGTTGTGATGCCTCGTGTCAGGAGGAGAAATGTGTACCATCACGTTTCAGACTTTGACAAAGGTGGGATTGTAGCCCATCGCGATTGCGGTTTCTCGTATCGCGACATTACTGCCCGCGTTGGTCGAGATCCAATGACTGTTAGCAGAATATGGAATCGGTGGGTTCAAGAGGGTAATACGGAACGCCGTGCTGGATCCCAACGGCCTCGTATCACTAGCAGTCGAGATGACAGGCATCTTATCCGCATGGCTGTAACGGATCGTGCAGCCACGTCTCGATCCCTGAGTCAACAGATGGGGACGTTTGCAACACAACAACCATCTGCAGGAATAGTTCGACGACGTTTGTAGCAGCACGGAGTATTAGCTCGGAGACCACGGCTGCGGTTACCCTTGATGCTGCATCACAGACAGGAGCGCCTGCGATGGTGTACTCAACGACGAACCTGGGTGCACGAATGCGAAAACGTAATTGTTTCGGATGAATCCAGGTTCTGTTTACAGCATCACGATGGTCGCATCCGTGTTTGGCGATATCGCAGTGAACGCGCATTGGAAGCGTGTATTCGTCATCGCCATACTGGCGTATCACCCGGCGTGGTTGTATTGGGTGCCATTGGTTACGCGTCTCGGTCGCCTCTTGTTCGCATTGACGGCACTTTGAACAGTGGACGTCATATTTCAGATGTGTTACGACCCGTAGCTCTACCTTTCATTCGATCCCTGCGAAACCCTACATTTCAGCAGAATAATGGACGACCGCATGTTGCAGGTTCTGTACGGGCCTTTCTGGATACAGAAAATGTTCGACTGCTGCCCTGGTGAGCACATTCTCCAGATCTCTCACCAATTGAAAACGTCTGGTCAATGGTGGCCGAGCAACTGGCTCGTCACAATACGCCAGTCACTACTCTTGATGAACTGCGGTATCGTGTTGAAGCTGCATGTGCAGCTGCACCTGTACACGCCATCCAAGTTCATTTTGAGTCAATGCCCAGGCGTATGAAGGACGTTATTACGGCCAGAGGTGGTCGTTTTGGGTACTGATTTCTCAGGATCTATGCACCCAAACTGCGTGAAAATGTAATCAAAAAAATGGCTCTGAGCACTATGGGACTCAACTGCTGTGGTCATAAGTCCCCTAGAACTTAGAACTAGTTAAACCTAACTAACCTAAGGACAGCACACAACACCCAGTCATGACGAGGCAGAGAAAATCCCTGACCCAGCCGGGAATCGAACCCGGGAACCCGGGCGTGGGAAGCGAGGACGCTACCGCACGACCACGAGATGCGGGCGAAAATGTAATCACATGTCAGTTCTAGTATAATACGTTTGCCCAGTGAATACCCGTTTATCATCTGCGTTTCTTCTTGTCGTAGCAATTTTAATGGCCAGTACTGTAGTATCTCTGTTCTGTGCGATGGCCTTACTGTCACCTAACTCGCAGGGCTTGTATGCCAGCATAGCACCACGCTTCTGGTAGACATTGGAGCCAACGTCCTGCTGTATCAGTAACCTGCCCATCATCCACATACCGCTTCCGGTGGAGTGTGTCCTGTATTGTGCCAAACGGAAGTCGGAAGGTGCGAGATCCGGGCTGTAGGTTGGTTGATGAAGAACAGTCCACTGAAATTTCGTGAGCACCACCAACAGAGAGGTCCAGCTGAGTAACGAGGTGTTTGGTTATCGATCACCTTTAAAGAGAATGTCCGCACGTTCACACACAGTTAGGAGTGACAGCTGTGTGCGGCCGGCCGGCACGCGGGAGATGGGACAGGTTTGCGTGATCTTGTGCGATGACGAGAGACGTCTTGCCCAACGACTCAACGCGCTTTTGTTGACAGCCAGGACTCGAGAGGTATTATGCAAGTTGCTGCGGATGTTCTGCAATAATCTGGTTTTCCATCCAAAAAAAGCTCAATGACAGCTCTCTGCGTGCAATGCATCTCCGTTACAGACGTGGTTTTTAATGCTACGTCTAGCGCCACCACGTATAAAGATTCGCGACTGGACTGAAGCAGAAATATTACACAATATCCCACAAAAAATTGCAGATTATTTCAACTGAAACTGGGCGAGGAAAAGAAAGTGTTCCATTACGTTTTGAACACCTCTAGGGCGTACATAGTACATCCATTTTTATAATTTGTGTGGATTCATTGCCGCATTGTAGTGCTGGCTGGTCTGTAGAATGTTCCAACACAAGCTTGAAAAACAATTATAATTTTGAAAATATCGTTAATTTCTTATTACTTTACCTTCACTTTTCTCAAGATTCCCGTGAGAATCCGTTCTTCCAGCGGAATAATTCGCTAGAGACGCCCCTAGCGACAACTTTTAGCTAACTATTAACAGAGTGGAAAGTGTTTTGCACTGTGGAGCTCTTCGGTGCTCCGAACGTAGCAGGGAAAACTTGTTTACCAACTTAGTGTCAACTAATTGAGTGCTAGGTTGGGATACTGGCGATCTTATCGCCAGTACCGCAGGAGAGAACGGGAAGTTCTGCAGAGCGCTGTTTTGCCAACTTCAGTTTTAATTTCCGGCTGCAGCAACACATCGGCTGAATGAAAGATTAATACACCTGGGCGACCAGAATGAAAGCAGGCAGCTTGTTTATTGTCTAGGGCAGGCATCGGCAACCTCTGTGGACCTGCGCGCTTGATTAGCGTACTTACTTAACCCCAGAATGCTATTTTATCACGGTACACACCTGAGGTGAGCCTGCGAGACGTATAGGTTTTTATTTTCTCACTTTCTTTTTCACTAAAACAAACAACGAAAATATGAATAAATTCTATTTCAGCAAGGTTTTATTAATATCAGTGCATAAATAACAAAATTTTTATTTATTTTTCTAAAACTCACTAAAAGTTAAAGATTGAAGAAAATTATCTCGTATATCTGCTATAAATTTTGGTATTATACTAGCTGTACCTAGCCACGCTTTTGCTGTGGGTCAGTTTGCTTACATCGAAAAGAAAGAAAAGAGAAAGTACAGGTTTCTAATACGTATGGGAATTGGATATACGTCCTAATCTCTTTCTCTATGAAATTTTGACGCAACGTTGCACTGGAGTACACATATGTTTTTAAAATTTAATAATAGGGAAACGTTGTTATAAAAAATCTGAAGAAGTATATATGTGTATATCTTCATTTTGAATAGGAACCCATGTCCGGAAACGCCATCCAACAGGACTACAGAGCGCCATAGTTATAGGCGCGGGCGGCTGTAAATGTACGTACACACGGGGCGATTCCGTGATGATGTTACAGGTTTTCTAGGATGATGGAGAACGATAAATGTGTTAATTTGAAGTAAGGATCCCTGTACCGGAAACGAACGAGTCGAAACTTATAAACGAAAACCGTTCTGATACCTCTGACAGTTGCATACATGTACCGGTTCTTGTGTTGCGAAGAGTGTAGCCTAGGGTTGGTAACTTTCAGTCGTGTGGACAAAAACGAGAAAAAAATGTGCAATAAACGTGGGGTTTAAAGTGCGGCCCTTAACGGCTATGAACACTTGCTCAATAGAGGAGATGTATTTCACATTAGCAAAGATGAACGAATGGTCATAGAATCCTCAGGTATCTTCATTACTCGAATACAGCGAGCGCCAATACTGCCAGGTAACTACAGATAGGCATAGCAAGCAAGTGAAAGATTTTGACAGAGAACAATCAATTTATTTACCTTAATAGCGTTCAAAAGTCATAATATTGGGACATCCAATTAAACAAATTTCCTTTTTCTGGCGGACACATGTCCAGATCGTCCGCTCAGAACTCTGGCATCTCTCTCCCCACATCCACCACTGCTGTAGTTGACATTTTACAATGCAACAAACGGCACTGATTACGTATTTCTTTATACGTTCAGATGTTCTAACAAAACTAACGGGGTTCAATTTTTAAAAAAACGTAGGTTTGTGTTAAAAAACATACTTCCGTGCATTTTTTTATGGTTTGTATTAACCAATTACACTAGCCCCTCTCCTCACGTTCGGTCTGTGGAATCGATTCGTCAGTATTTGATGTAGTTTACGAAATATATTCAGCGGTAATATTAGGTGACTCACCCTGTATATTACAGGGTTATTACAAATGATTGAAGCGATTTCACAGCTCTACAATAACTTTATTATTTGAGATATTTTCACAATGCTTTGCACACACATACAAAAACTCAAAGTTTTTTTAGGCATTCACAAATGTTCGATATGTGTCCCTTTAGTGATTCGGCAGACATCAAGCCGATAATCAAGTTCCTCCCACACTCGGCGCAGCACGTCCCCATCAATGAGTTCGAAAGCATCGTTGATGCGAGCTCGCAGTTCTGGCGCGTTTCTTGGTAGAGGAGGTTTCAACACTGAATCTTTCACATAACCCCACAGAAAGAAATCGCATGGGCTTAAGTCGGGAGAGCGTGGAGGCCATGACATGAATTGCTGATCATGATCTCCACCACGACCGATCCATCGGTTTTCCAATCTCCTGTTTAAGAAATGCCGAACATCATGATGGAAGTGCGGTGGAGCACCATCCTGTTGAAAGATGAAGTCGGCGCTGTCGGTCTGCAGTTGTGGCACGAGCGAATTTTCCTCGGGCTACGCGTGAAACTTGCCCGCACGCGTTCAACCGTTTCTTCGCTCACTGCAGGCCGACCCGTTGATTTCCCCTTACAGAGGCATCCAGAAGCTTTAAACTGCGCATACCATCGCCGAATGGAGTTGAACTTCGTCCTGAAGTGTCGTTGCACTGTTATGACTGACTGATGTGAGTGCATTTCAAGCACGACATACGCTTTCTCGGCTCCTGTCGCTATTTTGTCTCACTGCGCTCTCGAGCGCTCTGGCGGCAGAAACCTGAAATGCGGTTTCAGCCGAACAAAACTTGATGAGTGTTTCTACGTATCTGTAGTCTCGTAACCATATGTCAATGAATGGAGCTACAGTGAATTTATGAAATCGCTTCAATCATTTGTAATAGCCCTGTATATACACTCCTGGAAATTGAAATAAGAACACCGTGAATTCATTGTCCCAGGAAGGGGAAACTTTATTGACACATTCGTGGGGTCAGATACATCACATGATCACACTGACAGAACCACAGGCACATAGACACAGGCAACAGAGCATGCACAATGTCGGCACTAGTACAGTGTATATCCACCTTTCGCAGCAATGCAGGCTGCTATTCTCCCATGGAGACGATCGTAGAGATGCTGGATGTAGTCCTGTGGAACGGCTTGCCATGCCATTTCCACCTGGCGCCTCAGTTGGACCAGCGTTCGTGCTGGACGTGCAGACCGCGTGAGACGACGCTTCATCCAGTCCCAAACATGCTCAATGGGGGACAGATTCGGAGATCTTGCTGGCCAGGGTAGTTGACTTACACCTTCTAGAGCACGTTGGGTGGCACGGGATACATGCGGACGTGCATTGTCCTGTTGGAACAGCAAGTTCCCTTGCCGGTCTAGGAATGGTAGAACGATGGGTTCGATGACGGTTTGGATGTACCGTGCACTATTCAGTGTCCCCTCGACGATCACCAGTGGTGTACGGCCAGTGTAGGAGATCGCTCCCCACACCATGATGCCGAGTGTTGGCCCTGTGTGCCTCGGTCGTATGCAGTCCTGATTGTGGCGCTCACCTGCACGGCGCCAAACACGCATACGACCATCATTGACACCAAGGCAGAAGCGACTCTCATCGGTGAAGACGACACGTCTCCACTCGTCCCTCCATGCACGCCTGTCGCGACACCAGTGGAGGCGGGCTGCATGATGTTGGGGCGTGAGCGGAAGACGGCCTAACGGTGTGCGGGACCGTAGCCCAGCTTCATGGAGACGGTTGCGAATGGTCCTCGCCGATACCCCAGGAGCAACAGTGTCCCTAATTTGCTGGGAAGTGGCGGTGCGGTCCCCTACGGCACTGCGTAGGATCCTACGGTCTTGGCGTGCATCCGTGCGTCGCTGCGGTCCGGTCCCAGGTCGACGGGCACGTGCACCTTCCGCCGACCACTGGCGACAACATCGATGTACTGTGGAGACCTCACGCCCCACGTGTTGAGCAATTCGGCGGTACGTCCACCCGGCCTCCCGCATGCCCACTATACGCCCTCGCTCAAAGTCCGTCAACTGCACATACGGTTCACGTCCACGCTGTCGCGGCATGCTACCAGTGTTAAAAACTGCGATGGAGCTCCGTATGCCACGGCAAACTGGCTGACACTGATGGCGGCGGTGCACAAATGCTGCGCAGCTAGCGCCATTCGACGGCCAACACCGCGGTTCCTGGTGTGTCCGCTGTGCCGTGCGTGTGATCATTGCTTGTACAGCCCTCTCGCAGTGTCCGGAGCAAGTATGGTGGGTCTGACACACCGGTGTCAATGTGTTCTTTTTTCCATTTCCAGGAGTGTATATATATTTTAAGTTGACAAACCAGAATAACTCAAAAAATAAGCTTCACACGAAAAAATGTGTAGAATCCGAAGCTGATTATTTTCGAGGGGAGCATCTGCTGGTGCTAAAATTAGCCACCCCAGCACACTTGGGTGTGGGGTGGGAGGCAACTTTAAAATTTCAAATGGGAACCTCCATTTTTTGTTTTAGAATCAGATTATACATAAAAAACTACGTACTTTTTGTTTCAAACAGCTTACGCTGTAATTCAAGAAAATCCATGTTCTCGTTTTTGCGTGGAAAATGGTACGGATAAATAAAAATACTTATTTACTTCGTAACTTTCGATTCGCTAAAACTAAGACTCTCCCTCTCTCCCAATAGGGTGGCGTTTGAGAGAGAGGAATTAGAGTTTTACAAATGTTGACCCAAATATTAATTTTTTCTGCAGATTAGGGTAAGTTTTTGCTTGTTGAAATAGTTCAAATGGCTCTGAGCACTATGGGACTTAACATCTAAGGTCATCAGTCCCCTAGAACTTAGAACTACTTAAACCTAACTAACCTAATGGCATTACACACATCCATGCCCAAGGCAGGATTCGAACCTGCGACCGTAACAGTCGCGCGGTTCCAGACTGTAGCGCCTAGAACCGCCACCCCGGCCGGCTTTTGTTTCTTTCGTGGTCAGGAGGCCTCACAACTTCTATCAAACAAATCATCTGACTAACATATCAAACATCCTGCGAAGGGAATAAGTATTTTTTATTCATCAGTAACCATTTCCCACGCAAAATGGAGAACACGGTTTTATTTTTAAATTACAGCGCCAACTACCAAGAACCAAAACAAATGTTTAAGACAAAATGTAAGTAGTTTTGTTGTGTAGAATGTGATTCTGCAATAAAAAATGGGGGTTCCCATTTGAAATTTTAAAGTTGCCTGCCGCCTCATTCCCAGGGGGCTGGGGTGGCGGGCTAATTTTAGCACCAGCAGATGTCTCCCTCGAAAACAATCAACTTTGGATTATACACAACTTTCCGAGTGGAGCTTATTTTTCGAGTTATTCTGGTTTGTCAACTTACACCCTTTATACAGAATGTATTTCTTCACTATACAGGGTGTAACATAATTAATGGCCTAAACGCATGCAGTTGAAAGTAGACAATATTAGAAGCAAAAATGTCTCAGTAAACATAGGATGGTAAATGCATACCTTCGATACTGTGAAACAAATCTCTTGTACTGCAAGCTGTTTGCTTTCCACATTTTCAGAAGTGGCAGCATGGATCAAAACAAAAGAAAAAATGTCCAGTAAACATAAGCTCTAAAATGCATACGTTAAGAGCTATGAGCAATTTTTCATCTGAGCACTCTTCTAATGAACAACTGGTCATAACCTCAAATAAAGAGGTGGGAAAACAGGCAGATCACGGCGCTGCGCTCGACAACGTTTTTAATACGACATCGAGTGTTTGGCGCAGTTGTTACATCGGATACTGCTGCCACAATGGCAGGTTATCAAGAGCTAAGTGAGTTTGAACTAGAGATGGGGGATCCGCTCTTGAACTAATTCATAGAGTTCAATCTTTCAAAGGAGTGAACAATCAGTGATTCAGAAAAAAAGAACGGTAGCTCCAAACGTTTCCCACGGCAGAGAAAGAGAGAGAGAGAGAGAGAGAGAGAGACGGAGCATATCAGCAGCGCCTCTGCTGGTCACAGCACAGTGCACGCCACACAACACAGCCAGCGCCGGCCTCTGCCCTGCTTCTATCTTGGCTGCCTGCATTGTGCAGTGCCCCATTGGATTTTGTGTTTCACATATGCCGTGCCGTCTCTGTGCGTCGTCTGCCATGTGCACTGTGCAGTGTCTGGCGCAGCTTAACTTCGCATCGCACTCTGTCGGCGATCGTTTCAGTCGCACGTCCTGCTCTCTGGGCAGTTGATGCGAGCAACAGGACAGAGAGCCACCTAGCGGATAATATAGGAACTACTTGCAAAAACCTGCTTGCAAGGGAACGGACGATTTGTCTCGGAGCGGGTGAGTTCACCGCTCCCCCCCACCCTCGGAACTCGCCCGCTCGACGCTCACCCCACCGTCTCGACTCTAGCCAGAGCGTCGAGCAAAGCGACTCAGGTGTCACTCTGGTCTCTGCGGTCTCAGCTCACGCAGTAATACAGCTCGTGGCTTGACCTGCTCGACTCAGCACCTCTGCATCGGAGTTCGTCCCCACTGGATATTGTTCTTCGTAGTAATACCGCTATGTATATTACATTATTATGTTATGTATACATCAATTGTTTTTATTTTATTTTTATTTGTTTAAACTGATTAGATTAGGTTCCTGATGACTCCTCTTACTATAGGATTTTTATTATGGACACTCGAATTTACGCTTTAATTACGAGCGAACCGATAAACGTATCGCAAAATGTGATACACCAATATTTTCCTTGTTTTATTCTGCATAAGGCTATATGCAGCACTTTCGTTTTACAGTCAAATTTATATTTTTTTTTTCTTATTCTGGTACGGATTTTGCGATTTTAGGCGTCTTCGAAAGGAAACGTTCACTTTAAAAATATATGGCTTGCGATGTATTTGTATTTGTATTTTAATACATTATAGCCAAATATATTGTTAATGTAAATCTCAAGTTACAACATTTTCCGATCACCCAAAAAACCACGATAGTGCAAAATAAATCAATAATCAAAAACTTTGTCATATCGTGGAAATTTCAATAAACAATACAAAATTCTTACTCATTATCTGTGTTACTTCAAAATAGGATCAAATAAGATCAAAATACAGGTATAGTACTGGAATAAACCAAGTTTAAAGGGCAATGTGCCTTCCATTTATTTTCTATTGTAAATCAGTGGTGAGTCATGAAAAAGAGCTAATTCATTTCAGGGAGTGAACAGTTCTGATCCAATCTCTGAAAAGAACAGTTTTGCCCATCTCTAGTTTGAACGTGGTGTTACAGTCGGCACACGGGAATGGGACACAGCATATCCGAGGTAGCGATGAAGTGGGGATTTTCCCGTACGAACATTTCACGAGTGTACACTGAATATAAGGAATCCGGTAAAACGTCAAATCTCTGACATCGCTGCGAAGGGAGAAAGATCTTACAAGAGACCAACAGAATCGATCAACGTGACAGAAGTGCAAACTTTCCAGAAACTGCTTCAGATTGCAATGCTGGGCCATCAACAAGGGTCTAGATTGCGAACCGTTGAACGAAACATCACCGATATGATCTTTCGGAGCCGAAGGCCCACTCGTGTATCCTCGATGACTGCGCGACACAAAGCTATACGCCTCGCCTGGGACCGTCAACACCGACATTGAACTGTTGATGACTGGAAACATGTTGCCTGGTCTGACGAGCTTCATTTCAAATTGTATCGAGCGGATGGACGTGTACGGTTATGGAGACAAATTCATGAATGCCTGGACACTGCATGTCAGCAGGGGAATGTTCAAGCTGGTGGAGGCTCTGTAATGGTGTGGGGCGTGTGCAGTTGGCGTGATATGGGACCCCTGATACATTTAGCTACGACTCTGACAGGTGACACGTACGTAAGCATCCTGTCTGATCATGTCCATTGTGCATTCTGACGGACATGGACAGTTCCAACAGGACAATGCTACACACAAGAGATACAGAATTGCTACAGAGTGCCTCTAGGAACACTCTTCTGAGTTTAAACGTTTCCGCCAGCCACTAAACTCCCCAGACACGAACAGTATTGAGCATATCTGGGATGGCTTGCAACGTGCTGTTCAGAAGATATCTCCACCCCCTCGTACTCTTACGGATTTATGGACAGCCCTGCAGTATTCATGGTGTCAGTTCCCTCCAGCACTACTTCAGACATTAGTTGAGTCGATGCCACGTCGTGTTGCGGCACTTCTGCGTGCTCGCGGGGGCCCTACACGGTATTAGGCAACTGTATCAGTTTCTTTGGCTCATGAGGGTATTTATCCATTGTTATACGAGGTGCATTCAAGTTCTAAGGCCTCCGATTTTTTTTCTCCGGACTGGAAAGACATAGAAACATGCGCATTGTTTTAAAATGAGGCCGCGTTCATTGTCAATACGTCCCAGAGATGGCAGCACCGTACGGCAGATGGAATTTTACCGCCAGCGGCGAGAATGGGAACTGTTTTAAATACTTAAAATGGCGACGTTTTCCTTACTTGAACAGCGTGCAATCATTCGTTTTCTGAATTTGCGTGGTGTGAAACCAATTGAAATTAATCGACAGTTGAAGGAGACATGTTGTGTCGGAGTTAGGGATGTGTCGAAAGTGCGTTCGTAGGTGCGATAGATTAATGAAGGCAGAACATCATGTGACAACAAACCAAAACGACCTCGGGCTCGCACAAGCCGGTCTGACGACACGATCGAGAAAGTGGAGAGAATTGTTTTGGGGGATCGCCGAATGACTGTCAAACAGATCGCCTGCAGAGTTGGCATTTCTGTGGGTTCTGTGCAGACAATCCTCCATGACGACGTGAAAATGAGAAAAGTGTCATTCAGGTGGGTGCCACGAATGCTGACGGACGGCCACACGGCTGCCCGTGTGGCATGTTGACGAGCAATGTTGACGCGCAACGACAGCACGAATGGGACTTTCTTTTCGTCGGTTGTGACAATGGATGAGACGTGGATGCCATTTTTCAATCCAGAAACAAAGCGCCAGTCAGCTCAATGGAAGCACACAGATTCACCGCCACCAAAAAATTTTCGGGTAACCGCCGGTGCTGAAAAAATGATGGTGTCCGTGTTCTGGGACAGCGAGGGCGTAATCCATTGCGTTCCAAAGGGCACTACGGTAACAGGTGCATCCTACGAAAATGTTTTGAAGAACAAATTTCTTCCTGCACTGCAATAAAAACGTCCGGGAAGGGCTGCGCGTGTGCTGTTTCACTGAGACAACGCACCAGCACATCGAGCTAACGTTACGCAACAGTTTCTTCGTGATAACAACTTTGAAGTGATTCCTCGTGCTCCCTACTCACCTGACCTGGCTCCTAGTGACTTTTGGCTTTTTCCAACAATGAAAGACACTCTCCGTGGCCGCACATTCACCAGCCGTGCTGCTATTGCCTCAGCGATTTTCCTGTGGTCAAAACAGACTCCTAAAGAAGCCTTCGCCGCTGCGTCAGCGTTGTGAAAAATGTGTACGTCTGCCGGGCGATTACGTCGAGAAGTAACGCCAGTTTCATCGAATTCGGGTGAGTAGTTAATTAGAAAAAAAAATCGGAGGCCTTAGAACTTGTATGCACCTCGTATATAACAAGCAAGTCGCTCGGCGTCACCGAGAGGTGTATTGTTGAAAATTTGTGTGCGTACTTTCCAAAGGAAGTAGAAAAGGTAGTAATTTTTGTATTTAACTTCCCGTCGACGTCGTGGTCATTAGAGGCGGAGTTAGAGCTCCTGAATCTCTCAAGGATTGCGAAGGAAGTCGGTCGTACCAAGGGAACTATCCCAGCATGTGCCTGGAAAGAGTTAAGGAAATTACGGAAAACATAAAGCTGGATTGTCGAACGCGGATTTGAACCGCCGTCCTCCCAAATGAGAGCTCGGTGTAATGACCACTACGTCGCTCGGGCGTACGTTCCAAGAACAGTCGAACGTCCCGTTGCTTCCTCCCACATACATCACACGAAGTGACCACGACCAGGAGGTCAGAGAAATCATTGCTAATAGGGAGTTTTATCGACAGCCGTTCTTCCAACACGCCATTTGTGGATGGAAGAGGGAAGGAGGATCAGATAGAGGTAACAGAAGCACTCTCTGCCGTACACCATCGGGTGGCTTGCGGAGTACAGACGTGGATGTAGTTAGTTAGTTACTTAGTTAGTTGTTCTATAGTTCATTTGAACGATTCTTTTATTATCGAACCGATGTGGAACGAGTTAGTTTGCAGTGTATCTAGGCCTATGTGATTAGTGTTTACATTATTGAACACAGTATTATTTTAAGTGCTACTCAGTTAAGTACAGTTAATTTTTTATTTTTTTTTTTTACTTTTTCTGGCTACAAGTTTTTAAGTAGAAATTCGAGAACGGGAGTTGTCCAGGAAAAAAATATTTTAAATTAGATTTAAAACTTCCTTCGCTATCTGTCAGACATTTTATTTTATTGGACAAATGATCAAATGTTTATTGCTGCGTATAGAACTCCTTTCTAGCCCACTGACAGCTTTAACAATGGGTAAGAAAGATCATTTTTCCCACTAGCGTTGTAGTCATGTACATCAATGTTCTTCTCAAATTGTGATGGATAATTAATGACGAATTTCATCAGCGAATATATGTATTGTGACGACGTAGTTAAAATGTCTCGCTCCTTGAAGAAGTATCTACATGACATCCGTCGATGAACACCATATCTTATTCTTAATGTTCATGTTTGTAAAATCATTTCTTTCTTTCTAAGTGATGAGTTACCCCAGGGGATTACTCCGTACGACATTACTGAATGGAAATATGCAAAATATGTCAGGAGGCTCATACCGTTGTTTCCAAGAAAAGTAATTATATAAAAAGCAAAAATAGCTGAACATAACTGTTCGAGAACCTCAGTCATATGCGCCTTCCATTTGAAGTTGTCATTAAAATAGACAGAAAAAAATGTGGAGCCCTGTACTCTATTTTCTGACTCCTGCTCATGAGGTACATCAGTTGTTGGTATGCCTTTATTTGTTGTGCAGAACTGAATATAGTGTGTGTCGGTATTTTTGTTCAATACTTAGGGAGTTTCCATTTTCAGGGAGGCACTTAATAATTCTTTGGAAAATATCGTTTCGCAAGTCTTCTGTTGTTTCCTCTCTAGTACGATTTATTATAACACTAGTAGGTTGGTTGGTTGGTTGGTTTGGGGAAGGAGACCAGACAGCGTGGTCATCGGTCTCATCGGATTAGGCAAGGATGGGGAAGAAAGTCGGCCGTGCCCTTTCAGAGGAGCCATCCCGGCATTTGCCTGGAGTGATTTAGGGAAATCACGGAAAACCTAAATCAGGATGGCCGGACGCAGGATTGAACCGTCGTCCTCCCGAATGCGAGTCCAGTGTGCTAACCACTGCGCCACCTCGCTCGGTATAACACTAGTAACGTCTGCAAAAAGTATCATATTTGATTGTTGACTGTTAACTGGAAGTTCATTCACATATGTAAGAAATAGTAGCGGCCTCAAAACTGAACAGTGCGCGTCTCCCTTTGTGTTTTTTTTTTTTTTCCACAGTCACTAAAATTTTCTACCTTTCCAACATTGTCTGAATTATTGTTTGATTCACACTAGCTCTTCAAGAAGCCATCAATTCCATAACACTTGATCAAACCAACTGTGCGAGAAGTCATCAATTACATAAAACCTGAGTTTTTCTGGGAGAGTATCATGACCTACACTGTCAAACGCCTTGAACAAATCACAAAAGAATACCAACTGGCGATACATTAATATTTAAGGCGTGTACTGTTTGACAAGTGAATGGCCGGCCGGAGAGGCCGAGCGGTTCTAGGCGCTACAGTGTGGAACCGCGCGACCGCTACGGTCGCACGTTCGAATCCTGCCTCGGGCATGGATGTGTGTGATATCCTTAGGTTTAAGTAGTTCTAAGTTCTAGGAGACTGATGACCTCAGAAGTTAAGTCCCATATTGCTCAGAGTCATTTGAACCATTTGATGAGTGAATGTATAAATAACATTCTCAGTCGAGGAAACCTTCTGGAATGAAAACTGTGTGCCCGCATCTCGTGGTCGTGCGGTAGCGTTCTCGCTTCCCACGCCCGGGTTCCCGGGTTCGATTCCCGGCGGGGTCAGGGATTTTCTCTGCCTCGTGATGGTTGGGTGTTGTGTGCTGTCCTTAGGTTAGTTAGGTTTAAGTAGTTCTAAGTTCTAGGGGACTGATGACCATAGATGTTAAGTCCCATAGTGCTCCGAGCCATTTGAACCATTTTTGAAAACTGTGATGTAGATGTAGAGTAGCGTGTGGGACTCCATCAGACCGGGCTTGGTACTGAAGTCAACATCAACAACAACGACAACAACATGCTCTCGTCAGCAACGTCCGGCTAGTACTCGCCTCCAGCATCCTGTTTACCAGGTCGACAATTCGTAGCGAGATGGAATGGGCGCGTGCCCGATCGACTGCTTTTTGTATCGATCTCTCTCTCTCCCTCGCTCGCTCGCTCCTGTCTCGACCTCAGTGTTAACGACCTCTTAATGGCCGCCGTTCCAGCGCTCCAGTGCGGCCAGGAGTAATCAAGGCTGGAAATAATCCCTGCTTGGCGTGCTCCAGCAAAGACGCGACTCCATAAAAAAAAGTTAACGCCGCCGTGCGCCGCGCCCTTTGCATTCGCCATAAAAAGCCATAACTGGGCCCTATCGGGCCGTTCCAGGGCCGAGATTGGCTCTGTTTAAAGGGGCCAAACTCATCATTCCGGCAGCGGTTTCTGCCACCGAAGCGGCTGAGCGCCGCTGCCGGAATAAACGTCGCTCCATTTCGTGACTCCCCGCTCCTACCGAGGGCAACTTCTCGCTGCCGGCATTCAGCCTGCGGAGTACGCTGCAGTTAAAATACAGGCGTGTTTGAAACCTGGTAGTCAAGGGAAGGCAAGATTCGGTTACACACAATTTGTTTCAAACCATTAATTCCAGACTCAACAATAAACAAAACAATCACATCTTATTAATGAAGGAATAAACAACTGTGTAAATAATAGTTTTCGCAGTGAGTTACAATTTAGCAAATCACCATTAAATACAGATACAACAGACAATCTTCAGTTAAAACTTCCGGGCTGAGAGGCCGTGGTCGATGTACGAGGTGCATTCAAGTTCTAAGGCCTCCGATTTTTTTTCTAATTATCTACTCACCCGAAATCGATGAAACTGGCGTTACTTCTCGGCGTAATCGCCCTGCAGACGTACACATTTTTCACGACGCTGACGCCATGATTCCGTGGCAGCGGCGAAGGCTTCTTTAGGAGTCTGTTTTGACCACTGGAAAATCGCCGAGGCAATAGCAGCACGGCTGGTGAATGTGCGGCCACGGAGAGTGTCTTTCATTGTTGGAAAAAGCCAAAAGTCACTAGGAGCCAGGTCAGGTGAGTAGAGAGCATGAGGAATCACTTCAAAGTTGTTATCGCGAAGAAACTGTTGCGTAACGTTAGCTCGATGTGCGGGTGCGTCGTCTTGGTGAAACAGCACACGCGCAGCCCTTCCCGGACGTTTTTGTTGCAGTGCAGGAAGGAATTAATTTTCAGAACATTTTCGTAGGATGCACCTTTTACCGTAGTGCTCTTTGAACGCAATGGGTAAGGATTACGCCCTCGCTGTCCCAGAACATGGACACCATCATTTTTTCAGCACTGGCGGTTACCCGAAATTGTTTTGGTGGCGGTGAATCTGTGTGCTTCCATTGAGCAGACTGGCGCTTTTTTTCTGGATTGAAAAATGGCATCCACGTCTCATCCATTGTCACAACCGACGAATAGATAGTCCCATTCGTGCTGTCGTTGTGCGTCAACATTGCTCGGCAACGTGCCACACGGGCAGCCGTGTGGTCGTCCGTCAGCATTCGTGGCACCAACGTGGATGACACTTGTAGCATTTTCAGGTCGTCATGCAGGATTGTGTGCACAGAACCCACAGAAATGCCAACTCTGGAGGCGATCTGTTCAAAAGTCATTCGGCGATCCCACAAAACAATTCTCTCCACTTTCTCGATCGTGTCGTCAGACTGGCTTGTACGAGCCCAAGGTTGTTTCGCTTTGTTGTCACACGATGTTCTGCCTTCATTAAACCGTCGCACCCACGAACGCACTTTCGACACATCCATAACTCCGTCACCACATGTCTCCTTCAACTGTCGATGAATTTCAATTGGTTTCACACCACGCAAATTCAGAAAACGAATGATTGCACGCTTTTCAAGTAAGGAAAACGTCGCCATTTTAGGTATTTAAAACAGTTCTCATTCTCGCCGCTGGCGGTAAAATTCCATCTGCATACGGTGCTGCCATCTCTGGGATGTATTGACAATGAACGCGGCCTCATTTTAAAACAATGCGCATGTTTCTATATCTTTCCAGTCTGGACAAAAAAAATCGGAGGTCTTAGAACTTGAATGCACCTCGTCTAAAATTTCCACCTGACGTTTCGTCTCCAGCTGCAGGAGACATCTTCTGAGGTCATCCGGCTACTGCCACTGAGGCTGCAGGTACTGTCGCATTTATAGTGCGTGTAGAGGGCACCACCATGCCCACAGAATGCCTATCTTTGGAAGGCGTCATCACTCTCGATTAAGAGTAATCGATTGTCATTCTGCTGGCGCAACGTCGACATCCACATTTTGTCTAATTTTGAAACTTCCTCTATTGTGTTAAGATTGGTATGGTGTTTGTGAATTTCTATTGCTTCTCTATACATGCGCGCGTGATAATGGGATGTTCGTGCTAGAACGCTTGTCTCATTAAATTTAATTTCGTGGTTCCCATCTCGAAAAAATACGCTCAGCTACGAGCGATTTTTCGATGTGTCATAAGCGACAGTTTCTTTTATGTTCGGCTAAGCGGGTGTTTACACTTCTTTTTTCGTTGTTCCAATGTGTACTTGTGCAGAACTGCATGGAATTTTGTGTACCCCAGTTGTTGCTAGGGCATGTCGGGCATCTTTTGCAGTCCTTAAATGTTCCTTAATCTTCCTGGTTGGTCTGAAGGTTGTTTCGATCGCATACTTGGCCAGAACTTTCCCGATATGCCAATATTCTACAATATTGTGTTCACTATGCTGTTCGTAGTAGCTTATCCACACTGCTATTTTTTTATCCATTATTAAACCTACTCCTGCATTACCCCTATTTGATTTTGTATTTATAACCCTGTATTCACCTGACCAGAAGTCTTGTTCCTCCTGCCACCGAACTTCACTAATTCCCACTATATCTAGCCTTAACCTATTCATTTCCATTTTTAAATTTTCTAACCAATCTGCCCGATGAAGGGATCTGACGTTCCACACTCCGAGTCTCAAAATATTTCTCTTCCTTGCGGCCATTGTCTCGCGTCACGCGGGGTCCGCTGTGGTACTATTCATTCGACAGTGTTAGTTGCAGAGGGTGGCGAGATGCCCTTCCTGCCTCCTCCCTGAACCCCTGGGACGGAATTAGTGTACTCCATCTGTCTGCGTGTAGTGTAAGCCAAGAAAATGGAAATGAGCATTTGCCATCATTGGCTGGGTGGCCCGTTGCGGAGCAGGTCTGGCCAGCTAGGTACAGGTCTTATTACATTCGACGCCACATTGGGCGATCTGCGCGCCGGATGGGGATGAAATGATGATGCAAGGCAACACCCAGTCCCTGAGCGTAGAAAATCTCCGACCCAGCCGGGAATCGAACCCAGACCTGTAGGACGGCAGTCCGTCATGGTGACCACTCAGCTGTTGGGGCAGACGGTGTAAGCCATGGAACAGTGCGAACGGTTGCAAATGTCTGCGAGTCGTGTAACTGACGCGGAACGTGGGGACCAGCCCAGTATTCAGCTAGTGGGATGTGGAAAACCCCCTAAGAACCACGTCCAGGCTGGCTATCAGGTTTGGCTCTCGTCGTTAAGCCACAGGGCGGATTCGATCTGGGGCCGGCGCGCCTGTCCGAGTCAAGGAAGCAGAGCATTAGCGCTCTCGGCTAACCTCGTTGGGTCTTCCGAGTTTCAAAAAATATGGGCCCCATAATGCATGTAGCGGAAATGCCACTCGCATGTGGATTTTCTGTGGACCAATATCAGTTGTTTTTGGAATCTATGAGACCAGTTCTAAGCAAAGAACGGAAAGCAGAAAGGTGGAAGGAGTATATAGAAGGTCTATACAAGGGCGATGTACTTGAGGACAGTATTATTGAAATGGAAGATGATGTAGATGAAATGGGAGATACGATACTGCTTGAAGAGTTGACAGAGCACTGAAAGAAACAAGGCCCCGAAACAAGGCCCCGGGAGTAGACAACATTCCATGAGAACTACTGATAGCCTTGGAAGAGCCAGTCCTGACAAAACTCTACCATCTGGTGAGCAAGATGTATGAGACAGGCGACATACCCTCAGACTTCAAGAAGAATGTAATAATTCCAATCCCAAAGAAAGCAGGTGTTGACAGATGTGAAAATTAGCGAACTGTCAGTTTAATAAGTCACAGCTACAAAATACTAACGCGAATTGTTTACAGATGAATGGAAAAACTGGTAGAAGCCGACCTCGGCGATGATGAGTTTGGATTCCTTAGAAATGTTGGAACATGTGAGGGAATACTGACCCTACGACTTATCTTAGAAAATAGATTAAGGAACGGCAAACCTACATTTCTAGTATTTGTGGACTTAGAGAAAGCTTTTAACAATGTTGACTGGAATACTCTCTTTCAAATTCTGAAGGTGGCGGGGGTAAAATGCAGGGAGCTTAAGGCTATTTATAATTTGTACAGAAACCAGATGGCAGTTATAAGAGTCGAGGGACATGAAAGGGAAGCAGTGGTTGGGAAGGGAGTGACACAGGGTTGTAGCCTCTCCCCGAAGTTATTCAATCTGTATATTGAGCAAGCAGTAAAGGAAACAAAAGAAAAATTCAGAGTAGGTATTAAAGTCCATGGAGAAGAAATAAAAACGTTGAGGTTCGCCGATGAAATTGTAATTCTGTCAGACTGCAAAGGACTTGGAAGAGCAGTTGAACGGAATGGATGGTGTCTTGAAGGGACGATATAAGATGAACATCAACAAAAGCAAAACGAGGATAATGGAATGTAGTCGAATTAAGTCGGGTGATGTTGAGGGTATTAGATTAGGAAATGAGACACGTAAAGTAGTAAAGGAGTTTTGCTATTTGGGGAGCAAAGTAATTGATGATGGTCGAAGTAGAGAGGATATAAAATGTAGACTGGCAATGGCAAGGAAAGCGTTTCTGAAGAAGAGAAATTTGTTAACATCGAGTATAGATTTAAGTGTCAGGAAGTCATTTCTGAAAGTATTTGTATGGAGTGTAGCCATGTATGGAAGTGACGGTAAATAGTTTGGACAAGAAGAGAATAGAAACTTTCGAAATGTGGTGCTACAGAAAAATGCTGAAGATTATATGGGTAGATCACATAACTAATGAGGAAGTATTGAATAGGATTGGGGAGAAGAGAAGTTTGTGGCACAACTTGGCCAGAAGAAGGGATCGGTTGGTAGGACATGTTCTGAGTCATCAAGGGATCACCAATTTAGCATTGGAGGGCAGCGTGGAGGGTAAAAATCGTAGGGGGAGACCAAGAGATGAATACACTAAGCAGATTCAGAAGGATGTAGGTTGCAGTAGGTACTGGGAGATGAAGAAGCTTGCACAGGATAGAGTAGCATGGAGAGCTGCATCAAACCAGTCTCAGGACTGAAGACCACAACAACAACAACATATAATAAGAAATAAGAATATGTGAATTTTTCATAAAAATGACAATTAGATGTGTTAATTAGCATGTATTTGGTGAATTATAAAGGGTGAGTCACTAACTGTTGCCACCAGGTATAACTCCGAAAGTATGATTGGAGCTGAAAAATTTGTCGGATAAAAGTCGCGTGGGACAACGGGGGCCATAATATGACGTTGGTTTTTGGTTGCTTCAGAGACATGGTAGGAAGTACACTACATTCTTGCAAGAAACATTAGGTCTGTTATTTGAAGAAATACCTTTAGGAACAAGGAACAGAAAGTGGTATTAACATGATGGATGTCCGGCACATTTTTCGCTGATGGCTAGAAATGAGTTGCAGAAACAATTCCCAAATCGTTGGATTGGACGTGGAGGAGATGTGTCGTGGCCGGCTCGTTCACCAGACTTGATGCCTCTAATATTTTTCTTGTGGGGCTTCGTAAAAGACATTGTTTATAAACACGTTCCAACTACACCTGAACATATGCGAGAGAGAATTGTCAGAGCATGTGCTTCGATAAGTGACGATGTGATAAGGAATACCACTCAGTCCATGATAAGTAGACTGAAGCACTGCATTGATACCAAAGGTCATCACTTCGAACGTCTTCTGCAAATGGGCGTTCATGCCGCCTTTTTGACTTTCAAAAACCTTACTGTTAGACATCATTGCATTCGTCTCGCAGGTCGCTATCAGAAAATAAGTACCAAACTATACGACCGAGCGAGGTGGCGCAGTGGTAGTACACTGGACTCGCATTCGGGAGGACGACGGTTCAATCCCGCGTCCGGCCATCCTGATTTAGGTTTTCCGTGATTTCCCTAAATCACTCCAGGCAAATGCTGGGATGGTTCCTTTGAAAGGGCACGGCCGACTTCCTTCCCCATCCTTCCCTAATCCGATGAGACCGATGACCTCGCTGTTTGGTCTCTTCTCCCAAACAACCAACCAACCAACCAAACTATAGCAGCCTATTTTAAAAAAACAAAGTTTACCTTCATATCTCTGAAGCGACCCCACCTAGCACCAAAAAACCAATGTCATATTATGGCCCCCATTGTTCCACACAACTTTTTTCCCACAAACTTTTGAGCTCCTGTCATACTTCCAGAGTTATTCTAGGTCGGGAGGACGACGGTTCAATCCCGTCTCCAGCCATCCTGATTTAGGTTTTCCGTGATTTTCCTAAATCGTTTCAGCCAAATGCCGGGATGGTTCCTTTGAAAGGGCACGGCCGATTTCCTTCCCAATCCTTCCCTAACCCGAGCTTGCGCTCCGTCTCTAATGACCTCTTTGTCGGCGGGACGTTAAACATTAATCTAACCTAACCTATTCTAGGTGGCAAAAGTTAGTGAGTCACCGTGTATATTAAAATGACGTAAGTATCCGAACTGCAAACGGGAAAGAGAAAAAATAATTACGGGAGAGAGACTGGATCGAGCGATCACGATTCTTCTGCACATTATGTGCTCTACCCTTCACAGAAATAATCGTAGAACACCTTTCTTTCGAACCCAAAGCCTTGCGCCGTAAGTTGTAGCACTCTGCCCCAGAACCACCACACTGTTCGTCCTTGCGTTAGCACATTAAGCAAGTTTGGAAAACTTCAAAGTCTATTTTCTTGAGAATTTTTGAGAGTTGCATCCAACTGCTTCGGGAGAGGTGTATTTGAGTTCTGAACTTCACGTGACCGAAATATAAAAAATTATAAAGGTCTGATATCAGCGTGGTCCCCTTATTTATCTAACATTCGTTTGGATGATGCTTTATGTAAGAAAACGTTCAAATGTGTGTGAAATCTTACGGGACTTAACTGCTGAGGTCATCAGTCCCTAAGCTTACACCCTACTTAACCTGAACTATCCTAAGGACAAACACACACACACACCCATGCCCGAGGGAGGACTCGAACCTCCGCCGGGACCAGCCGCACAGTCCATGACTGCAGCGCCTTAGACTTTATGTAAGACTCCATGTCTTTATGTTGCACAATTCTGCACTCTATTTCAAAAGTCAGTGGCTTCATTACGGTATGCACATTTTTTTAATTATTAACCAATTGGAGTCACACATTTACTCAACAATTAGTGTGTGAAACTGCAGTACTTACACATTGTTACAAGGAGGGACAGTTTATTGAAACGTATATCAAAGGCCATTGTTGTAGAATTTATATAACAATGTTGTCACTGTTGCCAATGTTGCTACTGTGGTGTATACTTTACACCACATGTGTGCTTACATGTTAAACAATGTGTTACAAAGTGGTATGGCCAAACTTTCAGGAAACATTCCTCACACACAAATAAAGAAAAGATGTTATGGCAACATGTGGCCTGAAACGCTTAATTTCCATGTTAGAACTCATTTTAGTTTCGTCAGTATGTACTGTACTTCCTCGATTCACCGCCAGTTGGCCCAATTGACGGAAGGTAATATTGACTTCAGTGCTTTTTTGAGATGTGACTCATTGCTCTACAGTGCTAGCATCAAGCACATCAGTACGTAGCATCAACAGGTTAGTGTTCATCACGAACGTGGTTTTGCAGTCAGTGCAATGTTTACAAATGCGGAGTTGGCAGATGCCCATTGGATGTATGGATTAGCACGGGGCAATAGCCGTGGTGCGGTACGTTTGTATCGAGACAGATTTCCAGAACGAAGGTGTCCCGACAGGAAGACGTTCGAAGCAATCGATCGGCGTCTTAGGGAGCACGAAACATTCCAGCCTACGACTCGCGACTGGGGAAGAGCTAGAACGACGAAGACACCTGCAATGGACGAGGCAGTTCTTCGTGCAGTTGACGATAACCGTAATGTCAGCGTCCGAGAAGTTGCTGCTGTACAAGGTAACGTTGACCACGTCACTGTATGGAGAGTGCTACGGGAGAACCAGTTGTTTCCGTACCGTGTACAGCGTGTGCAGGCACTATCAGCAGCCGATTGGCCTCCACGGGTACACTTCTGCGAATGGTTCATCCTACAATGTGACAATCCTCATTTCAGTGCAAATTTTCTCTTTACGGATGAGGCTTCATTCCAACGTGATCAAATTGTAAATTTTCACAATCAACATGTGTGGGCTGACGAGAATCCGCACGCAATTGTGCAATCACGTCATCAACACAGATTTTCTGTGAACGTTTGGGCAGGCATTGTTGGTGATGTCTCAATTGGGCCCCACGTTCTTCCACCTACGCTCAATGGAGCACGTTATCACGATTTCATACGGGATACTCTACCTGTGCTGCTAGAACATGTGCCTTTACAAGAATGACACAACATGTGGTTCATGCACGATGGAGCTCCTGCACATTTCAGTCGAAGTGTTCGTATTCTTCTCAAGAACAGATTCGGTGACCGATGGATTGGTAGAGGCGGACCAAATCCGTGGCCTTCACGCTCTCCTGACCTCAGCCCTCTTAACTTTCATTTATGGGGGCATTTGAAAGCTCTTGTCTACGCAACCCCGGTACCAAATGTAGAGACTCTTCGTGCTCATATTGTGGACGGCTGTGATACAATACGCCATTCTCCAGGGCTGCATCAGCGCATCAGGGATTCCATGCGACGGAGGGTGGATGCATATATCCTCGCTAACGGAGGACATTTTGAACATTTCCTGTTGCAAAGTGTTTGAAGTCACACTGATACGTCCTGTTGCTGTGTGTTTCCATTCCATGATTAATGTGATTTGAAGAGAAGTAATAAAATGAGCTCTAACATGGAAAGTAAGCGTTTCCGGACACATGTCCACATAACATATTTTCTTTCTTTGTGTGTGAGGAATGTTTCCTGAATGTTTGGCCGTACCTTTTTGTAACACCCTGAAAATAGGTAATACTACTAAGCCCTGGCAACCATCTGAAACATAGCCATTTTTCTGGCGTAGATATATAAACTTTGTTGTCATTTTAAGAGTTCCGATAAACACAGCCTGTTCGTAGTTGGCACGCCTGACCCCCTGTTGCAGGCATGTGCGTCTCAGTGGGCCCAGGATTCCCCAGCCTTGGCTCTGGGGTTCCCCCGGCGGCCATGTCTGCGCCGGCCGCATCGCCCGCCGCCGCGTGCCTCGACGTGCCGGGGGCGGAAGGCGGGGGTGGGGGCGAGCCGCCGCCCCCAGGGCAGGCCCCCGATAAGGCATCCGGCGCCGGCGTCACCACCGTCACCTCGTTCGTCGGCAGCAGCCGCAGACACCGCCTCGTCCGGTCGCAGGTGAGCATTCAACAATACCCAACATCTGTTTACTTATTTATTATTGCTTACAATCCCGACCCTCCACACTTCAAACCAAATTCAGGTCTTATTTCTAACAGCTGCATCACCTTATATACAACAGTAACCAGACATTCACCCCAAGATTTGTAATGTAGTCAGAACACATTCAATAATGGGTAAAATTAAATATTAAAAAACACAAGAAAAAGACGCTTCATCGATCTGTATGAATTTTTTTTTTGACTTGTCAGTCTTCTGACTGATTTGTTGAAGACCACTACGAATTCCTCTCCTTTGCCAAAGTATTCATCTCACAGTAGCACTTGCAACCTATATCCTTAACTATTGTGTGCCCCGATAGCTGAGTGGTCAGCGTGTACAGATTGCCGTCCTATGGGCCTGGGTTCGATTTCGGCTGGGTCGGGGATTTTCTCCGCTCAGGGAGTGGGTGTTGTGCTGTCTTCATCATCATTTCATCCCCATCCGGCGCGCAGGTCGCCCAATGTGGCGTCGAATGTAATGAGACCCGCACCAAGGTGGTCGGACCTGCCCCCGTAAGGGGCCTCCCGGCCAATGACGCCAAACGCTTATTTCCATTTCCTTAACTATTTGCTAGATATATTCCAGTCTCTGTTTTCCCCTACGGTTTTTATCTGTACAGCTCCCTCTGGTACCATGGAAGTTATTTCTGGTGTCGTAACAGATGTAAAACCATGCTGGCCCATCTTCTTGTCAGTGTTTTCCTCGCCAATTCTCCTCCTCGTTCTTTACCTAATCAGTCCACCTAATTTTCAACATTTTTCTGTAGCACCACATCTTAAATGCATTGAGTCTTTTCCAGGTTTCCAGTAGTCCATGTCTTACTACCATAAAATTCTGTGCTTCAAACACACATTGCCAGAAAATACTTCATCAGAATATGGCATATCTTTGATGCTAGCAGACTTCTCTTGATCAACAATGCCCTTTTTGCCAGTGCTAGTCTACCTTTTATGTCGTCTGCGATCCATACATCATGGATAATTTTGTTGCCCTTGTAGCAGAATTCCTTCACTTCATCTACTTCGTCCTCCCCAGTTGCGATGTTAAGTTTTCTGTTGTTCTCATTTCTGCTACTTCTCATTACTTTCGCCTTTCTTCAGTTTACTATCAGTCAGTATTGTGTTCTAATTAGACTGTTCATTACATTCAGCAGATCGTATAATTCTTCAACCAGGATAGCAACATCAACAGCGAATCATATCACTGATATCCTTTCACCTTGATTTTAAATCCACTCATGAACCTTTCTTTTATTTCCATCATTGCTTCTTCGATGTACAGATTGAACAGTAGGGGCGCCCTTTTTAATCGGAGCAGTTGTTTCTTGGTCTTCCACTCCTATTATTCCCTCTTAGCTCTGGTACCTATTGTACACTCCTGGAAATGGAAAAAAGAACACATTGACACCGGTGTGTCAGACCCACCATACTTGCTACGGACACTGCGAGAGGGCTGTACAAGCAATGATCACACGCACGGCACAGCGGACACACCAGGAACCGCGGTGTTGGCCGTCGAATGGCGCTAGCTGCGCAGCATTTGTGCACCGCCGCCGTCAGTGTCAGCCAGTTTGCCGTGGCATACGGAGCTCCATCGCAGTCTTTAACACTGGTAGCATGCCGCGACAGCGTGGACGTGAACCGTATGTGCAGTTGACGGACTTTGAGCGAGGGCGTATAGTGGGCATGCGGGAGGCCGGGTGGACGTACCGCCGAATTGCTCAACACGTGGGGCGTGAGGTCTCCACAGTACATCGATGTTGTCGCCAGTGGTCGGCGGAAGGTGCACGTGCCCGTCGACCTGGGACCGGACCGCAGCGACGCACGGATGCACGCCAAGACCGTAGGATCCTACGCAGTGCCGTAGGGGACCGCACCGCCACTTCCCAGCAAATTAGGGACACTGTTGCTTCTGCGGTATCGGCGAGGACCATTCGCAACCGTCTCCATGAAGCTGGGCTACGGTCCCGCACACCGTTAGGCCGTCTTCCGCTCACGCCCCAACATCGTGCAGCCCGCCTCCAGTGATGTCGCGACAGGCGTGAATGGAGGGACGAATGGAGAAGTGTCGTCTTCAGCGATGAGAGTCGCTTCTGCCTTGGTGCCAATGATGGTCGTATGCGTGTTTGGCGCCGTGCAGGTGAGCGCCACAATCAGGACTGCATACGACCGAGGCACACAGAGCCAACACCCGGCATCATGGTGTGGGGAGCGATCTCCTACACTGGCCGTACACCACTGGTGATCGTCGAGGGGACACTGAATAGTGCACGGTACATCCAAACCGTCATCGAACCCATCGTTCTACCATTCCTAGACCGGCAAGGGAACTTGGTGTTCCAACAGGACAATGCACGTCCGCATGTATCCCGTCCCACCCAACGTGCTCTAGAAGGTGTAAGTCAACTACCCTGGCCAGCAAGATCTCCGGATCTGTCCCCCATTGAGCATGTTTGGGACTGGATGAAGCGTCGTCTCACGCGGTCTGCACGTCCAGCACGAACGCTGGTCCAACTGAGGCGCCAGGTGGAAATGGCATGGCAAGCCGTTCCACAGGACTACATCCAGCATCTCTACGATCGTCTCCATGGGAGAATAGCAGCCTGCATTGCTGCGAAAGGTGGATATACACTGTACTAGTGGCGACATTGTGCATGCTCTGTTGCCTGTGTCTATGTGCCTGTGGTTCTGTCAGTGTGATCATGTGATGTATCTGACGCCAGGAATGTGTCAATAAAGTTTCCCCTTCCTGGGACACTGAATTCACGGTGTTCTTATTTCAATTTCCAGGAGTGTATATTACCCGTCTTTCCCTATAGGTTACCGCTGCTTCTCTCACGATTCCTAATGCCAAACTGATCGTCATCTAATACATCTCCAATTTCTATTATCTGTACACTAGTTTTGTCAGCAGCCTGGATGCATGAACTGTTAAGACGACTGTGCAGTAACTCTCGCACTTGTAGACTCTCAGCAACTGTATGTCCACATGCATCACCGGGGATATATTTCAGGGAGGCACATAGGCCCCTGATCGAATCCACCTGGTAAATTACGAGTTTTACATATGACTTAGTGTCTTAGACTGTACAGGCTGGTACCCACGTTCTTCCGTATTTAAATGATAGTGAACATTTTTAAAAGCGTTCTCACACTGTTGCAGTGGTGCAGTAGCTAGACAGATGGGATACAGAAATTCCGCCCCAGTGGGGAGGAGGATGACAGGAGATGGAGAGTTGGTGATGGGAAGTGCATCTGGCGACCCTGTATCACCAACATCACCAAACTCAGACTAGCCTGCTGCCCCATGAAGACATGGGATACAGTTACGGAAGAAAGAAAGCTAAATTGTTTGGCACCTAAACTACCATAGCAAAAATTGGTTTATTGACAGTTGCTAATATTAACCATCGTAACACCTCATTGCCAGGCAAGTTGTATGCCTTAGGAAGACCCTCTTGTAGAATTCTATGTCTGTAATCTACGCTATCATTACTTACGTCTATACGACAGAGTCCCCGGCTGCTGGGAGAAAGCGTGCTAATTGTCTAGAACTGGAGTTGTAGTAATCCCATACCATGCCCAAGCAAACCCATCACACCACCCATCAGCCCTGTGGTGGGGCCAAACCGATGTGCAACCACCATCATCTGCAGAACCAGTGGAGTCACCCAGTGGGACTTTATAATGGATCCACCACAGAAAAAATCCAGCAGCCTGCCCTTGCAGGAAGAACCGCATAGGTCACACACGAGTTCACATTCTTCCTGCTGATTCTGCCACTGGTTTTTGCTTGCGGTCATCCTCTGTGTAGGGACTAATTTCGGTATAGGTGAATCCTCGGTGATATTCACTGCACAGTATGTGCCTCACACTATCATGTACTGTCGAGTTTTCCCTTGCCATGCCTTTATCTGTTACTTAGTTCACCAGTGGTCTTTGCTTCCAACAGTATCATGTAGTATATTATTTACTCTTACTTGATTTCGCAGATCTTGATATACATTTGTCAGACTTTTTCGTACTCTGTATAAATATTTCATAGTATGACCCAAGACTCTGTTTGGCCCATGACTCCTTAAACGGTGAATCGTTTCTCTAGATGGATGTACATGGCTCACAAGCAGTCTCTCCTTTGTTTCCAGAATGAACTCTGCAGTGGAGTGTGTCCTGATATGAAATTTCGTGGCTGATTAAAGTGTGTTCCAACAGGGACTCGAATTTGGGACTTTTGCCTTTGACAGACAAGTGCTCTACCTACCGAGCTACTCTGCGACTCACAACCAGGCCTGACAGCTGCATTTCTGCCAATAACTCATCTTGCCTTCCAGACAGCAGAGTGATAGGTCGTTCTCAAAATAAACCCCAAGCTTTGGCTAAACCATGTCTCCGCGATATCTGTTCTTCCAGGAGTGCTAGTCTTGCATGTACCGCAGGAGAGCTTCTGTGAAGTTTGGAAGGTAAACCTACCGAGCTACTCTGTGACTCACAACCAGGCCTGACAGCTGCATTTCTGCCAATAACTCATCTTGCCTTCCAGACAGCAGAGTGATAGGTCGTTCTCAAAATAAACCCCAAGCTTTGGCTAAACCATGTCTCCGCGATATCTGTTCTTCCAGGAGTGCTAGTCTTGCATGTACCGCAGGAGAGCTTCTGTGAAGTTTGGAAGGTAAACCTACCGAGCTACTCTGTGACTCACAACCAGTCCTGACAGCTGCATTTCTGCCAATAACTCATCTTGCCTTCCAGACAGCAGAGTGATAGGTCATTCTCAAAATAAACCCCAAGCTTTGGCTAAACCATGTCACCGCCATATCTGTTCTTCCAGGAGTGCTAGTCTTGCATGTACTGCAGGAGAGCTTCTGTGAAGTTTGGAAGGTAAACCTACCGAGCTACTCTGCTACTCACAACCAGGCCTGACAGCTGAATTTTTGCCAATAACTCATCTTGCCTTCCAGACAGCAGAGTGATAGGTCATTCTCAAAATAAAGCCCAAGCTTTGGCTAAACCATGTCACCGCCATATCTGTTCTTCCAGGAGTGCTAGTCTTGCATGTACCGCAGGAGAGCTTCTGTGAAGTTTGGAAGGTAAACCTACCGAGCTACTCTGCGACTCACAACCAGGCCTGACAGCTGCATTTTTGCCAATAACTCATCTTGCCTTCCAGACAGCAGCGTGATAGGTCCTTCTCAAAATAAAGCCCAAGCTTTGGCTAAACCATGTCACCGCCATATCTGTTCTTCCAGGAGTGCTAGTCTTGCATGTACTGCAGGAGAGCTTCTGTGAAGTTTGGAAGGTAAACCTACCGAGCTACTCTGCTACTCACAACCAAGCCTGACAGCTGAATTTTTGCCAATAACTCATCTTGCCTTCCAGACAGTGATAGGTCATTCTCAAAATAAAGCCCAAGCTTTGGCTAAACCATGTCACCGCCATATCTGTTCTTCCAGGAGTGCTAGTCTTGCATGTACCGCAGGAGAGCTTCTGTGAAGTTTGGAAGGTAAACCTACCGAGCTACTCTGCGACTCACAACCAGGCCTGACAGCTGAATTTTTGCCAATAACTCATCTTGCCTTCCAGACAGCAGAGTGATAGGTCATTCTCAAAATAAAGCCCAAGCTTTGGCTAAACCATGTCACCGCCATATCTGTTCTTCCAGGAGTGCTAGTCTTGCATGTACCGCAGGAGAGCTTCTGTGAAGTTTGGAAGGTAAACCTACCGAGCTACTCTGCGACTCACAACCAGGCCTGACAGCTGCATTTTTGCCAATAACTCATCTTGCCTTCCAGACAGCAGCGTGATAGGTCCTTCTCAAAATAAAGCCCAAGCTTTGGCTAAACCATGTCACCGCCATATCTGTTCTTCCAGGAGTGCTAGTCTTGCATGTACTGCAGGAGAGCTTCTGTGAAGTTTGGAAGGTAAACCTACCGAGCTACTCTGCGACTCACAACCAGGCCTGACAGCTGCATTTCTGCCAATAACTCATCTTGCCTTCCAGACAGCAGAGTGATAGGTCATTCTCAAAATAAACCCCAAGCTTTGGCTAAACCGTGTCTCCGCGATATCTGTTCTTCCAGGAGCGCTAGTCTTGCATGTACCGCAGGAGAGCTTCTGTGAAGTTTGGAAGGTAAGATATGAGGTACTGGCGAAAGTACAGGCGCTCTTCCATGTGCCTCGGCGAATGCTGGCTGGTTCCCCTTATTCCATCTCAGTTACACTATGTCGGAAATTGCTGCGCAAACACTATTTCCACATAAACGTACACCATAATTACTCTACCACGCAAACATTTCGGGCTACACTTGTCTGGTTTATGAGGCATTCCCAAGGTTGGGGGGGGGGGCATCCACTGGGGGCCAAACCGTACAACCACCCAGGGCTCGGTGGGGTGGGTGGACTGCTGTGGCCTGTTGTGGGGTTATGAACCACTGAGGGTTATGGCAGGACAAAACCTCTCCGTCGTTTCTAGGTCCCCGGTTCAATACACCACACACTATACACCAATATCATAAGAAGATGGAAACGAATTACAAAATGACTTAGACACCATATCTGTATTGTGCGAAAAGTGGGATTTGACTCCAAATAAAGAAACGTGTCAGGTCATCCACATGAGTACCAAAAGCAATCAGTTAAATTTCAGTTACACAATGAGTCAGACAAATCTAAATGCTGTCAGTTCAACAACATACCTAGGAATTACAATTTGGAACAACTTAAATTGAATCGATAATGTTGTGGGGGAAGGCAAATCAAAGACAACGTTATATTGGCAGAGCACTTAGGAACTGAAACACATCTACTAAAGAGACTGCTTACAATACGCTTTTCCGTCCTCTGCTAATGTGTTGCTGTTCTGTGTGGGATGCTTACCGGATAGCATTGGAGGAGGACATCGAGGAAGTTCAAAGAAGGGCATGTATCATCGCGAAATAGGAGAGAGAGTGTCACGAATATTATAAGCGAGCTGGGGTGGCAGGCATTAAAACAAAAGCGTGTTGGGTTGGGGCGAAGATTTTTTCACGGAATTTGTCAAGATTGTCCTCTCAATGGGGAAATATTTTAGGAGCGCCACCTTTCATAGGGTGATTTTATCATGGCAATAGAATAAGAGAAATCAGAGTTCGCACGAAAATATTTTAGTGTTCATTTTTCCCATGAGCAATTAGAGAGTGTAACGGTGGGGAAACAGCCTGAAGATGGCTCCAAGAACCGTCTGCCAGCGACTTCAGTGTGAATCGCAGAGCAGTCATATAAATGAAAATAGATGTACATCTACATCTACATCCATACTCCGCAAGCCCCCTGACGGTGTGTGGCGGAGGGATATATAGATATTGCTTCCACCAGAGTTGTCGCAGTTCTCTAGGAATACTCCTTCCCTCCTCTCTCATCTCCCTCCCCACTCCCCCCCCCCCCCCACCTATCTCTCTCTTTCTCTCTCTCTGAAGCGGTATATAATGTTGAGTCTTCCCGACATATCTGTTCTGTTTGTTGGATTGGAACTGGATCGAAATAACACGAGAAATATAGAATGAAATTTTCACTCTGCAGCGGAGTGTTGCGCTGATATAAAACTTCCAGGCACAGGCACTAGCGGAAGTGAAGCTGTGAGGAAGGGACGTGAGTCGTGCTTGGGTAGCTCAGGTGGTACAGCACTTGCCCGCCAAAGGCAAAGGTCCGAAGTTCGAGTCTCGGACCGGAACACAGTTTTAATCTACCCGGAAGTTTCACGAGAAATCTACTTTGAATATCTTAACATTCTTACGTAAATAAGCGTCAAACGAAAAAACTACAAAGAACGAAACTCGTCTAGCTTGAAGGTGGAAACCGGATGGCGCTATGGTTGGTCCACTAGATGGCGCTCCCATACGTCAAACGGATATCAACTGCGTTTTTTTAAATACGAACCCACATTTTTATTACATATTCGTGTAGTACGTTGAAACAACCTCTTAGAAAAAATTTGTAAATGACAGTGCTGGAAAACCTCTACGTTATTTGATTCTCTAGCAGGTGAGCAAAACTGAACGTACTCAGGCATTTCTCTCTTTACTTATTCTGATCAACACTAAACTGACACACAATATTTTTAGCGCATCGCAATCTGACTTTCAATAATCCCTACAAAAGAATAACAATAACCTATACCTTTCATGAATCACTTACCTCACAAAATCTTCATTACGCGAACTACTGCAATACAGAGAGCGCCAATACCGCGAGCTAAATAAAAGACTACTGAAAGCACTAACTACTGATAGGCATAGTTAGCAAATGAAACAAACTATGTATTTACCTTAATAATGTTCAAATGTTTATATATATATATATATATATATATATATATATATATATATATATATATATATATATATATCAGTTCATGATATGCAGTATTACAAATTTACTCCTTCTGATGGACACACGTCCAGATCATCCGCTCTCAAAACTCCGCCATCTCTCTCCCCACATCCACCACTGCTGGCGGCTCACCTCCAACTGCGCAACGCTACGCGCTGTTCACATCCAGCTGCCCAACGCTACAATAGCGAATATTCCAACAATGCCAACCAGCCACAGGCTGCACACAGCACAGTCAGTGATTTTCATACAGAGCGCTACGTGGCGTTACCAACATAAAAACCTAAAGAGCCTAGTTAAAACGTAAAGAAATATGAATGTTTTAGTTTGCTTCGTGATACATTACTCGCGTTAAAATGGGCCGTTTACCAATAGCGGTAAAGGTCGATATCGTGTTGATGTATGGCTATTGTGATCAAAATGTCCAACGGGCGTGTGCTATGTATGCTGCTCGGTATCCTGGACGACATCATCCAAGTGTCCGGACCGTTCGCCGGATAGTTACGTTATTTAAGGAAACAGGAAGTGTTCAGCCATATGTGAAACGTCAACCACGACCTGCAACAAATGGTGATGCCCGAGTAGGTGTTTTAGCTGCTCTCGCGGCTAATCCTCACATCAGTAGCAGACAAATTGCGCGAGAATCGGGAATCTCAAAAACGTCGGTGTTGAGAATGCTATATCAACATCGATTGCACCCGTACCATATTTCTATCCACCAGGAATTGCATGGCGACGACTTTGAACGTCGTGTACAGTTCTGCCACTGAGCGCAAGAGAAATTACGGGACGGTGACAGATTTTTTTGTACGCGTTCTATTTAGCGAAGAAGCGTCATTCACCAACAGCGGTAACGTAAACCGGCATAATATGGACTATTGGACAACGGAAAATCTACGATGGCTGCGACAAGTCGAACATCAGTGACCTTGGCGGGTTAATGTATGGTGCGGCATTGTGGGAGGAAGGATAATTGGCTCCCATTTTATCGATGGCAATCTAAATGGTGCAGTGTATGTTGATTTAGTACGTAATGTTCTACAGATGTTACTACAAGATGATTCACTGCATGACAAAATGGCGATGTACTTCCAACATGATGTCCGGCACATAGCTCGCGTGCGGTTGAAGCGCTATTGCGTAGCATATTTCATGACAGGTGGATTGGTCGTCGAAGCACCATACCGTGGCCCGCACGTTCAGCGGATCTGAAGTCCCCGGGTTTCTTTCTGTGGGGAAAGTTGAAGGATATTTGCTATCGTGATCCACCGACAACGCCTGACAACATGCGTCAGTGCATTGTCAATGCGTGTGCGAACATTACGGAAGGCGAACTACTCGCTGTTGAGAGGAATGTCGTTACACGTATTGCCAAATGCATTGAGGTTGACGGACAGCATTTTGAGCATTTATTGCATTAATGTGGTATTTACAGGTAATCACGCTGTAACAGCATGCGTTCTCAGAAATGATAAGTTCACAAAGGTACATGTATCACATTGGAACAACCGAAATAAAATGTTCAAACGTAACTACTTGTGTATTTTAATTTAAAAAACCTACCTGTTACCAACTGTTTGTCTAAAATTGTGAGCCATATGTTTGTGACTATTACAGCGCCATCTATGATAAAGCGAAAAAAGTGGTCCAACTAAAACACTCATATTTCTTTACGTACTACAGGAATATGTGATAAAATATGGGGGTCTCTATTTAAAAAATCGCAGTTGATATCCGTTTGACCTATGGCATGGCCATCTAGTGGGCCAACCATAGCGGTATCTGGTTTCCGCCTTGCAAGCTACACGAGTTTTGTTCTTTGTAGTTTTTTCGTTTGACGCTTATTTCGTGAGATATTCGGCCCGGTCACGATCTATGGACCACCCTGTATAGTGGTTGCGACAATATATTCCGTACCTACATGAAGCAGAATCACACGGTCCAGTCACGTTAATGCGACCACCGGCTATGTTCGACGTCAACATGCAATAACCGCTCACAGGTGGTAGGTGGCAGCACCTGCAGTGGAGGGTATGTAACGCATGTCGACCGGACGCGGAAAACAGTTCTCATAATGCGGAAACGAACCGGTTTGTCTGATGTCCATACATCTGCTTTTAAATCGAATTACTATGACGTACAGTGCAGAATAATTCTTTTAGCAATGTTTTACTCAAAGACGATGTTGCTCCTTTGTGGTGGTGGTGGTGGTTGTTGGGATGTTTAAGGGGGACTAAACAGCGAAGGTCATCAGTCCCCCAACTCCTTTGTGGAAACTGGTATATTGACAGCTATTATTACTGTACAATCGTTATAAAATGTCTGTAATTTTGTTTAACTTCAGATTTGTAGTACTGTAATTACTGTGCAAGTTTATAATAAGCGGACTGCATAATTTACGTCTCTGCGATAAGAGGTACCGTGCCTTCTGCAGCGCACGACTCACAAGAACGGCTCCAGACGAACATGCGTGTGATTGCCCACAATCGGCGTAAGTTGAATGATTGGAAGTAGTGTTTTCATTAATGACATGTCGATTGGTTGTGATGTACATGCTGGTAGAGCCTGCATTTCCATACTATTGAAATTATCAACAGAGTCAAAATGTACGCCGTAACTCTGAAAAAGATGAGGTATGTCTCCTATATCTAAAATGTTATGCGTATGTATTTCATTACTACTAGGGTAGAAAACCTGTTTACAGTTACGAGTCAGTCCTCAGGATGTTTCAGAAATCATGTTACTCACTTCTGGAGGTCGTAGAAGGGACTTAGTAGACCATGTTTGAGATGTCCGGAAACGTCATACAACGTTGCTACAGAGCTGCAAAGTTATAGGTGCTGGCGCCTGTAAATATACTGGTGACAACTTATGAACTACACTCCTGGAAATGGAAAAAAGAACACATTGACACCGGTGTGTCAGACCCACCATACTTGCTCCGGATACTGCGAGAGGGCTGTACAGGCAATGATCACACGCACGGCACAGCGGACACACCAGGAACCGCGGTGTTGGCCATCGAATGGCGCTAGCTGCGCAGCATTTGTGCACCGCCGCCGTCAGTGTCAGCCAGTTTGCCGTGGCATACGGAGCTCCATCGCAGTCTTTAACACTGGTAGCATGCCGCGACAGCGTGGACGTGAACCGTATGTGCAGTTGACGGACTTTGAGCGAGGGCGTATAGTGGGCATGCGGGAGGCCGGGTGGACGTACCGCCGAATTGCTCAACACGTGGGGCGTGAGGTCTCCACAGTACATCGATGTTGTCGCCAGTGGTCGGCGGAAGGTGCACGTGCCCGTCGACCTGGGACCGGACCGCAGCGACGCACGGATGCACGCCAAGACCGTAGGATCCTACGCAGTGCCGTAGGGGACCGCACCGCCACTTCCCAGCAAATTAGGGACACTGCTGCTCCTGGGGTATCGGCGAGGACCATTCGCAACCGTCTCCATGAAGCTGGGCTACGGTCCCACACACCGTTAGGCCGTCTTCCGCTCACGCCCCAACATCGTGCAGCCCGCCTCCAGTGGTGTCGCGACAGGCGTGAATGGAGGGACGAATGGAGACGTGTCGTCTTGAGCGATGAGAGTCGCTTCTGCCTTGGTGCCAATGATGGTCGTATGCGTGTTTGGCGCCGTGCAGGTGTGCGCCACAATCAGGACTGCATACGACCGAGGCACACAGGGCCAACACCCGGCATCATGGTGTGGGGAGCGATCTCCTACACTGGCCGTACACCACTGGTGATCGTCGAGGGGACACTGAATAGTGCACGGTACATCCAAACCGTCATCGAACCCATCGTTATACCATTCCTAGACCGGCAAGGGAACTTGCTGTTCCAACAGGACAATGCACGTCCGCGTGTATCCCGTGCCACCCAACGTGCTCTAGAAGGTGTAAGTCAACTACCCTGGGCCAGCAAGATCTCCGGATCTGTCCCCCATTGAGCATGTTTGGGACTGGATGAAGCGTCGTCTCACGCGGTCTGCACGTCCAGCACGAACGCTGGTCCAACTGAGGCGCCAGGTGGAAATGGCATGGCAAGCCGTTCCACAGGACTACATCCAGCATCTCTACGATCGTCTCCATGGGAGAATAGCAGCCTGCATTGCTGCGAAAGGTGGATATAGACTGTACTAGTGCCGACATTGTGCATGCTCTGTTGCCTGTGTCTATGTGCCTGTGGTTCTGTCAGTGTGATCATGTGATGTATCTGACCCCAGGAATGTGTCAATAAAGTTTCCCCTTCCTGGGACAATGAATTCACGGTGTTCTTATTTCAATTTCCAGGAGTGTATATGAAAGAAAATCGTCACATTTCTGAACGGTTTGCGTTAGGACATTCAAACTGCACGGTTGGCCGCGGGCCATGATGTGAATTAGTATGCGCATGTTTGATTTGATTTACAAGGGGATGCCACGACGTTTAGAACGCGCATTTACTACAAACTTCGTAGACTCGTAGTACTCCATGAGGACAACAAAATGTGTAAGCAGTAGCGCGTACTTCTGAAGTGTTACTGAGAAAATCGCAAGATAATTTCCGTTGTCAGATATGTAAATCTGTGTGTGGCCATTTTTACCACGAAGCGGCGGTAGCCGAATGGTTTGCATTCAAGCCACGTACTCACTGGATCGAATCCCGTTCGTCTGTTTTTTTATATTTTCAACACGGTCATTTTCTTTACTATTTATATCACAGTTGGTATACTGGGAAAACATGTGTAATCGGCTGAACTTTTATTAAATTTCGAATGTTATTTGCCAGTCTAAAAATTTTTATTATCACAAATAATTTAATATTCATAACTATCGACTAATTAACGACCAAACGCATAAAGTGATACTGAAAATGTCTCCTTGTCCGTGTCTTTAAAACTGTTCGTATTTAATCGAAAGAGAACGAGAAATTGCTTCTCGTGAAGACCCTGTTAAAATACACTCGCTGCTCCATAACCAATTATCAAAAAATGGTTGAAATGGCTCTGAGCACTATGGGACTTAACTGCTGAGGTCAACAGTCCCCTAGAGCTTAGAATACTTAAACCTAACTACCCTAAGGACATCACACACATCCGTGCCCGATGCAGGATTCGAACCTGCGACCCTAGCTGTCGCGCGGTTCCAGACTGAAGCGCCTAGGACCACTCGGCCACTCTGGTCGGGATAACCAATTATCAGCGCCGATATTTAAGGAAATGCTGTGTTGTGCACGGTTTGTTTCCAAATTATCGTCTGGAAGAGAGGTTTCTGAAAATGTCAACGACGTTTGTTTTTCCACGGAAAAGCTCAAAAGGCCTTGCGTATGCGGAAACATAGCATTTATTCAATGCAGCTGGTGCGGTTTAACTTTGTTTTTCATGTTTTTACGAAATATACCATCCTGCATCTTGTACTCGTAATGTCTAATGCGACGATTAATTGTACATCTTTCGAAAGCCGTCTGTGCCGGTCAAAACTTGGAGGTAAAAGTCGTTTAGCGCTCCTTCCAGGTATAAGGGATTTCTCAAATCACGGACAGGCATACATTTTCAGTATCACTTTATCCGTTTGCTCATTGTAAATTTAATAAAAGTTTTCCCATTATATCAACTGCAATGTAAATAGTAAAGAAAATGACTGTGTTAGAAATAAAAAAAAATAAATAACAGTCCAACGGGACTCGATCCAGCGATTACGTGGCTTGAACGCTAACCACTCGGCTGCCGCCGCTTCGTGGTGAAAATGGCCACGCTCAGGTATATACAGGGTGATTCAAAAAGAATACCCCAACTTTAGGAATTTAAAACTCTGTAACGACAAAAGGCAGAGCTAAGCACTATCTGTCGGCGAATTAAGGGAGCTATAAAGTTTCATTTAGTCGTACATTTGTTCGCTTGAGGCGCTGTTGACTAGGCGTCAGCGTCAGTTGATGCTAAGATGGCGACCGCTCAACAGAAAGCTTTTTGTGTTATTGAGTACGGCAACCGTCACAATGTCTGTATATGGGGCACTGAGAATCCGCGGGAAACAACTCAGTATGAACGTGACTCGCCTAAGGTGAACGTTTTCTGTGCCATTTCAGCCAATAAAGTTTTTGGTCCCTTTTTCTTCGAAGGTGCTATTGTAACTGGACTACAGTATCTGGAGATGTTAGAGAATTGGCTGTTCCCTCAGCTCGAACAAGAAGCACAACAATTCATATTTCAGCAGGATGGAGCGCCACCACATTGGCACTTATCTGTCCGTAACTACCTGAACGTCAACTACACGAGGCGATGGATCGGCCGCCAGGCAGCCCGTGACAGAGCACTTCATCACTGGCCTCCAAGAAGCCCTGATCTTACCCCCTGCGATTTTTTCTTATGGGGGTATGTTAAGGATATGGTGTTTCGGCCACCTCTCCCAGCCACCATTGATGATTTGAAACGAGAAATAACAGCAGCTATCCAAACTGTTACGCCTGATATGCTACAGAGAGTGTGGAACGAGTTGGAGTATCGGGTTGATATTGCTCGAGTGTCTGGAGGGGGCCATATTGAACATCTCTGAACTTGTTTTTGAGTGAAAAAAAAAACCTTTTTAAATACTCTTTGTAATGATGTATAACAGAAGGTTATATTACGTTTCTTTCATTAAATACACATTTTTAAAGTTGTGGTATTCTTTTTGAATCACCCTGTATATTTGACGACCGGAATTATGTTGCGAGTTTCTCAGTACCGCTTGAGAAGTACGCGCTACTGGTTACACACTTTGTTGTCCTCACGGAGTGCTACGAGTGTACGAAGTTTGCAGTAAATGCGCGTTCCAAACGTCGTGGCCTCCCTTTGCTAGTGAAGAAGTCCACTTTCATTTGGACGCGTTCATCAGTAAACAAAATTTGCGCATTTGAGGGACTGAGAATCCCCATTTCGCGATCGAGAAATCTGTTCACCCCACTATGTCTGAGAGCGTGGTGTGCAGTGCCCAGTCACGGAATAATCGGTGCGATAATCCTCCGTGACACGGTGACTCCTGAACGGTAAGTGAAGGTTTTGGAACATGATTCCATCGCCATTATCCAAAGTGACCCTGATTTCGACAAGATGTGGTTCATGCGAGACGGAGCTCGACCCCAACAAAGCAGGAGAGTGTTTGTGCTGCAGGAGCACTTTGGGGGACGCATTCCGGTTCTGGGGCACCCAGAGACCACTAGCATGGGCCCTGATCGGCCGTCATATTCTTCGGGTGTGAACACGTGCGACTCCTTTTTGTGGGGCTGTATTGAAGAAAGGTGCACACCAATAACCCCAAAACTACTGCTGAGGTGAAAATAGCCATTCAGGAGGTCATCGACGGCGTCGATGTGCCGACACTTCAGCGGTTCGTGCAGAATTTCGCTGTTCGTCTGCGACACATCATCGCCAATGATGGCAGGCATATCGAACATGTCATAGCCTAAATCCGAATATCTGTAGTGACATTTGCATGTTGAGTAAATTGTGTGCACGCCGTACTTTGTAACTAATTTACGTCCTTTTCTTATACACTCCTGGAAATTGAAATAAGAACACCGTGAATTCATTGTCCCAGGAAGGGGAAACTTTATTGACACATTCCTGGGGTCAGATACATCACATGATCACACTGACAGAACCACAGGCACATAGACACAGGCAACAGAGCATGCACAATGTCGGCACTAGTACAGTGTATATCCACCTTTCGCAGCAATGCAGGCTGCTATTCTCCCATGGAGACGATCGTTGAGATGCTGGATGTAGTCCTGTGGAACGGCTTGCCATGCCATTTCCACCTGGTGCCTCAGTTGGACCAGCGTTCGTGCTGGACGCGCAGACCGCGTGAGACGACGCTTCATCCAGTCCCAAACATGCTCAATGGGGGACAGATCCGGAGATCTTGCTGGCCAGGGTAGTTGACTTACACCTTCTAGAGCACGTTGGGTGGCACGGGATACATGCGGACGTGCATTGTCCTGTTGGAACAGCAAGTTCCCTTGCCGGTCTAGGAATGGTATAACGATGGGTTCGATGACGGTTTGGATGTACCGTGCACTATTCAGTGTCCCCTCGACGATCACCAGTGGTGTACGGCCAGTGTAGGAGATCGCTCCCCACACCGTGATACCGGGTGTTGGCCCTGTGTGCCTCGGTCGTATGGAGTCCTGATTGTGGCACTCACCTGCACGGCGCCAAACACGCATACGACCATCATTGGCACCAAGGCAGAAGCGACTCTCATCGCTGAAGACGACACGTCTCCATTCGTCCCTCCATTCACGCCTGTCGCGACACCACTGGAGGCGGGCTGCACGATGTTGGGGCGTGAGCGGAAGACGGCCTAACGGTGTGCGGGACCGTAGCCCAGCTTCATGGAGACGGTTGCGAATGGTCCTCGCCGATACCCCAGGAGCAACAGTGTCCCTAATTTGCTGGGAAGTGGCGGTGCGGTCCCCTACGGCACTGCGTAGGATCCTACGGTCTTGGCGTGCATCCGTGCGTCGCTGCGGTCCGGTCCCAGGTCGACGGGCACGTGCACCTTCCGCCGACCACTGGCGACAACATCGATGTACTGTGGAGACCTCACGCCCCACGTGTTGAGCAATTCGGCGGTACGTCCACCCGGCCTCCCGCATGCCCACTATACGCCCTCGCTCAAAGTCCGTCAACTGCACATACGGTTCACGTCCACGCTGTCGCGGCATGCTACCAGTGTTAAAGACTGCGATGGAGCTCCGTATGCCACGGCAAACTGGCTGACACTGACGGCGGCGGTGCGCAAATGCTGCGCCGCTAGCGCCATTCGACGGCCAACACCGCGGTTCCTGGTGTGTCCGCTGTGGCGTGCGTGTGATCATTGCTTGTACAGCCCTCTCGCAGTGTCCGGAGCAAGTATGGTGGGTCTGACTCACCGGTGTCAATGTGTTCTTTTTTCCATTTCCAGGAGTGTAGTTCAGTAATTGTCATCCAGTATGTACAGTACTGGCCATTAAGATTGCTACACCAAGAAGAAATTCATATGATAAACGGGTAATCATTGGACAAATATATTATACTAGAACTGACATGTGATTACATTTTCACGCAGTTTCGGTGCATACATCCTGAGAAATCAGTACCCAGAACAACCACCTCGGGCCGTAATAACGGCCTTGATACGCCCGTGCATTGAGTCAAACAGAGCTTATATGCCGTGTACAGGTACAGCTGCCAATACAGCTTCAACACGATACCGCAGTTGATCAAGAGTAGTGACTGGCGTAGTGTGACGAGCCAGTTGCTCGGCCACCATTGACCAGACGTTTTCAATTGGTGAGAGATCTGGAGAATGTGCTGGCCAGGGCAGCAGTCGAACGTTTTCTGTATCCAGAAAGGCGCGTACAGGATCTGCAACGTGCGGTCGTGCATTATCTTGCTGAAATGTAGGGTTTCGCAGGGATCGAATGAAGGGTACAGCCACGAGTCGTAAAAAATCTCAAATGTAACGTCCACTGTTCAAAATGCCGTCATTGCGAACAAGAGGTGACCGAGACGTGTAACCAGTGGCACCCCAAACCATCACGCCGGGTGATACGGCAGTATGGCGATGACGAATACACGCTTCCAATGTGCGTTCACCGCGATGTCGCCAAACACGAATGCGACCATCGTATCGTGATGCTGTCCACAGAACCTGGATTCATCCGAAAAAAAGACGTTTTGCCATTCGTGTTGCAGCGTCAAGGGTAACCGCATCCACGGTCTCCGAGCTGATAGTCCACGCTGCTGCAAACGTCCTCAAACTGTTGGTGCAGATGGTTGTTGTCTCGCAAACGTCCCCATCTGTTGACTCAGGGATCGAGACGTGGCTGCACGATCCATTACAGCCGTGCGGATAAGATGCCTGTCATCTCGACTGCTAGTGATACGGGGCCGTTGGGATCCAGCACGGCGTTCCGTATTACCCTCCTGAACTCACCGATTCCATATTCTGCTAACAGTCATCGGATCTCGACCAACGCGAGCAGCAATGTGGCGATACGATAAACCGCAATCGGCATAGGCTACAATACGACCTTTATCAAAGTCGGATACGTGATGGTACGCATTTCTCCTCCTTACACGAGGCATCACAACAACGTTTCACCAGGCAACGCCGGTCGGCTGCTGTTTGTGTATGAGAAATCGGTTGGAAACTTTCCTCATTTGAGCACATTGTAGGTGTCGCCACCGTCGCCAACCTTGTGTGAATGGTCTGGAAAGCAAATCATTCGCATATCACAGCATCTCCTTCCTGTCGGTTAAATTGCGCGTCTGTAGCACGTCATCTTCGTGGTGTAGCGATTTTAATGGCCAGTAGTGTATAAACCATAGGGCAGTGACACTGCGTCGCTGCGATACACTTTGGAGCTGTGGCGGTGGGACTTTAGATTGCCGTAGGACCCTGCAACGGTGACAGTACTCGCCTGTCCGGCAGAAAAACGTAGGCGGACGTGGGCAGGTAAGATTGGAAAGTCGTGGACGTGGAATGTAATCCCGGCAGTCATGGTGGGCGTGCCAGGCCAAGCGCTAGTGCAGGCCGGAAGCCAGTTCCTCGAGGGCGGTCTACGGAATCGGATGGTGATGCCAGCGGCCTGGATGTGTATTCCCAACGTGGCGTAGCCCATAGAGATGGGCAAAACTGTTCTTTTCAGAGATTGGATCATAACTGTTCACTCCCTGAAATGAACTAGCTCCTTTTCATGATTCACCACTCATTCACAACAGACAATAAATGCAAGGCACATTGCCCTTTAAACTTGGTTTACTCCAGTACTATACCTGTATTTTGATCTTATTTGATCCTATTTTGAAGTAACACAGATAATGAGTAAGAATTTTGTATTGTTTATTGAAATTTCCATGAAATGACAAAGTTTTTGATTATTGATTTATTTTGCACTATCGTGGTTTTTTGGGTGATCGGAAAATGTTGTAACTTGAGATTTACATTAACAATGTATTTGGCTATAATGTATTAAAATTTCATTAACCTCATACAAATACATCACAAGCCATATATTTTTAAACTGAACGTTTCCTTCCAAAGACGCCTAAAATCGCAAAATCTGTACTACAATAAGAAAGTAATATATAAATTTGACTGTAAGACCAAAGTGCTGCATATAGCCTTACGCAGAATAAAACAGGGAAAATGTTGGTGTATCACATTTTGCGATACGCTTATCGGTTCGCTCGTAATTAAAGCGTAAATTCGAGTGTCCATAATAAAAAATCCTATAGTAAGAGGAGTCGTCAGGAGCCTCATCTGATCAGTTTAAACAAATAAAAATGAAATAAAAACAAATGATGTATACATAACATAATTATGTAATATACATACCGATATTACTACGAAGAACAATATCCAGTAGAGACAAACTCCGATGCAGAGGCGCTGAGTCGAGCAGGTCGATCAGCGTGAGCTGAGACCGCAGAGACCAGAGTGGCACCTGAGTTGCTTTGCTCAACGCTCTGGCTAGAGTCGAGAACGGTGGGGTGAGCGTTGAGCAGCCTCCAGTCACCCGCTCCGAGACAAATCGTCCGTTCTCTTGCGAGCAGGTTGTTGCAAGTAGTTCTTATGTTCTCCGCTAGGAGGCTCTCTGTCCTGCTGCTCGCATCAACTGCCCAGAGGGCAGGACGTGCGACTGAAACGATCGCTGACAGAGTGCGATGGGAAGTTAAGCTGCGCCAGACACTGCACGCGGCAGACGACGCACAGAGACGGCACGGCATATGTGAAACACAAAATCCAATGGGGCACTGCTCAATGCTGGCAGCCAAGGTAGAAGCAGGGCAGAGGCCGGCGCTGGCTGTGTTGTGTGGCGTGCACTGTGCTCTGACCAGCGGAGGCCCCGCTGATATGCTCCGTTTCTCTCTCTCTCTCTCTCTCTCTCTGCTGTGGGAAACGTTTGGAGCTACCGTTCTTTTTTTCTGAATCACTGATTGTTCACTCCTTTGAAAGATTCAACTCTATGAATCAGTTCAGGAGCGGATCCCCCATCTCTAGTAGCCCACGGACAGGGTCACGTAGGGCAGCCACTTTCTCATAGAGCTGCCGTGCGTAGTTGCGTACGGTCTCCTTGAAGGGGACGATATCTGGTTCCTCATGGAGAGTCACAATCCTCGTGAGTGGGGGACGTGCAGGCTCCACCTGATAACTTTGTTCTGCAGGCGCTGCAACGCCCGCATCCTGGTGACACTAATCGTGGCCCATGGAGTGGGGCCATACGCGAGGGCAGGCAGGATGACGGCCCGGTAGATACAGAGCTTGGTAGGCATGTTTAGACCAGAGGTGTCATTTTTTTCCCTTTATTGTATTTCGATTACCCCCCGAAGGGGGCGGGCTGGCAGCAGCTTAGTACGCTGCTCTACAGCCTACAGACTTTTTAAAACGTAAGAAGAAAAGAAAGAATAAAAGCAGGCGATAAGACGTTGACTGAAATTGTAAAACGGCGGAAAATTGTGGAAAGTTAAAACACAAAGCAAAGGTTTGGCAAAGTGAATAAAATACACAGGATGCAGACAGGTAACATAGTAGACAGACAATTAAAAAACATGGCGACAATCTGGTTTCTGTTCGCAAGAGTTATAAAAAATGACACCCAGCGACAGTATGATGTCCGTTCGCAACTCCTCGGAAAAGACACACAACGCTGAACACTCACTGTCGGCACAAACAGGACACACCATAGCCTAGGGCAGATTGGGGGGGGGGGGTGGACCTGGACAGATGAGGGGGAAAACAAGGAGGGAAGAGAGGAAAAACGAAAGGGGGGGGGGGAACCAAAGGAGGGAGAGGACTCATAAGGGGGGAAGGGGCAGGGCAAACGCGAGAGGGAATGGGAAAAGGCAGAGGAGGGAAATGCAGAAGGACTTGGGGAAGAGAAGGGGGCAGAGAGAGGGTAGGTGGGGAAAAATGAGGATGGAAGAGGGGGAGGGGAGAGGTGTCAGAACGGTGATAGTTTATAACTTTCGACTCGTTCGTTTCCCGTACAGGGACCCATACCTCAAACTGACGCTTTTATACTTCTCCACCCACCGTAGAAAGTTTCTAACGTCACACAGAATCAAGCTGTATGTATACGATGGTTACGCAGAAAGTAAAGCACCGCATTTTTTTTTCTCAGCCGAAAACAGTGCTACGAATGCGAAACTTAACGTATGTTTGATTTGAAGTCTCCTTAGTGAACGCGGCAAGTTTCCGTCACTTCCGACAGATAGCGTAGCTGCAGCACAGTTTCAAAATGGCGTCTGTAGGTAATGTACATTACAAGCAACGTACCGTCATTGAATTTCCCACTGCAGAGAAAGAAACTGTGGGAAATATTCACAAACACCTGTGCAAAGTTTTGCAAAAACAGACATAATGTCTGATGGGATAGCAGCAATCAGCGATTGTATAATGTTACTTATAATCCGTCTTGATTGCAAAATTTTTTATTCATATGACCGGTTTCGGTTCATCCAGAACCATCTTCAGATCTGATATTTCAGTGACAGGAGTAAGCCATCCAAATCCAGCACCTTTCACGCAGCATGTGAAAGGTGCTGGATTTGGACGGGTTACTCCTGTCACTGAAATATCAGATCTGAAGATGGTTCTGGATGAACCGAAACCGGACATATGAATAACAAATTTTGCGCATCAAGACGGATTATAAGTAACATTACACCTCTGCAAAATCTGAGGAGCATCTGCTGTCGACAGGACAGTCAGAAGCTGGGCATGGAGGGTGAGGTCATCAAGAAGGCAGTTCGACAGAGCTCCACGATTTGCAGCGGTCGCCGAGTCCATCCACTGCTGTCACACCTGACCTAGCTCCCTCGGACTTCCGCTTGTTTCGGCTATTAAAGGATGCCATTCGTGAAAGACATTTTGAGGACGATGAGGAGGTGATTCACGCAGTGAAACACTGGCTTCGCCTCCAGGACAAGGATTGATACCAACAGGGCATACACGGCCTTGTTTCGCGCTGGAGGAAGGCCATAGAACGGGATGGAGATTACGTGGAAAAATAGGGTTGTAGATAAACACCATTCTTTCCTGTGTGTTGTTCTCATTATGTCAAATAAAGAATTGTTGAAGAGAAAAAATGCGGTGCATTACTCTCCTGGCAACCGTCTGAAACCTTCCCATCTCCTCTATATCTCTTTTTTACACAACCTTTCCTTCTACAATAACCTATCAAACCTTCCCTTAGCATTTCTATCTCTTACTTAATAATAACAAATGAAATCTTCCCTTTGAAATTAATTCTCTTTTTCAATCTTCGCATACAAATTTAAGTGCTGCTTATTAAGAGTGATTTTCTGATTATTTCGACGAAACACAGAATGTGTCGTCGTCGTGGCCCTCAGTCGTTACCTGCAATAACCCAAAACTGTTCCTCACCTTTTTTACTGTTACTGGATCGCCATCTGACTGCTACATCGAACTGCGACATGGATATACTTACTCTGTTTTGCTGTACTCTATTAGCTACTGGTGGGCTGTCATAAGTAGCTGTATTTATTACCAAAGCTGACGTTATTCTTTAATAGCAAAGCTGACGTTATTCTTTAATTAATTTGACTGAGGTTACGTAACTCATAGTTACAGTTTTTCTTGACAACAATAAAAAATTGCAAAGTTTTACGTTGATGGTTTTTGGGGTGGATTATAATCAGTAATCTCTCCCGCCCTGTTTAAAATTATATCAATGTGCGGTCTCTCCCGCCAACAATACTTTGGTGCAGACATTCCCTGCAACCACAATTATTTCCAAAATGACAAATATTAATTATTCCTACTTTATCCTATTAATAAAATATAAACATCTTCCATAAATTGTGGTTTTACAATAGACTATAGAAATATACACGTCTTAAACCTCGTACTTACATTTACAGGCGCCGGCGCTCTGTAACGACCCTGCATGACGTTTTCGGACATAGGATCTTATGTAAAACATCAGCTACAAACTCCCCTCTACAAACGCTAGAAGTGTGTAACTATCAATTCTAAAACACCCTGTATGTCGTATTGCAGATCCAAAGACGACAGCAAACTACTGTTGAAATCGGTCATCAATTCAAAATAAATCTGAAAAGGTGATTTTGACGCTGAAGTATTTCTTCAAATATTAGAAAATAATTTTTCCATTGATTTTATTAGTACCTGTATGGCGAAAAACAAATTTCGTTGTACAATTCCACCTAGTGTTTTGAACAATTTGTCTGACAAGGGAACCTCCCCATCGCACCCCCCTCATATTTAGTCATAAGTTGGCACAGTGGATAGGCCTTGAAAAACTGAACACAGATCAATCGAGAAAACAGGAAGAAGTTGTGTGGAACTATGAAAAAAATAAGCAAAATATACAAACTGAGTAGTCCATGCGCAAGATATGGAACATCGAGGATGCTGTGAGAGCAGGAGCGCCGTGGTCCCGTGGTTAGCGTGAGCAACTGCGGAATGAGAGGTCCTTGGTTCAAGTCTTCCCTCGAGTGAAAAGTTTAATTTTTTATTTTCAGACAATTATCAATGTTCAGGCTCTCACACATAATCAACTTCGCTCTCCAAAATTCCAGGCCATGTTCAGATTTGCTTGGACATATGCAGCATTTGACAGTCTACACACGGAAAAATTTGAAAAAGTTAAAAACACATGTTATGACAGAGCACAGGGAAAGCTGTGCGACTGTGAAACTGTTGCATTCATTTGTTGCAGTTTATGTGACAAACTCTGATATTTTCATCACTTTTTTGGGAGTGATTATCACATCCACAAGAAAACCTAAATCGGGCAAGGTAAAAGAATCTTTTTACCCATTCACCAAGTGTACAAGTTAGGTGGGTCGACAACATATTCCTGTCGTGTGACGCACATGCCGTCACCAGTGTCGTATAGAATATATCAGACGAGTTTATCTGTGGAGGAATCTGTTGACCTATGACCTTGCGATCAAATGTTTTCGGTTCCCGTTGGAGAGGCACGTCCATTCGTTTACTAATCGCACGGTCGTGTGGTCGCAAAACACAGACATTAAACTTATTACAGTGAACAGAGACGTTAATGAACGAACGGACAGATCTTTATTGCGAAAATAAAGAAAGTACACTCGAGGGAAGACTTGAACCAAGGACCGCTCGTCCCGCAGCTGCTCACGCTAACCACGGGACCACGGCGCTCCTGAGCTCAGAATATCCTTGACGTTGCCTGTCTTGCGCATGGACTACTCAGTTTGTATATTTTGCTTATTTTTTTCATAGTTCCACACAACTTGTTCCTGTTTTCTCGATTGATCTGTGAAAAGTTTTTCAAGGCCTATCCACTGTGCCAACCTATAGCTAAATCTGAGAGGGGTGCGATGGGGAGGTTTCCTTGTCAGTAGAAACCGTAAACACTAATGTCATCAAATATTCGTGAGATAGTATATGACCACGCCGATCAATCTCCCCGGCGATCGCTCTCCGCAGTTCCTGTCTCCCACTGTCACGCACAATCTGCGCTGACGTCGATGACCCCGCCGTAGACGGGCCATTGCCGCCCGAAACCTCTTTCTCCGCGCGACATTCAGCGCTCCCTTGCCTGACGTCAGCAATTTATAGGCTATTGTGTCGGCCCTTACTTTTCTTTTCCTTTTTTTTACGACAGGATTCCTCTTCCGCTCACGTCGTGTATTTGGCGTTCCTCAAGGTTCAGTTCCGTGTCCCGCGCAGGGCAGACAGTAAAAGTATCGATGTACGCCTGTGAGACTGCTGAAGAAACCGCGTTAAATATGGATGCGTCCGTGCCGCGGCTGGGGGGGGGGGGGGGGGGGGCGCTATTATGACGTCATGACATGCAACATGCATAATGCAACCTAAACAGAGGGCCCCCAGCTACGGAACAGGCGGTATACACCGCAGCGTATCAAAACACCGCACTGTTTGGGACGTAAACAACAGGCCTGTTTGCACTTGCGATAGCAGCGGCTTTCGGCCTAATTGCGCACGGTAGGTATGACGGTTTTATCTGATTATATGAAGATGATCAGTTCATCGCTGTCGAAACGACAGTTTTTTTTTTATTAATTGGCGAAGAGAGGGAGAATACGTATTAATTTATTTAACATACGTCAGTACATCTCTGTGAAATTCGGAAAATAACAGGAGTATAATACAGGGAGTGACATGCTGCGAGGGTCATTCCAAAAGAAATGCACACTACCTTTTTTAAAATCCATCTGTCATTCTACGTGTCGGAAGTTCCGTGCGATTTTCGCGGATGATGCTGTAATATACAGAGAAGTTGCAGCATTAGAAAATTGCAGTGAAATGCAGGAAGATCTGCAGCGGATAGGCACTTGGTGCAGGGAGTGGCAACTGACCCTTAACACAGACAAATGTAATGTATTGCGAATACATAGAAAGAAGGATCCTTTATTGTATGATTATATGATAGCGGAACAAACACTGGTAGCAGTTACTTCTGTAAACTATCTGGGAATATGCGTGCGGAACGATTTGATTTGGAATGATCGTATTAAATTAATTGTTGGTAAGGCTGGTGCCAGGGTGAGATTCATTGGGAGAGTCCTTAGAAAATGTAGTCCAGCAACGAAGGAGATGGCTTACAAAACACTCGTTCGACCTATACTGGAGTATTGCTCATCAGTGTGGGATCCGTACCAGGTCGGATTGACAGAGGAGATAGACAAGATCCAAAGAAGAGCGGCGCGTTTCGTCACAGGGTTATTTAGTAAGCGTGATAGCGTTACGGAGATGTTTAGCGTTACGGAGATGTTTATCAAACTCGAGTGGCAGACTCTGCAAGATAGGCGCTCTGCATCGCGTTGTAGCTTGCTGTGCAGGTTTCGAGAGGGTGCGTTTCTGGATGAGGTATCGAATATATTGCTTCCCCCTACTTATACCTCCCGAGGAGATCACGAATGTAGAATTAGAGAGATTAGAGCGCGCACGGGGGCTTTCCGGCAGCCGTTCTTCCCGCGAACCATACGCGACTGGACCAGGAAAGGGAGGTAATGACAGTAGCACGTAAAGTGCCCTCCGCCACACACCGTTGGGTGGCTTGCGGAGTATAAATGCAGATGTAGATGTTGGAAAGTTTTACAGTGTGTAGATGCATCCTTTAGGAACAATATTTTCATTTCCCCACATAATTTCCATCCCTCTCAACTACCTTATGCCATCTTGGAACCAGCGTCTGTATACCCGCACGGTAAAATTCTGGATAAACCTGTTGGAGCCACTGTTTGGCAGCGTGCACAAGGGAGTCATCATCTTCAAACCTTGTTCGACGAAGAGAAAGAGATGGAGTCACATGGAGCCAGGTCAGGACTGTAAGGTGGGTGTTTCAGTGTTGTCCATCCGAGTTTTGTGATCGCTTCCACGGTTTTGTGACTCAGATGTGGCCGTGCATTGTCGTGCAACAGCAAAACATCCTGCTTTTGCCGATGTGGTCGAACACGACTCAGTCGAGCCCGAAGTTTCTTCAGTGTCGTCACATAGGCATCAGAATGGTGGTTCCACTTGGCACGATGTCCACAAGCTAGAGTCCTTCGGAATCGAAAAACACCGTAGCCATAACTTTTCCAGCAGAAGGTGTGGTTTTTATTTTATTTTTTTTTCTTGGGTGAATTTGCACGATGCAACTCCATTGATTGCCTCTTCGTCTCTGATGAAAAACGATGGAGCCATGTTTCATCACCTGTCACAATTCTTCCAAGAAATTCATCTTCACCATTCTCGTACTGTTCCAAAAGTTCGCTGCGTACCGTTTTTCTTGTTTCTTTGGGAGCCACTGTCAACTTCCTGGGAACCCACCTGGCACAAACCATTTTTAACGCCAACACTTTCAGTACTCTGCAAACACTTCCTTCTCCTATCCCAAAATAGCGTGACAAATTCGTTCACTGTGAAGCGTCTGCCAGCAGTCACCAATTCGTTAACTCTCTGCACATTGTCTGGAGTGTGTGCAGTACGAGGCCTGCCGCTGCGAGGACAATCCTCAATATTGCCGTGCCCGCTTTCGTCACGTAACCTGCTCGCCCACCGACTAACTGTACTGCGACCGACAGCAGCATCTCCGTACACCTTTTTCAGCCTCTCGTGGATGTTTCCCACTGTCTCGTTTTCACAGCACAGGAATTCTATGACAGCACGTTGGTTCTGACGAACGTGAAGTGTAGCAGCCATCTTGAAGACATGCTGTGACGGCGCCACTCACGGGAACAGGTTCAACTAAATTTGAAAACAAGCAGGAAGGATGTATCTACATGCTGTAAAACATTCACATATGCAGAATGAAAACTGTATATTTACAAATTCTTTCGGAGTAACCCTCGTATCTACAACTTGCACAGAAACTAGACGGCAGTTGTAAGAGTCGAGGGGCATGAAAGGGAAGCAGTGGTGCAGAAGAGATTCAGACATGGTTGTAGCCTATCCCTTATGTTATTCAATCTGTATATTGAGCAAGCAGTAACAGAGAGCAAAGAAAAATTTGGAGTAGGAAATAAATTCAAGGGAGACGAAATAAGAACTTTGACGTTTGCCGACGACATTGCAATCCTGTCAGAGACAGCAAAGGCCTTGGAAGAGCAGTTTAACGGAATGGACAGTGTCTTGAAAGAAGATTATAAGATGTACATCAACGAAAGCAAAACGAGGGTAATGGAATGTAGTCGATTAAATCGGTTATTGTCGGGGTACTTATATTAGGGAATGAGACACTGAAAGTAGTAGATGAATTTTGCTGTTTGGGTAACAAAATAACTGATGATGGTCGAAGTATAGAGCATATGAAGTGTAGACTGGCGATGGCAAGAAAAGCGTTTGTGAAGAAGAGAATTTAGTTAATATTTAGTGTAGATTAAAGTGTTAGGAAGTCTTTTATGAAGGTATTTGTACGGAGTGCAGTCTTTATCTGAAGTGAAACATGGACGATAAACAGTTTAGACCAGAAGAGAATAGAAGCTTATGAAATGTGGTACTATAGAAGAATGCTGAAGATTAGAGGGGTAGATCACATAACTAATGAGGAGGTATTGAATACAATTGGGGAGAAGAGGAGCTTGTGGCACAACTTGACTAGAAGAAGGAATCTGTTGGTAGGACATGTTCTGAGGCATCAAGGGATCACCAATTTAGTATTGGAGGGCAGCGTGGAGGGTAAAAATCGTAGAGGGGGACCACGAGATGAATACACTAAGCAGATTCAGAAGGATGTAGGTTGCAGTAGGTACTGGGAGATGAAGCTTGCTCAGGATAGAGTAGCATGGAGAGCTGCATCAAACCAGTCTCAGGACTGAAGACCACAACAACATGTGCATCCAAACTGAACTCCAACTAACATACATGAACTGTATGATTTCACAAAGAAAATGCAGCTAAACAGCTAAATCTACAAATGTATAACCAAAATTTTAATTGATCAAAGGCTGCCTCTCTGATTTCAATGAAATATTCCAGATTTCCAGAGTGAGCTCACACGCTAAATGTTGTAACATTATGTTTACGATCTGATGTCCTCCACCAAGGTCACATTGTGGAGATGCAGCCTTTCCTCACTGGTGGAGATTTTCTGCAAAGACACCATGGCCTGTAAGAACCGTATTAATTGTTTTCCAAGCACGTCACCGCAATTCTTTCCGACTAGTCTTGTACCGGGTCTTATGGGGGTCTGTTATTGCTCATGGACAATATTATTCTACGTTTCTAATTTTCTGACCATTTCCTGCTCGTGGTGACATCCACTGCTTGCAGCGATTCTGCCAATATGACAGGTATTTACATTAAAGATGACTGACAACCATTCTAAATTAGATCGGAATAAGTTCACAGGACGCAAATAACTCTGTGTCAGTTGTCTTAGGTGCATATGTTATACCTGTTGGTGAAATGCGAAAATTTGTGCCGGACCGGGAGTGAACTGGGATTTCCCGCTCCCCATTAGCTTACTCCGGGTTCGAATCCCAGTCTGACACAAATTTTCATATGTCACCAACAGGTAGAGCATCTGCAGCTAATACAGTAGTGGAAATCAGTATAGAGACAGGGTATGCGGAAGTAATAGCGCGGTGTCTGAAGCACACATGTATCGAATTTACTATGAAAATAGCCGGCCGCAGTGGCCGTGCGGTTCTAGGCGCTACAGTCTGGAACCGCGCGACCGCTACAGTCGAGGGTGGAATCCTGCCTCGGGCATGGATGTGTGTGATGTCTTTAGGTTAGATAGGTTTAAGTAGTTCTAAGTTGTAGGGGACTGATGACCTCAGATGTTAAGTCCCATAGTGCTCAGAGCCATTTGAACCATTTTCTTGCCGGCCCGAGTGGCCGAGCGGTTAAAGGCGCTACAGTCTGGAACCGCACGACCGCTACGGTCGCAGGTTCGAATCCTGCCTCGGGCATGGATGTGTGTGATGTCTTTAGGTTAGATAGGTTTAAGTAGTTCTAAGTTGTAGGGGACTGATGACCTGAGATGTTAAGTCCCATAGTGCTCAGAGCCATTTGAACCATTTTCTTGCCGGCCGGAGTGGCCGAGCGGTTAAAGGCGGTACTGTCTGGAACCGCACGACCGCTACGGTCGCAGGTTCGAATCCTGCCTCGGGCATGGATGTGTGTGATGTCTTTAGGTTAGATAGGTTTAAGTAGTTCTAAGTTGTAGGGGACTGATGACCTGAGATGTTAAGTCCCATAGTGCTCAGAGCCATTTGAATCATTTTATTGCCGGCCGGAGTGGCCGAGCGGTTAAAGGCGGTACAGTCTGGAACCGCACGACCGCTGCGGTCGCAGGTTCGAATCCTGCCTCGGGCATGGATGTGTGTGATGTCTTTAGGTTAGATAGGTTTAAGTAGTTCTAAGTTGTAGGGGACTGATGACCTGAGATGTTAAGTCCCATAGTGCTCAGAGCCATTTGAACCATTTTCTTGCCGGCCGGAGTGGCCGAGCGGTTAAAGGCGGTACAGTCTGGAACCGCACGACCGCTACGGTCGCAGGTTCGAATCCTGCCTCGGGCATGGTTGTGTGTGATGTCCTTAGGTTAGTTAGGTTTAAGTAGTTCTCAGTTCTAGGGGACTTATGACCACAGCAGTTGAGTCCCATAGTGCTCAGAACGATTTGAACCATTTGAACCATTTTCTTGTTATTGCATTGTTAGCACTTCGTTCACCCGCTGTTCTTCCGAATCACCTCAAAAATCCTTCAAATGGTTAAAATGGCTCTGAGCACTATGGGACTTAAAACATCTGAGGTCATCAGTCCCCTAGATCTTAGAATCACTTAGACCTAACAAACCTAAGGACACGTAACACATCCATGACCGAGGCAGGACTCGAACCTGTGACCGTAGCAGCCGGGGGTTCCGGAGTGAAACGCCTACAACTGCTCGGTCACAGCGGCCGGCTCAAAAATTTTCTTTGCTTTCGTTAGGGTTAGTTGTTGTTGCAGTGAAACTGTCACTCACACTTTTTAGCTCATATACGGCCTCTGATTGCGTTCTATTGCGATAAACACGCCTTGTAAGTGTTTCCCACTGGGTTCGTATCTGGGCTACGTCTAGGCACTCATACATCCTGTAAGAGGATGGAAGATTGGTGCACGTATTTATACGTATGTCGTATTGCTGTGCTGTTATTTTGTGTTCATCGATGTATTTGTTTACTCGTGCTATAAAGCTTGCTTTATCCAAGTTCTCCTTGCCGTATAACTCAAGCCATGTGACACGAGGTGTGACTATAAAATAACGGGAGTGATGCTGTCACAGAGAAAGTACGCATGCGCCAAAGATGATCCTGTGAACCGTGAAGGCTTCTCAGTTGAATGAGGCATCTCTGGTTTGTGTAGACGAATCGGTGCGCCGGCCGTTGTGGCCGTGCGGTTCTAGGCGCTTCAGTCCGGAACCGCGCTGCTGCTACGATCGCGATTTCGAATCCTGCCTCGGGCATGGATGTGTGTGAAGTTCAAATGGGTTCAAATGGCTCTGAGCACTATGGGACTCAACTTCTGAGGTCATTACTGCCCTAGAACTTAGGACTAGTTAAACCTAACTAACCTAAGGACATCACACACACCCATGCCCGAGGCAGGATTCGAACCTGCGATCGTAGCGGTCTCGCGGTTCCAGACTGCAGCGGCTAGAACCGCACGGCCACTTCGGTCGGCTGTTTTTGATGTCCTTAGATTAGTTAGGTTTAAGTAGTTCTATGTCTAGTGGAGTGATGACCTCAGATGTTAAGTCCTATAGTGCTTAGAGGCATGTGAACCATTTTTTGAACGAATCCGTGTGGCCCTGGCCTCCGATTGCGTAGAAGCTGTTATTTTGTGTTGGCAGTAAAATGATACGTGAAATAATAGAGCAATGAAGTATCGTGAATTTTTGCATTGAAATTGGAAAAAAATTGCTACAGAAACCTGCTACTCTACTGAAAGACGTCGGTGTCTTTACCTTGAGACCACATTTTAGTTTTGGCAGAAATAATCACAGACGGATTATCTTATTGAAACATTACAGCTTCGTTTCATAGGTGCTCATACATTGTAATCAGTTCTGTCTCTAGAATCTCAGTGTGTATGTTAAGAGATCATTCTAGTGTTCCGCCGAGGAGTGCGTCATTTACCTACAACACAGAACGCTGCCCGAAACATGATGCTTCCACCACCAAAATTTCTTCCCATTCTTACCTATTGGTCTGTTTTCAAGTCATGACAATAATACTGTAATCCATCTTGTCCATCTACATTAAGGGGCTCCGGAAAGGCTCAAAATCATGAAAAGTTCAATTTTTACTTTTTTGCGTTTTCTGAATCTGCAGACTATTACCTTTTAATAGATATATAATTTATTCAATTCCGAAGACTACAACTATTTTTAAATTTTTTTTGAAATGAGTTCTACATGGGCGTGACCCACTGTGGCGCTGTTAAACTGCTGTCAAATGGTGTTATTATTAACGTCCGTGTTCATCAGGTACATTTTAGTGATGTGAGATAAAGTATGTGTTGTGGCTAACCTATTTTCAGAGACTTAGCAGCACCTGAACTGTTGAAAAAGTGTATTCACGGAAAAACTCAAAACCCCAATGAAAGTGTAAATAGTGTTATATGGTCGAGAATCCCCAAGACTGTATTTGCTGGAATAGAAACACTTCACTTTGGTGTGTATGATGCTGTTGCAACTTTCAATGATGGCAACATTGTAAGGTGCAAGGTATTTAGAAATATGGGAATGAAGATAGGTTCTAACACGGTACGAGCGATGCTTGCTTTAGACAAGGAACGCCTTCGGGCTGCAGACAGGGCTGTAAAGAGTCTAGAAATACAAGCAAGAGTAAACAGGAGGAGGAACAAGAGGAAGCTGGAGGAGGAGTTTGCAGAGGATGAAGATAATCCATCCTATGGACCTGGAATGCACTAAAAAGTTAATCCAATCTTTGTCGCTCGATTCCCAAAACTTTTATTTTCTCATACTAATTACATGTTTTCTAAGGATCTTCCAAACATATTTGTTTCAAACTTTCAGTAAATGTTACACAGTACCTTCTGCATAATTTAACACAGCCTTTTTCCAAAAAACTGTATATTTTTGAATATATAAATAAAAAATTCCAAAAAAATGTTGTGAATTTTCATTACAATTGAAAAAAAATCATCTTTAATAACTGAACTAAAATTTTGTAAAATCCCTGTGTTAAGTTGTAGCCCATATTCCAATGAATAATCTGTAAAAAGTTCAACTTCCTACCTCAAATACTTTGTGAGGAAAGATGTAATTTATAAGCGTTATTTTAACATTGCAAGTATAGGGCGTTCTGGAGCCCCTTAAAGTTCTTCCCAGGACTAAAGATCACCTTAACACTCCAATCTAGCCTGCTTATGTTTGGGTGTAAGAGCAGGTTTCTGGAGTCGTTTCTTGAGTGCAAGATGTCAGTCATATGACAAAATTTGTCGAACACTTCTGACAGTTACTGACAACTGTAAACCAGCAACAAGATGAGAAAAACATCGGTTTATGGCTCTTGCTTTGCGCAAAAGTAACCATTTCGATGTCTCAAACAATTTTTTACTTCTCTAATTTTTCCGTCCTGTGCATATCGTGAGGATAACCTAAAGAAACTATCGCTGTACTTGCAGCGTTCAGCACCTTGATAATTTGACGATAACAGAGTCCCGTTTCGTTGCACGCACTGATTTTTTGCTTTTTCATTACATGATAACTGTTTTCCGTGTGGCATAGTTAGAATCGTGATTTATGTAGTCAATACGCTCAAAGGCACGTATGCACACACTTAACACCGCACAGAGCCGACGGCCTTTGTACGGAGTTCCACCCTCTACACCTGAAACTTTGATGTCTTGCTGTATTCTGTAGTACTGACATCAAATGCGTTACAGTTTGACCGCATTTGTCGGCAGAGTGCATTTCATACTATTGCAAATACATTATGCACAACTATTGCAATGGACAATGTTAATTGCCGAGCGGTTCTAGGCGCTTCAGTCTGGAACCGCGCGACCGCTACGGTCGCAGGTTCGAATCCTGCCTCGGGCATGGATGTGTGTGATGTCCTTAGGTTAGTTAGGCTTAAGTAGTTCCAAGTTCTAGGGGACTGATGACCACAGCAGTTAAGTCCCATAGTGCTCAGAGCCATTTGAACCATTTGACAATGTTAATTTTCGTACAAATATCTATGCCTTTGTATTATCTTTCAGCACTGTACAGATGACGCCAAGTTATTTGCATTCAGTGAATTTGTTTCCATCTAATATGATAGATGAATGCCTGGATTTCAGCCGCCTCGTTCTAAGTGCCGGGCAGCTCAGGAATTTTAATTAATTTTTCGTATTCCTTGAAAAGTACGTCTCGTCTTCGAAGATCTGCGGAGACGATGTGGCTTAGAGGTGGTAACCAGTGAGGAGGAATACAGCTCATGCAGATTGTTATTGGCCTCACTGCTGCATTTAGCTGAGCGCAGATTTTTCTCACGTGTAGACTATTAAGGGGCTCCGGAAAGGCTCAAAATCATGAAAAGTTCAATTTTTACTTTTTTGCGTTTTCTGAATCTGCAGACTATTACCTTTTAATAGATATATAATTTATTCAATTCCGAAGACTACAACTATTTTTAAATTTTTTTTAAAATGTGTTCTACATGGGCGTGACCCACTGTGGCGCTGTGCGATATGTTAATTACCTTGGTGACGGTGATTCTAAAAGTTTCAAGCATGTTCAAGGACTGAAGCCCTATGGTGATGATGTTGTAGTGCAGAAATTTGAGTGTATTGGACACGTACAGAAGCGAATGGGAACAAGACTTCGGCGACTGAAAGCTTCGTACAAAAAACAAAAACTCAGTGATGGTAAAGGGTTGGATGGGAAGGGAAGGTTAACTGACAGTGTAATTGACAAAATACAGAACTATTGTGGAATGGCTATTAGGCAAAATACACAAAGTGTCGACGAAATGAAGAAGGCTGTTTGGGCTCTTTTTTTTTTCATACTTCTTCAACCGATGAAAATCCCCAACATAGCTTGTGTCCCAAAGAAGAAGACACTTGGTGTAAATATAACAAAGGATTGCTAACTGGTGAAGTGTACACTCATAAGCATAGTCTGCCTCATGCAATAATGGAGGTGATGAAACCTATTTTCAGAGACTTAGCAGCACCTGAACTGTTGAAAAAGTGTATTCACGGAAAAACTCAAAACCCCAATGAAAGTGTAAATAGTGTTATATGGTCGAGAATCCCCAAGACTGTATTTGTTGGAATAGAAACACTTCACTTTGGTGTGTATGATGCTGTTGCAACTTTCAATGATGGCAACATTGTAAGGTGCTAGGTATTTAGAAATATGGGAATGAAGATAGGTTCTAGCACGGTACGAGCGATGCTTGCTTTAGACAAGGAACGCCTTCGGGCTGCAGACAGGGCTGTAAAGAGTCTAGAAATACAAGCAAGAGTAAACAGGAGGAGGAACAAGAGGAAGCTGGAGGAGGAGTTTGCAGAGGATGAAGATAATCCATCCTATGGACCTGGAATGCACTAAAAAGTAATCCAATCTTTGTCGCGCGATTCCCAAAACTTTTATTTTCTCATACTAATTACGTGTTTTCTAAGGATCTTCCAAACATATTTGTTTCAAACTTTCAGTAAATGTTACTCAGTACCTTCTGCATAATTTAACACAGCCTTTTTCCAAAAAACTGTATATTTTTGAATATATAAATAAAAAATTGCAAAAAAATGTTGTGAATTTTCATTACAATTGAAAAAAAATCATCTTTAATAAGTGAACTAAAATTTTGTAAAATGCCTGTGTTAAGTTGTAGCCCATATTCCAATAAATAATCTGTAAAAAGTTCAACTTCCTACCTCAAATACTTTGTGAGGAAAGATGTAATTTTATAAGCGTTATTTTAACATTGCAAGTATAGGGCGTTCCGGAGCCCCTTAAGCCACACTGGAGCACAGAATTCGGTAGCAGAGTAGACGAGCGCCAAGGAAGATCATCGTAATGTTCCAGCTCTTGCTCCCCAAGCGGGATGACGCTATTGTGGAATCTCAGCTTTTCTACGTGTTTATTGCAGGACACGGTTTTCTGGTAACTAGCTCGGGTAGCTCAGCGGGAGCTGGCACGGTAGCTCAGCGTGTTCGGTCAGAGGGTTACGTGCCCTCTGTAATAAAAAAAAACTGAGATCGTGGGTCAACGATGAACTTGTACAAGCGTCGTGTGACGTCCGCCCCGAACAAATACACTCCTGGAAATTGAAATAAGAACACCGTGAATTCATTGTCCCAGGAAGGGGAAACTTTATTGACACATTCCTGGGGTCAGATACATCACATGATCACACTGACAGAACCACAGGCACATAGACACAGGCAACAGAGCATGCACAATGTCGGCACTAGTACAGTGTATATCCACCTTTCGCAGCAATGCAGGCTGCTATTCTCCCATGGAGACGATCGTAGAGATGCTGGATGTAGTCCTGTGGAACGGCTTGCCATGCCATTTCCACCTGGCGCCTCAGTTGGACCAGCGTTCGTGCTGGACGTGCAGACCGCGTGAGACGACGCTTCATCCAGTCCCAAACATGCTCAATGGGGGACAGATCCGGAGATCTTGCTGGCCAGGGTAGTTGACTTACACCTTCTAGTGCACGTTGGGTGGCACGGGATACATGCGGACGTGCATTGTCCTGTTGGAACTGCAAGTTCTTTTGCCGGTCTAGGAATGGTAGAACGATGGGTTCGATGACGGTTTGGATGTACTGTGCACTATTCAGTGTCCCCTCGACGATCACCAGTGGTGTACGGCCAGTGTAGGAGATCGCTCCCCACACCGTGATGCCGGGTGTTGGCCCTGTGTGCCTCGGTTGTATGCAATCCTGATTGTGGCGCTCACCTGCACGGCGCCAAACACGCATACGACCATCATTGGCACCGAGGCAGAAGCGACTCTCATCGCTGAAGACGACACGTCTCCATTCGTCCCTCGATTCACGCCTGTCGCGACACTACTGGAGGCGGGCTGCACGATGTTGGGGCGTGAGCGGAAGACGGCCTAACGGTGTGCGGGACCGTAGCCCAGCTTCATGGAGACGATTGCGAATGGTCCTCGCCGATACCCCAGGAGCAACAGTGTCCGTAATTTGCTGGGAAGTGGCGGTGCGGTCCCCTACGGCACTGCGTAGGATCCTACGGTCTTGGCGTGCATCCGTGCGTCGCTGCGGTCCGGTCCCAGGTCGACGGGCACGTGCACCTTCCGCCGACCACTGGCGACAACATCGATGTACTGTGGAGACCTCACGCCCCACGTGTTGAGCAATTCGGCGGTACGTCCACCCGGTCTCCCGCATGCCCACTATACGCCCTCGCTCAAAGTCCGTCAACTGCACATACGGTTCACGTCCACGCTGTCGCGGCATGCTACCAGTGTTAAAGACTGCGATGGAGCTCCGTATGCCACGGCAAACTGGCTGACACTGACGGCGGCGGTGCACAAATGCTGCGCAGCTAGCCCCATTCGACGGCCAACACCGCTGTTCCTGGTGTGTCCGCTGTGCCGTGCGTGTGATCATTGCTTGTACAGCCCTCTCGCAGTGTCCGGAGCAAGTATGGTGGGTCTGACACACCGGTGTCAATGTGTTCTTTTTTCCATTTCCAGGAGTGTACAATGACCGATAACGAACAAAGAGATCAACTAAGAAACAAAAAAAGATTGTTAGAGCACTTTCCCGAAAAGGCAAAGGTCCCGAGTTCGAGTCTCGGTCCGGCACACTATTTTAATCTGCCAGGGAGTTTCATATCACCGCGCACTCCGATGCAGAGTGATAATTTGCTTCTAGATATTTTACGAAGTCGTGGTGGCAGAGGACTTGGCGATTAGATATGACTTGTCGCTTTGCATTGGCCATTCTACTGTTAAGATGAAAGCAGCTGACGTGAATTGGCGACCACAGTACGACGTTTCTTCTCAGGAGCGATCGACCAGACACCTGGGTCATAACGTTCGAATTTTTCGGCTTAATGTTGAGAAAACAGTGTAGAGGTGACAGTGATTCAACTAACACACACACACACACACACACACACATACACACACACAGAGAGAGAGAGAGAGTGTAATATCTCTTTATATTCGATGAATTATTCTGATACAATTCTACCCTTGAATGACGTTTACAAATTTTCTATCTTCATACTCGCAGAATCCATGCGCAAAATAGTTTCATACAATAGCTATGCCATGAGCGCATAATTATTCTTTGTAGTACTCTCTCTGGTGGTTGTTAGAAAAAAAAGAAAGGGAGCTTCCGAGATTGTCTTCGTGCCGATTAGCATGAGCTTGGTTTGGAAGAACTGTAATTTGATTATTGAGACTTATCACAGAAGATAACTGATACGAACTGTACGATCAAAAAAAGATTAGCAGACTGCCGCAAAGCACGAGCCTGCAGAGAAGAAGAATCATCGCCTGATTTCATTCTAACAAGTAAAATTTCAGAATCATTTTGGAGTGACTGATCTATGACTGTGTTTCCTATCATGAATGATTGATTGCTCGAACGGATTGAGAGCTACAGAATTACGTAGATAGAAAGGAGGAAAAATTACAAGAGAGAGAGAGAGAGGGAGAGAGAGAGAGAGAGAGAGAGTGGGAGAGAGAGAGAAACGCGATATTCAAAGGGACGTATAGCCGGTTACGGAGTCCTGGGTGCTACATATCAGCAGAGACTACATGGAGGGGGTGTGACACGTTATTCAGTTCTTCTGAGAGTGAGAGAGTTTGCGTATTGTTTCGTAAGCTACACACTTGCCGAATTTATTTTCGGACTTGCGCCCGCCTTTTGCTCAGGCTATATACAAGATTTACCATTTATCTTGACCACCCTAAATAACTGTTTGTCCAGATGCAAATTACAAAATGTTTCAAGCAAATGTTCTTTAGCTGTCAGGAGGACATCAATCAGCATGATTCAACTTGGGGTACAGCACCGCCTTGGCTCCGTCCCCGGATCTGCCTGCTCCGTGACCTTTGTCGATTTCCCAAGTATGGTACCCCTTCACTTGTTTATCGTCGGCCATTTGCTGCTCTATGTGCACAAATGACGGACGCCACATTTATTTACACCGACGGCTCGAAAACATCGTTAGGTGTAGGGAGTGCCTATGTTGTTGGCGACACCCCAAATCACTTTCGGCTTCCCGACCAGTGTTCGGTCTATACTGCGGAGCTTTACGCTGTTCTCCAGGCTGTCCACTACATCCGCCGCCATCAGCGGATACAGTACGTTATCTGCTCAGATTCTCTCGGCTCTCTTTTCAAAGCTCTTTACCCTGTGCACCCTCTGGTCCACCGGATTCAGGACTGTCTGCGCTTGCTCCACCTGGGGGGCGTCTCGGTGGCGTTCCTCTGGCTCCCGGGACACGTTGGTATCTGCGAAAATGAGGCGGCCGATATTGCAGCCAAGGCTGCAGTCTCTCTTCTTCGGCCAGCTATTCCATCGATTCCCGTCGCCGATCTACGGAGCGTTTTATGTCGTCGTGTTGTTCATTTATGGCACGCGCATTGGTCGACACTTCTCCAAAATAAGTTGCGGGACATGAAAACTCTTCCTTGTGCTTGGACCTCTTCCTCCCGAGCGCGTCGTCGGGAGGAGGTAATTTTAGCTAGACTCCGGATAGGGCACTGTCTTTTTAGCCATCGACACCTTTTAAGCGGCGATCCTCCCCCACTCTGTCCCCACTGCTCTCAGCTGTGGACGGTAAGACACCTTTTAATTGAGTGCCCCTATTTTAATCCGTTACGCGCCTGTCTACAGCTGTCGCCTGATATATCGTCAATTTTAGTAGATGACACGCGATCGGCCGATCGCGTTCTAGAGTTCATTCGTGCCAGTGAAATGACGTCAGTCATTTGAAGTTTTTTTTGGGATACCCAACCCCTTTCTGTAGTGGATTTTTAAGCCTTCCTTCTCCTTTTACTTTCTCCAATTTTATGACTTTCGTTCCCACTGCTGCTGGTTTCTATTTTAGGTTTTTTACTGTTTTTTAAGTCCCGGACCGGGCGCTAATGACCATAGCAGTTTTGCGCCCTAAAACCACAAAAAAAAAAAATCAGCACGATTGCCTTCGTTGTAGCTTTGTTTTTACAAAGATATGAACAGCGGTATGGCTATTTTAAATGGCACCCTGTATTTTTTATTCGGTAGTTCATTTCCTCTCCTAAAGACATATTCAAAAACGTATCACAGTGTACCATTCACTGAAACACAACGTTATTAATTACATAACACAACACTGACGTTGACGCTCCCAGCGCTTAGTGCAGGTACTGGGGGCAATGGAACACATCCACGTGCTCACGTTGACAGAGAGCAAATGTAAACATAAGTAGAATGCACACCCGTCATTCCGTCAACCATCGTCAGTTGAAGAGTTGTGTGAGTAGAATGTACACCAACGAAGAGAAGGTAGAAATGCTACTCATCTATGAGGAATGTAAGTTAGCAGAACAGTAATTGGAATACTGTTTTCTTATGTACACGTATCTTTAGTACAGTAGTTTAGCCCTTTTAAATACTGTTGTGTGGAGTAGGCATACAGTAAAGGCTTTTACTGTTGTTATTGTTGTTGAAGGTAGGCAAAATGCTACGCAGGCAGCGGAACTGTACAAAGAGCGATATCCTGACAAGAACCCACGTTCCCGACGGATGTTTTCTCTGCCTGGTCCGACGTTTCAGGAAACGGGAAGTTTCAACCCAAGACAACGCAATGGTCGTAACACTCGCTCTCGCTACGGTTGCTATGAATCCACATGTGAGCACACGTCAGCTTTAACACGAGATTGGCATTCCTAAGACCAGTGTACAGTGTATTCTTCCACGTCACCAGTTCCATCCGTACCATGTATACCTACGTCAAGAATTGCATGGGAATGATTTCCAGAAAGCCGGCCGCGGTGGCCGAGCGCGTCTAGGCGCTTCAGTCCGGAACCGTGCGATTGCTACGGTTGCACGTTCGAATCCTGCCTCGGGCATGGATGTGTGTGATGTCCTTAGGTTAGTTAGGTTTAAGGGGCTCCGGAACGCCCTATACTTGCAATGTTAAAATAACGCTTATAAATTACATATTTCCTCACAAAGTATTTGAGGTAGGAAGTTGAACTTTTTACAGATTATGTATTGGAATATGGGCTACAACTTAACACAGGGATTTTACAAAATTTTAGTTCAGTTATTAAAGATGATTTTTTTTTCAATTGTGATGAAAATTCACAACATTTTTTTGCAATTTTTTATTTATATATTCAAAAATATACAGTTTTTTGGAAAAAGGCTGTGTTAAATTATGCAGAAGGTACTGTGTAACATTTACTGAAAGTTTGAAACAAATATGTTTGGAAGACCCTTAGAAAACACGTAATTAGTATGAGAAAATAAAAGTTTTGGGAATCGAGCGACAAAGATTGGATTAACTTTTTAGTGCATTCCAGGTCCATAGGATGGATTATCTTCATCCTCTGCAAACTCCTCCTCCAGCTTCCTCTTGTTCCTCCTCCTGTTTACTCTTGCTTGTATTTCTAGACTCTTTACAGTCCTGTCTGCAGCCCGAAGGCGTTCCTTGTCTAAAGCAAGCATCGCTCGTACCGTGTTAGAACCTATCTTCATTCCCATATTTCTAAATACCTTGCACCTTACAATGTTGCCATCATTGAAAGTTGCAACAGCATCACACACACCAAAGTGAAGTGTTTCTATTCCAACAAATACAGTCTTGGGGATTCTCGACCGTATAACACTATTTACACTTTCATTGGGGTTTTGAGTTTTTCCGTGAATACACTTTTTCAACAGTTCAGGTGCTGCTAAGTCTCTGAAAATAGGTTTTATCACCTCCATTATTGCATGAGGCAGACTATGCTTATGAGTGTACACTTCACCAGTTAGCAATCCTTTGTTATATTTACACCAACTGTCTTCTTCTTTGGGACACAAGCTATGTTGGGGATTTTCATCGGTTGAAGAAGTATGAAAAAAAAAAAGAGCCCAAACAGCCTTCTTCATTTCGTCGACACTTTGTGTATTTTGCCTAATAGCCATTCCATAATAGTTCTGTATTTTGTCAATTACGCTGTCAGTTAACCTTCCCTTCTCATCCAACCCTTTATACCATCACTGAGTTTTTGTTTTTTGTACGAAGCTTTCAGTCGCCGAAGTCTTGTTCCCATTCGCTTCTGTACGTGTCCAATACACTCAAATTTCTGCACTACAACATCATTACCATAGGGCTTCAGTCCTTGAACATGTTTGAAACTTTTAGAATCACCGTCACCAAGGTAATTAACATATCGCACAGCGCCACCGTGGGTCACGCCCATGTAGAACACATTTCAAAAAAAATTTAAAAATAGTTGTAGTCTTCGGAATTGAATAAATTATATATCTATTAAAAGGTAATAGTCTGCAGATTCAGAAAACGCAAAAAAGTAAAAATTGAACTTTTAATGATTTTGAGCCTTTCCGGAGCCCCTTAAGTAGTTCCAAGTTCTAGGGGACTGATGACCTCAGATGTTACGTCCCGTAGTGCTCAGAGCCATTTGAACCATTTTTGATTTCCAGAATCGTGTACAGTTTTGTCAGTGGGCACAGCAGCAAATCCTCGCCAACCCGAATTTCTTCTCCAATGTTCTAATTACCGATGAATGTTCCTTCTCAAACAAAGGACAGGTAAATACAAGGAACGTGCATTGTCCAGCTACAACCCACGATGGCTTAGGTGGAACAAGTGCGTCAATGGAGAGTTAACGTCTGGTTTGGGATGCTTGGTACTACAATTATTGGCCCTTATTTCATCACTGGCAGTCTATACGGCACATCGTATGCCAAATTCGTCAGACGGATTCTTCCTCCTCTTCTGGATGAAGTGCCGCTAAGAACCAGAATGCTCATGTGGTATCAACACGATGGATGTCCAGCACATAATGCCTTGCGTGCACGTCATGTTGTGAACCGAAGGTATCCTGCCAGATGGATTGGTCGAGGAGGAACAGTTACTTGGCCTGCTAGGTCTCCTGATTTAAATCCTCTGGACGTTTTGCTATGGGGATGCATTAAAGACGTTGTCTATCGCGATATTCCAACAACTCCAGAGGACACGCAGGAACATATCGTGCTTGCTTGTAATTCTCTTCAGCAGGCAACACTGCAAGCAGTAAATAATTTTTTCATTCAACCAGTACACCAGTGAATCGGTGTCCAGAGTCACCACTTTGAGCACCTTTGAATGTTCTACTCCTCAGCAATGGTACAGGGGAGTCAAAGTCAATTTTGTGTTATGTTTTTACTTGGTTTTCGTTTGTTTGATGATAACTCCAGCAAGTGGACGAGCTTGTTATCCCGGGTTCGAAGTCAGTGTTGTGTTACGTAATTAATAATGCTGTGTTTCAGTCAATGGTACACTGTGATACATTTTTGATTAGGTCTTTAGGAGTGGAAATGACTTACCGAATAAAAAATACAGGGTGACATTTAAAAAAGTCATACCGCTGTTCATATCCTTGTGAAAAAAACAAAGCTGCAGCGAAGGCAGTCATTCTAATTGATGTCCCCCTGACGGCTAAAGAACAAAGCTTGAAACGCTTTGTAATTTGCATCTGGACAAACAGTCCTTTAGGGTGGTCAAGATAAATGGGACACCCTGTGTCACATTCTGTGAAAAAAAAATGGAAGATTTGTATGTCTTGTAGCTGTGCTGTGCTGTTATTTTGTGTACATCGGCTTTTTGTTTACTCGTGCAATAAAGATTGTTTTATCCAAGTTCTCCTTGCCGTATACCTCAAGCCATATGATACGAGGTGCGGCTATAAAATAACGAGGCTGTCGTAGAGAAAGTACGCATGCGCCAAAGATGAACGACCAACAGCTGTGAAGCGCGAAGCCTCCTCAGTTGAATGCTGTAGAAGAATCAGTGTGGCCGGCGGGAAAACGATATGCGTAATAACAGACCAATGAATTGTCTTGAATTTCGACATGAAACTTGGAAAAACTGCTACTGATACCTGTTGGGATACTAAAAGAAATCTGTGACGAAGGCTGTTTCACACGTATGCGATTCTTTGAGTGGTTCAAGCGTTCCCAAGATGGCCGAGAAGACGTTGAAGATGACTCACGCCTAGGACGCTCTTCAACACCAAAATAGGATGACAATATCGAAAAAGCAGGTAATCTGATCCTATTTGACAGTCGGTGGAGTAGCCCGCATCTCGTGGTCGTGCGGTAGCGTTCTCGCTTCCCTCGCCCGGGTTCCCGGGTTCGATTCCCGGCGGGGTCAGGGATTTTCTCTGCCTCGTGATGGCTGGGTGTTGTGTGCTGTCCTTAGGTTAGTTAGGTTTAAGTAGTTCTAAGTTCTTAGGGGACTTACGACCACAGCAGTTGAGTCCCATAGTGCTCAGAGCCATTTGAACCATTTGAGTCGGTGGAGTATTCTATCGATTGCTGAAACGATGGGAACTGAGAAATAATATGTAACGCAAATTTAACATAGTAAAATTGACATCAGAAAAACGTGTGCGTAACTGGTGCCGAAAATTCTCACGATCGAACAAAAAGACGCCCTTGAAAATGTTTGTGCTGATACTTTGAATAGCACTGAAAACGATCGCAATTTCTCGGAAAGTGTGATAACATGTGACGAATCTTAGTTTTCGGCTTACGATCCAGAAACTAAGGGCCAACCCATGCAATGGAAGGGCTAAACCCCACTGAGAGCGACAACAGGTTGAACGAGCAACTCCAGATTCAAAGCGATGATGACTGTTTTTTTTTCTTTAGATATTCACGGAATTGTGTATCTTCACTGGGTGTCACTTATAATCCGTCTTGATTGCATAAAATGTTTATTCACACGACCGGTTTCGGTTCCTCTAGAACCATCTTCAGCTCTGCAATTTCGGTCACAGGAGTAACCCGTCCACACTCAGCAACTTTCACATGCTGCGTCACATCCTACACCTGGATTTATTGTCTGGGATGCGATTTCATATGACAGCAGGGTCATCCCACGCATGCTGACTGCAAATTTGTTCTTCAGTCTGGTGATTCGACCGATTGTGTTGCCTTTCATGAACAGCTTTCCAGGGAGTGTTTTCCAACAGGATAACGCTCGCCCGTATACCGCTGTTGTAACTGTACATGCTCTACAGAGTGTCAAAATGTTGCCTTGTCCTGCTCGATCACCAGATCCGTCTCCAGTCGACCATATATGGGCCATCATGCGACGAGACTCCAGCGTCATCCACAAACAGCATTAACCGTACCTTTATTGACCGACAAAGTGCAACATTCATGCAACTCCATCCCATAAACCGACATCCGGCACCTCTACACCACAATGCATGCACGTTTGCATGCTTGGATTCAACATTCTCGAGGTTACACCGTTCAGTAATGTACCAGCATTTTACATTTGCAGTGCCTTATCTCGCGCTTACGTCGACCTGTGATCTTGCAATGTTAATCACTTAAATATGTTACCTAGTCAAATGTTTTCCCGAAGTTTCATTACTATACATTAATTATTTTTTAGCGTGACGAGTTTTGTTTCTCTCAGTGTTTTAATCAACATTACTACCTTGAGGTTCTTGCTGAACACCGAGAGAAAATAAGAAAAAAACGGCTCGAATTATGGAAGTACCAATCATGGGTTCTGCATGAATGCTGACCGGCTCATATCGCATTCGCTCTTAAGGGGCTCCGGAAAGGCTCAAAATCATGAAAAGTACAATTTTTACTTTTTTGCGTTTTCTGAATCTGCAGACTATTACATTTTAATAGATATATAATTTATTCAATTCCGAAGACTACAATTATTTTTAATTTTTTTTTTTTTGAAATGTGTTCTACATGGGCGTGAACACTGGACTCGCATTCGGGAGGACGACGGTTCAATCCCGTCTCCAGCTATCCTGATTTAGGTTTTCCGTGATTTCCCTAAATCGCTTCAGGCAAATGCCGGGATGGTTCCTTTGAAAGGGCACGGCCGATTTCCTTCCCCATCCTTCCCTCACCTGAGCTTGCGCTCCGTCTCTAATGACCTCGTTGTCGACGGGACGTTAAACACTAATATCCTCCTCCTCCTCTACATGGGCGTGACCCACTGTGGCGCTGTTAAACTGCTGTCAAATGGTGTTATTATTAACGTCCGTGTTCATCAGGTACATTTTAGTGATGTCAGATACAGTATGTGTTGTGGCTAACCTGTGATGGTTCAATATATATCGCTGGTGTGATTGTCGATTGTTTGATGTTTATTTACTCTGTCGTTATCTCTAAAATATTCGTAATTAATTCTGTTTCTTGAGTCTCTGTTTTGTTGAAGTATAATAATGAGTAAAAGTGGTGTGTATGATGCTGTTGCGACTTTGAACGATGGCAACATTGTAAGGTGCAAGGTATTTAGAAATATGGGAATGAAGATAGGTTGTAACATGGTACGAGCGATGCTTGCTTTAGACAAGGAACGCCTTCGGGCTGCAGACAGGGCTGTAAAGAGTCTAGAAATACAAGCAAGAGTAAACAGGAGGAGGAACAAGAGGAAGCTGGAGGAGGAGTTTGCAGAGGATGAAGATAATCAATCCTATGGACCTGGAATGCACTGAAAAGTTAATCCAATCTTTGTCGCTCGATTCCCAAAAATTTTATTTTCTCATACTAATTACATGTTTTCTAAGGATCTTCCAAACATATTTGTTTCAAACTTTCAGTAAATGTTACACAGTACCTTCTGCATAATTTAACACAGCCTTTTTCCAAAAAAAACTGTACATTTTTGAATATATAAATAAAAAATTGCAAAAAAAATGTTGTGAATTTTCATTACAATATAAAAAAAATCATCTTTAATAACTGAACTAAAATTTTGTAAAATCCCTGTGTTAAGTTGTAGCCCATATTCCAATAAATAATCTGTAAAAAGTTCAACTTCCTACCTCAAATACTTTGTGAGGAAAGATGTAATTTATAAGCGTTATTTTAACATTGCAAGTATAGGGCGTTCCGGAGCCCCTTAAGAGGTCTCTGGCGAAGTACAATATCTGAGTGTTGCAGAATCCGCTTTATTCACCAGGCCTATCAGCACGTGACTATTCCCCAGGGTCAAGTCTGCGTTAAAGGGAACGATATTTCAGTCCGTTGAAGCAGTGAAAGGAGAAAGCGTCACACGTCATCAAGGAGCTCACAGAGGAAGACCTTCCGTACTGTTTCCATCAGTGAAAACTTCGGACGGAGTGTTGTGGGGGTAGAGGAGGGGAGCATCTCGAGGGTGACAGTAACTAAATATGTATGTTTTCGAAATAAAGTGTTTTACGGCAGTAGTCCCGTTATTTTATAACCACACATCGTACTCCCAGAGTCTCGTGACTATGGAGAATCTTGCATCATTGTATTGTATGGTGTATGTTAACCAGGGGCCTAGAAACGACGGAGAGGCTACGTACCCGCTGCAGCCGCAGTGCTCCACAACCCCACGACGACTACCGCAGTCCACTTCACCCCTCCGCCGCCCCACACCGAATGCAGGGTTATTGTGCGGTTCGGCCCCCGGTGGACCCCCCCAGGGAACGTCTCACACCAGACGAGTGTAACCCCTGTGTTAATGTGGTAGAATAGTGGTGGTGTACGCGTACGTGGAGAACTTGTTCGTGCAGCAATCGCCGACGTAGTGTAGCTGACGCGGAATAAGGGGAACGAGCCAGCATTCGCCGAGGCAGATGGAAAACCGCCTAAAAACCGTCCACAGACTGGCCGGGTCACGAGACCTCGACACAAACCCGCCGGGCGGATTCCTGCCGGGGACCAGGCGCTCCTTCCCGCCCGGAAAGCCGTGCGCTAGACCGCACTGGTAACTGTGCGGGCTATCTTGCATCATACTTCGTAATTTTAAACATAGCTGCGCTACAGCAACGGTTCCACGTAATAAGACTAAAAACAGCCGACCAGTTGCAATGGATAAAGTAATCTTTACCTAGGTTTCGACAGATTTAAATCTGTCTTCTTCAGACAGTTAGTGGATCTATGCAGATATTTGTAAAAACGACAATGATACATCATTCCATATTAATGTAATACTGCCGCCTTCTGAAGAAGACAGATTTAAATCTGTCGAAACCTAGCTAAAGATTACTTTATCCATTGCAACTGGTCGGCTGTTTTTAGTCTTAATACTTCGTAATCCTTACGTAACGTCAGCAAATGGTTCAAGTGGCTCTGAGCACTATGGGACTTAACATCTGAGGTCATCAGTCCCCTAGAACTTAGAACTACTTAAACCTAACTAACCTAAGGACATCACACTCATCCATGCCCGAGGCAGGATTCGAACCTGCGACCGTAGTGGTCGCGCAGTTCCAGACTGAAGCGCCTAGAACCGCTCGGCCACACTGGCCGGCTAACTTCAGCAGCATTAGTTTTTCTTTTGACTGAAAACTTAGTTGCTGGATGGGACGTATGGTGAATTACCTCTTTTTTGAGTGACTATTTTGAAGAGAATGATTCAGATTTTAAAAGATGAACAAGCATCCACTTATTGTTTTTTGTTGTTTTCTAATAATTTGAATGAAGTATGCTTTGATACTAGAAAATATAGATTACAGACAGAAAGGCCTATAACGTCCTGTGAGAGAAGTTACTTGCTTTAAATTATAATTTCAAATTATAACAGCAGCCCTTTATATTTTATGCAGAGAAAAAAAGTGCAAATTACTCTGTGAAATAATCGCTGTATACTCTGTACACGCATAATCATACTACAAAGTTTTACACCTGTACAATGAGCAAATGATGAACTAATTTAAGAGAAAGCTAGTTTAGCTAGGCACTAACTTACCTATTAATTTCGTAAACTTACGATCATCCAACAACTTCGACTGTCTGGGTGCGTTAGGTAGCATTCTAACTCAACCATAAGCTAGAGTTACCGTATTTGACCCAGGTAACATACAGATTATTTCAAATTCAAATAGAAATTTAACCAACTGCTACATACAATGTATATAAAAACTAACTTTTAGTAGAACATTTCCCTGTTATCGCTTTTCTCTGGAACTTGTTGATTACATATACCTTCGGCAGATTTAGGAATTTTTCTGTATTTTGAGTGTCTCATGTATAGCGCTGGGTGTAATTAACCACACGAAAATTGATACTAAACTGAGTTTGCTGTACCGTGTCTTCTCATTCTGAGAGTCACGCATTATATCCTCTACTACTAGATCATTTCTGTGTATATACGTTTTACGGTCACGGCTGGCAGTCAGAAGCAGCGAAACACCAAAAAAAATAAGACACTACCTTGCCTATTACGATGTAAGGAAATGGTTCGCATTCAAAGCAGCTTCCAGTCGTCTCGGAATAGATACATTATGTGATCAGAGGTATCCGGACACGCACAAAAGCATCCGTTTGTCGCATTAGGTGCATTGTACTGCCACCTGCTGCCAGGTTCTCTACATCAGCGACCTCAGTAGCCGTTAGACATCGTGAGAGAGCAGAATGGGGCGCTCCGCGGAACTCACGGACTACGAACGTGGTCAGGTGATTGGGTGTCACTTGTGTCGTACGTCTGTACGCCTAATTTGCACACTCATAAACATCCCTGAGGCCACTGTTTTCAGTGTGACAGTGAAGTGAAATTGTGAAGGGACACGTACAGCACAAAAGCATACAGGCCGACCTCGTCTCTTGACTGACAGAGACTGCCGACAGTTGAAGAGAGTCGTCATGTACACTCCTGGAAATTGAAATAAGAACACCGTGAATTCATTGTCCCAGGAAGGGGAAACTTTATTGACACATTCCTGGGGTCAGATACATCACATGATCACACTGACAGAACCACAGGCACATAGACACAGGCAACAGAGCATGCACAATGTCGGCACTAGTACAGTGTATATCCACCTTTCGCAGCAATGCAGGCTGCTATTCTCCCATGGAGACGATCGTAGAGATGCTGGATGTAGTCCTGTGGAACGGCTTGCCATGCCATTTCCACCTGGCGCCTCAGTTGGACCAGCGTTCGTGCTGGACGTGCAGACCGCGTGAGACGACGCTTCATCCAGTCCCAAACATGCTCAATGGGGGACAGATCCGGAGATCTTGCTGGCCAGGGTAGTTGACTTACACCTTCTAGAGCACGTTGGGTGGCACGGGATACATGCGGACGTGCATTGTCCTGTTGGAACAGCAAGTTCCCTTGCCGGTCTAGGAATGGTAGAACGATGGGTTCGATGACGGTTTGGATGTACCGTGCACTATTCAGTGTCCCCTCGACGATCACCAGTGGTGTACGGCCAGTGTAGGAGATCGCTCCCCACACCACGATGCCGGGTGTTGGCCCTGTGTGCCTCGATCGTATGCAGTCCTGATTGTGGCGCTCACCTGCACGGCGACCATCATTGGCACCAAGGCAGAAGCGACTCTCATCGCTGAAGACGACACGTCTCCATTCGTCCCTCCATTCACGCCTGTCGCGACGCCACTGGAGGCGGGCTGCACGATGTTGGGGCGTGAGCGGAAGACGGCCTAACGGTGTGCGGGACCGTAGCCCAGCTTCATGGAGACGGTTGCGAATGGTCCTCGCCGATACCCCAGGAGCAACAGTGTCCCTAATTTGCTGGGAAGTGGCGGTGCGGTCCCCTACGGCACTGCGTAGGATCCTACGGTCTTGGCGTGCATCCGTGCGTCGCTGCGGTCCGGTCCCAGGTCGACGGGCACGTGCACCTTCCGCCGACCACTGGCGACAACATCGATGTACTGTGGAGACCTCACGCCCCACGTGTTGAGCAATTCGGCGGTACGTCCACCCGACCTCCCGCATGCACACTATACGCCCTCGCTCAAAGTTCGTCAACTGCACATACGGTTCACGTCCACGCTGTCGCGGCATGCTACCAGTGTTAAAGACTGCGATGGAGCTCCGTATGCCACGGCAAACTGGCTGACACTGACGGCGGCGGTGCACAAATGCTGCGCAGCTAGCGCCATTCGACGGCCAACACCGCGGTTCCTGGTGTGTCCGCTGTGCCGTGCGTGTGATCATTGCTTGTACAGCCCTCTCGCAGTGTCCGGAGCAAGTATGGTGGGTCTGACACACCGGTGTCAATGTGTTCTTTTTTCCATTTCCAGGAGTGTATAAACAATTACGTTTTAATCGTCTTGAAGTTGAAGCTTTTCTTTCGGTGTTTGTTTGGAAGTAGGTTCGTTGTTGGAGGGGCTCTGTCTTGAGCAAAACACGGTTTTATGTTTTCTTTCGCACACGTGTTATCGAGCGAGGTGGCGTAGTCGTTAGCACACTGGACTCGCATTCCGGAGAGCTACGGTTCAATCCCGCGTCTGGCCATCTTGATTTAGGTTTCCCGTGACTTCCGGAAATCGCTCCAGTCAAATGCCGGGATGGGTTCCTTGGCAAGGGCACGGCCGACTTCCTTCCCCATCCTTGCCTAATCCTATGAGACCGATGACCTCGCTGTCTGGTCTCCTTCCCCGCCGCCTGTTGTGGCCGAGCGGTTCCAGGCGCTTCAGTCCGGAACCGCGCTGTTGCTACGGTCGCGGGTTCGAATCCTGCCTCGGGCATGGATGTGTGTGATGACCTTCGGTTACTTAGGTTTAAGTAGTTCTAAGTCTAGGGGACTGATGATCTCAAATGTTAAGTCCCATATTGCTTAGAGCCATTCGAACCATTCTCTTCCCCCAAATAACCCAACCCAACCAACAGACGTGTTTCGCTGAAGTTTCAGCATCATCAGGGGCTTTTTTTTCCTTCTTGTTACCACATGCTGTGTGTCTTCAAAAATGGTTCAGATGGCTCTGAGCACTATGGGACTTAACATCTGAGGTCATCAGTCCCCTAGAACCTAGAACTACTTAAACCTAACTAACCTAAGGACATTACAGACATCCATGTCCGAGGCAGGATTCGAACCTACGACCGTAGCGGTCGCGCGGTTCCAGACTGTAGCGCCTAGAACCGCTCGGCCACGCCGGGCGGCTTGCTGCGTGGGTTTCCTGTTTTTTGTTTTCATGTTTTTTTTTATTGCACTTGTTTTCTTTCGGAATCTGTCGTTTTTCTGGCTTCCCTGTTACCTTCACTGTGAAAACCTGCGCTATGCAACTTTAACTGTCTCTGTAAACAGTCTAGCCGGCCGCGGTGGTCTCGCGGTTCTAGACGCTCAGTCCGGAATAGCGCGACTGCTACGGTCGCAGGTTCGAATCCTGCCTCGGGCATGGATGTGTGTGATGTCCTTAGGTTAGTTAGGTTTAAGCAGTTGTAAGTTCTAGGGCACTGATGACCTCAGAAGTTAAGTCCCATAGTGCTCAGAGCGATTTGAACTTTTTTTTTTTTTTTAACAGTCTAAACAGTGACAGGGCAAGTTGCATAGAGCAGGTTTTCACAGTGAAGGTAAGAGGGAAACCAGAAAAAATGGCAGATACCGAAAGAAAACAAGTGCAACAAAAGATATAAAAAAGAGGAAAACCACACGACTTGTGCTACGAAGAAACAAAACAGAAGCCGACTGATGATGCTGAAATTTCAGCAAAACACGTCTGGGAAATAGAAGATAAGATAAAAGTCTGTTTTGCTCAAGGCGGAATCCGTCCGCAGCAAACCTGTAATTAAGTTTGTACGAAAAAATCAAAGCGCGAGTCCTTCTCGCACTTGTCAGCTCTTTTCTTTTTTTTCAAAACTTTTATTTTTTTATTTGAACTGAAATTTTGAGACCAGTTGTATTAGCTATTTTCAGAAGATTTATTTGAGTAACAGCTTCTGTCAAATTTTCTGAAAGTGTAACAAAAATCGTTTCCAGAATCTAGGCAGATCACCTTCATTTTTTTTTTTTTTATTGGGTTTCAGGACGTGCCCATAGAGTCATTTCCAGAGTGGAATATCAGTTATGACGATTCATATGTAAGACGACACCACAACAGTCAGAAAATCTCGGACGGTAATCGAACCCGGGACATTGAATAGCTGATCCCACAGCCTCTGAGGCGGACAGTTTGCGTTAATTCAACTCATTCAATTTTGTGACGTTTTACCTCCGAATTAAAAGTCCCATTTTTCTAAAATGCATTCAAACAACAAAGGTGAAAAGAAGTCTCTTTGACTAACACCATTTTTTATTTAATGGTTCCCGGTTCGATTCCCGGCCCTGAGCACAATTCGTAACCTGTGCGAAAATTTACGAAACATCACACGCTGCGCTTATAGGAGATTCATCCTGAAATGAGTGTTACTGTGCTAATGTTTCTTTTTAATGCATCGTCGACGACGTTTCACACCTCTTCTGTGTTTGCGTCCTCAGGTGAACAGCTCCGAGTACTTCAGCGTGAGCTTCGAGCTGCCCAGCGGCGCGGACGCGGGCCCGGACGAGTTCGTCGCGGCGTGTCGCGGCGTCACGCTAGCGTGAGTACCACCCACACATGTGTGGGCGTGTGTTTCTGCTTTACTCCTCTTCCACCCGCACACGTGGCCACAAAGCGCGTGGGGTCGGGTTGCAGGCGCCAAGGACGCGGCGGAGCTGAAGCCGACCGCAAAACACGGCGGCAGCGGCTCACACCAGCAGCATTTCACGACGGCACGAAATGTTTATCTCACCTCGGACGGACCCGGAATTTAACTCGTGTTTCACGCGCCAGCCGTCACGGTTTTCTCTCGTCTTTTGTACACGCAACCAGCAGATACCGTCTGCTGAGGTCAGAGTTGTAAAACTACCATAGAGTACCGTAGACTATCACAAGTCGCCGTAGACAAAAGTGCGCGTCATTTACGACGGCGGCCGAGTTTTGGTTCGTTCTGCGCATCTGACGTCACAAAACACAGTCAGCCAATGAACAGAGAACGACGTTGCCAGAGCTCGACTACAGTGCAGAGCACGGACGAGTGTCTTCAGTTTTAGAAACGTTCAGCCATAAATAAAGTAATTGAACGAAAGCAATGTCTTGATAGCAGGCTTTCTTTTATAGAAAGTTTGGAAAAAGCATTCTTTACACCAATTGCTTCATATTCTATTAATTAATTAAACCAAACAAGCAATAAGCCTCCTAATTCAGGCGATAGCAAGGCAAGGTGTTTGTATCATTCTCACGAACCGCTTTTTCGCAATAAAGATCTGCGGTAATTGTTTATTTTCTATTGTACTTCGACGAAACGTGAGTAATTCATAGTCATATCAACAGTGTTTGTCGGTATTTTGCGTGACATTATAAAGTTCTCCGGGAGGTCAATTGACTGACGAGCTGCGTTAGCATAATGGTTAAAGCGTATGGCTGCCAAGAGAAAAGTTCTGCGTTCAAACCTTGTTCGATGCATAAAATTTTCTTTATTTAAAAACAATGTCAAAGTGTCTTACTTCATGAATTTTATTCGTTTGAACGTAATTTTTTGAAATTTCTTGTGGCAACTAAAATCGACCATATGGAAAGTATACGCTATGCACTTTTACCTCTGCAAATTCTTCAAAATTTCGTGCAATGGTTTACTACATCTAATGCTGCACAATAACTGCGTTGAACATCGAAACAAAATTAAGTCATTTATGGTGGGGGGGGGGGGGGGGAGAGGTAGGTATCAGTCAAGAAGATGTGTAAAAATCAAATTTTTGGGCCAAATAGCTTTTGCGAAATCGAATGATAAAATGTGTCAAAGCAGTCGATAAATCGCGCACAGCGCGGAATGCGGGGAGCACGTCTCTGTAGCAGCGAAAGGGTTAATCCGGCCGTGGTGGCTTTACTTCATAAACTGCGCGCTCCCCCCTAAACGTAAGTTTGCGAACTATACTATGCTATGGCGCTGCTTCTCTTGGCGCTTGCAACTGGCAACGCAGCAATCTCCCGCATCTGGGCGGGCATGCGCGAGCCGCCAAGATAAAAGAATTGAACTGTAATGTAATTTTATTAGTAGCTTCGGTCACTTAAGATCGTGACCGCGCTACCTGCCCGTTGGGTATGTTGCATACCTTTCAGGCGTTACCTCTGTTTAATCGCTTTGTCTGCATACTCGAACAGTCTCTTCTTCCAAGGGAAACTCCACATCACATCCCCCTCATACTTATTGGTAAGATGGCCCAGTAGACAGACTGTCAAGAACTGAACACAGATCAAGCATGAAAACAGGAAGTAGGTGTACTGAGATGTCAGAAAAGAAGCAAAATAGAAACAGTAAACTGTCGAAGCTCATACTTGTGTAGCTACAGGGTCATATTTGTATGGTCACAGTGCTGGACCGTGAAGGTAGAGACCCGCATCCAAAATTCGCTTGTGCTCCTAGCTTTTTTTTTTTTTCACAAAACTACATTATGTGATCAAAAGTATCGGGACACATCCCAGAAACATATGTTTTTCGTATTAGGTGCATTGTGCTGCCACCTACTGCCAGGTACTGCATATCAGCGACCACAGAAGTCATGAGAGATCGTGGTCAGGTGATTGGGTGTCACTTGTGTCATATGTCTGTACGCGAGAGTTCCACACTCCTAAACATCCCTAGGTCCACTGTTTCCGATGGGATAGTGAAGTTGACTGACAGAGACCGCCAACAGTTGAAGAGGGTCGTAATGGGTAACAGGCAGACATCGATCCAGACCATCAAACAGGAATTCCAAACTGCATCTGGATCCACTGCAAGTACTATACAGTTAGGCGGCAGGTGAGAAAACTTGGATTTCATGGTCGAGCGGCTGCTCATAAGCCACGCATTTCGACGGTAAATGCAAAAAGACGCCTCGCTTGGTGTAAGGAGCGTAAACATTGGACGACTGAACAGTGGAAAAACGTTATGTGCAGTGACGAATCACGGTAGACAATGTTAGTGATCCGATGGCAGGGTGTGGGTATAGCGAATGCCTGGTGGACGTCATCTACCAGTGTGTGTAGTGACAACAGAAAAATTCAGAGGTGTTGGTGATATGGTTTGGCCCTTTTTTTTCATGGATGGTGCTTACACCCGTAGTTGTGTCGCGTGGCACTATCACAGCACAGGCCTACATTGATGTTTTTAGCACCTTCTTGCTTCACACTGTTGAACAGCAATTCGAGGATGACGTTTGCACGATCGAGCACCTGTTCATAATGCACGGCCTTTGGCGCGTTGGTTACACGACAATAACATCGCTGTAATGGACTGGCCTGCACAGAGACCGCACCTGAATCCTATAGAGAAGCTTTGGGGTGCTTTGGAACGCCGACTTCGTGCCAGGCCTCACCGACCGACATCGATACCTCTCCTCAGTGCAGCACTCCGCGAAGAATGGGCTGCTATTCCCCAAGAAACCATCCAGTGCCTGATTGAACATGTGCCTGCGAGAGTGGAAGCTGGACCATCACCATATTGAATTCCACCATAACCGATGGAGGGCGCCACGAGCTTGTAAGTCATTTTCAGCCAGGTGTCCGGACACTTTTGATCACATAGTGTTTGAACTTCCCGTCCGGTCGCTGACATGTATGTTCTCCTTCTGTAGTCTTGGCCATTGTAATGTTATATGAGGGATATCCACAAAGTACATTACGTTTTGGAATTAAAAATAAATAAAGTAGTGGAAAATTTTTTTATTACATACAGATGAAAGCCACACTTAAATACTACTTTTCTACATAGTTGCCATTTAAATTAAGGCACTTATCGTAGCGATGGTCGAGCTTGGAAATTCCTTCGTCGTAAAATTCGGCCGCCTGCGCCTTCAACCACGTAATGACTGTCTTTTGGGACAGAAAAGGTGTGATTTTTGTGGATTTCGTGGAAAGAGGCACTACAGTAAACTCTCAAAGGTATTGCCAAACTCTGCACAACCTCAGAAGAGCAATACAAAACAAGCGCAGGGGAAAGTTGGGCTCAAAGATCTTGCCGATTCACGACAACGCCCGGGCCTACACGGCAAATGCCACTCGTGAAGTTCTCGAATCTTTTAAGTGGGAGTCGTTTCCTCATCCGCCGTACAGTCCCGACCTGGCACCGAGCGACTCCCACTTATTCCCAGCAATGAAGAAGTGGTTGGCTATGCAGCGTTTTGATGACGACGCACACCTTCGAGAAGAGGTAACCACGTGGTTGAAGGAGCAGGCGGCCGAATTTTACGACGAAGGAATTTCCGAGCTCGTCCATCGCTACGATAAGTGCCTTAATTTAAATGGCAACTATGTAGAAAAGTAGTATTTAAGTGTGGCTTTCATCTGTATATAATAAAAAAAATTCCAATACTTTATTTATTTTTAAATCCAAAACGTAATGTTCTTTGTGGATAGCCCTCGTACATTGGTTACAGACTATGTGAATCATATTGTAAGTGAATGTGATGAATAGTGAGAGCAGGCGAGATGTCCCAAAGGCTCCTCACAGAAATGAAATTAGCAAATAAATGGGTGTGAACTGTGTTACAACAAAGGAATTCAAGTGTCAAAACTTCCAAAACGGAACGCAACAGTCATAACCTGCGGTACGTGTGTAGAACAAATAGGATGTATGGACGCCTCGGGGTTACTTCCATACACTTTCCTGTGCATACGGACATTACACCGCGACACAGACACAAATTTGAATACAGTAACCGAACAGACTCGTCAGTGACCGGACGTACAGTTCATAATTTTGACACAGGGGGCAGAAGGGAGTTAATGAACACAGACCTCCCCCTTTGTAGTCCGAAACCGTCACCACACAGTCACGACGCCGTAGCTCTTCCAGTTCGCTCTATGTTGGACATCTTAAGCTTGGAACTTTCACTGTTTCTATTTTGCTTCTGTTTTCAGAGTTCAGTACACCTTCTTCCTGTTCTTGTACTCGACATATGTTCAGTTTTTGATCGGCTATCCACCGGGCCGTCTTACCACTAAATCTGAGAGGGGTGCGATGCGGGAGGGGCTGGGAATTTTCCCTTCTTACAAGGGAACCTCCCCATCGCACCCCCCTCAGATTTAGTTATAAGTTGGCACAGTGAATAGGCCTTGAAAAACTGAACACACACCAATCGAGGAAACAGGAAGAAGTTGTGTGGAACTATGAAAAAAATAAGCAAAATATACAAACTGAGTAGTCCATGCGCAAGATAGGCAACGTCAAGGATATTCTGAGCTCAGGAGCTCCGTGGTCCCGTGGTTAGCGTGAGCAGCTGCGGAATGAGAGGTCATTGGTTCAAGTATCCCCTCGAGTAAAAAGTTTAATTTTTAATTTTCAGACAATTATCAAAGTTCAGGCACTCACACGTAATCAACTTCGCTCTCCAAAACTCCAGGACATGTTCAGATTTGCTTGGACATATGCAGGATTTGACGGTCTACGCACGGAAAAATTTGAAAACGTTAAAAACATATGTTTTGACAGAACACAGGGAAAACAGTGCGACTGTGAAACTGTTGCATTCATTTGTTGCAGTTTATGTGACAAACTCTTATGTTTTCATCACTTTTTTGGAAGTGATGAAAACATACACGAGAAAACCTAAATCGGGCAAGGTAGAAGAATCTTTTTACCCCTTCGCCAAGTGTACAAGTTAGGTGGGTCGACAACATATTCCTGTCATGTGACGCACATGCCGTCACCAGTGTCGTATAGAATGTATCAGACGTGTTTTCCTGTGGAGCAATCGGTTGACCTATGACCTTGCGATCAAATGTTTTCGGTTCCCATTGGAGAGGCACGTCCTTTCGTCTACTAATCGCACGGTTTTGCAGTGCGGTCGCAAAACACAGACGTTAAACTTATTACAGTGAACAGAGACGTCAATGAACGAACGACAGATCATAACTTTGCGAAAATAAACAAAGTAATATTTACACTCGAGGGGAGATTTGAACCAAGGACCTCTCGTTCCGCAGCTGCTCACGCTAACCACGGGACCACGGCGCTCCTCAGCTCACATTCTCCATGATGTTGCCTACCTTCCGCATGGACTACTCAGTTTGTATATTTTGCTTATATTTTTCATAGTTACACACAACCTCTTCCTGTTTTCTCGATTGATCTGTGTTCAGTTTTTCAGGGCCTATCCACTGTGCCAACTTATAACTAAATCTGAGGGGGGTGCGATGGGGAGGTTTCCTTGTTAGGTTTCTCTGGAAACCGGCAGCGGTGAATCGCGTAGAAACATACTGAGGATATGTGGAAGGTCGCATACTTTACGGGACATTTTTGTCTGCGTAGTTATCCTGCTGTCCGTTGCTTTAGAGTAAGCACTACTTATTGCAAAATGGAAACTGTCAATGTTTAATTCAAGTTTTATTCGAAAACTGTTGATTTGTAACGTGAAACAGAGCGACGTTGTGTTCAAACTTTTTAAAAAAAAATATATTTATTTATGACATAGCGCTAGAAACGCAATTTTCTCCAGAGAAAAATAAAATAAAAAGAATACGAAACAGTAACATTTCAAACATCGGTTCAATATTTCATTGAGCTTACATAAAACATGTTTCTGTTATTCATAAACAACTTTCGCGCTTCTCAATAGTAATTCTTGCCTTTGATCATGTTGAGGGACGTTCTGTTGAGTAAAGAATAACAGCAATAATTATATGGATTCTTTTACGTTTGTGCGTGTAAACTGCACTTGCGAGGAAAGCAACACGATTAACTATTTCTTATAAAATGCAGATTATATTTCGTAAGGATAAAAATTACTCAGTGGCCTAACGCTGAACGCTTTGCGACAATAATTACGTCCAAAGTAAACAAGTCAAGACAAATCAGAGGGAACTGTCGGCTCCCAGTTTCTCTCTCATACATTTATTTTTGTTTCATTTCCTTTTTCATGCTATCAATACTACGGGTAATCCTACCATTTACTACATCATTTATGTGGTGTAACAAAACTACCGAATCGTAGCTTTGGTACAGCGCAACTCTAGCTGTGATATGCCGGGTGATTCCGTGATGGTGTTACAGATTTCCAGGCATTGTTACTAAGGACAAATACGCCAATCTGAAGTAAGGAGCGCCTGGTCTGGACAAGACCGAGTGGAAAGTTACAAGTGAAAACCTTCCTCGTACCTCTGACCTGCAATACACTTTTGGTGCTAAAAAAATGGTTCAAATGGCTCTGAGCACTATGGGACTCAACATCTTAGGTCATAAGTCCCCTAGAACTTAGAACTACTTAAACCTAACTAACCTAAGGAAATCACACACACACCCATGCCCGAGGCAGGATTCGAACCTGCGACCGTAGCATTCCCGCGGTTTTGGTGCTAAGATCGCAGCATAGGCGACCTTCAGAAGTGGTCGTAGGGACCAAAACAAGAAAACAAATCCAGTAAACGTGGGTTCTGAGTTGCATGACTTAAGAGCAATAAGCACATGCTCATATTCGCTAGTGTGAAACAAATTTCTCTTACTGAGCAAGCGCCCATAGCACTTTCGAGTATTCATTTTACCGCCTATACAGGGTGGTCAGTTAATCGTGACCGGGCCAAATATCTCACGAAATAAGCGTCAAACGAAAAAACTACAAAGAACGAAACTCGTCTAGCTTGAAGGGAGACACCAGATGGCGCTATGGTTGGCCCGCTACATGGCCATAGCTCAAACAGATATCAACTGCGTTTTTTCAAATAGGAACCGCCATTTTTTATTAAATATTCGCTCGTACGTAAAGAAATATGAATGTTTTAGTTGGAGCACTTTTTTCGCTTTGTCATAGATGGCGCTGTAATAGTCACAAACATCTGGCTCACAATTTTAGACGAAGAGTTGGTAACAGGAAGGGTTTTTTAAATTAAAATACAGAACGTAGGTACGTTTGAACATTTTATTTCGGTTGTTCCAGTGAGATACATGTACCTTTGTGAACTAATCATTTCTGAGAACGCATGCTGTTACAGAGTGATTACCTGTAAATACCACATCAATGCAATAAAAGCTCAAAATAATGTCCATCAATCTCAATGCATTTGGCAATACGTGTAACGACATTCTTCTCAACAGCGAGTAGTTCGCCTTCCGTAATGCTCGCACGTGCATTCACAATGCGCTGAACCATGTTATAAGGCGTTGTCGGTGCATTACGATAGCAAATATCCTCCAACTTTCCCCACAGAAAGAAATCCGGGGACGTCAGATCCGGTGAACGTGCGGGCCACGGTATGGTGCTTCGACGACCAATCCACCTGTCATGAAATATACTGTTCAATACCGCTTCAACCGCACGCGAGCTACGTGCCGGACATCCATCATGTTGGAAGCACATCACCCATTCTGTCATGCAGTGAAAGATCTTGTAGTAACATCAGTAGAACATTACGTAGCAAATCAGCATACATTGAACCATTTAGATTGTCATCGATAAAATGGGGGCCAATTATCCTTCCTCCCATAATGCCGCACCATACATTAACCCACCAAGGTCGCTGATGTTGCACTTGTCGCAGCCATCGTGGATTTTCCGTTGCCCGATAGTGCATATTATGTCGGTTTACGTCACTGCGGTTGTTGAATGGCGTTTCGTCGCTAAATAGAACGCGTGCAAAAAAATCTGTCATCGTCCCGTAATTTCTCTTGTGCCCAGTGGCAGAACTGTACACGACGTTCAAAGTCGTCGCCATGCAATTCCTGGTGCATAGAAATATGGTACGGGTGCAACCGATGTTGATGTAGCATTCTCAACACCGACGTTTTTGAGATTCCCGATCCTCGCGCAGTTTGTCTGCTACTGATGTGCGGATTAGCCGCGACAGCAGCTAAAACACCTACTTGGGCATCATCATTTGTTGCAGGTCGTGGTTGACGTTTCACATGTGGCTGAACACTTCCTGTTTCCTTAAATAACGTAACTATCCGGCGAACGGTCCGGACACTTGGATGATGTCGTCCAGGATACCGAGCAGCATACATAGCACACGCCCGTTGTCCATTTTGATCACAATAGCCATACATCAACACCATATCGACGTTTTTCGCAATTGCTAAACGGTCCATTTTAACACCGGCAATGTATCACGAAGCAAATACCGTCCGCACTGGCGGAATGTTACGTGATACCACGTACTTATACGTTTGTGACTATTACAGCGCCATCTATCACAAAGCGAAAAAAGTGATCCAACTACAACATTCATATTTCTTTACATAATAGACGAATATGTAATAAAAAATCGGGGTTCGTATTTTAAAAAACGCAGTTGATATCCGTTTGACCTATGGCAGCGCCACCTAGCGGGCCAACCATAGCGCCATCTGGTTTCCCCCTTCAAGCTAGACGAGTTTCGTTCTTTGTAGGTTTTTCGTTTGACGCTTATTTCGTCGGATATTTGGCCCGGTCACTATCAATGGACCACCCTGTATAACGAGAGCCGAAAATGGTATTTTTTATAATGTGGATTTATCGGACACCCGGTATTTTTAAAAATATCAACAGTCCTAGCCTGAATATTGATTATCCCTCTTGGGCCATCCTTTAGAGATACCTCTGTCGAGAATCCCAGAGTGCCTGTTTCCAAGTACGAGTGAGCAGATCTTGCGAGCTGTTACTATTTTCTCGCTGTAGGGAAATAACAGTTAAGAATTACAAAGTGCTGTTCTGTGAAACTGGCAGACTCTTTCCGAGTATTCTCAAAGGAGTTAATTTCCGCTAGAGTTGTTCTGTTTCATCCCCTCGGCCGTCGTAAGGTTTGAACAGGCGTGGCGACACTGCAGCCAGAAAGTAGTAGCGAGTTGGGAATTTTCTCCGGAGATTAAAAATTCTGCAGTCAGCTTAGAGAGAGAGAGGTAGTTTAGATATATCCAGTGTATCAGAAGACAACGGACGCAGGGAGAATAAAAGAATACGCGAGGAAATTGCCGGAGTATTGATAGGCGTACAGTGCAGACGGGCGGTGTATCTGTGGAGGACACAGTTGAAATGTGTGTCGCACAAGCAACTGTACTGTGACCCACCAAGTTACTGGCGTACTTTGACAAGCTACGGAAATAAATAGAATAAAAATTAGTAAAAATATCGTTGTAGGAAAACATACTTGCAGGGATTGTATGTTATTGTTCTTGTTGTGGTCTTCAGTCCAGAGACTGGTTTGATGCAGCTCTCCATGCTACTCTATCCTGTGCAAGCTTCTTCATCTCCCAGTACCTACTGCAACCTACATCCTTCAGAATCTCCTTAGTGTATTCATCTCTTGGTCTTCCTCTACGATTTTTACCCTCCACGCTGCTCTCCAATACTAAATTAGTGATCCCTTGATGCCTCAGAACATATCCTACCAACCGGTCCTTTCTTCTAGTCAGGTGTGCCACAAATTTCTCTTCTCCCTAATTATATTCAATATCTCCTCATTAGTTACGTGATCTACCCATCTAATCTTCAGAATTCCTCTGTAGCACCACATTTCGAAACCTTCTACTAAACTATTTATCGTCCAGGTTTCACTTCCATACAGGACCACACACCATACAAATACTTTCAGAAACGACTTCCTGACGCTTAAATCTATACTCGATGTTAACAAATTTCTCTTCTTCAGAAACGCTTTCCTTGACATTGCCAGTCTACATTTTATATCCTCTCTACTTCGATCATCATCAGTTATTTTTCTCCCCCATAGCAAAACTCCTTTACTACTTTAAATGTCTCATTTCCAAATCTAATACCCTCAGCATCACCCGAATTAATTCGACTACATTCCATTATCCTCGATTTGCTTTCGTTGATGTTCATCTTATATCCTCCTTTCAAGTTATTGTCCATTCCGTTCACCTGCTCTTCCAGGTCCTTGCTGTCTCTGACAGAATTACAATGTCATCGGCAAACCTCAAAGTTTTTATTTCTTCTTCATGGATTTTAATACCTACTCCGAATTTTTCTTTTGTTTCCTTTACTGCTTGCTCAGTATACAGATTGAATAACATCGGTGATAGACTTCAACCCTATCTCACTCCCTTCCCAACCACTGCTTCCCTTTCATGTCCCTCGGCTCTTATAGCTGCCATCTGGTTTCTGTACAAATTGTAAATAGCCTTTTGCTCCCTGTATTTTAGCCCTGCCACCTTCAGAATTCGAAAGAGTGTATTCCAGTCAACATTGTCAAAAGCTTTCTCTACGTCTACAAATGTTAGAAACGTAGGTTTGCCTTTCCTTAATCTATCTTCTAAGATGAGGCGTAGGGTCAGTAGGGGTTGTATACAGGTACTGAAACAACACCTTTACGCAAGAGAGCTATTGTACTACACACGGGAGAACACAGGCATACGAGAGGGTGCGGATGAAAGATGGAACACCAAAAACAGACCACATTATCATGCCAAAAATAGTGTAGGAATCCACGGTGGCATTGAAAACAGCTTTCAGTTGTCCCGGAATGGATAAATACAGCCGGCCGCTGCGACCGAGCGGTTCTAGGCGTTTCATTCCGGAACCGCGCTGCTGCTACGGTCGTAGGTTCGAATCCTGCCTCAGGTATGGATGTGTGTGATGTCCTTAGGTTAGTTACGTTTAAGTAGTTCTAAGTCTAGGTTACCGAGGACCTCAGATAAGTCCCATAGTACTTAGAGCCATTTGAACCATGTGATAAATAAAGGTCTTGTGTAGTGTTCTCGGGAAACACAACATTATTTCTGTGCAATAGTGGGAAGTTTGGGTAGCGACAATGCTGGTGGATAGAGCTCACGGATCGTTCTCTCGAGAATGTCTCAATAAGATTGAGATGTGGCGACTGTGGCGGGTAGGGAAGATTCGACAATTCTACCCCGTGCTCACAAAACCAGTCCTGGACGATGTGAACTGTGTAAACAGGGGCTATGTATCTTGGAACGTAGCTTCACCACTGGGAACATACATTGTACCATGGGATGAACCTGATCAGCCAAAACGTTAACATAATCTTTAGCAGAGTAACTATGACGTCTATGGAATACCGTGACAAGGTTCGCAAATCATCACTGAATCCCCGCTATGTTTCACTCCTGGGCATAAATTCGGCCATATATTGGAAACACTGTGTAATGACACGATTACATTGCTTAGTTGTCCAGATTCTATGTCTTTGGCACCACGTTTTTTTCCTGTTATGGGTCTCTGCATCACTGACGATTGGTTTCGGAAATCCATCTAGCCCTGCAATTCCCTTCTTATCGGGTCCCCTTGGTGGTCTTTTGGTGCTGACAGGGGTCCCGTGTGAGACATTCACTTCTGCAGCGAATTTGTCAGCTGTCATCCTCTTACACTGGTCTACAAAGAAAGATTTTCCTCACTCACAGAATCAAAACCCCCGTGTCTCTGGACGATATTTCGTCCCTGACTTCATATCTGGTTTCAGAATTTCTGTCTCTGCCTCAGTTTCCACGTGATGCCGACTTCTGTAACTGCTTACGCCAGCCTACGTATTGTAGCATTAAGTGTGCCTGGGAGAAGGAGGGTAAAAAAATATGTGTCAGTACACAAATTAAACAAACAAGTGAGCAAGTTAAGAGTAAAGAAAAGTGAATAAACATACCTAATAATAAAGGGTGTATCAAAAACAATCATCCGATTTAAAAACAAAATTAACTATTTTGCTGCTCCTCTAACTACACTCCTGGAAATTGAAATAAGAACACCGTGAATTCATTGTCCCAGGAAGGGGAAACTTTATTGACACATTCCTGGGGTCAGATACATCACATGATCACACTGACAGAACCACAGGCACATAGACACAGGCAACAGAGCATGCACAATGTCGGCACTAGTACAGTGTATATCCACCTTTCGCAGCAATGGAGGCTGCTATTCTCCCATGGAGACGATCGTAGAGATGCTGGATGTAGTCCTGTGGAACGGCTTGCCGTGCCATTTCCACCTGGCGCCTCAGTTGGACCAGCGTTCGTGCTGGACGTGCAGACCGCGTGAGACGACGCTTCATCCAGTCCCAAACATGCTCAATGGGGGACAGATCCGGAGATCTTGCTGGCCAGGGTAGTTGACTTACACCTTCTAGAGCACGTTGGGTGGCACGGGATACATGCGGACATGCATTGTCCTGTTGGAACAGCAAGTTCCCTTGCCGGTCTAGGAATGGTAGAACGATGGGTTCTATGACAGTTTGGATGTACCGTGCACTATTCAGTGTCCCCTCGACGATCACCAGTGGTGTACGGCCAGTGTAGGAGATCGCTCCCCACACCGTGATTCTGGGTGTCGGCCCTGTGTGCCTCGGTCGTATGCAGTCCTGATTGTGGCGCTCACCTGCACGGCGCCAAACACGCATACGACCATCATTGGTACCAAGGCAGAAGCGACTCTCATCGCTGAAGACGACACGTCTCCATTCGTCCCTCCATTCACGCCTGTCGCGACACCACTGGAGGCGGGCTGCACGATGTTGGGGCGTGAGCGGAAGACGGCGTAACGGTGTGCGGGACCGTAGCCCAGCTTCATGGAGACGGTTGCGAATGGTCCTCGCCGATACCCCAGGAGCAACAGTGTCCCTAATTTGCTGGGAAGTGGCGGTGCGGTCCCCTACGGCACTGCGTAGGATCCTACGGTCTTGGCGTGCATCCGTGCGTCGCTGCGGTCCGGTCCCAGGTCGACGGGCACGTGCACCTTCCGCCGACCACTGGCGACAACATCGATGTACTGTGGAGACCTCACGCCCCACGTGTTGAGCAATTCGGCGGTACGTCCACCCGGCCTCCCGCATGCCCACTATACGCCCTCGCTCAAAGTCCGTCAACTGCACATACGGTTCACGTCCACGCTGTCGCGGCATGCTACCAGTGTTAAAGACTGCGATGGAGCTCCGTATGCCACGGCAAACTGGCTGACACTGACGGCGGCGGTGCACAAATGCTGCGCAGCTAGCGCCATTCGACGGCCAACACCGCGGTTCCTGGTGTGTCCGCTGTGCCGTGCGTGTGATCATTGCTTGTACAGCCCTCTCGCAGTGTCCGGAGCAAGTATGGTGGGTCTGACACACCGGTGTCAATATGTTCTTTTTTCCATTTCCAGGAGTGTATTTTATTGTTTCTCAAACTGTGCGACACAACGTTCTACTCAGTACAGACATACGGCAATGAAAAGTTCCGGCAGTTACACACTAAACACAGGAGTGTGCAGGGATGCCAACCGCATTTCGCTTCAACACACCACTGGCGCGAAATTACGAATGTTCCGGCTTTTTTCGGACAGATCTCCTAAAATACTTTTTCAGTTTAACATAACAGTAATATACGCTTCCTTTCCCAAGAAGGTCATAACTTTGTGACATCATCGTTTTGCTGGATGCAAATGCTCAGTTGTTGCACACAGATGTATCAGAGAGCCACTGTTATACTGATCTTTGGCAGTAAGACAGGAAAATAAATTTTTAGTGAAGTGCAGATAGAGTGGCACCTTTCGTGCAGACCTCAGGTTACGCGTCAGTTTTACTGAATACACACGATGATTCAGCTGGGTCTTTTTATGCAACCCGCAATTCTTTGTCTGGCTTTCGAAAACCACGCGCGAAATTTTTGCATTAACTCGGTCGCTACGCGCAAGCTAGTAGTCGTACAAAAAAAAAAAAAAAAAAAAAAAAAAAAAAAAAAAAAAAAAATACCAAGACCTTTCTGTAGAAAATTAAACGTAGTTAAATTTTTATATTTGGATGCGTTTTTGCTGCAGGCCACGGTTTTCGGGTTATTCAAGAGAAACGCACAAAAGTGATCTCACGCACTTACACGCCCACATTATTCCTCACCAGTCAGGATTTATAGTATGTTGTCCATAGCACTCCCTCCTACCACTGAACAAAAATTTCAGACTACATGAATTATTCCCGATATTCGACCTACTTTGGTATCTGTAGACTGGGGTATTACGACACCAACAAGGTCGGGAATTTCGTTAACATTATTAATTTAAACGTGCCCATGAGGATAATGAAAGAAACACTACTTTCCCAAACGTTACGCTAAGACTAATTACGTTGACAATTGGATCCAAACTTAACACTTATAGTACAGTAGTTTCGCAGTCAGAAAGCCTGACGAGTTAAATTTCCACAAACTTCAATTCTACGTTTTGTAGTGCTCGACTAAGCAGGTGGCGTAATAAGGCCAGTGAATGGAGACCAGAAAAGGTTGAATGTGGAACCGTGCAGTCGCAGATTTTTGCACGGTGATAAGAGGGAGTACCGAGTATAACATACTAGAAATCTTGCCCGGTGGACGCTGAGTGTGGGATTGGGGGTACGTTTGATTATCAGTTTTGTTAGTTTTTCTTGAACAGCTCGGAAACTGCGCCCTCTAGCGAAAACGCATCCCAGTATGAAAATTTATCTACACTCCTGGAAATGGAAAAAAGAACACATTGACACCGGTGTGTCAGACCCACCATACTTGCTCCGGACACTGCGAGAGGGCTGTACAAGCAATGATCACACGCACGGCACAGCGGACACACCAGGAACCGCGGTGTTGGCCGTCGAATGGCGCTAGCTGCGCAGCATTTGTGCACCGCCGCCGTCAGTGTCAGCCAGTTTGCCGTGGCATACGGAGCTCCATCGCAGTCTTTAACACTGGTAGCATGCCGCGACAGCGTGGACGTGAACCGTATGTGCAGCTGACGGACTTTGAGCGAGGGCGTATAGTGGGCATACGGGAGGCCGGGTGGACGTACCGCCGAATTGCTCAACACGTGGGGCGTGAGGTCTCCACAGTACATCGCTGTTGTCGCCAGTGGTCGGCGGAAGGTGCACGTGCCCGTCGACCTGGGACCGGACCGCAGCGACGCACGGATGCACGCCAAGACCGTAGGATCATACGCAGTGCCGTAGGGGACCGCACCGCCACTTCCCAGCAAATTAGGGACACCGTTGCTCCTGGGGTATCGGCGAGGACCATTCGCAACCGTCTCCATGAAGCTGGGCTACGGTCCCGCACACCGTTAGGCCGTCTTCCCCTCACGCCCCAACATCGTGCAGCCCGCCTCCAGTGGTGTCGCGACAGGCGTGAATGGAGGGACGAATGGAGACGTGTCGTCTTCAGCGATGAGAGTCGCTTCTGCCTTGGTGCCAATGATGGTCGTATGCGTGTTTGGCGCCGTGCAGGTGAGCGCCACAATCAGGACTGCATACGACCGAGGCACACAGGGCCAACACCCGGCATCATGGTGTGGGGAGCGATCTCCTACACTGGCCGTACACCACTGGTGATCGTCGAGGGGACACTGAATAGTGCACGGTACATCCAAACCGTCATCGAACCCATCGTTCTACCATTCCTAGACCGGCAAGGGAACTTGCTGTTCCAACAGGACAATGCACGTCCGCATGTATCCCGTGCCACCCAACGTGCTCTAGAAGGTGTAAGTCAACTACCCTAGCCAGCGAGATCTCCGGATCTGTCCCCCATTGAGCATGTTTGGGACTGGATGAAGCGTCGTCTCACGCGGTCTGCACGTCCAGCACGAACGCTGGTCCAACTGAGGCGCCAGGTGGAAATGGCATGGCAAGCCGTTCCACAGGACTACATCCAGCATCTCTACGATCGTCTCCATGGGAGAATAGCAGCCTGCATTGCTGCGAAAGGTGGATATACACTGTACTAGTGCCGACATTGTGCATGCTCTGTTGCGTGTGTCTATGTGCCTGTGGTTCTGTCAGTGTGATCATGTGATGTATCTGACCCCAGGAATGTGTCAATAAAGTTTCCCCTTCCTGGGACAATGAATTCACGGTGTTCGTATTTCAATTTGCAGGAGTGTACATTAATTTCGTACAAATCAAATTTTTGCTGTAAGACAACTGCAGGAACAGCATTATGAATATGGAATAGACTTGCTAATGACCTTCCAGGACATTGAAGAAGCGTATGATAGTGCACGTAGAAGCAAAATGCGGAAAGCCCTGGAGAACAGAGGGGTAGCAAAATAGATTATTTGGAGGATAAGGGAATGTAACATGGAAGTGTGAGCTGTGTGAAAGTGGGAGTAGAGAGATCAGCTTGGATGGAACAGAAGAATGGCTTGAGTCAGGGAAGTGCACTTTCACCATTACTTTTCATTGTAGTGATGGATGGTTCAAATGGTTCAAATGGCTCTGAGCACTATGCGACTTAACTTCTGAGGTCATCAGTCGCCTAGAACTTAGAACTAATTAAACATAAGTAACCTAAGGACATGACACACACATCCATGCCCGAGACAGTATTCGAACCTGCGACCGCAGCGGTCGCCCGGCTCCAGACTGTACCGCCAGAACCGCACGGCCACTCCGGCCGGCCGTAGTGATGGACAATGTAATGAGTACAGTAGCACAAGTAACTGAAGAAGCAAAGACGAAAGCTATGGTGTTTGCAGATGATCTGATGATTTGGGGGAATAAGGAGAAGGAAGTAGATGGCAGTTGGACGTATGGGAACGAACAGCACGAGAATATGGGATGAAATTTAGTATAAGTAAGAGTGAGATGATTATCACAACAAGAATGAAGGAGAGAGGAACAGCTGGAATAGGAGTTGGTAGGGAACGACTGAGGAGATTTTCATATTCTGTCGCTCGCTACGCGCAAAGTATTGTTACAGAAAAAAAGTACGTAGGAAGCCTCCTGATACAGGAAGATGGAAAAAAGACAGAGAAATAAATGAGTGGGGGGGGGGGGGGGGGAAGCAGAAGCATTTCGGAAGAAGGTCATAAGATTAATATGGAGCAAGGATGTACCCCAAATCGGTAAAAAGGTTGTATACCGGTCATACTATGTTCCGATCCTGACATATGAATCCGAAACATGGGTTATGAAAGGCAGAGAGAAAAGCAGAGAACAAGCTAGTGAGATGAAACTCTTGAGGAACAGTACTGGAGTGACAAAGATAGAAAGGTTAAGAAATGAGAGGATCGGAGAGGTAATGAAGGTGGAAGCATTGCAGGAGGGGATAGAGAAATGAAGGCTGAGATGGTACGGACACGTTAGGAGAATGGAGGAGAAGAGGATACCCAGGAGGATACACGAGATGAAACTGGAACGAAAGGGACCAAGAGGAAGAGCGAGAGACAGATGGCTGAAAGGAGTGGAGGAATGCGTACAGAAGAAAGGAGAAGACTGGTGAAGACGGAGAGATGGTGGCAAGACAAGACGATGGAGAGGCCTATGTTCCATTTAGACCCGGCCGGAGGCTGGAAACTGTCCAAGACGATGACGATGAAATTCCTACAAAAAGGTCCTGTTCATTTTTTTCTGTAACACTTAATAGTTTGCGCGTAGCGAGCGACAGAATATGGAAGTCTCACGCGTGGCCAGATATAGTATTGCATGTTGGATGAAACGACATCGGCAGGGGCAGCGGAATCAATCTGTGTAAGTCAATACTCGTCAAGCAGACGCACTTAAAAAGTAGCCAGACTCCCTTCTGAATGCGGATGCAATATTACGACTTCTGAAATAAACAGCTACAACAAATGACAGTTGGCTGCAGTATTCGATTGTTAGCATTCTTGTGTCAGCATTTCAGTTTATTTCATCAGTGAAGGTAGGCGACAAAGAATTCTTACATTTTGCACACCAGCAGCTGTTGCAGATATTCGCCGAAGAATTATTCAGAGCCCAAAAAGGTCTACACGTAAACTGGCTCAACGGGCGCATGCAAATTGGAGGACCTGCCAGCGGACATTTGAAAAGTCTCAATTTGAAGCCATATCGTGTGACGGTTGTGCAGAAATTACGGGAGGATGACGAAAAAAATGGTTCAAATGGCTCTGAGCACTATGGAACTTAACTTCTGAGGTCATTAGTCCCCTAGAACTTACAAGGGGAGGCCGCCAATTGTGAAATTCAGATTCGATTCATACTGCGGATAATAAAAGCTCATGGCCAGAGGTGTAATGTGGCAAAGCACCAAGATGCACTTCTCAGCCGTTGTCGAGAAAATCGACAGTTAAAGAGAAACCGTTGCGGTGAAATACTCTGTGCACTTATTAGTTTTCTACAGCGTCGTGGCGCAGCGGTAAGTGCTCGGGTTCGCAATCCGAAGGTCGCCGGATCGACTCTCGCGCCATGCAACTTTTTTTATTATTTGTTTTTTTGTAATTCAAATGTATACACACACAGACACACACACACACACACACACACACACACACACACACACACACACACACATAAATCGGAGAAGACAATTGGTGGTGGACGGTGGATTGGATTTATTTCAAGTATATATATATATACTTGAAATAAATCCAATCCACCGTCCACCACCAATTGTCTTCTCCGATTTTTGCCGATATGATACGATACGCGTGGTACGCATCAAACCTGATGAACGATAGAACAATTTTTCAGAATGTCAATCAGGTGTGTTTCCCAACAGATAATTTAAAAAATAATTGTTCTTGTAAAAACGCATCGTTTATCAGATGTGCTCGATGTCGTGCTGTTTTCTGCTATCCATGTTTCTATGATAACTATCACTCTGGTTCGTGCGATACTCGAGCTACTTCTGGTCACTAATTCTTAATCATGTGCGAGTGTATACCGTAGTTTTCAATAAATTGTATCCACTTGAGTATTATTTGTGATATTGTGTTTTATTTCAAAGTTTTATTTTTCCACGACAAAAGACTTTCAACAACTTATTATATGCATAATTGTTGCAACTGATTGCCCGGAATTATATATATGTATGCATTTGAATTACAAAAAAACAAATAATAAAAAAAGTTGCATGGTGCGAGATTGGATCCGGCGACCTTCTGACTACGAACCCGAGCGCTTACCGCTGCGCGACGACAATGTAGAAAACTGTTAATCGTAGATAGTATTTCACTGCAACTGCTTTTATTATGCGCAGTATGAATCGAATCTGAATTTCACAATTGGCGTCCTTCCCTTGTTAGAACTACTTAAACCTAACTAACCTAAGGACAGCACACGCATCCATGCCCGTGGCAGGATTCGAACCTGCGACCGTAGCGGTCGCGCGGCTCCACGCTGTAGCGCCTAGAACCGCTCGGCCACCACGGCCGGCGCAGGATGACAGTGAGAAACGTGTAGATTACTGCACGTGGCCAACGATGATTTGTTGGACCCCTTCCATTACATCATGAGTCATGAAGCACAGTTTCGTCTTTCTGGTCATGTACATTCACATAATATGAGGTACTGGGCGACGGAGAACCCTAACATACACACATCAAAAAGAATTTTGCATCAGCTCGGTTCCGAGAGTTCCGGAACCTGTACAGAAAGTTGAAATAGAGGTCAACTTAAACATCATTTCCGTCCTTTTTATTGCTTATCAAAACCACACATTGCATGTTGTACCACCATACAGCGAGAGCTTCAGAGGTGGTGGTCCAGATTGCTGCACACACCGATATCTTTAATACCCACTAGCACGTCCTCTTGCATTGATGCATGCCTGTATTCGTCGTGGCATACTATCCACTGTTGGTCCAGATTGTCCAACTCCTCAACGGCGATTCGACGTAGATCCCTTAGAGTGGTTGGTGGGTTATGTCCTCCATAAACAGCCCTATCGGTCCATCCCAGGTATGTTCGATAGGGTTCGTATCTGGAGAACATGCTGGCCACTCTAGTCGAGCTATGTCGTTATCCTGAAGGAAGTCATTGACAAGATGTGCACGATGGGAGCACGAATTGTCGCCCATGCAGACGAATGCCTCGCCAATATGCTGGCGATACGGTTGCACTATCGGTCGGAGGATGGCATTCACGTATCGTACAGCCGTTACGGCGCCTTCCGTGACCACCAGCGGCGTACGTCGGCCCCACATAATGCCACCCCAAAACAGCAGGGAACCTCCACCTTGCTGCACTCGCTGGACAGTGTGTCTATGCCGTTCATTGTGACCGGGTTGCCTCCAAACACGTCTCCGACGATAGTCTGGTTGGAAGCATATGTGGCACTCATCGGTGAAGAGAACGTGATGCCAATGTTGCTCGCCATGGACGTCGGGAGTCAAGTTGCGCATCATGCAGCCTATTGCGCACAGATTGAGTCGTAATACGATGTCCTGTGGCTGCACGAAAAGCATTATTCAACATGGTGGCGTTGCTGTCAGGGTTGCTCGAAACCGTATCTCATGAATTCTCTTACTGCTTTGTTTTGATAAAAGTCTATGTGTGTGTTAATGCAGCTAGCCGCTAACTTGGTGTAATGTTTTGTCTGTACAGAAGTGTATCTGTCGCCTTTATCGCTCTCTCACCCTCACACACAATTCTGTACAATAAAGTCAAGGGCTTAGGTTTTCTTATCAGGCTTATCCGTGCAAAGACAGACAAAACATTATACTAATGGGAGGATTCTGAGTAACTTCTAGAATTCCATTCGCTCTCTCTCTCTCTCTCTCTGTCCTTTATCTGTGTACAGTTCAAATATAAGTTACATGAAATCAGCCTAGTAGAATCTCTGGTGGAGCCCTTCTTCTTAATATTCAGCGGCTGGCTTGCTAGAAAAGATCTTTACATACGTTATTATTATTAAGCGCTGCATTCAGTTGGGAAAATCGATCGTTTGAACACTTCGTTCAGTTTACGACAGATCTAAAATTTCAGATGTGGACGAAGCCTTTTTGGACGATTTCAATAAAACTCTGAGATTGCAGGCTCTCTTCGTCACAGCTGAAACTTCCCAATTAAGTACAGGGCCCAGACAATCATCAACGATTCAGACAGAGAACGCATTCGTCATTCACTCTAGAATAAAATGGTCACAAACCTTATTTCTGAGGAAAATTGTATATTGAATCCATTTCCGTACATGTTCCGTTTCCGCGGATTTTAAGTCTCACGCAATTTACTTTTACAAGTCCTTCTTTCTCTTTATCTACCACGCTAGCGGCACAAACTTTCCTGTCTCGCTTTAGCGCGAAGAAGAGTAAATAAAAATCTCCTTTAGCAATCCGAAAATCTTCCAACCGATACTTTCCGAAGCTGTTCCTTTTTCTCTCTTCTCTCTATAATGACCATGGAGCATACATCTCTGTACCTCTGTTGTTCCAAAGAATAAACGTACTAGAAAAATACCTTGGCGTCGACGAGCTGTCGGCGCATATATTACTAGAAAATCTGCTCAGATACTTTTCAAACGAAAATAAATGTGGATGATTTGATTGACCATTATTAATTATTGCGTGGTAGAGGGTAATTTTCCGTGAGGAGATTACACGTAATCCATAGGTAGCGGCCAACCACTGCAGTAGTAGCCCTTGGGCGGCCTGAGCGAGGCATGTCATCTGTAATTTTTCCTCCTATCTACGTAATTATGTAGCTCTCAATTCTTTCGAGCAATCAGTCATTCATGATAGGAAACACAGTCATAGCTCAGTCACTCAAAATGATTCTGAAATTTTACTTGTTAGAATGAAATCAGGCGATGATTCTTCTTCTCTGCAGGCTCGTGCTTTGTGGCAGTCTGCTAATCTTTTTTTTAAGGAGCAATATATATATATATATATATATATATATATATATATATATATATATATATATATATATATATATATTTCCTTTTTAATCGTACAGTTCGTATCAGTTATCTTCTGTGATAAATCTCAATAATCAAATTACAGTTCTTCCAAACCAAGCTCATGCTAATCGGCACGAAGACAATCTCGAAAGCCCCCTTCTTTTTTTTTTTTTAACAACCACCAGAGAGAGTACTACAAAGAATACTTACCCGCTCATGGCATAGCCATTGTATGAACTACTTTTCGCATGGATTCTGCGAGTATGAAGATAGAAAATTAATAAACGTCATTCAAGGGTAGAATTGTATCAGAATAATTCATGGAATATAAAGAGATATTACACATCGACAGTTCCTGTCTCTCTGTATCTCCTCCACGTCCGAACAACATCGCTTTGCTTCATTCCGAGACGCCTGGAAACTTCCCTTGTTGAGAGCCCTTCCTGGTACAAAGTAACAATCCGAACGAGATCAAACCGCCGTATTGACAGTCCAGGCATAGTTTAATTACAGACAACACGAGCCGTGTACCTCCTTCCTGGTGGAATGATTGGAACTGATCGGCTGTCGGACCCCCTCCGTCTAATAGGCGCTGCTCACGCACGGTTGTTTACATCTTTCGGCGGGTTTTGTGACATCTCTGTACAGTCAAAGGGACTGTGCCTGTGATGCGACATCCAGAGCCAACGTCTATCTTCAGAAGTTCTGGGAACTGGGGTGACGCAAAACTTTCTTTGATGCGATAAGGCTTACCGGCCAATGATCATCTTCAGTGCGGATGCTCTTACATAGCTCGAACTCTTGCGGGAATCGGTAGATTGATTACTGCGAGTAATTAGTATGGTGGGCAGGGAGACCACAAATAGACAAAGAGTTGGAAATGTGGGTCTCACGAGGAGCGTGTCAGAGGTAAGTCCTTACGGACGTACAGGGTGAGGCAGTGAAACGTCACGATTTTGTAAAACCACCAAAGATTTATTTACAAGTAAAGTCATAATAGTTGAACATGGATCTCAAGTACAAGACTGGAAATTAAAGATTTAACTTAAAAACAATCATTTTTTAAATATGGTGTCAGTGAGGTGTCGTCCTTGGTTTTGCACACATTGTCTAAGCCTGAGATGAAATTGTCCCATGACGTTTCGTAGCATCTGTACTGGAATGTTGTTAATTTCCTGTCGAATTCGCTTTTTCAGGTCTTCTTTTGTTCTTGGTGGATTTTCCTGGAAGACTTTGCACTTGAGGTAGCCCCAAAGAAAAAAGTCTGGTGCCGTCAGATCTGGTGAACGGGCAGGCCAGGGGAAATCGCCATTCCTGCTGATTAGACGTCGTGGAAATGCAAGTCTGAGCAATTCCATTGAGACATTAGCAGTATGGCTTGTTGCACCATCTTGCTGGAAGAGTGTTTCAGCATCTGGATCATGTCGATCAATTCCAGGCAGACCAAAAATGGTCAACATGTCAGCATGACGTCCAGAGTTTACCGTCACTGTGTTGCCATCTTCATCTTCAAAAAAATAGGGCCCCACGATTCCACGAGATGACATTGCGCACCAGACTGTTACTTTTTCAGAATGGAGAGGTTTTTCATGAAGTTCGTGCGGGTTATCTGAGGACCAATATCTGAAGTTTTGCTTATTTACGTACCCACTAAGATGAAAGTGGGCTTCATCACTCATCCATAAGTTATGCACTCTTTCTTCATTTCGTTCAATAACGTTAAGCATTGACTGGCAAAAGCGTATACGGTTATTGTAGTCATTACGTTTAAGGGCTTGCACTACCTGAATTTTGTATGGATGATAGTGAAGGTCACTCTTCAAAATCCGTCTTACTGATCGATTGCTGAGACGAAGTTCTGCGCTGTGCCGTCTCGCGGATTTTCGCGGACTTCGTCCCAACGCTTCGCGCACACGATTAATGTTCTCGGGTGTCCGGATTGTTTTTGTGCTGCCGCCTCTTTTCTTTGTTGTGCTAGCAGTAGCTTCAAAGGTTTTAACCCAAAGGAGAATGGCTTTCCTTGATGGCACGGGAGCCCGTGGCGGCAGGTTGAATTCACGACGAAAGGCGCGTTGAGCACCAACCACACTATCCGCGTTTTTGTAATATGCCTTTACGGCATATGCACGTTGCGCACTCGACCAACGCTCCATGGCTACTGAAACTTCCACCACTCTAGACGCCCAAGGTCACTTCCCCCACTCTCGCAACCCCCCTCCGCGCCCGACAACCACTATCGAAATCGTGCCGTTTCACTGCCTCACCCTGTACTATCCTTTGTGTCCTCGATGGCTCAGTCGGATAGAGCGTCTGCCATGCAAGCACGAGGTCCACGGTTCGAGTCCCGGTCGGGGGCACACATTTTCAGCCTAACATTGTGTGTCAGTGACCATTGCGTGATGGAAAAATTGGCGTTTTGTGCCGTGTAACAGGAACGTGCATCATTGGATCGACATTTTTTTGATGTGTCCTCAATACATTGCATACATGAAAATTTTCGGTACATTTCGTGCTCAGCTCATTAAATATGAAAGACAACATTGCTTCTTCCAGCAGTATTGCGTGACATGCCACACGTCAAAGATATCTGTGGAGCGAGCTCACGATGTCTTCAGCGAAGAACGAACTGTCAGCAAGCATTTATGCCCACCACGTTCGCCGGATGTGACAACATGTGATTTTCTCCTGTGGAGACACTTGAAGAGCGAGGTCTGCGAAACAAATGCACAGACAATACAGGAACTGAGAGACAACATCAGTCGTGAAGTTGCTCCCATCGATAGCCGAACTTTACGCCGGGTGTATCTGAATATGCTTAGACTTGCACAGCTCTGTACTGATGTTGCAAGGGGTCAGTTTCAGTATCTTCTACAAATCTATTTTCCACTGTATTTTTCACTGTAAGTAAATGGTAAGTCCATTTCAGCTGTTCGTTTCTGTAATTCCCCTGCATTTCCTTTCTACTCAAAATGGTTCAAATGGCTCTGAGCACTATGGGACTTAACATCTGACGTCATCAGTCCCCTAGAACTTAGAACTACTTTAACCTAACTAACGACATTACACACATCCATGCCCGAGGCAGGATTCGAACCTTCCGTTCCGGACTGAAGCGCCTAGAACCGCTCGGCCACCGCTACGGTCGCAGGTTCGAATTCTGCCTCGGGCATGGATGTGTGTGATTGCCTAACGCTAGTTAGGTTTATGTGGTTCTAAGTTCTAGGGGACTGATGCCCTCAGATGTTAAGTCCCATAAAGCTCAGAGCCATTTGAAACATTTTGTATTACGTGGACAATTATCATACTCGGAAGTCTAATAGTAGGAAAGATATTTATACGTACGAGTGTGGGGAACTTGTGAGGCTGCCCAAAGCAGGATTCGAATTGTGACCGTAGCAGTCGCACGGTTCCGGACTGAAGCGCCTAGAACCGGTCGGCCACCGCGGCCGGCCCTTTATACTCAACAAAGCTAGTTTTATGTGAGCAAATCTGTATTACGTGGGCCGGCCGGTGTGGCCGAGCGGTTCTAGGCGCTTCAGTCTGGAACTGCGCGTCCGCTACGGTCGCAGGTTCGAATCCCGCCTCGGGCATGGATGTGTGTGATTGCCTTAGGCTAGTTAGGTTTATATAGTTCTAAGTTCTAGGGGACTGATGACCTAAGATGTAAAGTCCCATAGTGCTCAGAGCCATTTGAACCATTTTGTATTGAAACCTTCCAGTCTCCTCTATACTTTTGTTAATGATAACCTTCCCTTTTACAATAAACTATGAAACCTTTCCTCAGGATTTCTATCTCTTGCTTAATAATATCAAATGAAATCTTCCCTTTGAAATTAATTCTCTCTCTCAATCTTCGCATACAAATTTTATTGCTGCTTATTAAAAGTGATTTTCTGATTATTTCGACGAAACATAGAATGTGTCGTCGTCGTGGCCCTCAGTCGTTACCTGCAATAACCGAAAACTGTTCCTCACCTTTTTTACTGTTACTGGACCGCCACCTGACTGCTACATCGAACTGCGACATGAATATACTTACTCTGTTTTACTATACTCTACTAGCTGCTGGTGGGCTGTCATAGTAAGTGGCTGTATTTATTCAAATGGTTCAAATGGCTCTGAGCACTATGGGACTTAACATCTATAGTCATCAGTCCCCTAGAACTTAGAACTACTTAAACCTAACTAACCTAAGGACAGCACACAACACCCAGCCATCACGAGGCAGAGAAAATCCCTGACCCCGCCGGGAATCGAACCCGGGAACCCGATGGCTGTATTTATTACCAAAGCTGACGTTATTCTTTAATAGCAAAGCTGACGTTATTCTTTAATTAATTTGACTGAAGTTACGTAATTCATAGTTAAACTTTTTCTTGACTACAATAAAATTTTGCAAAGTTCTACGTTGATGGTTTTTGGGGTGGATTGTAATCAGTACTGCAATATTGCTGGCAAAGATTAATTATATTTTGAAAACGTTTCTTCAAATATTTACTGCTGGTAATGAAATGATTTTACAAACGTTCAAATGGGAGTTACTTTTTACAATAATCTTACAACTAGCATTGCGCAAACATACCTTCAGTAGTCTTGAGGTTCTCAAAAAGTTAATTCAGTAATATTAGTTCCTCTTATGATAATAGTTAGCTGATGTCTCTGTACGTCCGTTTATAATCTCTTGTAAGTCACAGCTGGTGGCTGGCAGGCACACCGCTCCTCTCAACCTCTCGCTTCAGACCTGCTACCGACTCGCTTCACTTCTCGCTCACTACTGACTTCCTACGAACGCTAAAGTTTGGTCTCTCCCGCCAACAGTGCTTTCTGGTGCAGACAATCCCTGCTACCAGTACAAAACGTATCAATGCGCGGTCTTTCCCGCTCTTTTCTTAAAATGTATCCGTTCGCGGTTTCTCCCGCCCTTTTCAAAATTATATCAACAATACATTGGTGCAGACACATTCCCTGCTACCATAATTACTTCCAACATGACAAATATTAATTATTCCTACTTATTCCTATTAATACAATATAAACATCTTTCATAAATTGTGATTTGTGAGTAAACAATAGAAATATACACGTCTTACAGTATTACGTGGAGAATTATCATACTCGGAAGTAGGAAAGATATTTAGACGTACGAGTGTGGGGAACGTGTGCGTCTCATACCGACAGACAGTCCACCAGAGTGAATTCCACGTCAATTTCGGCCCAATACTCCGAGGAATAACTGCCAAGCGCGAAACATACGGCGCTTTGCCGCATCCTGCGGAAGTGCTAGTTCCGAAATACAGGGTGATTCAAAAAGAATACCACAACTTTAGGAATTTAAAACTCTGCAACGACAAAAGGCAGAGCTAAGCACTACCTGTGGGCGAATTAAGGGAGCTATAAAGTTTCATTTAGTTGTACATTTGTTCGCTTGAGGCGCTGTTGACTAGGCGTCAGCGTCAGTTGATGCTAAGATGGCGACCGCTCAACAGAAAGCTTTTTGTGTTATTGAGTACGGCAGAAGTGAATCGACGACAGTTGTTCAGCGTGCATTTCGAACGAAGTATGGTGTTAAACCTCCTGATAGGTGGTGTATTAAACTTTGGTATAAACAGTTTACAGAGAATGGGTGTTTGTGCAAAGGGAAAAGTTCTGGACGGCCGAGAACGAGTGATGAAAATGTAGCACGCATCCAGCAAGGATTTGTTCGCAGCCCAGGAAAATCGACTCGCAGAGCTAGCAGAGAGCTGCAAATTCCACAATCAACTGTATGGAGAGCCACCACATTGGCACTTATCTGTCCGTAACTACGTGAACGTCAACTACCCGAGGCGATGGATCGGCCGCCAGGCAGCCCCTGACAGAGCACTTCATCACTGGCCTCCAAGCAGCCCTGATCTTACCCCCTGCGATTTTTTCTTATGGGGGTATGTTAAGGATATGGTGTTTCGGCCACCTCTCCCAGCCACCACTGATGATTTGAAACGAGAAATAACAGCAGCTATCCAAACTGTTACGCCTGATATGCTACAGAGAGTGTGGAACGAGTTGGAGTATCGGGTTGATATTGCTCGAGTGTCTGGTGGGGGCCATATTGAACATCTCTGAACTTGTTTTTGAGTGAAAAAAAAACCTTTTTAAATACTCTTTGTAATGATGTATAACAGAAGGTTATATTATGTTTCTTTCATTAAATACACATTTTTAAAGTTGTGGTATTCTTTTTGAATCACCCAGTATTGCCGGCATCGCCGTAGCAGCGTGGTTTACGAGCGCCACAAAGGCTAAAGACTGCATACGCTCGGCCGCCGACGATAAATTGCGCCGCTCCGTTTAAGGCAGTCGATCCCGCTTTACCGCAGTTGCCCCGTTCGATCGATCGATAGAGGCCCGCCACCACTTTGCGGGATCCCCCGCCGTAAGCTCTCCTCCACTTTGGCGCGGGCGGAGGTGTATTCCGCCTTCTCGGATACTGAAAGGGGGCGCCGAGAGAGGACGTAAAGTTGCCTCTCGACCGGGACGGAAACCATCTCTTACCTGAAGATTCTCTCACGGGTTCGAAACTCCGCCCGACAGCGTTCCGTGAATCACTCGTAGCTATGTAAACACTCGCGTACTGCGAGGGAATTTCGAAAAGTAAAGATACAATGGCTCGCACTCCGCAAATAGTACATTTATTTAGGAAACGTCAGTTACATCTTATTAACTGGATTATTTGTTATTTTTCGACATAATCACCCCCGTTATCCAAACATTTGTTTAGTCGGTTCACAAGCTTTTGTATCCCGTAGTCTTAGAAGGTTGCCGCCTGCTGTCGGAAACCACATTTCATCTTCACCTTCTCTTCATCGTCGTGGAATGATTTTCCACCGAGATCCGAAAACAAAGGAAGTAGGTTACAGTACGCTTGTTCGCCCACTGCTTGAATACTGCTCAGCAGTGTGGGATCCGTACCAGATAGGGTTGATAGAAGGGATAGAGAAGATCCAACGGAGAGCATCGCGCTTCGTCACAGGGTCATTCAGTAATCGCGAAAGCGTTACGGAGATGATAGATAAACTCCAGTGGAAGACTCTGCAGGAGAGACGCTCAGTAGCTCGGTACGGGCTTATGTCGAAGTTTTGAGAACTTACCTTCACCGAGGAGTCAAGCAGAATATTGCTCCCTCCTACGTATATCTCGCGAAGAGACCATGAGGATAAAATCAGAGAGATTAGAGCCCACACAGAGGCATACCGACAATCCTTCTTTCCACGAACAATACGAGACTGGAATAGAAGGGAGAACCGATAGAGGTACTCGAGGTACCCTCCGCCACACACCGTCAGGTGGCTTGCGGAGTATGGATGTAGATGTAGATGTAACTTCAAGTAACGGAAGACACGGAAGTCGCTGGACGCAAGGTCCAGCGTGTATGGCGTATGGTCCAATACGTCCCATTTGAACTGTTTGAGTAGTGCTTTGGTTACGAGCGCTGTGTCAGGCCTAGCGTTGTCACGAAGCAAGCGGACTCCACTTGTCGGCGTTCCCCTGCGTTTGTTTTGAATTGCCCTTCAAAGACGTTTCAAAGTCTGGCAATATGCAGCAGCATTAATTGTCGTTCCAGGAGGCATAAATTCCAACAAAATAATGCATTGTCTGTCCCAAAAGACAGAAGCCACGGTACTCTTCGCTGAAATAGACGTTTTGCATTTCTTGGCTTTTAGTGAATTCGATTGGCGCCATTGCATTGATCGTTGCTTGGATTCAGGTGTATGGTGATAAACCCACGTCTCATCACATGTCACAATGTGATCGAGGAATCACCTGATCACACAGTGTGATCACCTGCCTCAGCATAGCCGGCCGCGGTGGTCTAGTGGTTCTAGGTGCTCAGTCCGGAACCGCGCGACTACTACGGTCGCAAGTTCAAATCCTGCCTCGGGCATGGATGTGTGTGATGCCCTTAGATTGGTTAGGTTTAAGTAGTTCTAAGTTGTAGGGGACTGATGACCAGAGATGTTAAGTCCCATAGTGCTCAGAGCCATTTGAACCATTTTTTGAGCTTCAGCATAGCGTGTGAGGAAGTCGAGCGCAATGATGATCCTTTTCTTTTTGTGTTCTTCCGTTAAATGCTTTGGAACCCAGCACTCACTCAATTTCCTGTACCCTAACTTGACATTCACAACGTCATAAAGAGTTGTCATTCATACGTCCGGTATGATCTGAAGCAATTCTTTCAATCTGAAACATCTATTCGCACGAATTGCTTCCTCCGTTCTCCAAAGAAGGGCATCGGAGATCTCAGATGGCCGACTTATTCTTTGTTCGTCAGAACATCGGTCCTACCTTCAGAGAAATGACGACACCATTTCGTTACATTTTGTCGATTCATAAAGTTCCCATAAAGAGAAACAATTTTATTTGTGAATATCCGCTGGTCGCTGACGTTTTGCGTGAACGAAATGCATTTGGGGGGGGGGGGGGATTCTGAATCGGCGCAGCCATTTTAAACACGACCTACTCCGACCAGAAGCAACGTTCGACTGCCGAACGACCGCGAGGAGAAAGCTAACGGTTCAAGGGTAACACCAGTGTTGCCAACTTGCTCGCCAAAACTGTTCTGTTCCTCTGGCGTACGACGTATCTTTACTTTCCGAAATACCCTCGTATTTCAGTGTTCAGTACGTGGCACGTGTTGAGTCCGCATTGCCGTGCTCACCTCTGGGTCTTCTCCCTCGCAGGATAAAACCGTGAATAAAGGAGGATAGATGAATATAACGGGAACGTAGGAGACGAGCTATCTTCCATGAAATATTCTGTCGGCACGTCGAGGAACATGGCCCCATCGGACACGGAAATAGACAATATTAATGTTCCACATTAACATTTATTTTGTAGTTCTGTGCAAACCGGTTGTCTGGGCCATCCTGAAACAAGATGACACTAAGCAGATGATCCACTCGAATATGAACACGATAACACAGCTGTACAAGAATTATTCTTCCAAAGGTATGCGCCCTCTGACGACTACACATTGAGGTAACAAAAGTGCGACACCTCCTAACGTCATATCGGATCTCCCCCGGTGTAGTGGAGCAGCACGACATGGCGTGGACTCTACAAGTCGTTGAAAGTTCCCTGCAATTACACTTGTTGTTGTTGTGGTCTTCAGTCCTGAGACTGGTTTGATGCAGCTCTCCATGCTACTCTATCCTGTGCGAGCTTCTTCATCTCCCAGTACCTACTGCAACCTACATCCTTCTGAATCTGCTTAGTGTATTCATCTCTTGGTCTCCCCCTACGATTTTTACCCTCCACGCTGCCCTCCAGTACTAAATTGGTGATCCCTTGATGCCTCAGAACATGTCCTACCAACCGATCCCTTCTTCTGGTCAAGTTGTGCCACAAACTTCTCTTCTCCCCAATCCTATTCAATACTTCCTCATTAGTTATGTGATCTACCCATCTAATCTTCAGCATTCTTCTGTAGCACCACATTTCGAAAGCTTCTATTCTCTTCTTGTCCAAACTATTTACCGTCCATGTTTCACTTCCATACATGGCTACACTCCATACAAATACTTTCAGAAATGACTTCCTGACACTTAAATCTATACTTGATGTTAACAAATTTCTCTTCTTCAGAAACGCTTTCCTTGCCATTGCCAGTCTACATTTTATATCCTGTCTACTTCGACCATCAGCAGTTATTTTGCTCCCCAAATAGCAAAACTCCGTTACTACTTTAAGTGTCTCACTTCCCAATCTAATTCCCTCAGCATCACCCGACTTAATTCGACTACATTCCATTATCCTCGTTTTGCTTTTGTTGATTTTCATCTTATATCCTCCTTTCAAGACACTGTCCATTCCGTTCAACTGCTCTTCCAGGTCCTTTGCTGTCTCTGACAGAATTACAATGTCATCAGCAAACCTCAAGGTTTTTATTTCTTCTCCATGGATTTTAATACCTACTCCGAATTTTTCTTTTGTTTCCTTTACTGCTTGCTCAATATACAGATTGAATAACATCGGGGAGAGGCTACAACCCTGTCTCACTCCCTTCCCAACCACTGCTTCCCTTTCATGTCCCTCGACTCTTATAACTGCCATCTGGTTTCTGTACAAATTGTAAATAGCCTTTCGCTCCCTGTATTTTACCCCTGCCACCTTTAGAATTTGAAAGAGAGTATTCCAGTCAACATTGTCAATTACACTACTGGCCATTAAAATTGCTACACCAAGAAGAAGTGCAGATGATACACGGGTGTTCATTGAACAAGTACATTATACTAAAACTGACATGTGATTACATTTTCACGCAATTTGGGTGCATAGATCCTGAGAAATCAGTACCCAGAACAACCACCTCTGGCCGTAATAACGGCCTTGATACGCCTGGGCATTGAGTCAAACAGAGCTCGGATGGCGTGTAAAGGTACAGCTGCCCATGCAGCTTGAACACGATGCCACAGTTCATGTTGTTATCAATGGAGAGACGTCTACAGCCGTTAAAGTAACCTCTGGCGTGCCACAGGGGAGTGTTATGGGACCATTGCTTTTCACAATATATATAAATGACCTAGTAGATAGTGTCGGAAGTTCCGTGCGGCTTTTCGCGGATGATGCTGTAGTATACAGAGAAGTTGCAGCATTAGAAAATTGTAGCGAAATGCAGGAAGATCTGCAGCGGATAGGCACTTGGTGCAGGGAGTGGCAACTGACCCTTAACATACAGTCGTTCTTCCCGCGAAACGTACACGACTGAAACAGGAAAGGGAGGTAATGACAGTGGCACGTAAAGTGCCCTCCGCCACACACCGTTGGGTGGCTTGCGGAGTATAAATGTAGATGTAGATGAAGAGTAGTGACTGGCCAGTTGCTCGGCCACCATTGACCAGACGTTTTCAATTGGTGAGAGATCTGGAGAATGTGCTGGCCAGGGCAGCAGTCGAACATCTTCTGTATCGAGAAAAGCCCATACAGGACCTGCAACATGCGGTCGTGAATTCTGTGTCAGTTCCCAACTTTTCGTCACCGTCTGCGGAGGACACCTTCAAGGGGGTCCGTAGCTCGATGGAAGGTCCAACACACCCACTGGCTCGCTACTGACTGCCGCCAAATTCCGTGTCCGCGCGCTCCCGCGCCGAGGCGTGACGTCACGTGTTTTGAAACCGTCAGTGCAATTGGTCGCTGTCCGCTGCCATCACCCAGTGGTGGGCGGGTGGTACACATCTTCTTCAACACCGGCATCCGTACACCGTTTAATTTCACGCCCTCCTCCTTTCGACTGAAATTGTGTTTGGCGATTTCGATTGCCTCCCTGTAGAGCCTTTCGTAATATCCGCTCGTGGCCGCTAGTACTTGCGTCTCCTCGAAACGAAAATTGTGGTTCCCTGGCTGGAAAGCATGCTCCGCAACAGCTGATCGTTCCGTTTGTCCTCTTGTACAATTGACCTTGTGCTCTTCCAAACGTTTAGAAACAGTTATTTTAGTGATACCCACATAAACATCACCACAGCTGCACGGGATCCTACACACTCCAGCTTTATCCAACGGTTTGCGAGCGTCCTTGGCAGGCTTAAGGTATTCCTGTATCTTCCTGGTGGGCTTGTAAATTACGGTAATATTCCGCTTCGTCAAGATCCTCCCTATTCTTTCCGTTACATTTTAAACCAACGGCAGGAAAACCTTATATTTTGCAGTAGCCTGTACGCCACTATGATTTCTGCGTGGCTGTCTCAACGCACGTTTTATTTCGGCGGACGAACATCCGTTCTCCATTAGTGCATTGTGGAGATGTTCCATCTCAGCGTCGAGCAACTCGGGTTCACAAATATTTCTAGCTCTCTCCGCTAACGTCTTGATAACACCCCGCTTCTGTTGTGGGAGGTGGTTCGAATCCCGGTGCAAATAACGGTCCGTGTGAGTGGGTTTGCGGTACACTGAGTGGCCCAAACTACCATTTTCGTTTCTAAAACACGTGACGTCACGCCGCGGCGCGGGAGCGCGCGGACACGGAATTTAGCGGCAGTCAGTAGCGAGCCAGTGTGTGTGTTGGACCTTCCATCGAGCTACGGACCCCCTTGAAGATGTCTCCCGCAGTCGGAGACGAAACGTTGGGAATCACCACAGAATTCATCAACCGACCACGGCATAACAGCCCGGATAATTATAAATGACATGATCGTCACGGATACCGGTGTTACTACGGCGGCAAGGCCAGTGGCCGTATAAAGTGTTGCTCATCCCGCATTTTCAAACCCCAACTCCACTTCCCATCTGCCAACACTCCTCCGCACTCATTCTGCCACTCTTGTGTTTCTATAGACAACCCAGAGGAGAGCTGAAGTTTTGGCCGGTGTATAAAAGTGAGAATATGACGTCAGTTCATTTTTTAACAGAATGACGGAGTGGCTATGGGTAGTCCATTGTCACCCATAGTCGCCAGTTTATTTATGGAGGACTTCGAGGACATGGCACTGAGGACTTCAGCTTTGCAACCATCATGCTTCTGGAGATACGTTGAAAGGTGGCTACACTGAGCCACAGCGCCAAAGATCGCGCCAGAGAGTATTGTTCCGCCGCCTCCACTGGCAGTGCTTATTGAGACGTAGCGGCAGGCAGTGCTTGCTGAGAAGTTGTGGCGGACACTGCTTGTCGTGAAGTCAGAGTGAGATGTGGTAGTGGAGAGTGTTGTTCCATGTTTTATGCAGTGGTTTGATGGGAGAGATAGCAGATGTTGTTCTAATGGAGATATTGTAATGGTCAGAGTGCATTTCGTCAATATATATGGAGGTATTTTCTTTTATTCTTTTGTTCTTTCAGTGACCTGAATAATGTGTCATTACAGGTTCAGTCAACAAAGCATCTGGCGTGTGTTCTTGTATTAGAGTGTAATTTTGGTTTTCTTGCACAATTATAGTATTTGTAATTTCCTTTTATCACGTCAGTATAATTGGTATTTAAAAATTCTTGTCTTGTTGAAGAAGAACCGTGCCAGATGTGCGTTGAGTCATACAACCACATACAGAACAGCTACACTTGTGCTTTGTTGGTTTCGTAGGTTTTATAGTTGCTGGGGACTTAATTAATTAACTGTGTTAACGAAAATTTTCTTACATTCTTTGTTGTTATTCTAAGCAGTCATATTGCGTACTAATACTAGTCAGGGCCAGCCGTTTACGAGAGACTGCGTAACCGGACAGACAGTAAAAAATTATTTGCATAATTATAAAATTTATATAAATACACTCCTGGAAATGGAAAAAAGAACACATTGACACCGGTGTGTCAGACCCACCATACTTGCTCCGGACACTACGAGAGGGCTATACAAGCAATGATCACACGCACGGCGCAGCGGACACACCAGGAACCGCGGTGTTGGCCGTCGAATGGCGCTAGCTGCGCAGCATTTGTGCACCGCCGCCGTCATTGTCAGCCAGTTTGCCGTGGCATACGGAGCTCCATCGCAGTCTTTAACACTGGTAGCATGCCGCGACAGCGTGGACGTGAACCGTATGTGCAGTTGACGGACTTTGAGCGAGGGCGTATAGTGGGCATGCGGGAGGCCGGGTGGACGTACCGCCGAATTGCTCAACACGTGGGGCGTGAGGTCTCCACAGTACATCGATGTTGTCGCCAGTGGTCGGCGGAAGGTGCACGTGCCCGTCGACCTGGGACCGGATCGCAGCGACGCACGGATGCACGCCAAGGCCGTAGGATCCTACGCAGTGCCGTAGGGGACCGCACCGCCACTTCCCAGCAAATTAGGGACACTGTTGCTCCTGGGGTAAGGGCGAGGACCATTCGCAACCGTCTCCATAAAGCTGGGCTACGGTCCCGCACACCGTTAGGCCGTCTTCCGCTCACGCCCCAACATCGTGCAGCCCGCCTCCAGTGGTGTCGCGACAGGCGTGAATGGAGGGACGAATGGAGACGTGTCGTCTTCAGCGATGAGAGTCGCTTCTGCCTTGGTGCCAATGATGGTCGTATGCGTGTTTGGCGCCGTGCAGGTGAGCGCCACAATCAGGACTGCATACGACCGAGGCACACAGGGCCAACACCCGGCATCATGGTGTGGGGAGCGATCTCCTACACTGGCCGTACACCACTGGTGATCGTCGAGGGGACACTGAATAGTGCACGGTACATCCAAACCGTCGTCGAACCCATCGTTCTACCATTCCTAGACCGGCAAGGGAACCTGCTGTTCCGACAGGACAATGCACGTCCGCATGTATCCCGTGCCACCCAACGTGCTCTAGAAGGCGTAAGTCAACTACCCTGGCCAGCAAGATCTCCGGATCTGTCCCCCATTGAGCATGTTTGGGACTGGATGAAGCGTCGTCTCACGCGGTCTGCACGTCCAGCACGAACGCTGGTCCAACTGAGGCGCCAGGTGGATATGGCATGGCAAGCCGTTCCACAGGACTACATCCAGCATCTCTACGATCGTCTCCATGGGAGAATATCAGCCTGCATTGCTGAGAAAGGTGGATATACACTGTACTAGTGCCGACATTGTGCATGCTCTGTTGCCTGTGTCTATGTGCCTGTGGTTCTCTCAGTGTGATCATGTGATGTATCTGACCCCAGGAATGTGTCAATAAAGTTTCCCCTTCCTGGGACAATGAATTCACGGTGTTCTTATTTCAATTTCCAGGAGTGTAAAGCCCCCATGCAACGTGGATGATACCTTCTTCGTCTGGCCGCATGCACGTGATGCTCTTAACATATTTTTGGACCACTTCAACCGTCTTCATCCCCGTATCAGCTTTACTATGGAGGTTGAAAATGATGGGATGCTTCCATTTTTAGACGTTAAGTTTTATAAAAAAAAAACAGATCGTACTTTGGGACACAATGTTGACAGATTGGTATCTGCATCCTAAGAGTTGTCATCCACCCCACCAACGCAGTGGCGTCCTTAGGACTTTGGTACGGAGATCATATGCCATTTCCGACGCGGACAGCTTAATCCAAGAACCTGAGCATTTGATGGCTGTTTTTAAGGAAAATGGATCCACCGAGAAGCAGATTCGTCGGGCTATGCAGATTGGACCATCTCCGGAGGTGTATGAAGAGGAACATAGATCTGTGGCCTTTCTTCCTTATGCTGGAGGCTTATCGTTTAAGATAGGACGAATTTTAACTAATTTTAACATTAAGAGAGTGTTCCGTCCATCTTCTAAGTTTAGGCTCTGGCTCTGAGCACTATGGGACTTAACTTCTGAGGTCATCAGTCGCCTAGAACTTAGAACTACTTAAACCTAACTAACCTAAGGACATCACACACATCCGTGCCCGAGGCAGGATTCGAACCTGCGAGCGTAGCGGTCACGCTGTTCCAGACTGAAGCGCCTAGGACCGCACGACCACACCGGCCGGCTCTAAGATTAGGGCTCTGCTCGGCTCTGTGAAAGATGATTTGGGGCTTAGGAAATCCGGTGTGTACAAAATTCCGTGTCAATGTGGGAATGCTTACATTGGCCGTTCGATTCGCACAGTGCATGACAGGTGTGTGGAACATCGCCGTCATACGAGGCTACAACAGCCGGAAAAATCGGCAGTAGCAGAGCCTAAATGAGGGACACAGTACGAAATTTGATGCAACGGTGGTAGTTGCCAACATTTCCGGAGATTGAAATTAGGTCGGCTGATAATTTAATCAACAGAGACAATGGGGTTTCCTCTTAGCAAGACGTGGAATCCTGTATTATCTCGCATCAAAACTGAACGTACTTCTGTGCGTCCCTGAGTGCGATATAACGTTGCCAGCAGTGCTCCACTAAGGGCGGCGCCACCTCCCTGTCTTGGAAGGCAGAAAGCGTGGTGGGCGGCGCATGCGCCGTGTACTGAACGGTGGCCTATACAGGGTGTTACAAAAAGGTACGGCCAAACTTTCAGGAAACATTCCTCACACACAAATAAAGAAAAGATGTTATGTGGACATGCGTCCGGAAACGCTTAATTTCCATGTTAGAGCTCATTTTAGTTTCGTCAGGATGTACTGTACGAGGTGCATTCAAGTTCTAAGGCCTCCGATTTTTTTTCTAATTAACTACTCGCCCGAAATCGATGAAACTGGCGTTACTTCTCGACGTAATCGCCCTGCAGACGTCACATTTTTCACAACGTTGACGCCATGATTCCATGGCAGCGGCGAAGGCTTCTTTAGGAGTCTGTTTTGACCACTGGAAAATCGCCGAGGCAATAGCAGCACGGCTGGTGAATGTGCCGACACGGAGAGTGTCTTTCATTGTTGGAAAAAGCCAAAAGTCACTAGGAGCCAGGTCAGGTGAGTAGGGAGCACGAGGAATCACTTCAAAGTTGTTATCACGAAGAAACTGTTGCGTAACGTTAGCTCGATGTGCGGGTGCGTTGTCTTCGTGAAACAGCACACGCGCAGCCCTTCCCGGACGTTTTTGTTGCAGTGCAGGAAGGAATTTGTTCTTCAAATCACTTTCGTAGGATGCACCTGTTACCGTAGTGCCCTTTGGAACGCAATGGGTAAGGATTACGCCCTTGCTGTTCCAGAACGTGGACACCATCATTTTTTCAGCACCTGACATTTTTTTCGTGGCGGTGAATCTGTGTGCTTCCATTGAGCTGACTGGAGCTTTGTTTCTGGATTGAAAAATGACATCCACGTTTCATCCATTGTCACAACCGAAGAAAACAAAGTCCCATTCGTGCTGTCGTTGCGCGTCAACATTGCTCGGCAACGTGCCACACGGGCAGCCGTGTGGTCGTCCATCAGCATTCGTGGCACCCACCTGGATGACACTTTTCGCATTTTCAGGTCGTCATGCAGGATTGTGTGCACAGAACCCACAGAAATGCCAACTCCGGAGGCGATCTGTTCGACAGTCATTCTCTCCACTTTCTCGATCGTGTCGTCAGACCGGCTTGTGTGAGCCCGAGGTTGTTTCGGTTTGTTGTCACACGATGTTCTGCCTTCATTAAACTGTCGCACCCACAAACGCACTTTCGACACATCCATAACTCCATGACCACATGTCTCCTTCAACTGTCGATGAATTTCAATTGGTTTCACACCACTCAAATTCAGAAAACGAATGATTCCACGCTGTTCAAGTAAGGAAAACGTCGCTATTTTAAGTATTTAAAACAGTTCTCATTCTCGCCGCTGGCGGTAAAATTCCATCTGCCATATGGTGCTGCCATCTCTGGGACGTATTGACAATGAACGCGGCCTCATTTTAAAACAATGCGCATGTTTCTAACTCTTTCCAGTCCGGAGAAAAAAAATCGGAGGCCTTAGAACTTGAATGCACCTCGTACTTCCTCGATTCACCGCCAGTTGGCCCAATTGAAGGAAGGTAATGTTGACTTCGGTGCTGGTGTTGACATGCGACTCATTGGTCTACAGTACTAGCATCGAGCACATCAGTACGTAGCATCAACAGGTTAGTGTTCATCACGAACTTGGTTTTGCAGTCAGTGCAATGTTTACAAATGCGGAGTTGGCAGATGCCCATTTGATGTACGGATTAGCACGGGGCAATAGCCGTGGCGCGGTACGTTTGTATGGAGACAGATTTCCAGAACGAAGGTGCCCCGACAGGAAGACGTCCGAGGCAATTGATCGGCGTCTTAGGGAGCGCGGAACATTCCAGCCTACAACTCGCGACTGGGGAAGACCTAGAACGACGAGGACACCTGCAATGGACAAGGCAATTCTTTGTGCAGTTGACGATAACTCTAATGTCAGCGTCAGAGAAGTTGCTGCTGTACAAGGTAAAGTTGACCACGTCACTGTATGGAGAGTGCTACGGGAGAACCATTTGTTTCCGTACCATGTACAGCGTGTGCAGGCACTATCAGCAGCTGATTGGCCTCCACGGGTACGCTTCTGCGAATGGGTCTTCCGACAATGTGTCAATCCTCATTTCAGTGCAAGTGTTCTCTTTACGGATGAGGCTTCATTCCAATGTGATCAAATTGTAAATTTTCACAATCGACATGTGTGGGCTGACGAGAATCCGCACGCAATTGTGCAATCACGTCATCGACACAGATTTTCTGTGAACGTTTGGGTAGGCATTGTTCGTGATGTCTCGATTGGGCCCCATGTTCTTCCAACTACGCTCAATGGAGCACGTTATCATGATTTCATACGGGATACTCTACCTGTGCTGCTAGAACATGTGCCTTCACAAGTACGACACAACATGTGGTTCATGCACGACGGAGTTCCTGCACATTTCAGTCGAAGTGTTCGTACGCTTCTCAACAACAGATTCGGTGACCGAGGGATTGGTAGAGGCGGACCAATTCCGTGGCCTCCACGCTCTCCTGACCTCAACCCTCTTGACTTTCATTTATGGGGGCATTTGAAAGCTCTTGTCTACCCAACCCCGGTACCAAATGTAGAGACTCTTCGTGCTCGTATTGTGGACGGCTGTGATACAATACGCCATTCTCCAGGGCTGCATCCGCGAATCAGGGATTCCATGCGACGGAGGGTGGATGCGCATATCCTCGCTAACGGAGGACATTTTGAACATTTCCTGTAACAACGTGTTTGAAGTCACGCTGGTAAGTTCTGTTGTTGTGTGTTTCCATTCCATGATTAATGTGATGTGAAGAGAAGTAATAAAATGAGCTCTAACATGGAAAGTAAGCGTTTCCGGACACATGTCCACATAACATATTTTCTTTCTTTGTGTGTGAGGAATGTTTCCTGAAAGTTTGGCCGTACCTTTTTGTAACACCCTGTATAGGGCGTCGATTTGCAGCCTGGCGTCAGTTCTCAGAGGGACTCATCAAAAGAAGCAGCATTTTCCTGAAGATGGCGACCAGTTGGATCGCCGAAATATCGAGTCAAGGTGATTTTAGGATCCGGCAGCAAACCCGAAGAGACTTTCAAGACGTCAGTTCTACTCATCTATCACGACTTAAGCTCTTCTCCCAAAAGATACCAATAATAATGGCGTCACTTTGTGTGTGTGTGTGTGTGTGTGTGTGTGTGTGCGCGCGCGCTCCCGGTTTTCTGCGACGCTACACGCCAAGCTCTTTAGAATTTCTTAATACCCTGTGCGACCAGTGGAGCGTGAAATTAGCTGCTCGCCTGGTGGCATGCCATTAGTTGCCCGATACTTGTCACACTCGCTATCGTCAGTAATGAGCGGAGGTAGAGTTAAATTAGTTCTCAATATCTAAGTGATTAATGACGGAGACGGCAAACAGTGGCCGCGCGGGATTAGCCGAGCGGTCTCAGGCGCTGCATTCTCTATGCGCGTGATCCCGGCAGAGGTTCGGGTCATCCCTCGGGCATGGGTGTGTGTATTTGTACTTAGGATAATTTAGGTTAAGTACTGTGTTAGCTTAGGGACTGACGACCTCAGCAGTTAAGTCCCATAAGATTTCACACACATTTGAACGTATTTTTTTCGCAAATAGTGGCGGGTCTATAGAGGGTCTATACAAGGGCGACTTACTTGAGGACAATATTATGGAAATGGAAGACGAGGTAGATGAAGATGAAATGGGAGATATGATACTGCGTGAAGAATTTGACAGGGCACTGAAAGACCTGAGTCGAAACAAGGCCCCCGAACATTCCATCAGAACTTGGGAGAGCCAGTCCTGACAAACTCTACCGTCTGGTGAGCAAGATGTATGAGACAGGCGAAATACCCTCAGACTTCAAGAAGAATATAATAATTCCAATCCCAAAGAAAGCAGGTGTGAAAATTACTGAACTATCAGTTTAATAAGCCACAGCTGCAAAATACTAACGCGAATTCTTTACAGACGAATGGAAAAACTGATAGAAACCGACCTGGGGGAAGATCAGTTTGGATTCCGTAGAAATGTTGGGACACGTAAGGCAATACCGACCCTACGACTTATCTTAGCCCGCATCTCGTGGTCGTGCGGTAGCGTTCTCGCTTCCCACGCCCGGGTTCCCGGGTTCGATTCCCGGCGGGGTCAGGGATTTTCTCTGCCTCGTGATGGCTGGGTGTTGTGTGCTGTCCTTAGGTTAGTTAGGTTTAAGTAGTTCTAAGTTCTAGGGGACTGATGACCATAGATGTTAAGTCCCATAGTGCTCAGAGCCATTTTGAACTTATCTTAGAAGAAAGATTAAGGAAAGGCAAACCTGCGTTTCTAGCATTTGTAGACTTGGAGAAAGCTTTTGACAATGTTGATTGGAATACTCTCTTTCAAATTCTGTAGGTGGCAGTGGTAAAATACAGCGAGGGAAAGGCTATTTACAATTTGTACAGAAACAAGATGGCAGTTATGAGTCGAGGGGTATGAAAGGGAAGCAGTGGTTGGGAAGGGAGTGAGACAGGGTTGTAGCCTATCCCCGATGTTATTCAATCTGTATATTGAGCAGGCAATAAAGGAAACAAAAGAAAAGTTCGGAGTATGTATTAAAATCCATGGAGAAGAAATAAAAACTTTGAGGTTCGCCGATGACATTGTAATTCTGTCAGAGACAGCAAAAGACTTGGAAGAGCAGTTGAATGGAATGGACAGTGTCTTGAAAGGAGGATATAAGATGACCATCAACAAAAGCAAAACGAGGATAACGGAATGCAGTCGAATTAAGTCAGGTGATGCTGAGGAATTAGATTAGGAAATGTGACACTTAAAGTAGTAAAGGAGTTTTGCTATTTGGGGAGCAAAATAACTGATGATGGTCGAAGTAGAGAGGATATAAAATATAGACTGGCAATGGCAAGGAAAGCGTTTTTGGAGAAGAAAAATTTGTTAACATCGAGTATAGATTTGAATGTCAGGAAGTCGTTTCTGAAAGTATTTGTATGGAGTGTAGCCATGTATGGAAGTGAAACATGGACGATAAATAGTTTGGACAAGAAGAGAATAGACGCTTTTGAAATGTGGTGCTACAGAAGAATGCTGAAGATTAGATGGGTAGATCACATAACTAATGAGGCGGTAATGAATAGAATAGGGGAAAAGAGGAGTTTGTGGCACAACTTGACTAGAAGAAGGGATCGGTTGGTAGGACATGTTCTGAGGCGCCGAGGGATCACCAATTTAGTACTGGAGGGCAGCGTGGAGGGTAAAAATCGTATAGGGAGACCAAGAGATGAATACACTAAGCAGATTCAGAAGGATGTAGGTTGCAGTAGGTACTGGGAGATGAAGAAGCTTGCACAGGATAGAGTAGCATGGAGAGCTGCATCAAACCAGTCTCAGGACTGAAGACCACAACAACAACCACAACAACAGTGGCGGAGAGAAGCGACGATAGCCCTGTTCGTAGCAGACTTCACAGCATTCGTTAAAACGCCTTTCTGCATCCTAGTCCTCACGTACAGTGAGGTTACAAAATTCACGGTTATGCGCATGTACAGATGACAGTAGTGTCGCATACGCAAGGCATAAAAGGCCACTGCTTTGGTGGCGTTGTCATTTCTATTCTGATGATAAATAAAGCATTCTGTCGTCAGGCCACGAGTGGCCTACCGGGACCATCCGACCGCCGTGTCATCCTCAGTGGAGGACGCGGATAGGAGGGGCGTGGGGTCAGCACACCACTCTCCCGGTCGTTATGATGATTTTCTTTGACCGGAGCCGCTACTATTCGGTCGAGTAGCTCCTCAATTGACATCACGAGGCTGAGTGCACCCCGATAAATGGCAACAGCGCATGGCGGCCCGGATGGTCACCCATCCAAGTGCCGACCACGCCCGACAGCGCTTAACTTCGGTGATCTCACGGGAACCGGTGTAGCCACTGCGGCAAGGCTGTTGCCACTTCTATTGTGATGATACATCCTGAAATCTTTCCGCCGTCGCCTGCACTACGTGAATTAATATACTTTGAACGTGGAATAGTAGTTGAAGCTAGAACATGGGACATTCAGTTTCGGAAATCGTTAAGGAATTCAATATTCCGAGATCCACAGTATCCAGAATACCGTATTTGAGGCATTACCTCTCACCAAGGACGGCGAAGTGGCCGACCACATTCACTTAACGACCGAGAGCAGCGGCGTATGCGTACAGTTGTCGGTGCTGACAGACAAGCAACACTGCGTGAAATATCCCCAGATACAAATGTGGGACGTAAGACGAACGTATCCGTTAGGACAGTGCGGTGAAATTTGGCATTAGGGGAAAGTCTAGATAGAGGACACACAAACCCATCTTATAAAAAATTATTGCTAGTTTTTCTAGGAATAATACATATTAGTTACAGGTGCCTAACTTTTAACACAAACTTTAAATATATGGTGTATCATGTAATAAGATTGCTATGCATTAGTGTGACAGTACGAAAAAGAGAGACAAAGATATTCTTTATTACTTTGTAGTGTAGTGCGTTTAGATAATTAACCTTAGACAGTAATCTTTTGTTTTTGTTAAGATTTAATTTCATAAGAGAGGAGTCTGTTCTGTATTGTGTAGTACAAATCTACGCCATTGCCACATTTTGATCGTTGTTGTCGTGGTCTTCAGTCCAGAGACAGCTTTGATGCAGCTCTCCATGCTACTCTATCCTGTACAAGGTTCTTCATCACCCAGTACCTACTGCAACCTACATCCTTCTGAATCTTCGTAGTGTATTCATCTCTTGGTCTCCCTTTACCATTTTTACCCTCCAATACTAAATTGGTGACCCCTTGACGCCTCAGAATATGTCCTACCAACCGATCCCTTCTTCTAGTCAAGTTCTCTTCACTCCAATTCTATTCAGTACCTCATCATTAGTTATGTGATCTACCCATCTAATCTTCAGCATTCTTCTGTAGCACCACATTTCGAACGCTTCTATTCTCCTCTTGTCCAAACTATTTATCGTCCATGTTTCACTTCCATACATGGCTACACTCCATACAAATATTTTCAGAAACGACTTCCTGACACTTCAATCTATACTCGATGTTAACAAATTTCTCTTCTTCAGAAACGCTTTTCTTGCCATTGCCAGTCTACATTTTATATCCTCTCTACTTCGACCATCATCAGTTATTTTGCTCCCCAAATAGCAAAACTCCTTTACTACTTTAAGTGTCTCATTTCCTAATCTGATGTCCTCAACATCACCCGACTTAATTCGACTACATTCCATTATCCTCGTTTTGCTTTTGTTGATGTTCATCTTATATCCTTCTTTCAAGACACTGTCCAATCCGTTCGACTGCTCTGCCAAGTCCTTTGCTGTCTCTGACAGAATTACAATGTCATCGGCGAACCTCAATGTTTTCATTTCTTCTCCATGGATTTTAATACCTACTCCGAATTTTTCTTTTGTTCCCTTTACTGCTTGCTCAATATAGAGACTGAATAACATCGGGGAGGGGCTACAACCCTGTCTCACTCCCTTCCCAACCACTGCTTCCCTTTCATGCCCCTCGACTCTTATAACTGCCATCTGGTTTCTGTACAATTTGTAAATAGCCTTTCGCTCCCTGTATTTTAGCCCTGCCACCTTCAGAATTTGAAAGAGAGTATTCCAGTCAACATTGTCAATCTACAAATGCTAGAAACGTAGGTTTGCCTTTCCTTAATCTATTTTCTAAGATAAGTCGTAGAGTCAGTATTGCCTCACGTGTTCCAACATTTCTACGGAATCTGAACTGATCTTCCCCAACGTTGGCTTCTACCAGTTTTTTTCCATTCGTCTGTAAATAATTCGTGTTAATATCTTGCAGCCGTGGCTTATTAAATTGATTGTTCGATAATCTTCACATCTGTCAACACCTGCTTTCTTTGGGATTGGAATTACTATATTCTTCTTGAAGTCTGAGGGAATTTCGCCTGTCTCATACATCTTGCTCACCAGATGGTAGAGTTTTGTCAGGACTGGCTCCCCAATGCTGTCAGTAGTCTAATGGAATGTTGTCTACACCCGCGGCCTTGTTTCGACTCTTCCATTTCCATAATATTATCCTCAAGAGCATCGCCCTTCTATAGACCCTCTACTGCTTCCACCCATCATATACATCTGTATACCGTATATGATAGAGAATCGCCAATTAATGTACGGGAAGAATTTCAATGACACTAAGGTCAATAAAACTTCCTTTATTTCAAAAATATTTCCATAAGCGACGTATACTCTAGAGTGATCTGTTAATGAAATCTAGCTCGAGAACAATTCCGACGGAGGCGTTCAGTTCTAAATAAATAATTTGATGCTTTCTTCGGAAAAGAAGTGATTTCACGGATCTTTTTATTTATTTATTTATTTTTTATTTTATTATTATTTTATTTTTGGCCTCCATTGTTTCTAAGCACTGAAGGCAAATCTGATTGCTATGCATCGGAGCCCCGACGAATATTTCTCCACAACTTCGACTAACACTTTCAGCTTCAACACAGCATCTGCAGCAGCTGGAGCAAATCGTCATGACAACGGAAGCGTATAGTGTGAAAGCAGTTTCACCCATTGCCCGTGTCCCACCAGCTGTGTATATATTCACTACATCAGAACACACACACAGACAATCACTCATACATATAAAGCCACAACACAAGGTGGTGTGGGAAACATCTCACTATAAAAGGCTCAGTATAGGCAAAACAGAAATAACAGTAAGTCGAGATAGCTGAATGATTTTATAAGTGACAACAACACACTGCTCGTTCGTATTCTTAGCCGCGTTGTCTGGTAAGAGTACGCGACATGCAGTCAAAGTGTACGCACTAACATAAACCAGAAGAAAATCCAAGATGTCCTCCATAATCTGTGCGTTGTTCATGTCACCGTTGGGAGCAATTATGACACGTAATCCAGTCTTCCGTCAGGATCCTTACAGACTTCACCAATCCCTGGGCAATTCAAAACAGCATATCCATCTTTGGGTTTCGTTAAGACGATGTGGCGAGCTTAAGTCGAGATAAGCCCTAGAGATTCTGCTTTGTTTGCTGCCGGTATTTTATCTCTTCTTGGTTTTTTGTGATATAGTTTCTCTTTCCAGCAGTGCACGGAGACCCAGACAACATTTCGGATTTTTTGCCATTTTATTCTGTGTTGTTGGTCGTTCATATTTTGGCAGTTGGCCGGCCGCTGTGGCCGAGCGGTTCTAGTCGCTTCAGTACGGAACCGCGCTGCTACTACGGTCGCAGGTTCGAATCCTGCCTCGGACATGGATGTGTGTGATGTCCTGAAGTTAGTTAGGTTTAAGTAGTTCTAAGTCTAGGGGACTGATGACCTCAGATGTTAAGTCTCATAGTGCTTAGAGCCATTTGAACGATTTTAGGCAGTGGATAAATAGTGGATAAACTTTTTCAATTATGGGCGCCGTGGCTCGGTATTTCTGCAGCGGACTTCCAACAACTTGAGTCCATGGTATGTCGAGTTTCTCCTCTACGCCGGTGAAGGGAGATTCGACACGATATCAGGAGGTAACCTATGAATTTTGTCACCAGTTTCTACTTTGCAAGTGACTGTGGAGTGGATAGCTACATATGGAGCGGTCTTACGTGTTTACACGCAAAAGTATTCGATGTTATCATGCCTGGACTGCAAGTATGATGGACGACTTCACAGGCCTTTTGTCTCAGCCAGAAAGAGCCCCTATTGAGTCGACCCTTTGTTCGCCACGTATTATTTGATGTTCCCTCGCTGCGGCAGTCGTTTTAATTATCGGAAAATATACATGTACAGGGACACTCATAAATACGAGCACAATTCACCGTTCTAGATATAGTATTTAAAAAAAAAAAATAATCCAGTTGTGCAAATGCTGGTCCGTGCGTAATACCAGTGTGGCGTATAATTTCACTCCGCATAAATCCGTGCTAGTATTGTTCTTGTTTGGGAGAGATAAAAAAATTAGCGTCGGTCATACTGCATTAACTGCAGCATTATTCTTCCTCCATTGGCTGTCTGATGGCACAGAAAACCATGTAATTACGTTTCTTCCTCTAATTGAACTCTGTTGTTGGTTTTGAAAGCTGCCCGTTTTACTTGTTTATTAAGTTGGAGCCATCCTTTCGAGTGCTGGCAGAAAACATTGCATTTCTATCTGGTCTCGTGGGCTGGTAACGGAAAGGTCGCAGGGTCGATTCCTGGTCCGACCACGGATTTTTCAGACTACCGTATCTCTGAGAGACACAAGAAGTTACTGTAATTCTCTTTCCGACAGAATTTATTCGCCAATGGTAGCCCCAAGTGTAATGTAAAATTTCACAACTCAAGTTGCAGGCTTTCCCTAATATTACTATTAAACTGCTTAGCCTTATGTTGAAGATAATTTTTATTTCCTTTATTTTTCTAGTATGATGTAGCACGCCACAAATTCCGTCTCCGCCTGCGCTGTTCTGCCGTTTATGTCCTCCTCGCTTCGACCGTCATAGGTTATTCTGCTTCCAAAGATTCTTAATTCCGTCTAATTTGTGACCACTGATTTTGATATTAAGTTTGTAGCTTTTCTCGTATCTACTAGCTGCCACTATTTGTCTTACTCGCAAACTGTATCCTTTACTCATTAGACTGTTCATTCCTTGCAACGTATCCTGAAATGTTTCGCCACTTTCACTGCCGATAGCAATGTCATCACAGAATCTTATCATAGATATTATTTCAGCCTGAGGTTTAAACCAACTCCTGAACCTTCCTTTTACCTCCATCATTGCTTCACCGAAGTATATATTGAACAATAGGGGCAAAAACTGCATCCGTGTCATGTTGTTGTTGTGGTCTTCAGTCCTGAGACTGGTTTGATGCAGCTCTCCATGCTACTCTATCCTGTGCAAGCTTCTTCATCTCCCAGTACCTACTGCAACCTACATCCTTCTGAATCTGCTTAGTGTATTGATCTCTTGGTCTCCCTCTACGATTTTTACCCTCCACGCTGCCCTCAAATGCTAAATTTGTGATCCCTCGATGCCTCAGAACATGTCCTACCAACTGATCCCTTCTTCTAGTCAAGTTGTGCCACAAACTTCTCTTCTCCCCAATCCTATTCAATACCTCCTCATTAGTTACGTGATCTACCCACCTTATCTTCAGCATTCTTCTGTAGCACCACATTTCGAAAGCTTCTATTCTCTTCTTGTCCAAACTAGTTATCGTCCATGTCTCACTTCCATACATGGCTACACTCCATACAAATACTTCCAGAAACGACTTCCTGACACCTAAATCTATATTCGAAGTTAACAAATTTCTCTTCTTGAGAAACGCTTTCCTTGCCGTTGCCAGTCTACATTTTATATCCTCTCTACTTCGACCATCATCGGTTATTTTACTCCCTAAATAGCAAAACTCCTTTACTACTTTAAGTGTCTCATTTCCTAATCTAATTCCCTCAGCATCACCCGACTTAATTCGACTACATTCCATTATCCTCGTTTTGCTTTTGTTGATGTTCATCTTATATCCTCCTTTCAAGACACTGTCCATTCCGTTCAACTGCTCTTCCAAGTCCTTTGCTGTCTCTGACAGAATTACAATGTCATCGGCGAACCTCAAGGTTTTTACTTCTTCTCCATGAATTTTAATACCTACTCCAAATTTTTCTTTTGTTTCCTTTACTGCTTGCTCAATATACAGATTGAATAACATCGGGGAGAGGCTACAACCCTGTCTCACTCCTTTCCCAACCACTGCTTCCCTTTCATGCCCCTCGACTCTTATAACTGCCATCTGGTTTCTGTACAAATTGTAAATAGCCTTTCGCTCCCTGTATTTTACCCCTGCCACCTTTAGAATTTGAAAGAGAGTATTCCAGTCAACATTGTCAAAAGTTTTCTCTAAGTCTACAAATGCTAGAAACGTAGGTTTGCCTATCCTTAATCTTTCTTCCAAGATAAGTCGTAAGGTCGGTATTGCCTCACGTGTTCCAACATTTATTACACCCTTTTTAATCCGAGCGTTTCCTTCTTGACCTTCCACTGTTGCTGTTCCCTTTTGGTTCCTGTACATGTTGTATATTACCCGTCCTTCCCTACTGCTTACCCCTATTTTTTTTCTCAGAATTTCGAACATATAGCACTATTTTACATTGTCGAACGCTTTTTGCACTTAGACAAATCCGATGAGCGTATCTTGATTTTCTTTCAGTCCTGGTTCCATTATCATGCATAAATTCAGAACTGTCTCGGTGGACGTTTACCTTTGCTAAAGATAAACTGATTGTGATCTAACACGTCCTTTGGTTTGTTCTCCATTATTCTGTATCTTATTCTTGTCAGCAGCTTCGATGTATCAGCTGTTTATACTGACTGTGCGATAATTCTCGCACTTGTTATCTCTTGCTATCTTCGGAATTGTGTGGATCGTATTTTTCCGAATGTCTGACGTCCGCAACTCGTGGTCTAGTGGCTGGCGTTGCTGCCTCTGGATCCTGGGGTCCCGGATTGGATTCCCGGCTGGGTTGGGGATTTTCTCTGCCCGGGGACTGGGTGTTTTTGTTTTCCTCATCATTTCATCATCATTCGTGTCAGTGGCTACACTGGGCTGCGAAAAACAAAACATTGCACTGTGTAAAAATTGGCAATTTGTAAGGGCGCTGATGATTGCGCAGTTGAGCGCCCCCAAACCAAAAATCATCATCATGATGCGCCAGTTTCATCAATTCTACACACTTGATTGAATCATGGCCTCGTTACCATTGGCCGCAATGACTTTAGGAATTCCAATGGTATGTCATCTAAAACGGTTCAAATGGCTCTAAGCACTATGGGACTTAATATCTGAGGTCATCAGTCCCCTGGACTTAGAACTACCTAAACCTAACTAACCTAACGACATCACACACATGCACGCCCGAGGCAGTATTTGAACCTGCGAATGTAGCAGCAACGCAGTTCCAGACTGAACCACCTAGAACCGTTCGGTCACAACAGGAATATTATCTATCCCTTCTGCTTCATTTGATCTCAATACCCTACAAGGCGTTAAAGCTACCAGTACCAATGATTCACTTTTCTGAGTACTTATGCAGTAACCATGACAGCTGATGTGTCACTGTGTTGGGCACGTTTAGAGATGCTGTACTCCAACAAGAGTATGCGAGAATTATGATGGCACTACCATATAACTCGCCTAGATATGGGAATAAGGTAAGAAGTGCTGTGGCCTTCTCCACCAGACATCACAGCGCCTAGAGTGTCAGCAACCAAACGGACAGCCTGCAGCCGCGGGTTGCCCGCTTCGCAGGCACACCGAAGCACTACACAACCGACAGGCAATATTGATGAACGGCCACAAACAACAACAACAACACCGCAAAGACACCAGCGGCCACCAGGGGCCCCTACTGGCCCACATAAACATAAGGAAGAGGTCGCTGCAGATCCCGGAACTATTTTCACACGTCAAACCACGTGATGGAAAATAATTCTGAGGTACTCATCTACCGAAGCGCTATAAAGGCCGGTGCTCGGCCGCACATCGGCAGTTCATCGACTTCCAGCAGACGTGGATAGCTTCTGCCCCGGCAGCCCGGCTTGGATTTTCTCGCTGATCTCTGGATTAGACTCGGTATATCGGAGAAGTCTCTGGCGGAGACTAGAAGGAAATTATTTCATTTGCTTTCTATATTATTCTTGTATGTAGTTGTGATTTGAAGACGGATCACTGTTTTGTGTTGGTGTTATACTTGGAGAATTTGTTTGGTTAATTGAACAGTCCAATAAATTGTTTTCGGACTTTGATCGTTAGTTTCTTCTGCTTACGCAGACATATCGAGAAGGATGAGGGTAGATTGTGAAGCATATAAATGGTCTTTTTTCCCTTGCAAAGTACGCGAATGGAATAGGAAAAAGAATTCGACAATATCGGTACAGTGCACCGACTGCCATGCAATGTAGAGAAGACTGCACTGTATATACCCTGAGGTGAGAAAAGTCAGAGATTCCTCCAAATATCGTGTCGGACCTCCGTTTGCCCTGCGTAATGCAGGGACTGAAAGTGGCATGAACTCAACAAAAAGTCGGAAATCCCGTGCAGAAATGCTGACCCACGCTACTTTTATCGCTGTCTGTATTAGCGAAAGTGTTGCCGGTGCAACAGTTTGTCCATGAACTGAGCTCTGCATTATGTCCCATAAAATTTCGATTATATCTTGGTGGCCTAAATATTCGTTCGAATTATCCAGACTGTTATTCAAAAATGTTCAAATGTATGTGAAATCTTATGGGACTAAACAGCTAAGGTCATCAGTACCTAACCTGACACACTATGTAACCTAAATATCCTAAGGACAAACACACACACACACCCATGCCCGAGGGAGGACTCGAACCTCTGCCGGGGCCAGCCACTCAGTCCATGATTGCAGCACCTTAGACCGTTCTGCTAATCCCGCGCGGCTTGTTCTAAACAGTATCGAACAATGGCCAAGTGACATGTCACATTGCCACCCATAAAAATTCCATCTTTGTTTGGGGAGCTGAAGTCCATGAATGGGTGAAAATGGTTCCAGGTAGCTGAACATTATCATTCAGTCAGTGATCGGTTCAGCTGGATCAGAGGACCAGTTTATGTAAAAGCACTCACCATTATGGAATCATCACCAGCTTGCACGGTACCTTGTTGACAACTTGGGTCCACAGCTTCATGGAGTCTGTGCCACACTCGAACCCTGCCATCACCTCTTACGAACTCTAATCAGGACTTACCCAACCAGGTCACGGTTTCCTAGTTGTCTTGGCACAACCGATATGGTCACGAGCCCAGGAGCTGTAGTCTGTATCGATCATACCAATTGGTGCGGTAGGTTACCATCGGTAGTGACGTCATTATCGGTTCTTTATGCGAAACTGCTATTCTGTAAGCTTCTGAGACGTGTTACCGATCGGTCCTGCCACCGATTTTCCGACAACTATACCGAGGTGGTTAGGTGTCCGTATGGGCACTGCTTCGATTCGGTGCGAATTATTTACAGCTATAATTTGTTATTTTAGACATACTGAGCGGTTTTAACTTCGGATTTAGGGACTATGTTTTAATGAAGAATCACCAGAACGCATCCAAGTGGAAAGTGAGCCGGCCGCTGTCGACGAGCAGTTGTAGGCGCTTCAGTTTGGAATCGCGCTTCTGCTACGGTCGCAGGTTCGTATCCTGCCCCAGGCTTGGATGTCTGTGATGTCCTTACGTTTGTTAAATTTAAGTCGTTCTAAGTATAGGAGACTGATGACCTCAGATGTTAAGTCCCATAGTGATTAGAGCCATTTGAACCATTTTTGGAAAGTGGGTTCATATTAGACTATTTTCTATTGTTAGTAATATGGTTTGTGTTGTTACTGTGAATGATCATAAGATCAGAAAAACATTTTCGGTTAATATTCTCACAAAATAACTGTTATTTTTACGTAATTAAGAGTTTACAAATCATCAAATTTCATTAGGTCGGCTCTGCTTACGCATACTACATGAGTGTTAGCTGAAATTACTAGTGACTTCGCGTACTTTTTCCCACAAATAGTTTACTTATTAACTATCGAAGCGCGTTTGAAACTTTTAAGCAACAAGGGAAACGAACTTTCTGAAGCCTGATAGCGGAAACCTTCCAAAATTGCATGCATTTACGGCTTACGCCCACATTATTTGGCAACGAAGTCAGCCTGCGTCTGTCTCGATTAGCATTAGCAGGGACAAAGGACATCGCGTACGAGAGTTCCAGCAAGGTTTCCAGTGAGGTTTCGCATACCACTGGGTACGAAAAGTATTTGTTCCTCTTCGTGTTTGTAACACATTCTGAGACTTCGTTATTCGTGAAAGTTCCGTATTTTTTTCTGAAATGTAGTTTTTACATGTGAGAGCGCGCTTTCTCAGTAATCACTATCTTCGATTTCGCACTTCGATATGTTTAAGAAATGAAATTGTTGTACATGAAACAACTGACCGTGATGTTCATATCTTTCTTGTCACAAGTAAGTGACAGTTTCTTTCCGAATACGTAGCGATTTCCGAGCGTGTTGTCAGGCAGGAATCTAAACACTACAAATGAAACTGGCAGCAATCTTCATTGCTTGTCCCCACCACATATGAAACATTTTGATTCATCAGATGCATGTTATAAAGTAAGACGAACTTCAGTAGCTGCACTCGACACATGCTCTCGAAAAGGCGTTTTTTAAGTTTTGTTTTTAAGACCCAAATCGTTGATGTATCATATAGGGATGTAGGCTACCTCATTATTTGCATCTCCAAGAGCGAGTTGCAACCACATTCTGTGCGTCTTCTTATTCTTTGACACTCTCTTAAACAATTTTTCGGGTTCGTTGCAAATGTGTACCGTTTATGCAACTAACTGAAGGCTGTTTGTTTATCGCCGTACACGCTTCGCGTCTTTTATTTGTGAAGCATCTTCACAAATAAAACAAACGAAATGCGTATGGCAATCTTCACGAATAAAAGAGGCGAAACGCGTATGGCAATAAACAAACTGCCTTCAATTAGTTGCATAGACGGAACGTACCTCCATGAAATTTGAAGCAACTAAGTTACTACGGAAAACAGAAAAAATGACGATTTTTTCGGATATTTCTATTTATGGTTCAAATGGCTCTGAGCACTATGGGGCTTAACTGCTGAGGTCATCAGTCCCCTAGAACGTAGAACTACTTGAACCCAACTAACCTAAGGACATTACACACATCCATGCCCGAGGCAGGATACGAACCTGCGACCGTAGCGGTTCCAGACTGTAGTGCCTAGAACCGCTCGTTCTATATATGTATTTATGCAGTGTGGTACTACACACCATCCTAACTCATATTCCGAAACGTAAAATCGGAAACAAGACGACGATGTGAATGAGAATAAAATGACATAATGGGCCACTTATGACAGTTTCTAGAACACAGTGTAATATTCTATTGTTACTATGCACGCATGGAAACACGTGGTGAGTGAAATTTGAACAGTATTACGTACTCTAAGCACACTTTTCGGTACTGTGAAGAATGGTATGCCTGTGCCGGCTGCTAGCCACTTCGGGTTCGTGCCGTTGTGTGCGCTGCAGTGCGCATGCGCGGATCTTAGGCAGATAGCGTTTGATTGGGTGGCGCGAGGAGAACTGACGACAGCATGTCAGTTCGCTGGAACGGCGTCGCTTCCGAAATGCTTACAGAATAACGTGGGGGCTTTCCTTCGGAAACAACGCCGATCGGTGCGCTGAATTACCGATCCGATCGGCAGAGCGCCCGAAAGATGCAGAATAGGGCCCCAGGGGCTCTATTCTGTATCGTTCATACCGATCGGTGTAGTAGGTTAGTCTCGGTAGTGACGTCATTTTCGGTTCTTTATCGAAATATCCCATTCAGTAAGCTTCTGAGACCTGTTGCCGAATGGTCCTCCCACCGATTTTACGACACTTGTACCGAGAGGTTTTGGATTTCGGTCTGGCCCTGTCGATCGGTTCAAATTCTAATTGCTCTGAGCACTATGGGACTTAACTTCTAAGGTCATCAGCCCCCTAGAACTTAGAACTACTTAAACCTAACTAACCTAAGGACATCACACATATCCATGCCCGAGGCAGGATTCGAACCTGCGACCGTAGCGGTCACGCGGTTCCAGACTGTAGCGCCTTTAACCGCTTGGCCACACCGGCCGGCCTGTCGATCGGTGAGCTGTGGTTTATGTACACCTATAATTTGTTATCTTAAACATATTTAGCGGTTTTAGCTTTGGTTTTAGTGATTTTGTTACTTAAGAATCACCAGAGGACGCATCCGGTTCGGAAAGTGAGTTCATAAGACTGTTTTCCTTTTTAGAAATATACGAGTAGTTAGGTTAGCTTGTTACTGTGCATGATTAAATTAAAAAAAAGTTTTCGGTCTCTCAAAATACGAATTATTTCTATACAAATAGGAATTTAAAGATCACTAAATATCAAGACATCGGCTCTGCTTGCGTATTACATGAGTGCGAACTGACGTTACTAGTGACTTTGTGTACTTTTCCCCACAAATGGTTTAGTTAGTAATTATCGAAACGTGTTTACAACTTTCAAGTAACAATGGAAAGCAATTATGTGAAGCCTGATATTGGAAACCTTTGAAACTGTCACGCATTTATGACTTACGCAACACCATTTGCCAACAAAGTCAGCATTCGTTCCTCTTCGCAATAGTATGAGAATTGAGCACTGCATTTCTGTTGTTTAGCGTCGCTAAGCGGATACCGGCACGGGAGCTGAGCGTGTTCGGTCAGAGGGTTAGCTGCCCTCTGTAATAAAAAAAAAAAAAAAAACTGAGCTAATCGATCAACGACGAACTGAAAGGGGTGTCTTGCGACGTCTGCCCCGAGCAGATGAAACGAACGAGAACGAACAAAATGAGATTAAAAAAAAAAGTGGTTAGCGCGCTTGAATGCGATACGAAGGGACACAGGTTCACGTACGGATGGGTGCAAAAACATTTTTTTTTTCCTTTTCTTATGTGCAACACGTTCTGAGATATCGTTATTCGTGTAAGTTAAGATTTTTCTGCGATATTCGTTATTACTGAGATGTAGGAGCGCACTTCCTCACTAATGATTTCGTGATTTCTGTGTGTTTAAAAAAAGGAAATATAAAAATGCTGGAGATGAAATTTCTGTGGGTGAAACAACCGACAATGGCCTTTATATTTTTTTCTTGTCAGAGATAATTCACCGTTTCTTCCGAACATGTAGCGATTTCCGAGTATGCGCTTAGACAGGAATCTAAGAGCACATCTTAAATTACTGGGAATGTAACTAGCAGCAGTTATCTTCATAATCTTGCTTGTCACAAGTATTTATCTGCGATCGAATCTTCAACCACAGTAGACAGAGAAGAAAGGTCTCCGCCGTAATATTTTTAGACTGTAGCACCGTATACGAAACATTTTCATTCGTGAGATGCATGTTATAAACTTCGACGAACTGCAGGAGCTCTCGAAAATGCGTTTTTTTCAGTTTTGTTTTCAAGACCCAAATTGTTGACATATCATACAGGGAAGTCTACTTACTACTTAATCATTTGGATTTCTAGGAGCGAGTTATAACCACATTCTGTTTATCTTCTTATTCTTTGAAACTCTCATAATCAATTTTTCGGGTGTTTTTATATATGTATTAGTACAATGTGGTACTACACACTATTCCTAACTCATTTTCCGAAACGTAAAATCCAAAACACGACGTCAGTGTGAATGAGAATAAGATGACATAATGCGGCATTTACGACAGTCTGCAGAATACAGTCAAATACGCTGTCATGCATGCATGGAAACATGCGGTCAGGGAAACTGTAAAGATTTCTATGCATTTCAGCTGAGAATCATGGAAATGGGTATTCTGCGCCTGATACTGTTAGGGAGGAGGCAAGGGCGATGAAGACAGGCTCGTCAGCTCGATGGAATGCTGCGTCATGCGTTATGGCAACGTATACGTAAATTTCGGTACTTGGAAGATTAGCGCGCCTGTAGGGTCATTTGAGCAGTTACGAGACAGCGCCAGACAACAGGCTGTACTGCGCATGCGCAGCTACGATGACGTAGGCAGCCCGCGCTTGGTGCTTGCTCTGCTCGCTGATATGCTTTTCGTCGAATTTCTCGTGGAATTTCGTGCGTGGTGGGGCATCACGTGACTATGTGCAGCCCTGCGTCATGTTGTTGAGAGGACATACAGAGTTGTACTTAGAGCAATTGTTTTATCACATCCCACCCAGATAAAGGATGCGAACAACGAAGCAGTTGAGATTTTCACTCTGCAGCGGAGTGTGCGCTGATATAAAACTTCAAAATGGTTCAAATGGCTCTGAGCACTATGGGACTCAACATCTTAGGTCATAAGTCCCTTAGAACTTAGAACTACTTAAACCTAACTAACCTAAGGACATCACACAACACCCATGCCCGAGGCAGGATTCGAACCTGCGACCGTAGCAGTCCCGCGGTTCCGGACTGCAGCGCCAGAACCGCTTGACCACCGCGGCCGGCTATGAAACTTCCTGGCAGACTAAAACTGTGTGCCGGACCGAGACTCGAATTCCGGACCTTTGCCTTTCGCGGGCAAGTGCTCTACCAACTGAGCTACCTAAGCACGACTCACGCCCCGTCGTCACAGCTTTACTTCTGCCAGTACCTCGTCTACTACCTTCCAAAGGCAAAGGTCACGAGTTCGAGTCTCGGTCCGCCACACAGTTTTAATCTGCCAGGAAGTTTCAAGGAAGCAGTTGTTGGCAAAATATCATTTCAAAATTAGACTCCACAGCTCGAAGTACCATTACATTTTGCTATGGGGTGGATTTGACAGATTTTTTTTTTTTAATTCGTACTCTGCAATGTTGTTATGTAGCATTTCCAACAGGTTTACATCTACACTGCACTGCAAAAAGCTAGTAGGATTAAATACAAATTTCTTGCAAAAAAATAAAAGTTTCTTGTGTAGTTCACACCAGAATAAAGGACAATAAATTTCACGACTATTTCAAAATGTACAAAAAATTAACAAGGTTGTCTGTAAGGCAAAGAAACTGTACAACTGACAGTTTATATTCTACTCTAGGAATAAATATGAAGCCATGTGGGGAGTTAAAACGATAAAACACGGTATGCTGCCAGTCTAAAATTTGGCATAGAATGGCATTCTATAAATTTAATACGTAAACACAAATTAAGAAATAACTTCAGGCCTAGAAGAAGTACTAGACAAGTGCCTTGTGATCGAAAAACACTGCTTCACAGAAGGCAGATTTATAAAATTCTGCTACAGCTCTCATTATATTTGAAACAAAATATTTAGTTCAAAAATACTGACTAAATTTGCCTACCTAATCAACTTCAAGTAAATGTTTACGTATGTTCGTATTTATTAAGAGATCTCAGAGTGTTATGAAAGGAACAGGACATCACAGACTACTCCAGCCAGCATCGGAATTTCATAAACCACACTAAAATGCTTCATTCCCGCTCTAGTTGCACATTTCTATGTCCAGATGCACTCTGAAGTACCTGATATTCAGCTTTTCGTGTGTTTTTCGTGATACCAATTTTCTCGGAGGTCCAGTACTGTACTCTCATGTTTGCTTCTTTATTATGGTATAATGTCATTCGTCCCAGATAATGAAAATTTGTACTTAAAATTGAACGAAGTTGAAAGTAGCCAATAGTGCGGAATGAAACACTTCGTTTCAAACAAACTAACTGCCTCGGCGGAAAAAAATTAATATAAGCAAATTTCTCTACAAAACAGAAATAGTTTCATTAAGACATTAATGGTTGATTGCTAATAACGTGGAAATAATATGTTGTTGTTGTTGTTGTGGTCTTCAGTCCTGATTCTGGTTTGATGCAGCTCTCCATGCTACTCTATCCTGTGCAAGCTTCTTCATCTCCCAGTACCTACTGCAGCCTACATCCTTCTGAATATGCTTAGTGTATTCATCTCTTGGTCTCCCTCTAAGATTTTTACCTTCCACGCTGCCCTCCAGTACTAAATTGGTGATCCCTTGATGCCTCAGAACGTGTCCTACCAACCGATCCCTTCTTCTAGTCAAGTTGTGGCACAAACGCCTCTTCTCCCCAATTATAGTCAATACCTCCTCATTAGTTACGCGATCTACCCATCTAATCTTCAGCATTCTTCTGTAGCACCACATTTCGAAAGCTTCTATTCTCTTCTTGTCTAAACTATTTATCGTCCATGTTTCACTACCATACATGGCCACACTCCATACAAATACTTTCAGAAACGACTTCCTGACGCTTAAATCCATACTCGATGTTAACAAATTTCTCTTCTTCAGAAAACGCTTTCCTTGCCATTGCCAGTCTACATTTTATCCTCTCTACTTCGACCCCAAATAGCAAAACTCCTTTACTACTTTAAGTGTCTCATTTCCGAATGTAATTCCCTTAGCATCACCCGACTTAATTAGACTATATTCCATTATCCTCGTTTTGCTTTTGTTGATAAAATCAGAAAATTGAAATCACTAACTTATTTTGGTCTTTCATGCTTATGAGTCTATATTAATTCACTTGATGGCTCCCGGCCACAGAAATCTCTTTTGATTTCATTTGACGTGGGAGCTGTGAACGAAGAGACTGGCAATATTAAGAAAACAAGAAACATATACACGGGTCACGTGGGGAAGGATTCCCCCCCCCCCCAACTATAACTCAACTTGCTCTGCGCATGCGCGAATCTGGCAGCTTGGGCATGCCGGATAAAATTTTCTGGGTAGCATCTGGCTACTTGCTGCTACTCCTCATACGGCAAACAGCAACGCTTCAAGTAGCCAGAAGCGGGACGAAAGCACTGCTCATACGCGCATTCAGCTCTGCGCATGCGCGCGAGCCCGCTGGCAACTCCTCATACGAACCTCGTGTCGTGTGCTAGCCGCTTTGTGTTCGTGGCGCTGTGTGCGCTGCAGTGCGCATGCGCAGATCTGCGGCCGCTCGCTTTTGATTGGCTTGCGCGACGCGAACCGACAACAGCACTTCGGTTCTCTAAACCCGAACGGTATCGCTACCGAAATGCATACTGAGTAATGCAAAAATTCGAGTACTAGACCGTTCGGCGCTCGTGAGTACCGAAACGATCGGCACAGTGGCGGAAAGATACAGAATAGGCACGCAAGAGAGGCGCAGTGGAACATGTCGTGCACCCGTGGCGACCGTCTGCTGCCCATTAACGACAAATTTAGCCGCACTGTCTTAACGGATACGTTCGTCATACGTTCCACATTGATTTATGCGGTGTTGGATGTCTGTCAGCACTGTCAACTCCACCCAAACGCCGCTGCTCTCGGTTGTTAAGTGAAGGCCGAAATTTTATATCATTGGCACACTCTTGACATTGTGGGTCGCAGAATTTTAAATTCCCTAACGATTTACGAAGCTCCAAGTACTGTTTGGCATTCAAAGTCTGTTAATTCCCGTCGTGCGGCCGTAATCATATCGCAAATCTGAGTCACAAATGACAGCTCTGAAAGTGCACTGCCCTTTTATATGCTGTGTTCAAAAAATCTCTCCGGAATGCCGTATCATTCTTAGCCGCGCGTGCCGTATGCCGCAGTGAATATACCGAAATGAAACTCAGTGAAATACAAGTTATTGATTTACTGAATATTCATTTTTACGTACAAATGTTCACATTAAATGTTGAAAGTGTCCCCCCTGTTGTTGAATACACAATTCACTTCGTCTAATCATGTTTCCAAACGAGGGTTGTAACATTTCTTCTGTAACAGAAGCAGTGAAAGTGGATAATGCAGTTTTCAGTTCATCGATGGATTTTGGACGGTTTTTATAGACAGTTGCTTTCGCTGCACTCCAGAAGAAAAAGTCAGGTGGTGTTAGTTCAGGCTATCGTCGAGGCCAAAGTCCCTGTGAAATTATGCGATCACAAAGAACATCAGCAAGCAGTGACATTGAAACGCGGTTGCACCATCTTGTTGAAAATAACCATTCAGTATTTCACTCGACACAAGTTCTCCTATGAATGGGTACAGAATATCGCTGCAGTATCGTTGCGCGTTTATTGTTTGGTTGAAAAATATGGGAACCACAATCCGACGTCTAGAAATTGCAATCCAAACTCCTATTTTCACAGAATGAAGTGGTTGCTCATGGATACACAATGGATATGCAGTACTCCACATACGAGAATCTTGCGAGTTCGTGTACCCGGATAAATGAAACCACGCCTCATCAGTGAAAAACGTTTCATTAGGAATATCCCTTCCATTATGTTGAACGAAATTTTTGAACCATTGACAATAAAGCAGTCTCTTGCCATGATCAGTATTTTTTAGTTCTTCAAATTCAAATGGGATTTAATATCTGAGGTCTTCAGTCACCTAGAGTTGGAACCACTTAAACTAACCTAAGGACGTCACATACATCCATGCCCGAGGCAGGATTCGAACTTGGGACCGTAGCAGCAGCGCGGTTCCGGACTGAAGCGCCTAGAACCGCTCGGCCACAGCGGCCAGCTTTCAGTTCTTGCGCGACTGTCACTTTGTATGGGAAAAGCTTTAATTGTTTCCTTACAGCTGTGTGGGCCGTTCCGACACTAACATCGATTTCCTGGGCGAGTTTTTCTTACTGACTTGTTTGCACTCGGGGACATTTTATCGGAAATATCGAGCAGTTTATCCTCAGACGAAACGCTAGGACGACCACTTCTCGGTGCATGTCACTGAACCCGTAGTTCGGAATTTGTTAATCAAATCTCGCACACTATCGCGATGTGGGAGTGTTGTCTCCGGGAAAACTGAATTAAATGTTTGACGAACTGGAAGTGGGTATTTACCGTCAGCTTTGAACACTTGTTCGACTAAAAACGCACGTTCTTCAATGGTTAGCATTTTAACAATGCCAAAACGAAACAAACGAACAGAGGAACTAAACTTAAACGCCCACGTCAACACGTAACGACACACACCAAAGATACTACTGAGGCTGGCTGAGATAAACGAAACAGTGGAATGTTGGGAGAGTCCACTTGAAGGTAACTAACTCAGGCAGGCGAACAATCATACGGCACTGCGGAGGGACTTAACACCCCGTCCTTGTGTACGCAATACTACTGCCTTCTGTGCATTTCGCTATTCTATTACTTCTGTCACCTGTGTGTGTGTGTGTGTGTGTATGTGTGTGTGTGTGTGTGTGTGTGTGGATGTGTGGATGTAATGTTGCGCTCTGCCCCTAAACAGTTCGTCGTCATCATGCAAGTTACTATAAAACGCGCTTTAGTGTGTATTTCTAACGATAAATTATTCCCGTCGTGTAACAGTTGGCGTTTAGTGGCAATTCGGCTTTTATAGCCACTTAATATTTCAATTGCTTCCACTACCTCGTAATAAAGTGAATTATCCACGACAATTTGGCGTCTCAGAAACTACAGTAAAAGTGCTTTCACCACTGCAGGACATTTGAGATGCGAAAAGCATCAGGGAGCCATCGCAGCACAAGCTACGGAGAAGCGAAAAGGCTTTCTCAGTGCTAACGTAACGGCAAAGACCATAGAATTTTAGATTCGTCTATATGAACATGAAGGACTGCGTTCTGGTGGAGGGTATGCTAACATAAGACATGTGTTTGCCGTTTTCTCTATATCATCATCCGTATTCTTCATACGAGAAACTTTTACAATATGAGTTCATTTCGCGCCTTTATGTTCCACGATGTCAGTTATACACTTCGTAAAATTAAATTTTCTAATTATGAGAGTACTGAAAGGCGATCTGTTTTAATTGTTAAGAATCATTCAAGACCCAACATCGCATAAAATATTTTTTGTTCAAGACAACCAGTTTCAACGGTCTTAGCTGTCAACTTCAAGTCCTAAACATTCTTTTGCAGCAAATCATGCTCCTTTGAACCTCACGCATAAGATCTCAAGTGGATAGAACTCAGCACATTATAAACTTCTCACATCGCTTAAACATTTGAAAACGCACAGCACCTTGTCCAAAACGCCATTTGCATATACTTAATGCTCAGAGATGCCTGTTACATGATACAAATATGGTACACAATAGCACATCAGTTTATATTTGCTGGGCACGTACTGAACTGCAAATCCACTTTAAATGGGGTGCAAGGTACCTCGACATCTTGCACATGAGGTTCAACATACACTATGTGATCAAAAGTATCCGGACACCTGGAGGAAAATGACTTACAAGTTCGTGGCGCCCTCCATCGGTAATGCTGGAATTCAATGTGGTGTTGGCCCATCCTTAACCATGATGACAGCTTCCACTCTCGCAGGCATACGTTCAATCAGGTGCTGGAAGGTTTCTTGGGGAATTGCAGCCCATTCTTCACGGAGTGCTGCACTGAGGAGAGGTGTCGATTTCGGTTGGGGAGGCCTGGCACGAAGTCGGCGATCCAAAACATCCCAAAGGTATTTTATAGGATTGAGATCAGGACTCTGTGCATTACAGGGATGTTATTATCGTGTAACCACTCCACCACAGGCTGTGCATTATGAACAGGTCCACGATCGTGTTGAAAGATGCAATCGCTATCCTCGAATTGCTCTTCAACAGTGTGAAGCAAGAAGGTGCTTAAAACATCAATGTAGGCCTGTGCTGTGATGGTACCACGCAAAACAACAAGGGGTGCAAGCCCCCTCCTTGAAAAACACGACCACACAATAACACCAGCGCCTCCGAATTTTACTGTTGGCACTACACACGCTGGCAGATGACGTTCACCGGGCATTCGCCATATCCACAGCCTGCCATCGGATGGCCACATTGTGTACCGCGATTCGTCACTCCACACAACGTTTTTCCACTGTTCAATAGTCCAATGTTTACGCTCCTGACACCAAGCGAGGCGTCGTTTTGCATTTACCGGCGAGATGTGTGGCTTACTAGCAGCCGCTCGACCATGAAATCCAAGTTTTCTCACCTCCCACCTAACTGTCACAGTACTTGCAGTGGATCCTGATGCAGTTTGGAATTCCCGTGTGATGGTCTGGATAGACGTCTGCCTATTACACATCACGACCCTCTTCAACTGTCGGCGGTCTCTGTCAGTCAACAGACGAGGTCGGCCTGCACGCTTTTGTGCTGTACGTGTCCCTTCACGTTTCCACTTCACTATCACATCGGAAACAGTAGACCTAGGGATGTTTAGGAGTGTGGAAATCTTCCCATACAGTCGTTTGACACAAATGACACCCAATCACCTCACCATGTTCGAAGTTCGTGTGTTCCGCGAAGCGCCCCATTCTGTTCTCTCACGATATCTAATGACTACTCAGGTCGCTGATATGGAGTACCTGGCAGTAGGTGGCAGCACAATGCACACAATATGAAAAACGTATGTTTTTTGGGGTGTTCGGATACTTTTGATTACGTAGTGTACTTATTGCTCGAAGGTGCTTGTTACGTAATAAAAATACGGCATACAATAGCACATCAGTTTATATTTGCTGGGCACGTACTAAAAACTGCATATCCACTTTAAATGGCGTAAAAGGTACGTTGAAATCTTGTGCATGAAGTTCAACGTAAAATGAATGTGTTTTGCTAAAAAAAAAAAAAATTAAGGCCTCAAGATGACAGCTAAGACTATTGGAACCGGTTGCCTTGAACAAATAATATTTTTTTTGTGATCTTGGGTTTTGAATGGTTTTTAACTTCTGCTATAAAGTGTGTACTAATGTGCTCTTCTTATTATAAATTACCATTAGCATGTTAAAAATAGCGTATCGAGGTCGGCTATTATAGGTACTTACGTTTAGTGAAAAAAATACGAGCTTACGGAATATCGGACCAGGTTTGTGATTGGATTCAGGATTTCCTAGAAGAAAGAACACAACATGTCATTCTTAACGGTTCAAAATCTGCAGATGTAGAGGTAATTTCGGGAGTACCGCAAGGAAGCGTGATAGGACCTTTATTGTTTACAATATACATAAATGACTTAGTTGACAACATCGGTAGCTCCGTGAGGCTATTTGCAGATGACACGGTTGTCTACAAGAAAGTAGCAACATCAGAAGACTCGTACGTACTCCAGGAAGACCTGCAGAGGATTAATGCATGGTGCGACAGCTGGCAGCTTTCCCTAAACGTAGATAAATGTAATATAATGCGCATACATAGGGGCAGAAATCCATTCCAGTACGATTATGCCATAGGTGGTAAATCATTGGAAGCGGTAACGACCGTAAAATACTTAGGAGTTACTATCCGGAGCGATCTGAAGTGGAATGATCACATAAAACAAATAGTGGGAAAAGCAGGCGCCAGGTTGAGATTCATAGGAAGAATTCTAAGAAAATGTGACTCATCGACGAAAGAAGTAGCTTACAAAACGCTTGTTCGTCCGATTCTTGAGTATTGCTCATCAGTATGGGACCCTTACCAGGTTGGATTAATAGAAGAGATAGACATGATCCAGCGAAAAGCAGCGCGATTCGTCATGGGGACATTTAGTCAGCGCGAGAGCGTTACGGAGATGCTGAACAAGCTCCAGTGGCGGACACTTCAAGAAAGGCGTTACGCAATACGGAGAGGTTTATTATCGAAATTACGAGAGAGCACATTCCGGGAAGAGATGGGCAACATATTACTACCGCCCACATATATCTCGCGTAATGATCACAACGAAGAGATCCGAGAAATTAGAGCAAATACGGAGACTTACAAGCAGTCGTTCTTCCCACGCACAATTCGTGAATGGAACAGGGAAGGGGGGATCAGATAGTGGTACAATAAGTACCCTCCGCCACACACCGTAAGGTGGCTCGCGGAGTATAGATGTAGATTTAGAATGTTTCAACTTCTTCCATTACGTGTCACGTGTCACTAAGCGAATTATCTGCCACTATTTTGTGTTTCAGTCGTAATAATAAAACTGCTTTCACTACTGCGGAGCTTTTACGAACTTTCAGGGAGTCAACAGATCTTAAGCTATAGAAGAAGCATTCGCATTCGCATTGCTAATGTAACGACCAAGGCAGTAGAATTTTAGATTCCTTCCGTTCTGCATTAAGGCCGTGGTAGAGGAGAGGGCGAAGGGCAAAGTACGTCTTAACGTGATAAGTTGTCATCTTGGAAGCGAAGATGGTTTTGTTATGGCTAAAATTTTGGTTCTGTTACGTTGGTATAAGGTGCATCATAGCGTGTGATAAAGGTTAAGTTGATGATGATCATGGTTGGTTTGTGGGGCGCTCAACTGCGTGGTTATCAGCGCCCGTACAATTACCCAATCTTTGCTCAGTCCAATTTCGCCACTTTCCTGGATGATGATGAAATGATGAGGACAACACAAACACCCAGTCATCTCGAGGCAGGTGAAAATCCCTGACCCCGCCGGGAATCGAACCCGGGACCCCGTGCTCGGGAAGCGAGAACGCTACCGCGAGACCACGAGCGGCGGACAAATAAAGGTTAAGTTGACCTCTGGAATAGCTTTATAAACTCAATACCTTACATGCTTTTCTCATCTCTATCTGTTTCTGTTGCGTTCCTTCCAGCCTTTCTGTTAACTTTGTCCTGTTACTTATATCTCTTTCCCTGACCAGTGAGTATCTTCAGCAGGTTTAATTTGTTTCTCTATTTGCTACCAAGCATCACTGTTGCACGTATTAGATAGGCGCGTAAGTTAATAGTGATTATCTGTAAGTTTAATAAACACAATAGATACACATAACGTTCGCCTTCACTCTGCCAACGCTAGGGTAACTTTTCGATTCTGCGACTGTAGAAATCGCGTGGTTTAGAGGCGAAGAACTCGTCGAGACGTGATTGGAGAGCATTTTCATCGAAGATTGTTCCCCATTGGGGAACCATTCTCTGAGCTGTGATATTAACCGTTTTTGTAGGACCTCGTTGTACTGGTCTTCGCTCACTATGGCTTTAACCACGAAAGACGTCCTGTACCCTTGCCACAGATGACAGACCAAACCATCACCTTAGTTGCGTGTTTTACGGTCTGAATAATGCAGTCGGGATGAAATTTTTCTCCTGTTCGACGGCGCACATACTGAAATTTGTTAGTGAAAATTTTAAACGTGCTTTCATTGCTCAAGCGTACCTGTAAAAATCAAGAAACGTAATTAAAATACTACGAATAAATTTATATAGGTTATGTCATATCGTGAATAATAATATTGAAGTTAAATTACCGATCTCCAGTAGTCCACATCCGTGTCACAGCACTGTTTAGCCCACTTCAGACGCTTTGGCTGTTAACTTTAGTTTTCTAGCGGGTCGACAGGCCTTGAAATCAGTATCAAAAATGGCTCCGAGCACTATGGGACTTAACATCTGAGGTCATCAGTCCCCTAGAACTTAGCACTAGTTAAACCTAACTAACCTAAGAGCATCACACACATCCATGCCCGAGGCAGGATTCGAACCTGCGACCGTATCAGCCGCGCGGTTCCCGACTGACGCGCCTAGAACCGCTCGGCCACAGCGGCCGGCGAAATCAGTATCCTACCTCCTGCGAACAGTGCGTTGAGATGCATTCACATTAGCCTCTTCCACCTGAGATTTTGTGTGTTTCGTTGTTAGAAATCTGTTTTCTAGCAAATTCTTTTGAGAAATCTTTCTGAGGTACAAGATTCAAACCCCGATGATGATAACGTGTTTGCTGTATTATACGAGAAAGTGTTACGTGCGTCTACTAATACTTCTGCACGTGTAATGCAATTATTTCTTTATTCTATTGTTCCAGTTGTTTATGTTTATTCTGTGAAATTGCAAATGCAGTAGCTGCTTCATCACGAACGGCGTCTGTAATGTCGCACATGTCTATCTCTGCCGGGCGCTGATAACCCCGCAGTTGAGCGCCCCACACACCAAACATCATCATCCCCATGTCTATCTCTGCAACTGTATTGTATAGGTTTGCTACGTTCAATTAAAGAAGCAAAAGCAGACTGCAAAAAGAACACCGCTACAAACTCCGGAAAGTCTTTTACGTCTCAGGAAAATGTTCTCCCGTATAACAATTTCATGCCTAAGCAGTTAAAAAAAACTATCATCTGTCCGTTTTGAATGCGGGACTTTTGGCATTACGACATCACACTCTACCAACTCACGCAAGCGAAGGTTAACTACACTGAAGAGCCAAAGAAACAGGTACATCTGCTTAATATCGTGTAGGACTCCCGCGACCACATAGAAGTGCCGGAACACGACGTGTCATGGACTCGACTGAAGTCTAAACTACTGCTGGAGGAAATTGACACCACGGATCTTGCATGGCTGTCCCTAAACCCGTAAGAGATACGAGGGGGAGGAGATTTCTTCTGAACAGCACGTTGCAAGGCATCCCAGATATGCTCAATAATGTTCACGTCTGGGGAGTTCGCTGGCTAGTGGAACCGTTTAAACTGAAAAGAGTGTTCCTGGAGCCACTCTGTAGCAATTCTGGACGTGTGGGGTGTCGCATTGTCCTGCTGGAATTGCCCAAGTCCGTCGAAATGCACAATGGACATTAACGGATGCAGGTGATCAGACAGGATGCTTACGTACGTGTCACCTGTCAGAGTCTTGTCAAGACGTATCAGGGGTCCCATATCACTCCAACTGCACACGCCTCACACCATTACCAGCTTGAACAGTCCGCTGCCGAAATGCAGGGTCCATGGATTCATAAAGACTGTCTCCATACCTGTACACGTCCATGCGCTCGATACAAGTTGAAACTACACTTGTCCGACCAGGCACAGTCATCATGATGTATCGTTCAATGGTTTGCACGCTGACACTTATTGATGTCCCAGAAATGAAATTTTTGGGCCGCAGTGATGTGATTTTACCGGATTCCTGATATTCACGGTACACTCGTGAAATGGTCGTACGGTGAAATCCCCACTCCATCGCTACCTCGGAGACGCTGTACCCCATCGCTCGTGCGCCGACTATAACACCACGTTCAAACTGACTCAAATCTCGATAACCTGTCGTCGTAGCAGCAGTAACCGATCTAACAACTGCCCCAGACACTTGTTGTCTAATATAGGTGTTGACGACCGCAGCGCCGTATTCTGCCTGTTTACATATCTCGGTATTTGAATACGCGTGCCTATACCAGTTCTTTGGTGCTTCAGTGTATTTCAAAACGTCTGTTACTCTCTTAATAGCCCTCGTTATATTCTCATCACTACAGACGATAAAATCACATTAATACTATTTGTCATATGAAAACTGTTATTTCTCAAGTAACTACGATGTAAAAAAGGTACTGTACGTGCCAAATCCTGATCTGATGTAAGGCAGGACCTTATGGCCCTAATCATATCGGATATGTAAATAAACAAGAAACAAATAAATAATTTGTTGTAGGTTATTAAATGAGAAAAACAGAGTCGTAACATTAAATTACATTATGAACTGCAGACATCGCCAGGACGCACTTTATTGATGTCAGAAATATGGTCTTTACACACACACACACACACACACACATATGTATATATATATATATATATATAATGTGTTTGTCTACGTGTAAAGACTACACATATAGGCGGCCTTAAGTGGCCGTGCGGTTCTAAGCGCGTCAGTTTGGAACCGCGTGACCGCTACGGTCGCAGGTTCGAATCCTGCCTCGGGCATGGATGTGTGTGATGTCCTTAGGTTAGTTAGGTTTCAGTAGTTCTAAGTTCTAGGGGACTGATGACCTCAGTAGTTAAGTCCCATAGTGCTCAGAGCCATTTTTGAACTACATATATAGGGCGTAATGCGTAGTAGTGCAGATATTGAACAGTGCCCTGCTCACATGCAGGATTCACGGATTCGTGAAGTTGTCTCCATACCCGTGCACGTCCATCCGCTCGACACTATCTGAAACGAGACTCGTCCGACCAGGAAACATGTTTCCAGTCATCTGCAGTCCAATGTTGGTGTTGACTGGCCCAGGAGAGACGTAAACCTTTGTCTAGTGCAGCCATCAAGCGTACACGATTGGGCCTTCATCTCCGAAAGCCCGTATCGATTATGTTCCGTTGAATGGTTCGCACGCTCACAGCTGTTGATGACCCGACATTGAAAAATGGCTCTGAGCACTATCGGACTCAACTGCTGAGGTCATCAGTCCCCTAGAACTCAGAACTAATTAAACCTAACTAACCTAAGGACATCACACACATCCATGCCCGAGACAGGATTCGAACCTGCGACCGAAGCGGTCTCGCGGTTCCAGACTGCAGCGCCTAGAACCGCACGGCCACTTCGGCCGGCATCCAGCATTGAAAGCTGCAGCAATTTGCGGAAGGATCGCCATTCTGTCACGCTGAACGATTCTCTTCAGTCGTCGATTGTCCCGTTCTTGCAGGATACTTTTCCAGCCGCAGCGATGTCGGGGATTTGATGTTTTACCGGATTCCTGATATTCACGGTACATCTACATCTACATCTACATCCATACTCCGCAAGCCACCTGACGGTGTGTGGCGGAGGGTACCTTCAGTACCTCTATCGGTTCTCCCTTCTATTCCAGTCTCGTATTGTTCGTGGAAAGAAGGATTGTCGGTATGCCTCTGTGTGGGCTCTAATCTCTCTGATTTTATCCTCATGGTCTCTTCGCGAGATATACGTAGGAGGGAGCAATATACTGCTTGACTCTTCGGTGAAGGTATGTTCTCGAAACTTTGACAAAAGCCCGTACCGAGCTACTGAGCGTCTCTCCTGCAGAGTCTTCCACTGGAGTTTATCTATCATCTCCGTAACGCCTTCGCGATTACTGAATGATCCTGTAACGAAGCGCGCTGCTCTCCGTTGGATCTTCTCTATGTCTTGTATCAACCCTATCTGGTACGGATCCCACACTGCTGAGCAGTATTCAAGCAGTGGGCGAACAAGCGTACTGTAACCTACTTCCTTTGTTTTCGGATTGCATTTCCTTAGGATTCTTCCAATGAATCTCAGTCTGGCATCTGCTTTACCGACAATCAATATTATATGATCATTCCATTTTAAATCACTCCTAATGCGTACTCCCAGATAATTTATGGTATTAACTGCTTCCAGTTGCTGACCTGCTATTTTGTAGCTAAATGATAAAGGATCTATCTTTCTGTATATTCGCAGCACATTACACTTGTCTACATTGAGATTGCCATTCCCTGCACCATGCGTCAATTTGCTGCAGATCCTCCTGCATTTCAGTACAATTTTCCATTGTTACAACCTCTCGATACACCACAGCATCATCTGCAAAAAGCCTCAGTGAACTTCCGATGTCATCCACCAGGTCATTTATGTATATTGTGAATAGCAACGGTCCTATGACACTCCCCTGCGGCACACCTGAAATCACTCTCACTTCGGAAGACTTCTCTCCATTGAGAATAACATGCTGCGTCCTGTTATCTAGGAACTCCTCAATCCAATCACACAATTGGTCTGATAGTCCATATGCTCTTACTTTGTTCAATAAACGACTGTGGGGAACTGTATCGAACGCCTTGCGGAAGTCAAGAAACACGGCATCTACCTGTGAACCCGTGTCTATGGCCCTCTGAGTCTCGTGGACGAATAGCGCGAGCTGGGTTTCACATGACCGTCTTTTTCGAAACCCATGCTGATTCCTACAGAGTAGATTTCTAGTCTCCAGAAAAGTCATTATACTCGAACACAATACGTGTTCCAAAATTCTACAACTGATCGACGTTAGAGATATAGGTCTATAGTTCTGCACATCTGTTCGACGTCCCTTCTTGAAAACGGGGATGACCTGTGCCCTTTTCCAATCCTTTGGAACGCTACGCTCTTCTAGAGACCTACGGTACACCGCTGCAAGAAGGGGGGCAAGTTCCTTCGCGTACTCTGTGTAAAATTGAACTGGTATCCCATCAGGATCCTGAAACGGTCGTACGGGTAAATCCCCACTTTATCGCTACCTCGGAGATGCTGTCTCCCATCGCTCGTGCGCCGACTATAACACCATGTACAAACTCGGTTAAATCTTGATAACCTGCCACTGTGGCAGCAGTAACCCGTCTAACAATTCCGTCTGACACTTCTTGTCTTATACAGGGTGTTACAAAAAGGTGCGGCCAAACTTTCAGGAAACATTCCTCACACACAAAGAAAGAAAATATGTGATGTGGACATGTGTCCGGAAACGCTTACTTTCCATGTTAGAGCTAATTTTATTACTTCTCTTCAAATCACATTAATCATGGTATGGAAACACACAGCAACAGAACGTACCAGCGTGACTTCAAACACTTTGTTACAGGAAAGTCCGCAGCTCGTGGTCGTGCGGTAGCGTTCTCGCTTCCCGCGCCCGGGTTCCCGGGTTCGATTCCCGGCGGGGTCAGGGATTTTCTCTGCCTCGTGATGACTGGGTGTTGTGTGATGTCCTTAGGTTAGTTAGGTTTAAGTAGTTCTAAGTTCTAGGGGACTGATGACCACAAATGTTGAGTCCCATAGTGCTCAGAGCCATTTGAACCATTTTGTTACAGGAAATGTTCAAAATGTCCTCCGTTAGCGAGGATACGTGCATCCACCCTCTGTCGCATGGAATCCCTGATGCGCTGACGCAGCCCTGGAGAATGGCGTATTGTATCACAGCCGTCCACAATACGAGCACGAAGAGTCTCTACATTTGGTACCGGGGTTGCGTAGACAAGAGCTTTCCAATGTCCCCATAAATGAAAGTCGAGAGGGTTGAGGTCAGGAGAGCGTGGAGGCCACGGAATTGGTCCGCTTCTACCAATCCATCGGTCACCGAATCTGTTGTTGAGAAGCGTACGAACACTTCGACTGAAATGTGCAGGAGCTCCATCGTGCATGATCCACATGTTGTGTCGTACTTGTAAAGGCACATGTTCTAGCAGCATAGGTAGAGTATCCCGTATGAAATCATGGCGGTGAATCGAGGAAGTACAGTACATACTGACGAAACTAAAATGAACTCTAACATGGAAATTAAGCGTTTCCGGACACATGTCCACATAACATCTTTTCTTTCTTTGTGTGTGAAGAATGTTTCCTGAGAGTTTGGCCGTACCTTTTTGTAGCACCCTGTATAGGCGTTGCCGACCATAGCGCCCTATTCTGCCTGTTTACATATCTGTGAGTTTGAATAGGCAAGCCTATACCAGATTCTTTGGCGCTTTAGTGTAATACTTGCAGATATGCCTTTCCTGTGTTCCGCAGTTCTGGTGTTACTTTTAATTAATGTTTACTCCAGTTACTGCTGGACGACAGCACATAACACAACCTAGATCGGTACTTTGGTTGATACTCTGTCAACACAGAGCGTGTGGTACTGATCTGAGCGTCTAACATCTGGAGGTTTGGGTGTTAGCGACTGAAATCGGTACTCATCTGAACAGGGCATGGTTTTCCATTGGTGTATGTGCTGGAGATAATGACGTGCTGTTAGCAAAGAAACTCGCATGGGTCGTCTGCTGCCACAGCACATTAACGCCAAATTTCGCAGAACTGTCCTAACGGACACGTTCGCCGTACGTCCCACCTTGATATCCGCGGTTGCAATATTGCTTGTCTGTTAGCACTGACGTCGTTACGCAAACGCAGCTCCTCTCGCTCGTTAAGTGAAGGTGTCGAGCCTGCGTAGTCCGTGGTGAGAGGTGAAGCCTGATACACACCTGGAAATTGAAATAAGAACACCGTGAATTCATTGTCCCAGGAAGGGGACACTTTATTGACACATTCCTGGGGTCAGATACATCACATGATCACACTGACAGAACCACAGGCACATAGACACAGGCAACAGAGCATGCACAATGTCGGCACTAGTACAGTGTATATCCACCTTTCGCAGCAATGCAGGCTGCTATTCTCCCATGGAGACGATCGTAGAGATGCTGGATGTAGTCCTGTGGAACGGCTTGCCATGCCATATCCACCTGGCGCCTCAGTTGGACCAGCGTTCGTGCTGGACGTGCAGACCGCGTGAGACGACGCTTCATCCAGTCCCAAACATGCTCAATGGGGGACACATCGGGAGATCTTGCTGGCCAGGGTAGTTGACTTACACCTTCTAGAGCACGTTGGGTGGCACGGGATACATGCGGACGTGCATTGTCCTGTTGGAACAGCAAGTTCCCTTGCCGGTCTAGGAATGGTAGAACGATGGGTTCAATGACGGTTTGGATGTACCGTGCACTATTCAGTGTCCTCTCGACGATCACCAGTGGTGTACGGCCAGTGTAGGAGATCGCTCCCCACACCATGATGCCGGGTGTTGGCCCTGTGTGCCTCGGTCGTATGCAGTCCTGATTGTGGCGCTCACCTGCACGGCGCCAAACACGCATACGACCATCATTGGCACCAAGGCAGAGGCGACTCTCATCGCTGAAGACGACACGTCTCCATTCGTCCCTCCATTCACGCCTGTCGCGACACCACTGGAGGCGGGCTGCACGATGTTGGGGCGTGAGCGGAAGACGGCCTAACGGTGTGCGGGACCGTAGCCCAGCTTCGTGGAGACGGTTGCGAATGGTCCTCGCCGATACCCCAGGAGCAACAGTGTCCCTAATTTGCTGGGAAGTGGCGGTGCGGTCCCCTACGGCACTGCGTAGGATCCTACGGTCTTGGCGTGCATCCGTGCGTCGCTGCGGTCCGGTCCCAAGTCGACGGGCACGTGCACCTTCCGCCGACCACTGGCGACAACATCGATGTACTGTGGAGACCTCACGCCCCGCGTGTTGAGCAATTCGGCGGTACGTCCACCCGGCCTCCCGCATGCCCACTATACGCCCTCGCTCAAAGTCCGTCAACTGCACATACGGTTCACGTCCACGCTGTCGCGGCATGCTACCAGTGTTAAAGACTGCGATGGAGCTCCGTATGCCACGGCAAACTGGCTGACACTGACGGCGGCGGTGCACAAATGCTGCGCAGCTAGCGCCATTCGACGGTCAACACCGCGGTTCCTGGTGTGTCCGCTGTGCCGTGCGTGTGATCATTGCTTGTACAGCCCTCTCGCAGTGTCCGGAGCAAGTATGGTGGGTCTGACACACTGGTGTCAATGTGTTCTTGTTTCCATTTCCATGAGTGTATTTAGTACTCTCGGCACACTGTTGTTACTGTGGATCTCGAAATATTGAATTCTCTACCGATATCCGAATTCTAATGTCCCGAACTTCTAGCTCCAACTACACTACTGGGCATTAAAATTGCTACACCAAGAATAAATGGAGATAATAAACGGTTATTCATTGGACAAATATATTATACTAGAACTGACATGTGATTACATTTTCGTGCAATTTGGGTGCATAGATCCTGAGAAATCAGTACCCAGAACAACCATTTCTGGCCGTAATAACGGCCTTGATACGCCTGGGCATTGACTGGATGGCGTGTACAGGTACAGCTTCCCACTAAAATGTAGACTTTCACGGCCAGAAATATCATGTCCATTATAATTATCCGGGCTGTTATGCCGTGGTCGAATACTTTATGTATCCAGAAAGGCCCGTACAGGACCTGCAATATGCGGTCGTCCGTTATCCTGCTGAAATGTACGGTTTCGCAGAGATCGAATGAAGGGTAGAGCCACAGGTCGTAACACATGAAATTCATCAACCGACCACGGCATAACAGCCCGCATAATTATAATGGACATAGCTGCCCACGCAGCTTCAACACGATACCACAGTTCATCAAGAGTAGTTACTGGCGTATTGTGACGAGCCAGTTGCTCCGCCCCCATTGACCAGACTTTTTCAGTTGGTGAGAGATCTGGAGAATGTGCTGACCAGGGCAGCAGTTGAACATTTTCTGTATCCAGAAAGGCCCGTACAGGACCTGCAACATGCGGTCGTGCATTATCCAGCTGAAATGTAGGGTTTCGCAGGGATCGAATGAAGGGTAGAGCCACGGGTCGTAACACATCTGAAATGAAATGTAACGTCCACTGTTCAAAGTGCCGTCAATGCGAACAAGAGATGACCCCATACCGTAACGCCGCGTGATGCGCCAGTATGGTGATGACGAATACGCGTTTCCAATGTGCGTTCACCGCGATGTCGCCAAACACGGATGCGACCATCGTGCTGCTGTAAACAGACCCTGGATTCATCCCAATAAATAACTTTTTGCCATTCGTGCACCCAGGTTCGTCGTCGAGTACACCATCGCAGGTGCTCCTGTTTGCGATGCAGCGTCAAGGGTAACCGCAGCCACGGTCTCCGAGCTGATAGTCCGTGCTGCTGCAAACGTCGTCGAACTGTTCGTGCAGATGGTTGTTGCCTCAGGGATCGAGACGTGGCTGCACGATCCGTTAAAGCCGTGCGGATAAGATGCCTGTCATCTCAACTGCTAGTGATACGTGGCTGTTGGGATTCAGCACGGCGTTCCGTATTACCTTCCTGAACCCACCGACTCCATATTCTGCTAACAGTCATTGGATCTCGACCGACGCGAGCAGCAATGTCGCGATACGATAAACCGCAATCGCGATAGGCTACAATGCGACCTTTATCAGTCGGAAACTTGATGGTATGCATTTCCCCTCCTTACACGAGGCATCACGGCAACGTTTCACCAGGCAACGCTGGTCAACTGCTGTTTGTGTATGACAAATCGGTTGGACACTTTCCTCATGTCAGCACGTTGTAGGTGTCACCACTGGCGCCAACCTTGTGTGAATGCTCTGAAAAGCTAATCGTTTGCATATCACAGCATCTTCATCCTGTCGGTTAAATTTCGCGTCTGTAGCACGTCGTCTTCGTGGTGTAGCAATTTTAATGGCCAGCAGTGTACTGTTCCACTTTCAACGTCTGGTAATTCTCGTCGTGTGGCCATAAACACTTCCGAATCGTTTTCACACGGATCACGTGAGTGCCGATGACAGCTCCGCCAATGCACTGATGTTCTATAACTTGTCCAGGCGATACTACAGCCATCTGTTTGGATATCGCTATTCCGTGATTATTTTAGAATGTCTCTGATGCAGAGCCACTGTGAGCTGTGACGAAGCGTCGGTGGCGGGTGGAGGGGGACGGGGGGGGGGGGGGCGTTGTCGTCGGTGGGCGTGAGTTATGAGGTCGGAGCGCAGTGTTTGGGTTGCAGAGGTGTGCCTTACAAGTCATTAGCGGGGCTTCGGCTATATATGGAACCCGACCGGCTGGAGCAATTAAAGCCCCCGAACGGCCGGCGCGTGTAGCCTTCAGGCAGTGTAGGAGTGTGTTAGTGTAGTGGCAGCGCTCGGCCCTGCGGGGTCAGACTCATTAAACACCCACCAGGTCCTGACGTATTGTTCACCTACGTCACAGAAACCGGCGCACCGGTCTAAGCGGCGGGTTAAATGCAACCGAGCCGATGGCAGTGGTGAAGTGCCAGGTTCCAAAATTCACTGGTGTCCAAAATGAAATTAACAAATCCACATTTTGCAAGGTTGCGTTTACTTCAGCATAAAACAGTGTAAGCAGGTGATACATCTACATCTACATCCATACTCCGCAAACCACCTGATGGTGTGTGGCGGAGGGTACCTTGAGTACCTCTTTCGGTTCTCCCTTCTATTCCAGTCTCGTATTGTTCGTGGAAAGAAGGATTGTCGGTATGCCTCTGTTTGGGCTCTAATCTCTCTGATTTTATCCTCACGGTCTCTTCGCGAGATATACGTAGGAGGGAGCAATATACCGCTCGACTCTTCGGTGAAGGTATGTTCTCGAAACTTTGACAAAAGCCCGTACCGAGCTACTGAGCGTCTCTCCTGCAGAGTCTTCCACTGGAGTTTATCTATCATCTCCGTACCGCTTTCGCGATTACTAAATGATCCTGTAACGAAGCGCGCTGCTCTCCGTTGGATCTTCCCTATATCTTCTATCGACCCTATCTGGTACGGATCCCACACTGCTGAGCAGTATTCGAGCAGTGGGCGAACAAGCGTACTGTAACCTACTTCCTTTGTTTTCGGATTGCTTTTCCTTAGGATTCTTCCAATGAATCTCAGTCTGGCATCTGCTTTACCGACGATCAACATTATATGATCATTCCATTTTAAATCACTCCTAATGCGTACTCCCAGATAATTTATGGTATTAACTGCTTCCAGTTGCTGACCTGCTATTTTGTAGCTAAATGATAAAGATCTGTCTTTCTGTGTATTCGCAGCACATTACACTTGTCTACATTGAGATTCAATTGCCATTCCCTGCACCATGCGTCAATTTGCTGCAGATCCTCCCGCATTTCAGTAGAATTTTCCATTGTTACAACCTCTCGATACACCACAGCATCATCCGCAAAAAGCCTCAGTGAACTTCCGATGTCATCCACCAGGTCATCTATGTATATTGTGAATTGCAACGGTCCTATGACACTCCCCTGCGGCACACCTGATATCACTCTTACTTCGGAAGACTTCTCTCCATTGAGAATGACATGCTGCGTTCTGTTATCTAGGAACTCCTCAATCCAATCACACAATTGGTCTGATAGTCCATATGCTCTTACTTTGTTCAATAAACGACTGTGGGGAACTGTACCGAACGCCTTGCGGAAGTCAAGAAACATACTAGAGTAGAAACAATGTAAAGAATACAGAACGTAAACAACAGTTCCAAAAAATGGTTCAATTGGCTCTGAGCACTGTGGGACTTAACATGTGAAGTCGTCAGTCCTCTAGAACTACTTAAAGCTAACTAACCTACGGACATCACACACATCCATGCCCGAGGCAGGATTCGAACCTGCGACTGTAGCAGCAGTGCGGTTCCGGACTGGACTGAAGCGCCTACAACCGCAACAGTTACATGCATAACGGAAGGCAAAATTGTTTTTTTTTTTTTCAACTTCACAGATTTGCACACACATTTCGAGAGCTGTTTAATGTGGTCAGTATGGGGTGTCTCTGGCAACGACGGTACATGCTGTCAATGATGTCATCAGCCTCATGTTGAGACAATGACGTCATTCTTTCTGCAGATCTGCCCGCAAGTCTTGGAGGATGCTGACGTCATGAAACGCGTCTCTCCAGTGCATCCCAACACGCTCTATGGGATTGAAATCAAGAGAGCGTTCACGATGCGCCATTTGTGCAATGTCTTCCGTTTACAAGAAAACATCGACCACTGGAGCTCCATGTGATCGAGCATTATCGGCCATCAGTACGGAGTCTCGCTTCACAGCGCCTCACAACAAATGAGATATCAAGATCTTGTCACGATATCTGACAGCAGTTAAACCTTGCTGATTCACCCGTACAGTATCTAGAGGTGTACAAATTCCACTTGCGGCCTGCTTGCCCCTAGCTCCTCTGCAACCATTCACGCAGGTCAGCCTGCCGCGACGTAAACACAAGAGTGCGCGTGTACTGAGGCATAGTGGGCAATGCGGCCGACTTGGGCTCCCGCAAGCCCGGGCTACCTGGGTCCCCGCAGGCCTGCCAAGCTTCACGGGACCCGCTCAGCTTGCTGAGCCTGACAACAGGTTGCGCTGTGGACGCTCATGACGCAAACGTAGACGCCGCGAAAAATGGCTCAGAGTCGCCATTGTATTGCCAGCACTATAGTTTTTAGACGAACTGGATACGAAACAAGTGCTTCGATTTTGTTAAAATGCATTTTGGCAATTTAGAATGATTTTGCCAACTTCGAATGAATTCACAGAACCAGTAAAATACACTCCTGGAAATTGAAATAAGAACACCGTGAATTCATTGTCCCAGGAAGGGGAAACTTTATTGACACATTCCTGGGGTCAGATACATCACATGATCACACCGACAGAACCACAGGCACATAGACACAGGCAACAGAGCATGCACAATGTCGGCACTAGTACAGTGTATATCCACCTTTCGCAGCAATGCAGGCTGCTATTCTCCCATGGAGACGATCGTAGAGATGCTGGATGTAGTCCTGTGGAACGGCTTGCCATGCCATTTCCACCTGGCGCCTCAGTTGGACCAGCGTTCGTGCTGGACGTGCAGACCGCGTGAGACGACGCTTCATCCAGTCCCAAACATGCTCAATGGGGGACAGATCCGGAGATCTTGCTGGCCAGGGTAGTTGACTTACACCTTCTAGAGCACGTTGGGTGGCACGGGATACATGCGGACGTGCATTGTCCTGTTGGAACAGCAAGTTCCCTTGCCGGTCTAGGAATGGTAGAACGATGGGTTCGATGACGGTTTGGATGTACCGTGCACTATTCAGTGTCCCCTCGACGATCACCAGTGGTGTACGGCCAGTGTAGGAGATCGCTCCCCACACCATGATGCCGGGTGTTGGCCCTGTGTGCCTCGGTCGTATGCAGTCCTGATTGTGGCGCTCACCTGCACGGCGCCAAACACGCATACGACCATCAATGGCACCAAGGCAGAAGCGACTCTCATCGCTGAAGACGACACGTCTCCATTCGTCCCTCCATTCACGCCTGTCGCGACACCACTGGAGGCGGCCTGCACGATGTTGGGGCGTGAGCGGAAGACGGCCTAACGGTGTGCGGGACCGTAGCCCAGCTTCATGGAGACGGTTGCGAATGGTCCTCGCCGATACCCCAGGAGCAACAGTGTCACTAATTTGCTGGGAAGTGGCGGTGCGGTCCCCTACGGCACTGCGTAGGATCCTACGGTCTCGGCGTGCATCCGTGCGTCGCTGCGGTCCGGTCCCAGGTCGACGGGCACGTGCTCCTTCCGCCGACCACTGGCGACAACATCGATGTACTGTGGAGACCTCACGCCCCACGTGTTGAGCAATTCGGCGGTACGTCCACCCGGCCTCCCGCATGCCCACTATACGCCCTCGCTCAAAGTCCGTCAACTGCACATACGGTTCACGTCCACGCTGTCGCGGCATGCTACCAGTGTTAAAGACTGCGATGGAGCTCCGTATGCCACGGCAAACTGGCTGACACTGACGGCGGCGGTGCACAAATGCTGCGCAGCTAGCGCCATTCGACGGCCAACACCGCGGTTCCTAGTGTGTCCGCTGTGCCGTGCGTGTGATCATTGCTTGTACAGCCCTCTCGCAGTGTCCGGAGCAAGTATGGTGGGTCTGACACACCGGTGTCAATGTGTTCTTTTTTCCATTTCCAGAAGTGTATTTGTATAACTGGTGTCATATTTAGCTGAAACATACTAAAGTTAAAGAATCTAGACTTCCAAAATCTTAATTTGGTTCTCATTGCAGTACCGTGGTTATCAGGGGCGTAGATAATTTATTCTTTTGGGTAGGGGACCAATCTTCTTTTTGGAGGGTGGAGGTTCACTTCTTTAGTACAAATATCCATCCGTTTCAGTGTTGAAAAATGCAACACAGACTGCATTGCGTTCCACTAAAACAAAAAACATTATCAAGTGTGCCAAATTTAATCAAGGTTGGAATAAAAATTTACAATTTGTCGAATTCCGTTTGGTGAAGTAACCTCTGCCATGCACCCTACGAAATTTTATGGTTTCAAGGTATAGTGTGCAATATTTCATCAAGGTTCACCAACGCACGGGCACAATGAAAACGCACTTTCAGTTTTTCTCAAATTTTCCAATTTTTAGGTCGATTCTCCAAAACTTTTATTTCATAAAAACCTTCTCCTGAGAATTACGAGTACAGCAAAAAAAAAATTAGCCGAATTGGTCCAGCCGTTCTCGGGTTTTACGATTATCGACACATTTGGCAATTCATTTTTATTTATATGGATAATAAGCCCGAAATATATGCGTAAAGGAAGAATGTACAAATAAAGCCCAATATTTTTTGACCTGAAATTAATACATATATTGGGGTTCGTCTTTTGGTGCTCAGGTAAAATAAAAACTTTTAACTAACGTTCGTAATACGACAATGACGCGCGCAGTCTAAACGGCTGCGTAGCGCGGCTCAGCAGTAATATGGGGCAGGCAAGCAGGTTTCCCGCAGTCCGCCCGGGTTGGGTTCTGCTTGGCTTGGCTGGGAGTGAAGCAGCCTGCCCGTCCTGTAGACAAGGCGCTGCGGCCTGCCCGCCTCGCCACCGGGCAAGCAAGCATGGGCGGGTTAAAAGCGGAACGTGTACACCGCTGACAGTATCATGGAGAGGTCTTCAAGTGGTCAACATAATCCCTGTCCGCACCATTAGGGATCCTCCTCCTATATCAGTCTCTTTTTTTCTCAATCGAATAGACAATTAAGTCTCTAATTTATCTACGATAACGTTGGAAGCTGATGACGTGAATTAATGGGCTCCGGAACGCCCTATACTTGCAATGTTAAAATAACGCTTATAAATTACATCTTTCCTGACAAAGTATTTGAGGTAGGAAGTTGAACTTTTTACAGTTTATTTATTGGAATATGGGCTACAACTTAACACAGGCATTTTACAAAATTTTAGTTCAGTTATTAAAGATGATTTTTTTTTCAATTGTAATGAAAATTCACAACATTTTTTTGCAATTTTTTATTTATATATTCAAAAATATACAGTTTTTTGGAAAAAGGCTGTGTTAAATTATGCAGGAGGTACTGTGTAACATTTACTGAAAGTTTGAAACAAATACACTCCTGGAAATTGAAATAAGAACACCGTGAATTCATTGTCCCAGGAAGGGGAAACTTTATTGACACATTCCTGGGGTCAGATACATCACATGATCACACTGACAGAACCACAGGCACATAGACACAGGCAACAGAGCATGCACAATGTCGGCACAAGTACAGTGTGTATCCACCTTTCCCAGCAATGCAGGCTGCTATTCTCCCATGGAGACGATCGTAGAGATGCTGGATGTAGTCCTGTGGAACGGCTTGCCATGCCATTTCCACCTGGCGCCTCAGTTGGACCAGCGTTCGTGCTGGACGTGCAGACCGCGTGAGACGACGCATCATCCAATCCCAAACATGCTCAATGGGGGACAGATCCGGAGATCTTGCTGGCCAGGGTAGTTGACTTACATCTTCTAGAGCACGTTGTGTGGCACGGGATACATGCGGACGTGCATTGTCCTGTTGGAACAGCAACTTCCCTTGCCGGTCTAGGAATGGTAGAACGATGGCTTCGATGACGGTTTGGATGTACCGTGCACTATTCAGTGTCCCCTCGACGATCACCAGTGGTGTACGGCCAGTGTAGGAGATCGCTCCCCACACCGTGATGCCGGGTGTTGGCCCTGTGTGCCTCGGTCGTATGCAGTCCTGATTGTGGCGCTCACCTGCACGGCGCCAAACACGCATACGACCATCATTGGCACCGAGGCAGAAGAGACTCTCATCGCTGAAGACGACACGTCTCCATTCGTCCCTCCATTCACGCCTGTCGCGACACCACTGGAGGCGGGCTGCACGATGTTGGGGCGTGAGCGGAAGACGGCCTAACGGTGTGCGGGACCGTAGCTCAGCTTCATGGAGACGGTTGCGAATGGTCCTCGCCGATACCCCAGGAGCAACAGTGTCCCTAATTTGCTGGGAAGTGGCGGTCCGGTCCCCTACGGCACTGCGTAGGATCCTACGGTCTTGGCGTGCATCCGTGCGTCGCTGCGGTCCGGTCCCAGGTCGACGGGTACGTGCACATTCCGCCGACCACTGGCGACAACATCGATGTACTGTGGAGACCTCACGCCCCACGTGTTGAGCAATTCGGCGGTACGTCCACCCGGCCTCCCGCATGCCCACTATACGCCCTCGCTCAAAGTCCGTCAACTGCACATACGGTTCACGTCCACGCTGTCGCGGCATGCTACCAGTGTTAAAGACTGCGATGGAGCTCCGTATGCCACGGCAAACTGGCTGACACTGACGGCGGCGGTGCACAAATGCTGCGCAGCTAGCGCCATTCGACGGCCAACACCGCGGTTCCTGGTGTGTCCGCTGTGCCGTGCGTGTGATCATTGCTCGTACAGCCCTCTCGCAGTGTCCGGAGCAAGTATGGTGGGTCTGACACACCGGTGTCAATGTGTTCTTTTTTCCATTTCCAGGAGTGTATGTGTGGAAGATCCTTAGAAAATATGTAATTAGTATGAGAAAATAGAAGTTTTGGGAATCGAGCGACAAAGATTGGATTAACTTTTTAGTGCATTCCAGGTCCATAGGATGGATTATCTTCATCCTCTGCAAACTCCTCCTCCAGCTTCGTCTTGTTCCTCCTCCTGTTTACTCTTGCTTGTATTTCTAGACTCTTTACAGCCCTGTCTGCAGCCCGAAGGCGTTCCTTGTCTAAAGCAAGCATCGCTCGTACCATGTTAGAACCTATCTTCATTCCCATATTTCTAAATACCTTGCACCTTACAATGTTGCCATCATTGAAAGTCGCAACAGCATCGTACACACCAAAGTGAAGTGTTTCTATTCCAACAAATACAGTCTTGGGGATTCTCGACCATATAACACTATTTACACTTTCATTGGGGTTTTTGAGTTTTTCCGTGAACACACTTTTTCAACAGTTCAGCTGCTGCCAAGTCTCTGAAAATAGGTTTAGCCACAACACATACTTTATCTCACATCACTAAAATGTACCTGATGAACACGCCACAGTGGGTCACGTCCATGTAGAACACATTTCAAAAAAAATTTAAAAATAGTTGTAGTCTTCGGAATTGAATAAATTATATATCTATTAAAAGGTTATAGTCTGCAGATTTAGAAAACGCAAAAAAGTAAAAATTGAACTTTTCATGATTTTGAGCCTTTCCGGAGCCCCTTAAAATTTGTGCTGCGGCCAGGACACGAACCCAGGTCTTCTTGCCTTCTGTTCGTTACTGATCGTTGTGTTTGGTCGTTGCGGACGTCGGAAGACATCGTGTTCAATTCCGGTGGTTGATCCTTCCACTCAGTTTTTTATTACAGAGGCCAACCGGCTCTCTGACCGAACACCCTGAGCTACCTCTTTAATCGTAATCCGTGTTACCAACTGCGAAAACGTTCACACCTTCCCACTTACAGGCTGTCCAGCTAACAGCTTCCAGGGAGTACAAAAATTTGATTTTCGGTATTTCGTATGATTATCGACAGAATTGAAAGATTAACAAGGTGTCAGAATGTGCTCATTATGAGCTGTAATCTTATGTTAAGGGAGGGGGGGGGGGGGGGGGGGGTAGGACGCCAAATGGGCCTACTTGGAGCAGGAGAGGCACCTCAGGACATTTTAATTTCCACTGTCTATATTATTATTGCAAATAAATTCATAAAATCTTGTCAGGATGACCGGAATGGATTCAGGATTCACACTCATAGCAGTGGAAGTTCAAAAACATAACAAAATAATTTTTTTTTTTACATGTGAAATTTCATCAGTTTTTTCACTTACTGTTGGTTGCCTTTGTTGCAATAGGTACACTAATCTTCATAAATAAGATTCTTCGATTAATTTTGCACAGCATACAAACCGTACTTACAGGTGTATTAAATTCTAGAATTTTACAAATCTATTAAAAACTGTGGTAAAAGTTGAGATAACTAACTATAAAATTTGAGTTTATTCTAAACATTAAGTTTAAAATTTAACAGCTCATTCATTTGTTCGTAAATTAAATAAATTTTGGCGTTTCATACATCTGTAAGTATGGTTTGTATGCTGTGCAAAAATCATCGAAGAATCTCTCTTACTTATGAAGAAAAGTGTACCTATAGCAACAAATGCAGCCAATACTAAGTGAAAAAAATGATGAAATTTCACAAGTAAAAACACTTATTTTGTTATGTTTTTGAACTTCCACTGCTATTGAGTGTGAATCCTGAGTGCTTTCCGGTCATGCTGACAAAGTTTTATGAATTTATTTATAATAGTGTTGACGGTGGAAATTAAAATGCCCCATGGTGCCTCTCGTGCTCGAAGTCGGCCCGTTTGATGTCTTTCCCCCCCCGTTTTAAAGTTTCAGAACAATAAGATAAGTTTTACTGTCTGAAATTGTGTATATATCTTCAGGTAGCGTTAGTCACGGACTGCATATTGTAACGCCCCTAATTACTGGTAAAAGTAATTACACTGATATACACTTAACAGAGGGTATTTATTACAAGTAGTGTATTGAAACTTTATATTTCTCTGCGACGTATAAAGATTCCACGAGCTACTTTATAACGGAAAGACGCCATCTTGTCTCTCTCTGATCGCATGTCTTTATGATCTTGTTGCTCGCCTCTTGTCTTGTCTTGCGCCTGTGGCTCTGTATGCTATTCATGTGAGCTGAATTACCGTTAAATAATAATTATTATCAGTGTTGAATTTTAAAAATCAGTTCACGATTTTGAAGCGGAAACCTTTTGCTCTCCTTGCCATTTACGTAAACGTGGCCAGTGCTTTGTACGGGTGGAGGCTCGTGTGGTATTAAAATTTAATTCCCAAAAGTATCTTAAAATTAGTTTTCTTTCATTTTTCGTGCTTTACATTCTGAACAAACTGCATTTGAAAGCTATTTACGAAGTTCCGTTATCTTTCATTGTTGAAAATTTATCTTTGCGTAAAACCACACTAGCAGAAGCTTGCGTTAAGTTTGGCTCGAGCCTGACGAAGTAATATTTCAGAATTGTAAGAATTTTCAAATTATTTCGGGTCATAAGGAAAAATATTTAATATCCACACCAGAGATAATTTTTCGTAGCCATAAAATATGTCTGTGATCTGAGAGTAATAATTCATAACATCACGGTGAAATTCATCATTTATGGCTATTGTTTTTATGAACACCATTGATAAAAAAAGAAAGAAGAAGAAGAAGAAGCAAACCAGGCCCTTACTGTCGCCAATGAAAAACACAGACAAACAGGGAAAGAAGTGGTGCAGATTACCGTTGAAACCTTCCCGTCTCCTCTACATATCTCTTTTGTTACGCGACCTCCCCTTCTACAATAACCTATGAAACCTTCCCTTAGGATTTCTGTCTCTTGCTTAATAATAACAAATGAAATCTTCCCTTTGAAATTAATTCTCTTTCTCAGTCTTCGTATACAAATTTAAATGCTGCTCATTAAAAGTTATTTTCTGATTATTTCGACGAAACATAGAATGTGTCGTCTTCATGGCCTTCAGTCGTTACCTGCAATAACCCAAAACTGTTCCTCACCTTTTTTACTGTTACTGGATCGCCATCTGCTACATCGAACTGCGACATGAATATTCTTACTCTGTTTTACTATACTCGATTAGCTACTGGTGGGCTGTCATAAGTGGCTGTATTTATTACCAAAGCTGACGTAATTCTTTAATAGCAAAGCTGACGTTATTCTTTAATTAATTTGACTGAGTTAAACTTTTTCTTGACAACAATAAAATTTTGCAAAGTTTTACGTCGATGGTTTTTGGGGTGGATTATAATCAGTACTGCAATATTGCTGCCAAAAATTAATTATATTCTAAATGAAATGATTTTAGAAACGTTCAAATCGGACTTACTTTTTACAATAATCTTACAACTAGCATTGCGCGAACATACCTTCAGTAGTCTTGAGTTTCGCAAAGAAAATAATTCAATAATATTAGTTCCTCTTATGATAATAGTTAGCTGATGTCTCTGCACAGCCGTTTATAATCTCTTGTAAGTCACAGCTGGTGGCTGGCAGGCACACCGCTCCTCTCAACCTCTCGCTTCAGACCTGCTACCGACTCGCTTCACTTCTCGCTCACTACTGACTTCCTTCTAGACTTGGCTACTGTTTCTATGTTTCGATACAGTGCATCGATACGTGGAACTGTTTCAGTGTTTCGGAACGGCCACGGTTCACTGTTTCGAAACAGTGGTGTTTCATTCCGCCCCTGTCTCGGGTAATTGGACCAGATTCGATCTCGAGCCAGACACAGAAACTGTATCGTTGTTTCAAAATAAGGCTGTTTCGGTCCACCTGTGCTTGGAACGGACTAATTGTATCGAAACAGTGATGTTTCATTCCGTGTCGGACGAGATTCGGGCTCGGCACAGGTACTGAAACACATTTAACATACCACTTCATGAAACATTTTCAAGAGTATAGAAATTTTTTTGACTTGCAATAGCATGAAGCTTAAGATATCCGAAAATAAAGCTTCGTTTCTAGCTGACTGTCATATTCCGAAATGGCGTAACATCTACTTTATAAACACTAACCAAACAATAAAACAATGCATACTATTTCTTATTCAAAATCATAAATATGTGAAAGACATTCAGTTAAATTACACTTTTTGATAACATTCGCTTCTCTGTTCATGTACAGTAATCATATTAAGAAACGCAAGTAAGACTACAACATTTTAAATAAAAAAAGGCGTAGAGTGACAGTTATTAGACATGTATATAAATTTGATGTAGGTATAATTGCAAGCAATCTTTTTGACATATCATTGATAGTGTAATGGTGAACGGGAAGGGCTGAGAAGCATGGTGAATTTATAGTAACGGTTCGAAACACCTTGAAAGACAATTTTTTTCTGTTATATTTTGTTATTTATTCGAATTATTTGGCGTTATTTGTGAGTCTATAGTCACTGTGCCTATTATCCACAATGATCGCCTTTGTGTTGATGGAAATTAGCAGGATGGGTATATTACCAATACTAACGGAATGCGGGAATCCCCGTAGCATATCCGTTGTTTCTGCAGTTTGCTCCCACCTCCAGTTCCGTTCGTGGTGGTTCTTCTGTCTTCAGCTATGGCTGTCCTCAGCCAATTGAAAAGTACGAAAGTCACGCGACACGAAAGCAGCGCATTTGCTGCAGGAAATACGGAACTGCCAAGACGCCTAAGTGATAGTTTCATACTTTCTGCGATAGGATTAGCGCTCTCGCACCTCATTTGTGTTTCTGTGGACATACTTATACAGTAGACAATCAAGATGATACAATGTGTAGGTTTGTTAGATTACAAAACACAAACTGTTTCACTGTTTCGAAACAGCGTATCGAAACATTACATTGTACTGTTTCATTTGTTTCGAAACAGTTACGTGTTTCAGTTTGCCCATCTCTACTTCCTACGAACGCTAAAGTGCGGTCTCTGCTGCTAACAATGCTTTCTGGTGCAGACAATCCCTGCTACCATTACAAAATGTATCAATGCGCGGTCTTTCCCGCTCTTTTCTTAAAATGTATCCATACGCGGTCTCTCCCGCCCTTTTTAAAATTATGTCAATGTGCAGTCTCTCGTGCCAACAATACTTTGGTGCAGACATTCCCTGCTACCACAGTTATTTCCAACATGACAAATATTAAATATTCCTACTTAATCCTATTAATAAAATATAAACATCTTGCATAAATTGTGGTTTGACAATAGACAATAGAAATAGACACGTCTTACACAGTTTATAGGGAAAACATCAAATAACATAAGTAACGTCTTGAAGGCAAAGGGTTTCGCTGTGTTTTTCTGTGTTCCTCAGACAATAGGTGGTTTCCTGTTCAGTGCAAAAGACAAACAACCAGCTATCACAAAAAGGGAGTGTCAGTCTTGCTACATTCAGCAGACAGGGAGGTCAACCTGTATCAGGCTTAAACAGCAGCACAGAAGCTCGAGATTGAGGAAGTCTGATTCAGCGTTTGCAGAACATTGCCTGAACAACAATCACAAATACACAATTCACGTACAAGTCCTACACGAAGAGGAAAAGGGGTCCGAACTCGACCAATTAGAAATTTTAGAAATTAAAATGCAGATGTGTATATCCCCATACCTATTATTAAACGAGCAAACCCAATTCAATTATTCACCTCTTTTAGATGAGATCACAACCCCAGGACAGAAGCAAAACTTTGGACCCCAGTTCATCGTAGTTAAAAATATCTTAGCTGATGCATAACTTCAGTCCGGTCATTCTAATATAATTGGTGAATGTGTAATAATGAATGCAATTTGTTAAAAAATTGTTATTGATATTAGTGCACATTAAGCTGTGGATCGATACCTAAGAAGCTGAGAATGTCTTTGCCTTGTCATCATGTTTATCTATGTATTATCATCTTTGGGAATCAGTAATGTAATTGAAAATGGGCTTATAACTCGAAGCATAGGTTGTGCAACAATATTAATAATAAATTGTGGAACAAGGTTAAAAACAGTGTTTGTTTAGTTAATTTACAATGTTTCACCAAGAACCCACATTTGATTCAATTAAAAGAAAATAGTTTTAATATATATACTGTTCTTTAGACCGTGTTACCAGTAGCTTCTTGTACACATTAAGCAGTTTTGTACGCTCTCGTAGCTGAAATAATTCAAAATCCTGCATCTTGTTATCAGAGCTGCAATTTTCTGTCTTTTTTCAAGCTCTCTTCTAAGAATTTCCCTCTCTGTTACACCCTTCCCTTCATTATCGCCATAGCCATAGAAATCCTGTGGATTATATCAGTTCTTTCTCCTGTAGATATTTCGCAACATTATGCAGTACAATGTAGTAATCTATAAAACAAAATTGGAAAATTTTTGATAAGGGATAAGTGCAAAGTGGGAAACCGCCTCTTCAGATGACCAAAACTCTGCTCTATCATGATTTTTTTTTTTAAGACGCATGATTTTTGACTCTCTCCTGTAGGATGGCCAGAGGAAGTGATCAACTAGGGATCTAGACCATGGCCTTCTTCACCCAAAAGAACACTGTTCTTGAATTCAATTAGTGCTTCCACGACATTTGAATTTCTCCATATTCTATTGCCATGTACTGGCCCGGACCAGCTAAGCTCGGCGCTAGTGTAATGTTCCTTTGCACTGCGCGCGGCCAGCACATTTATACTACCTTAACCATTTCTATTCGTGCATTCGTCGCCATACTGCATAGGTTCGGAGCCCGCAGCTCGTTCTCGCGTTCGGCGCACGGGGTCCCGGGTTCGATTCCCGGCGGGCTCAGAGATTTTTTTCTGCCTCGTGATGACTGGGTGTTGTGTGTTCTTATCATTTCATCGTCATTGACTCGCAAGTCGCCGAAGAAAACAAAAAAGAAAAGAATAAAAAAGAAAAAGAACACCAAAAAAGAAACAAAAAATTAAAAAATAACAATAAAAAGAAATGAAAAAAAAATACACCGGTTCTGGTCCGATCACCGAAGTTAAGCAACATCGGGCCCGGTTAAATAAAATAAACAAAAAAAAGGGAAAAAAATGGCGTCAACTATAAAGGACTTGCAATATGGCGGCCGAACTTCCGCGCATGGGGCCTCCCGGCCAACAATACCATACGATCAAAAATGGCTCTGAGCACTATGGGACTTAACATCTTAGGTCATCAGTCCCCTAGAACTTAGAACTACTTAAACCTAACTAACCTAAGGACATCACACACATCCATGCCCGAGGCAGGATTCGAACCTGCGACCGTAGCAGTCCCGCGGTTCCGGACTGCAGCGCCTAGAACCGCACGACCACCGCGGCCGGCACCATACGATCATTTCATTTCATTTCGTAGGTTCGGAATACCGCGTGCAAGATTTCCAGTTTTCTAGCTACTCATTTTTTGCCACAATCACAAGACGTGGTAACGACGAAAGTTTGATCCCCAAGTCAGCTTTTTCTATTATCTTCTTAGAAATTCAACTCGCTGTGCTTTGACGAATCCCCATATCTTCTGTTACGACGGTCTGGGTTCCCAGATCGCCTGCATACAGAATCAAAATCTTCCTCTTCTGTTCTTACGAAAGCGCTCCACCTCTTCGTTCTTACGCCTCTGGCAAAGAATGATTCACCATCCATTTCACATTTTTTTCGTTGAAACGATGTAGAGTCGGGGACTTAACATCTGAGGTAATCAGTCCCCTAGACTTAGAACTACTTAAACCTAACTAACCTAAGGACATCACACACATCCATGCCCGAGGCAGGATTCGAACCTGCGCCCGTTGCAGTCACGCGGTTCCGGACTGCAGCGCCTAGAACCGCACGACCACCGCGGCCGGCACCATACGATCATTTAATTTCATTTCGTAGGTTCGGAATACCGCGTGCAAGATTTCCAGTTTTCTAGCTACTCATTTTTTGCCACAATCACAAGACGTGGTAACGACGAAAGTTTGATCCCCAAGTCAGCTTTTTCTATTAGCTTCTTAGAAATTCAACTCGCTGTGCTTTGACGAATCCCCATATCTTCTGTTACGACGGTCTGGGTTCCCAGATCGCCTGCATACAGAATCAAAATCTTCCTCTTCTGTTCTTACGATAGCGCTCCACCTCTTCGTTCTTACGCCTCTGGCAAAGAATGATTCACCATCCATTTCACATTTTTTTCGTTGAAACGATGTAGAGTCGGGGACTTAACATCTGAGGTAATCAGTCCCCCAGACTTAGAACTACTTAAACCTAGCTAACCTAAGGACATCACACACATCCATGCCCCAGGCAGGATTCGAACCTGCGACTGTAGCAGCAGCGCGGTTCCGGACTGAAGCGCCTAGAACCGCTCGGCCACAGCGGCCGGCCACATTCTGTTCAAAAATGGGTCAAATGGCTCTGAGCACTATGGGACTCAACATCTTAGGTCATAAGTCCCCTAGAACTTAGAACTACTTAAACCTAACTAACCTAAGGACATCACACACACCCATGCCCGAGGCAGGATTCGAACCTGCGACCGTAGCAGTCCCGCGGTTCCGGACTGCAGCGTCAGAACCGCTAGACCACCGCGGCCGGCCCACATTCTGTTCGTTACGATGTGTCTCCACCCAGCAAATGTGACTTCTACTGACCAGCCTTTACATTTTATAAGCCTTTGCTTCCCAGAACGAAATAAGAGCTTCTCTATACTCATACAGTTTATAAAATGCCGGAGCTAAAACTCAAGGCAAAGGAAATGCTTTTTCCTCCCTTCTGTCCCCACGAGCTACAGTCCTCGCTTCAGATTTTATTTATAAATTCCGAAGTTTCAGCTCCGAAATTGCAAGGAAAAGCTTTTGCTTCACTTCTTTCACACGGCCCAATGAGAGCGATTTCCAACAAACTTTAAACGTAATTTCAAAGCTCATCTAAACTTCTTCTCACCTATAGTACCGAGAAAATAATGAAATGCAAACTGTTTATCGCTTTCTAAATATTCGTTGTTCATATTTATTTGTTTATTTATTTATTTAACCTGGCAAGATTAGGGCCATCAGACCCTCTCTTACATATAAGCAGGCATTCTACTTATTTTACATTCATATGTTTTAGTAGGCATGTTAAACTACATCTAGTACAAAAGTGAAATAAATGATTAGAAAGGTACACCTGGAAAAATACATACATATAGAGTTTATATTCGTAAGTACTGTTATAATTAGACATTATTGAAGAGACAGATTTTAGATAGGAGTGCTGGCAGCAGGGAATATGAGGGAGACCCATGGTGAAGGGAGGAGAAGAATAGAGAGACATGATGAAACATAATTAAGGAAATATGAAGGAAAAGAAGATTGCGTGGCTAATAGATGAAGAGGAAGGCATCTCAGGAGCAAGAGAGGAGACGCTAGCTTTGCTATTTGACAGATGAGAGGATTGGCCTTGTACATTAATTTTGTGGAGAACTTTATGAAGATGATAGCAGGAAATGCTTCAACTTCTTCTTAAAAGCAGCAGGAGATTGAATTTTGCGCAAGGTAAGGGGCAGTTTGTTCCAGAGGCGGACAGCGGCAACTGAGAAGGAGTTTGCAAAAGTTTTTGTTTTGTGAGTGGGCACAGTTAGGATACCAAATAAGAGTGAGCTCGTGTTTCGATTATGATGGCATGACAAGTTTTTAATCTTTGAAGCAAGGTACTTGGGTGCTTGCGCGACGAGGAATCGGTGAAGTAGACATAGAGTGTGGTAGTCACGCAATTTGTCCGGCCGCAGCCACCCTAGCTCGGAGTATGAAGCACTAACATGATCATATCGGCGAATGTTGCAGGTGTAACGCACACAGGCATTCATGGTTAGCTCTAGCCGTCTTTTGTTTTCACTACTCGTGCCTTGCTGGATCACGTCACAATAGTGGAGGTTCGGTAGAACGAGTGCTTGCACGAGCTGGCGTTTCAAGTCCTGTAGAAATATGTTCCGAAACTTTTTGAGAGCATAGAGACAAGCAGACGTCTTTCGGCACACTGCGACTGTATTCTCCGCCCAGTTGAGATGTTTTCTGATATGGTATTGGAGTACCGTCGAGCAGAATAGGAGGTAGCCGTTCGCGGAAATCTGAACTTATTAATTTCAGATGGGCTATTAAGATTACTTGCGCCTTTTTTGCATTTAGTTTAAGCCCCAGGTTTTTCGCCCATGTCACTACTGAAGACAGATCATCATTCATCTGAGCGATTGCAGTGTTTACATCTTCAGGTCTGAGGCTTAGGTAGAGCTGGAGGTCGTCGGCATAGGAATGATATTTACAGGAGGACAGAACCGACGACATATCGTTGACATGTAAAGAAAACAAATGTGGTCCTAAGGCTGATCCTTGTGGCACTCCTGAGGAAACATGTTTCCAGGAAGATTTTCATATGGTAAAACTTGAGCAGAAAAGCTAGATTAAAAAAAAATGGAATAGTAACGAAATTATAAGAAATGATAACAACGTCTAGTAATGCTTCATTGAACGGGTATTACAAAATGGAAGGTTGAGGTGTTACTGGAATAGCTGTCGTATTTATTTTTTTGCACGCGTGGGATCCTCTTTTTTCCGTATCGCTGGCGCAAGCTAAAGGAGTAGCTCATTCAGTTGCTTCGCAGCGCGGCGGAAGGAACAAAGAGTTCAGAAGGAGGCCAGAGAGAGAGAGAACAGCAGGCTGAGGTAGCAGAAGTAACTGAGCAAAGAGCGTGCGCCTCGCAGACTGTCCCTTCCGCGGGGACAGGTTCAAGGGGCGTGGAGAGACGTGGCAGCTCTCGGCAGATTATCTTTCGCCTTTCTCGTCGCGTTTCGCCGCTGCGTTTTCCAGCCAAGATGGCCCTTAATGGAATTAAGAGCCGGAACCGGGTACGGCCCGTTCCGCAGACATCGACCCCCGCCCGCCGGCGTCGACGGCGATAGATCGATCGCCGCGCTTATCGAGTATTAGCCCGGTGACCGAGTAACGCCGGATATGGGCCGCTACTAACCGTCTCGCAAACATCGGCTGCCGACGCTCTTAAATTACATCGCGGTGTGACTTCAGAGGCAGGAGGAAACAGCTACACAGCAAGGAAGAAACTTTTCTTGTAGAAACTGAGGGGGAAAAATAGGGTAGGAAGGAGGAAGAGGCTACTGCAGCAAGGATACGAGATGGCTTGTAACTTGAAAGATACGTCTTAACCAAAGAACTCAAAAGAGAAAAACCGAAAAGTCTGAATAGAGCTTGCACTCCAAAGTTTCTGTACAAACTTAATTATGTTTATTGATAGTTGATCCATCCCAGGAATTAAGAACCCCGACGATTTTTACCTGTTATCGATACAGATACTGGCAAGATATCGGTCGCGGGAATGCCAAGACTTTCAACGATCTTTTAATTTTAAGCTTAAAATTTTTGAGCAGTTTTGCATTGACTATTGCAGTTTTTCACGTATTTTTTTCTAAATTGTGACATTATATTTACATGCTATGCTAATTGGCAATTGCAGAAGTGTTGATTTCATTTGCTGTCGTCCCTGTTGCAATTACTGGGACGACCACTGTGGCCGAGCGGTTCTAGGCGCTTGTAACATTGTTGCCAAAAATGTCAAAAAGTTCTCTCCCAATTTGCTTTACATTCCTACATGATACCATAATAAACATCCAGAGATATAGGCTACACATTTCTTTAATATATATGGTATATCAGTACATTTAGACTGTATAAAGATGAAAGGTTTTTAGCAAAAAATCTCGAAAAGTTACTGACCGATTTATTTCAAATATTTACAAGATATATGGTTACACGCATTTTTTTATTTGTATATAAACAAGTCTTGCTTAAAGTTGTTACCAAAAGTCTCGAAAAATTCTCGACCGATTTTCTTCAGATTTTGACACAATACTCCAGTTAACGTTCTGACAGACACAGGTCACACGTTTCTTTAATATATGCTATATGAAGTATATATCTTTAACATAAACTAAATAAAGGGCGAAAAGTGTTAGGAAAAATCTCAATAAGTAGTTGACTGATTTACTTCAAGTTTTTACACAGTACTCTAATAAATATTCAGACGGACATCGACTGCATATTGGTTCTAAACAACAATTTACATGTTTTTCCTTAAAACTGTCTGCAAGACAAAATGTTTTTATATGCTGTGCTGAGAAAATGTGCGAGAAAGAAAATGTTTTTGTATCCTGTGTTGAACTAGAACATTACTACAGAATCTGAAATGTCCTACGCTTGCACAGGTTAAGAGCATGTGAATTACTGCCATTGAAGCTCCTAGCCTCAGTGATGCAGCAATAACGGATGTCTGTGATACCCGAAATCCGTTTTACCTATTCATTTTGAGCGACTTCTATTCCTAGTCAAGGACTCGTTGGCCATAACAATAAATAGAACTGAAGAGAGGGTGGAGGAGATGCAGAGATGAGGGGGAGGAAATGAATGTCGAGAAAGGGAAGGAGGAGGTTGACAGAAGAATGGGGTGAGCATTATTTAGGACATATACCTAGTTCCCATATATTTTAGCAATCGCAAAGCAATGCCGGTTTCACTAGTCTCATATAATTACAAATTAACAATTTCGGATTTTTTTTCCTCCTCTTGTACCGTGAAACCTCGCTTCCTGCCAAATTTCAAGACTCTAGTCGAACGGGAAGTACCCTATAAGTCGTATCTTTTAATTGCATTGACAGAGAAGTTTAAATTTTTTACACCGCCAAGAGATCATAGACCTCAGTATGTGACGTACAACTGATCTTCATACAGTGTGTAAACTTTTAGATGGCAGACCTCTCCCTAGTTCTGAATCGGCAGAAGTCGGTAAACGTCGGGAGGCTTCGGGAGGCACGCAGTTTCGACTGCTGCCAACATTACATAGCTGTGAAACTTCCTGGCAGATTAAAACTGTGTGCCCGACCGAGACTCGAACTCGGGACCTTTGCCTTTCGCGGGCAAGTGCTCTTCTATCTGAGCTACCGAAGCACGACTCACGCCCGGTACTCAGAGCTTGACTTCTGCCAGTACCTCGTCTCCTACCTTCCTAACTTTACAGAAGCTCTCCTGCGAACCTTGCAGAACTAGCACTCCTGAAAGAAAGGATACTACGGAGACATGGCTTAGCCACAGCCTGGGGGATGTTTCCAGAATGAGATTTTCACTCTGCAGCGGAGTGTGCGCTGATATGAAACTTCCTGACAGATTAAAACTGTGTGCCCGACCGAGACTCGAACTTAGGAAGGTAGGAGACGAGGTACTGGCAGAAGTAAAGCTGTGAGTACCGGGCGTGTGTCGTGCTTCGGTAGCTCAGATGGTAGAGCACTTGCCCGCGAAAGGCAAAGCTCCCGAGTTCGAGTCTCGCTCGGGCACACAGTTTTTATCTGCCAGGAAGTTTCATATCACCGCACACTCCGCTGCAGAGTGAAAATCTCATTCTGGATTACATAGCTGTGTTGTACAAGGTAGCCATTGTCGTCTGCTTCGTTATTGTTTTGCCATGTACTGCACTGCGTGGTTTTATATACTTTTTTTAACACGTTTGCGAAACGTGTTGCGAATAGTGTTAGTAGTGAAGAAATAATAGAAAATAAAAAGTCATGCCTGACGCGGCACTTTTTCACGCATCTCGATGTTGACCTCGTCATATCTCCAGAATTATGTGTCGTAAAGAGACACAAATTTGCCGGCGCATTTACTGATGAATGCGGATACTGTATGCGAAATATGTTACGATTAGAGTTAATAGTAACGAAATAATACATTAAAACGTCGTGCCTACTGCTGCAGATTTACGGTATGTACTGAGAAAATGTAGTAAGCGACAACCTTTTTTTCCTTTCAATATTGTGTGGGGGGTGTCAGCGATAAAAAATTTTCAAATTGTATGTAACGTTTGTTGCTAGTCGCTAAGTGTTCTCATTCTCAAATAGTGGATGCATAAATCTGGGTATTTTCCCACGGTGGCATTTCGTTGTTTATGACGTCATATCTCCTCAAGAATGTGTCTTATTTCTTTTTTTTTTCCGCCTAGGAACCTTCGTGGGCATACGGAGAACAAATCACCAAAATTTCATCGCAATCGGATGAATGAATTGGGAACGCAGAGAGGGCAGACATACATACGTTCATTTTTATGTATAGAGATTGACAGTTACGTTATACTACATGACCTGTTTAAGTATATTTAAATTTTATAATTAATAGTTTAACATTGCAGGGAATGAAAAAACTTTTTTTTTTTAAATTGCGAGCAGTGAGAATCGAATTCGGGTCTGCTGCATGACAAGCCTTGACCTAATCAATTGCGCTACGCATGTTGCAATGACATAATTGTTGAAACATTGTCCATTACCTCTTCGGGCGTTTGGAGAACAACTCACCAAAGTTTCATGGCAATTGGATGAATGGTTTGTGAGCGCATAGTATATATATATATATATATATATATATATATATATATATATATATATATATATATATACACTCCTGGAAATTGAAATAAGAACACCGTGAATTCATTGTCCCAGGAAGGGGAAACTTTATTGACACATTCCTGGGGTCAGATACATCACATGATCACACTGACAGAACCACAGGCACATAGACACAGGCAACAGAGCATGCACAATGTCGGCACTAGTACAGTGTATATCCACCTTTCGCAGCAATGCAGGCTGCTATTCTCCCATGGAGATGATCGTAGAGATGCTGGATGTAGTCCTGTGGAACGGCTTGCCATGCCATTTCCACCTGGCGCCTCAGTTGGACCAGCGTTCGTGCTGGACGTGCAGACCTCGTGAGACGACGCTTCATCCAGTCCCAAACATGCTCAATGGGGGACAGATCCGGAGATCTTGCTGGCCAGGGTAGTTGACTTACACCTTCTAGAGCACGTTGGGTGGCACGGGATACATGCGGACGTGCATTGTCCTGTTGGAACAGCAAGTTCCCTTGCCGGTCTAGGAATGGTAGAACGATGGGTTCGATGACGGTTTGGATGTACCGTGCACTATTCAGTGTCCCCTCGACGATCACCAGTGGTGTACGGCCAGTGTAGGAGATCGCTCCCCACACCATGATGCCGGGTGTTGGCCCTGTGTGCCTCGGTCGTATGCAGTCCTGATTGTGGCGCTCACCTGCACGGCGCCAAACACGCATACGACCATCATTGGCACCGAGGCAGAAGCGACTCTCATCGCTGAAGACGACACGTCTCGATTCGTCCCTCCATTCACGCCTGTCGCGACACCACTGGAGGCGGGCCGCACGATGTTGGGGCGTGAGCGGAAGACGGCCTAACGGTGTGCGGGACCGTAGCCCAGCTTCATGGAGACGGTTGCCAATGGTCCTCGCCGAAACCCCAGGAGCAACAGTGTCCCTAATTTGCTGGGAAGTGGCGGTGCGGTCCCCTACGGCACTGCGTAGGATCCTACGGTCTTGGCGTGCATCCGTGCGTCGCTGCGGTCCGGTCCCAGGTCGACGGGCACGTGCACCTTCCGCCGACCACTGGCGACAACATCGATGTACTGTGGAGACCTCACGCCCCACGTGTTGAGCAATTCGGCGGTACGTCCACTCGGCCTCCCGCATGCCCACTATACGCCCTCGCTCAAAGTCCGTCAACCGCACATACGGTTCACGTCCACGCTGTCGCGGCATGCTACCAGTGTTAAAGACTGCGATGGAGCTCCGTATGCCACGGCAAACTGGCTGACACTGACGGCGGCGGTGCACAAATGCTGCGCAGCTAGCGCCATTCGACGGCCAACACCGCGGTTCCTGGTGTGTCCGCTGTGCCGTGCGTGTGATCATTGCTTGTACAGCCCTCTCGCAGTGTCCGGAGCAAGTATGGTGGGTCTGACACACCGGTGTCAATGTGTTCTTTTTTCCATTTCCAGGAGTGTGTGCATATATATATATATATATATATATATATATATATATATATATATATATATAACGATTTCAGTTTCGTTTACGAACGACATTTAAAGCGAGTTTTACTTCCAAGCCTTTCGCTGCTTTCGTGTAAGCAAGACGCGCAATTTGTAGTGCCAGCACTGCAACTCTGGTAGGCGTGCCTTGTCCCCCCCCCCCTCCCAACGGCTCCCCACCCCTCGCCAGCCAATGCTTGCTTCCTCCTCTCCCCGCACTCCCCTGTCAACTCTACCGCCTTACAGTTAACACACTGTACGCATTCCCATTCCTGAGAGAAATGGCTTTTAACAGTCAGATGGAGAGACGGTTAACGTATGAAACCTTAAAAAATACTGTAGAATTAAACTACTAGTAATAGTTTGAACCACCAGATTGGATACAAGCACCAAGAAAAAGGTTTTGGGATGCCACGCTTTTTCGTCTGAGGTCAAAACTCAAGTTGGAGAGAACAGTGGTTTGCGATACTTTCCTGCTGTGTTATTAAAAAAAAAGGAGTCCATCAGGTGAACCAAGATAGGTGAAAACTGACTATAACCCAAAGAGAATTGGAACTAAGTAAATGGCAAATATGTATAGCTTTTGCCAGTGATGTAGCCAGTCCGTCGAATGACGCCGAGACTGCTAGGATTCAAATGGACATTCATATAGACATGTGAGAGGAAACCGACAGACAAGCTGGTCTCTAGATATAATTTGGAAAAGAAAAAGAGCGGAAGTCATGACTAACATCGAGGATGCCTCCCAGAACTCGGGAGAAAATATGAAGACATGGCGACAGTAGGAACTTCTGTATAACGAAGTTATCCGGAACGCTCAGATCATCAGTCAGAGCACCTGATCAATTCTTTGTAATGAGAATGGGCCCACCCAAGTATGTACCCACACAAGTACAGGGTTATTACAAATGATTGAAGCGATTTCACAGCTCTACAATAACTTTATTATTTGAGATATTTTCACAATGCTTTGCACACACATACAAACACTCAAAAAGTTTTTTTAGGCATTCGAAAATGTTCGATATGTGCCCCTTTAGTGATTCGGCAGACATCAAGCCGATAATCGAGTTCCTCCCACACTCGGCGCAGCAAGTCCCCATCAATGAGTTCGAAAGCATCGTTGATGCGAGCTCGCAGTTCTGGCACGTTTCTTGGTAGAGGAGGTTTAAACACTGAATCTTTCACATAACCCCACAGAAAGAAATCACATGGGGTGAAGTCGGGAGAGCGTGGAGGCCATGACACGAATTGCTGATCGTAATCTCCACCACGACCGATCCATCGGTTTTCCAATCTCCTGTTTAAGAAATGCCGAACATCGTGATGGAAGTGTGGTGGAGCACCATCCTGTTGAAAGATGAAGTCGGCGCTGTCGGTCTCCAGTTGTGGCACGAGCCAATTTTCCATAATGTCCAGATACACGTGTCCTGTAACGTTTTTTTCGCAGAAGAAAAAGGGGCCGTAAACCTTAAACCGTGAGATTGGATAAAACACGTTAACATTTGGTGAAATGCGAATTTGCTGCACGAATGCGTGAGGATTCTCTACCGCCCAGATTCGCATATTGTGTCTGTTCACTTCACCATTAAGCAAAAATGTTGCTTCATCACTGAAAACAAGTTTCGCACTGAATGCATCCTATTCCATGAGCTGTTGCAACCGCGCCGAAAATTCAAAGCGTTTAACTTTGTCATCGTGTGTCAGGGCTTGTAGCAATTGTAAACGGTAAGGCTTCTGCTTTAGCCTTTTCCGTAAGATTTTCCAAACTGTCGGCTGTGGTACGTTTAGCTCCCTGCTCGCTTTATTCGTCGACTTCCGCGGGCTACGCGTGAAACTTGCCCGCACGCGTTCAACCGTTTCTTCGCTCACTGCAGGCCGACCCGTTTATTTCCCCTTACAGAGGCATCCAGAAGCTTTAAACTGCGCATACCATCGCCGAATGGAGTTAGCAGTTGGTGGATCTTTCCTGAACTTCGTCCTGAAGTGTCGTTGCACTGCTATGACTGACTGATGTGAGTGCATTTCGAGCACGGCATACGCTTTCTCGGCTCCTGTCGCCATTTTGTCTCACTGCGCTCTCGAGCGCTCTGGCGGCAGAAACCTGAAGTGCGGCTTCAGCCGAACAAAACTTTATGAGTTTTTCTACGTATCTGTAGTGTGCCGTGACCATATGTCAATGAATGGAGCTACAGTGAATTTATGAAATCGCTTCAATCATTTGTAATAGCCCTGTATATATACAGGGTGAGTCACCTAACGTTACCGCTGGATATATTTCGTAAACCACATCAAATACTGACGAATCGGTTCCACAGACCGAACGTGAGGAGAGGGGCTAGTGTAATTGGTTAATACAAACCATAAAAAAATGCACGGAAGTATGTTTTTTAACACAAACCTACGTTTTTTAAAATGGAACCACTTTAGTTTTGTTAGCACATCTGAACATATAAACAAATATGTAATCAGTGCCGTTTGTTGCATTGTAAAATGTTAATTACATCCGGAGATATTGTAACCTAAAGTTGACGCTTGAGTACCACTCCTCCGCTGCTCGATCGTGTGTATCGGAGAGCACCGAAGTACGTAGGGATCCAAAGGGAACGGTGATGGACCTCAGGTACAGAAGAGACTGGAACAGCACATTACGTCCACATGCTAACACCTTTTTATTGGTCTTTTTTACCGACGCACATGTACATTACCATGAGGGGTGAGGTACACGTACACACGTGGTTTCCGTTTTCAATTACGGAGTGGAATAGAGTGTGTCCCGACATGTCAGGCCAATAGATGTTCAGTGTGGCGGCCATCATTTGCTGCACACAATTGCAATCTCTGGCGTAATGAATGTCGTACACGCCGCAGTACATCTGGTGTAATGTCGCCGCAGGCTGCCACAATACGTTGTTTCATATCCTCTGGGGTCGTAGGCACATAACGATACACATTCTCCTTCAACGTACCCCACAGAAAGAAGTCCAGAGGTGTAAGATCAGGAGAACGGGCTGGCCAGTTTATGCCCGTGTTTGTTACAACATGCAACTGAACGTCGGAGGTTTCAAGCGTCAACTTTAGGTTACAATATCTCCGGATGTAATTAACATTTTACAATGCAACAAACGGCACTGATTACGTATTTGTTTATATGTTCAGATGTGCTAACAAAACTAACGTGGTACCATTTAAAAAAACGTAGGTTTGTGTTAAAAAACATACTTCCGTGCATTTTTGTATGGTTTGTATGAAACAATTACACTAGCCCCTCTCCTCACGTTCGGTCTGTGGAATCGGTTCGTCAGTATTTGATGTGGTTTACGAAATATATCTAGCGGTAACGTTAGGTGACTCACCCTGTATACAAGGTGGTCCATTGATAGTGACCGGGCCAAATATCTCACGAAATAAGCATCAAACGAAAGCACTACAAAGAACGAAACACGTCTAACTTGAAGGGGGAAACCAGGTTGCGCTATGATTGGCCCGCTAGATGGCGCTGCCATAGGTCAAACGGATATCAACTGCGTTTTTTAAAATAGAAACCGCCATTTTTATTACTTATTCGTGTAGTACGTAAAGAAATATGCATGTTTTAGTTGGACCACTTTCTTCGCATTGTGATGGATGGCGCTGTAATGGTCACAGACATACGGCTCACAATTTTAGACGAACAGTTGGTAACAGGTAGGGTTTCTAAATTAAAATACAGAACGTAGGTACGTTTGAACATTTTATTTCGGTTTTTCCTATCTGATAAATGTACCTTTGTGTACTTATTATTTCTGAGAACGCATGCTGTTACAGCGTGATTACCTGTAAATACCACATTAAAGCAATAAATGCTCATAATCATGTCCGTCAACCTCAATACATTCGGCAGTACGTGTTACGACATTCCCCTCAACAGCGAGTAGTTCGCCTTCCGTAATGTTCGCACATGCATTGACAATGCACTGACGCATGTTGTCAGGCGTTGTCGGTGGATCACGATGGCAAATATCCTTCAACTTTCCCGACAGAAGGACAAGCGGGGACGTCAGATCCGGTGACCATGCGGGCCACGGTATGGTGCTTCGTCTAACAATACACCTGTCATGAAAGATGCTATTCAATACCGCTTCAACCACACGCGAGCTATGTGCCGCACATCCATCATGTTGGAAGTACATCGCCATTCCGTCATGCAGTGAAACATCTTGTAGTAACATCGGTAGAACATTACGTAGGAAATCAGCATACATTGCACCATTTAGATTACCGTCAATAAACTGGGGGCCAATTGTCCTTCCTCCCACAATGCCGCACCATACATTAACTCGCCAAGGTCGCTGATATTCCACTTGTCGCAGCCATCGTGAATTTTCCGTTGCACAATAGTGCATATTATGCCGGTTTACGTTACCGCTGTTGGTGAATGACGCTTCATCGCTAAACAGAACGCGTGCAAAAAAATCTGTCATCGTCCCGTAATTTCTCTTTTGCCCAGTGGTAGAACTGTACACGACCTTCGAAGTCGTCGCCATGCAATTCCTGGGGCATAGAAATATGGTACGGCTGCAATCGATGTTGATGTAGCATTCTCAACACCGATGTTTTTGAGATTCCCGATTCTCGCGCAATTTGTCTGCTACTGATGTGCGGATTAGCCGCGACAGCATCTAAAACACCTCCTTGGGCATCATCATTTGTTACAGGTCGTGGTTGACGTTTCACATGTGGCTGAACACTTCCTGTTTCCTTAAATAACGTGACTATCCGGCGAAAGGTCTGGACACTTGGATGATGTCGTCCAGGATACCGATCAGCATACATAGCACACGCCCGTTGGGCATTTTGATCACAATAGCCGAACATCAACACGATATCGACCTTTTCCGCAACTGGTAAACGGTGCATTTTAACACGGGTAACGTATCACGAAGCAAATACCGCAGCACTGGCGGAATGTTACGTGATACCACGTACCGTGACTATTACAGCGCCACCTATCACAAAGGGAAAAAATTGGTCCAACTAAAACATTCATATTTCTTTACTTACTGCACGAATATGTAATAAGAAATGGGGCTTCCTATTTAAAAAACAAACGCAGTTGATATCTGTTTGACCTATGGCAGCGCCATATAGCAGGCCAACCATAGCGCCATCTGGTTTCCCCCTTCAAGCTAGACGAGTTTCGTTCTTTGTAGTTTTATCATTTGACGCTTATTTCGTGAGATATTTGGCCCGGTCACGATCAATGGACCTCCCTGTATATATTCGAGGGTTGGAACTTACAACCGACAGAACAGAGATAAATATTGCAGCTGTTACTGTCTTTCAAAGTAGTCACCAGCGTTGTGTGGAACTCGTTGCCAGCGCCAAAGTGGCGTCCAATAGATAGACTGCCACCAGGCTTTTTATCGACACGAAACTCTCTCTCTCTCTCTCTCTCTCTCTCTCTCTCTCTCTCTCTCTCTCTATATATATATATATATATATATATATATATATATATATATATATATATATATATATATATATATATGCTAACAATAATAACAGTTTGGTGTCGGTAAATAGCCTGGTGGAAGTCTTTCTATTGGACGCCACTTTGTCGGCTTGCATGTCCCTAACTTACCCCATCACCCAAGTGGGAAAAGTGGACCTACAGTTAAACACAGAATCCCAACCACATGTTCTTTGTGGCGACGCCTCACATCACTAAGAGATGAAGCCTAGGTTAAAACGAGGACTGAAAAACCTGTCGTCCGCCTGAGATTCGTTCCTGCGACCTCTCGTTTTCCAGCCTCGAGTTTTACCACCAGGTCCGACATGTATACAGGCGTGTGTTTGACGAATGAGTTTTCCGAGCGTGAAAATATGTAACATAAATGGCCGTACCTTTCGACTCCACTGACTTAGAAGCTTAAATGTTGTACACCGCCGAAGGACAATAGACCTCAGCACGTGACACAAATTTCAGCTTGATACGGCTACCCGTTCCTGAGAAAAAGGGTTTTCGACAGTCGAAAAGGCAGATAGACAGCAGTTGGACAACAAAGCTATCGTACAATAGTTCCATTTTGGTCGTCTGAGATACGGAACCCTGTCAACGGCCTTGCCGCAGTGATAACACCAGTTCCCGTCAGATCAACGAAGTTAAGCGCTGTCAGGCTGGGATAGCACTTGGATGGGTGACCATCCGGTGTGCCAAGCGCTGTTGGCAAGCGGGGTGCACTCAGCCCTTGTGAGGCAAACTGAGGAGCTACTTGACTGAGAAGTAGCGGCTCCGCTCTCGTAAACTGACATACGGCCGGGAGAGGGGTGTGCTGACCACATGACCCTCCATCTCCGCATCTAGTGACGCCTGTCAGCTGAGGATGACATGGCGGCCGGTCGGTACCTTTTTGTCTTCCAAGGCCTTTTCGGACGGAGTTTAGTTTAGAGATACGGAACACTAAAAACAAACTGGAATCATTGAAGGAACGAATAAGCGAGCGAGGTGGCGCAGTGGCAAGCATACTGGACTCGGATTCGGGAGGACAACGGTTCAATCCCGCGTCCGGCCATCCTGGTTTAGGTTATCCGTGATTTTCCTGACTCGATCCAGGCAAATGCCAGGACGGTTCCTTTGAAATTGCACGGCCATCCTTCGCTAATCCGATGAGACCGATGACCTCGCTGTCTGGTCTCCTCCCCCAAAACAATCCAAATCCAAGCGGGGTGCACTCAGCCCTTGTGAGGCAAACTGAGGAGCTACCTGATTGAGAAGTAGCGGCTCCGGTCTCGTAAACTGAAATAAGGCCGGGAGAGCGGCGTGCTGACCACATGCCCCTCCATCTCCGCATCCAGTGACGCCTGTCAGCTGAGGATGACATGGCGGCCGGTCGGTACCTTTTTGTCTTCCAAGGCCTTTTCGGACGGAGTTTAGTTTAGAGATACGGGACACTAAAAACAAACTGGAATCATTGAAGGAACGAATAACCGAGCGAGGTGGCGCAGTGGCTAGCATACTGGACTCGGATTCGGGAGGACGACGGTTCAATCCCGCGTCCGGCCTTCCTGATTTAGGTTATCCGTGATTTTCCCAAATCGATCCAGGCAAATGCCGGGACGGTTCCTTTGAAATTGCACGACCGACTTCCTTCCCCATCCTTCGCTAATCCGATGAGACCGATGACCTCGCTGTCTGGTCTCCTCCCCCAAAACAATCCAAATCCAAGCGGGGTGCACTCAGCCCTTGTGAGGCAAACTGAGGAGCTACTTGATTGAGAATTAGCGGCTCCAGTCTCGTAAACTGACATACGGCCGGGAGAGCGGTGTGCTGACCACATGCCCCTCCATCTCCGCATCCAGTGACGCCTGTCAGCTGAGGATGACATGGCGGCCGGTCGGTACCTTTATGTCTTCCAAGGTTTTTTCGGACGGAGTTTAGTTTAGAGATATGGAACACTAAAAACAAACTGGAAGCATTGAAGGAACGAATACGTAAACCAGAAATTTCTAACAAAATGTCGCGCACGATCTTGGAACTACAAATGCCTTTCACGAAACTCTAAGACAGGTCCCTACGAAATGGTTCTGAGGCCAGAAGTTATTTATGTATGCAGCCGGAATCTTATCTCTGATTGCGAATAAAGGCTGAAACGTCCCCTTAGAACATTTATACACGACTGTGCTTAAACTGACACACAATAATTTTAGCGCAACGCAATCTGACTATCAAAAATCCCTACAAAAGAATGGCCCAGACAAACATTAAACTATACCTTTCACAAATCACTTACCTCACCAAAAATCTTCGTTACTCGAACTACTGCAATACAGCGAGCCTACTGCAATACAGCGAGCGCCACTACTGCCAGCTAAATAAAAGATTCAAACTACGGAAGGCACTAACTACTGATAGGGATAGTTAGCAAATGAAAGATTTTAATAGAGAACAAACAATGTATTTACCTTTATATCATCAAAAGTCATAATATATGTAATTTCAAAACTCCGCCATCTCTCTCCTCACATCCACCACTGCTGGCGGCTCACCTCTAACTGCGCAACGCTACGCGCTGTTCACATCCAGCAGCCGCTGCCGAACACTACAATGGCAGACAACAATGCAAACTAGCCACAGACTGCACACAGCACAGCCAGTGATTTTCATACAGAGCGCTACGTAACATTGCCAATAAGAAAACATAAACAGCCTACTTACATAAAGAAAACATAAACAGACTACTTACAAGGCGTCCTCGAAGAACTGGAGGAAAAAGTGCAAAGAATCAGTAACAGGAATGGTAGCCACAAAAAAAAAAGAAAAAAATTTGACAAGGAAGTATGTGGCGAAACGGTGAAAATTACAGGCACAAGCCACTAAAGGCGCATCCCTAGACGAATGGGAGGAAACAGGTTAAATGTGCCACTTTTCATGGTTCCCTGCCTCAGTCGGTCAAAACGGAACCACTATAGGATCACTTTGTTGGCTGTCTCTCCGACTGTTAGGACCTCTTTTTCTCAGGTGGAGGTATCACATTGATATTTGTGTCACATACTAAAACTCTCCGCCGAAACTAATGTCGGTGGTGTTTTCGCCAAGTACGGGGGAAATAACCTTTCAGTTTAAAATTATACACGAAGCAAAGTCTTGAGAAGAGTGCAGTTTTAACATTCAACAACTATCAGTTACGAATCTTAGTAAACTTCCGTCAGACTAATGCAATTTTTATAAGCAAGATTACAAATTTTCGTGATGTCTCGTAAATATCGCCGATTTTACTTTATTTCGCTAAAAACCGGTGATTTCGCTTTATTTTCCGATTTTCCGCGTTATCGTTTTCGCACAGTTCTCCTGTCGCTACTCATGTATTGTTTGTCCCACGCGCGGCTGTTGGCTATTGTGGATTATACTTTCACGCAATTTGGGTGCATAGATCCCGAGAAATCAGTACCCAGAACAACCACCTCTGGCCGTAATAACGGCCTTGATACGCCTGGGCATTGAGTCAAACAGAGCTTGGATGGCGTGTACAGGTACAGCTGCCCGTGCAGCTTCAACACGATACCACAGTTCATCAAGAGTAGTGACTGGCGTATTGTGACGAGCCAGTTGCTCGGCCACCATTGACCAGACGTTTTCAATTGGTGAGAGATCTGGAGAATGTGCTGGCCAGGGCAGCAGTCGAACATTTTTTGTATCCATAAAGGCCCGTACGGGACTTGCAACATGCGGTCGTGCATTAGGCCGGTATTACACTATCAAATTTCTTTGTCAAAGATTTGATCAAAGATGTGACCAAATATTCCGTCAAATATATTTGACAAAGATCTTTGACGTAGCGCTAGAAGGGGTATTACACTGTCATCCAATTTTTCGTCAAAGTTCAAGATGACTGACAACAACAACTTATTAACCGCAGCAGTTGCATGTACCACAATTGCACTGTGTGCAAATGCGGAAGAGAAGCGGGGAAAAAAAGGAAACAAACCTGGGTAAAGCCGTGGGTTTTACGACGACATGATAAAAGCATTCAACAAAACTTGTTACGTGAGCTTATAGTGGAGGACGTCAAGTCGTACATCAATTACTTAAGAATGGGTGAGCATACGCTTCTGTATGTGCTAAGTGAAGTGTATCCTCATATCACAAAGCACAATACTCACTTAAGAACTGCAGAAGACAGGCTCACTGTAACACTCCGATTCCTTGCTACAGGAGAGGGACGGGTTAGGTCAGGTCAGGTCTCCAATCTTCGTAATCTGTTTTTGTATTCAGCGTGCCTCACGTCGTAAAGCGCCTCATCAGCTTCATACATCTCTATTAATTTTGTAGTTGTCGCCACAAATCAATTATATTTACGTGCAATGTTTATAAAAACACTACAGACGACAGAATGCGGCGATGCTAGCGCTCCATGTGGTAACATGTCACATTGCGGTGAACAGAAGACAAGCGACTTCTTTGATCAAATCTACAGCGAGGCCCTAGATTTGATCAAGTATTGGACGACATTTGACAAAGACGAATGGGCGGGGACAGGTTAAATGTGCCACTTTTCATGGTTCCCTGCCTCAGCCGGTCAAAACGGAACCACTATAGGATCACTTTGTTGGCTGTCTCTCCGACCTCTTTTTCTCAGGTGGAGGTATCACATTGATATTTGTGTCACATACTAAAACTCTCCGCCGAAACTGAAGTCATCTCTGCCTTGCAACACCCTGTGACCAGGTGAAACTGAGTTTGCGGAGTGCGTGCGGAGTTGAGTTGCGTGCTGGGCGCAACAGCGCCGTTACGTCAGCCGACGCTATCGCCGGCTGCTCTAGCGTGGTTTCTGGTCGTCCGTTTTCCCGTACAGAGCTCAAACTACGCGTCCTGAAGGAAACTTACCTGCCGGCACGCGCAGGGCAAGTGGTGGGGGGGGCGGGGGAGGAGGCGGGGGGGGGGGGGGGGCTCGTCGGCTACGGTAATTACCGGAAGCACGCCGCACGGCGACAACACTGCAGAATTAAATATCTTGCACAGGCGCCGTGATATCCTAACAAGTTGTGACATGCGAGCCTGATCTCATATTATGTGGCTCGTCTTGTGCACATAACAAAGCAGGGCGGACGGAAATGGTTGTCAGTTTCTACACTCCTGGAAATTGAAATAAGAACACCGTGAATTCATTGTCCCAGGAAGGGGAAACTTTATTGACACATTCCTGGGGTCAGATACATCACATGATCACACTGACAGAACCACAGGCACATAGACACACGCAACAGAGCATGCACAATGTCGGCACTAGTACAGTGTATATCCACCTTTCGCAGCAATGCAGGCTGCTATTCTCCCATGGAGACGATCGCAGAGATGCTGGATGTAGTCCTGTGGAACGGCTTGCCATGCCATTTCCACCTGGCGCCTCAGTTGGACCAGCGTTCGTGCTGGACGTGCAGACCGCGTGAGACGACGCTTCATCCAGTCCCAAACATGCTCAATGGGGGACAGATCCGGAGATCTTGCTGGCCAGGGTAGTTGACTTACACCTTCTAGAGCACGTTGGGTGGCACGGGATACATGCGGACGTGCATTGTCCTGTTGGAACAGCAAGTTCCCTTGCCGGTCTAGGAATGGTAGAACGATGGGTTCGATGACGGTTTGGATGTACCGTGCACTATTCAGTGTCCCCTCGACGATCACCAGTGGTGTACGGCCAGTGTAGGAGATCGCTCCCCACACCATGATGCCGGGTGTTGGCCCTGTGTGCCTCGGTCGTATGCAGTCCTGATTGTGGCGCTCACCTGCACGGCGCCAAACACGCATACGACCATCATTGGCACTGAGGCAGAAGCGACTCTCATCGCTGAAGACGACACGTCTCCATTCGTCCCTCCATTCACGCCTGTCGCGACACCACTGGAGGCGGGCTGCACGATGTTGGGGCGTGAGCGGAAGACGGCCTAACGGTGTGCGGGACCGTAGCCCAGCTTCGTGGAGACGGTTGCGAATGGTCCTCGCCGATACCCCAGGAGCAACAGTGTCCCTAATTTGCTGGGAAGTGGCGGTGCGGTCCCCTACGGCACTGCGTAGGATCCTACGGTCTTGGCGTGCATCCGTGCGTCGCTGCGGTCCGGTCCCAGGTCGACGGGCACGTGCACCTTCCGCCGACCACTGGCGACAACATCGATGTACTGTGGAGACCTCACGCCCCACGTGTTGAGCAATTCGGCGGTACGTCCACCCGGCCTCCCGCATGCCCACTATACGCCCTCGCTCAAAGTCCGTCAACTGCACATACGGTTCACGTCCACGCTGTCGCGGCATGCTACCAGTGTTAAAGACTGCGATGGAGCTCCGTATGCCACGGCAAACTGGCTGACACTGACGGCGGCGGTGCACAAATGCTGCGCAGCTAGCGCCATTCGACGGCCAACACCGCGGTTCCTGGTGTGTCCGCTGTGCCGTGCGTGTGATCATTGCTTGTACAGCCCTCTCGCAGTGTCCGGAGCAAGTATGGTGGGTCTGACACACCGGTGTCAATGTGTTCTTTTTTCCATTTCCAGGAGTGTATTTTAACCACGTCTTCCGTACATACCACACACTCAGCACGTACACTGATCAGGCAGATCCACATATCTAATAGGCGGTATGTACACATTTGGCACAGATATTAGCGGCGACTTGTCGTGGCTTGGAAGCAATGACGCATTGGTAAGTCAATGGAGGGAGTTGGTACCACGTCTGCACACACACAAGTCACCTACATCTACATCTGCATCCATACTCCACAAGCCGCCTGACGGTGTGTGGCGGAGGGTACCTAGAGTACCTCTATCGCTTCTATTCCGGTCTCGTATTGTTCGTGGAAAGAAATATTGTCGGTATGCCTCTGTGTGGGCTCTAATCTCTCTGATTTTATCCTCACGGTCTCTTCGCGAGATATACGTAGGAGGGAGCGATATACTGCTTGAGATTTTCACTCTGCAGCGGAGTGTGCGCTGATATGAAACTTCCTGGCAGATTAAAACTGTGTGCCCGCCCGAGACTCGAACTCGCGACCTTTGCCTTTCGCGGGCAAGTGCTCTACCATCTGAGCTACCGAAGCACGACTCACGCCCGGTACTCACAACGTTACTTCTGCCAGTATCTCGTCTCCTACCTTCCTAACTTTACAGAAGCTCTCCTGCGAACCTTGCAGAAGTAGCAGTCATGAAAGTTTGGAAGATAGGAGACGAGATACTGGCAGAAGTAAAGCTGTGAGTACCGGGCTTGAGTCATGCTTCGGTAGCTCAGATGTTAGAGCACTTGTCCGCGAAAGGCAAAGGTCCCGAGTTCGAGTCTCGGTCGGGCACACAGTTTTAATCTGCCAGGAAGTTTCAATATACTGCTTGACTCCTCGGTGAAGGTATGTTCTCGAAACTTCAACAAAAGTCCGTACCGAGCTACTGAGCGTCTCTCTTGCAGAGTCTTCCACTGGTGTTTATCTATCATCTCCGTAACGCTTTCGCGATTACTAAATGATCCTGTAACGAAGCGCGCTGCTCTCCGTTGGATCTTCTCTATATCTTCTATCAACCCTATCTGGTACGGATCCCACACTGCTGAGCAGTATTCGAGCAGTGGGCGAACAAGCGTACTGTAACCTACTTCCTTTGTTTTCGGATTGCATTTCCTTAGGATTGTTCCAATGAATCTCAGTCTGGCATCTGCTTTACCGACGATCAGTTTTATATGATCATTCCATTTTAAATCACTCCTAATGCGTACTCCCAGATAATTTATGGAATTAACTGCTTCCAGGTGCTGACCTGCTACATTGTAGCTAAATGATAAGGGATCTTTCTTTCTATGTATTCGCAGCACATTACACTTGTGTACATTGAGATTCAATTGCCATTCCCTGCACCATGCGTTAATTCGCTGCAGATCCTCCTGCATTTCAGTACAAATTTCCATTGTTACAACCTCTCGATATACCACAGCATCATCCGCAAAAAGCCTCAGTGAATTTCCGATGTCATCCACAAGGTCATGTATGTATATTGTGAATAGCATCGGTCCTATGACACTCCCCTGCGGCACACCTGAAATCACTCTCACTTCGGAAGACTTCTCTCCATTGAGAATGACATGCTGCGTTCTGTTATGTAGGAACTCTTCAATCCAATCACACAATTGGTCTGATAGTCTATATGCTCTTACTTTGTTCATTAAACGACTGTGGGGAACTGTATCGAACGCCTGTCTATGGCCCTCTGAGTCTCGTGGACGTATAGCGCGAGCTGGCTTTCACACGATCGTCTTTTTCGAAATCCGTGCTGATTCCTACAGAGTAGATTTCTAGTCTCCAGAAAAGTCATTATACTCGAACATAATACGTGTTCCAATTCGCATAGATTCCGGGGAGGGGGCCGATGTGCTTTGGAGCTACATTCAATCACATCCTAGATGTGTTCGATCGTGTTCAGATCTGGCGAAATGGTGCTGCCAGTACGTCAGTTCGAATCAGCCACTGTGTTCCTCTAACCGCTCCATCACGCTCCGGCCTAGTGACATGACGCGTTGTCTTGCTGAAAAATACCACTGTCGTCGGGAAACATGATCCTCATGGAGGGCTGTGCGTGGTCTGCAAGCAGTGTGCGATACTTTGCAAAGAGAGCCGTCCGCTACAGCCTAAGAGCCTGCATGACAGATTTTTAAAATAAAAAACGTCTTTGTTTTATTTGTTTGGTGTCTGAGCCCCCGAAAAATATATCTAACTCTCTCCAACCGCGCCTCGGAAGGCCCATCTGAACCATCCGACCGCCACGTCATCCTCGGCCGATAGTCGTCACTGCATCTACATCTACATCTACGTGATTACTCTGCTATTCACAATAAAGTGCCTGGCAGAGGGTTCAATGAACCACCTTCAAGCTGTTTCTCTACCGTTCCACTCTCGAACTGCGGGCGGGAAAAACGAGCACTTAAATTTTTCTGTGAGAGCCCTGATTTCTCTTATTTTATCTTGATCATCATTTCTCCCTATGTACGAGGGTGCCAACAGAATGTTTCCACAGTCGGAGGAAAAAACTGTTGATTGAAATTCCATGAGAAGATCCCGTCGCAACGAAAAACGCCTTTGTTTTAATGATTGCCACTCCAATCACGTATCATGTCTGTGGCACAATCTCACCTATTTCACGATAATGCAAAACGAGCTGCCCTTCTTTGTACTTTTTCGATGTCATCCGTCAGTCCCGCCTGATGCGGATACCACATTCCACAGCAATACTCCAGAATAGGGCGGACAAGCGTGGTGTAAGCAGAATCTTCAGTAGATTTGTTGCACCTTCTAAGTGTTCTGCCAATGAATCGCAGTCTTTCGTTTGCTCTACCCACAACATTATCTTTGTGATCGAATTTAGGCCTCTTATAATAGTAATAGCTAATTTAAAGCCTTCAGGTTTGTGTGCCTTATTGTGTATTTGAAATGGATTTCTTTTAGTACCCATGTGAATAACTTCACACTTTTCTTTATTCAGGTTCAATTGCCACTTTTCGCATCATACAGATTCGTTCTGGACATCTGATGACTTTACAAGACGATAAATGAGGGCATCATCTGCAAATTTTTTTTAGATAAAATTGGTGACTTTTTTGCCAAATTTGGTGACTTTACCGTTATTCTTTTTAAAATTTTTTATCTATAATTGGTGACTTTTTTGCCAAATTCTGTGACGAGCGGTGTTTTTTAAAAAATCTGGTGTTATTTTTGCCAAACTTGGTATTATTTTTTGCCAAACATGGTATTATTTTTGGCCAAATTCAGCATTATTTTTGCCAAATTGTTTGTTTCTTGCTGAAATCGGAGTTATGTTTTGGCAAATTCGGTGCTATTTTTTCCTCAAATCCTGTGTAACTTTTCATCCAAACTGGATGTTATTTTTTACCAAATCCGTTGTTACTTTTTTTGCCTAGTTCAGTTATTTTTTTGCCAAATTCAGTATATTTATTTACCAAATTTGGTGTTTTTTTGCCAAATTCGGTGTTTTGCGTCTGATTCCGTGATTTTTTTGTCAAATTTAATATCTTTTTGCCAAATTCGGTTTTCTTTTTATTTAGATTCCGTGTTATGTTCGCTAATGTCGGCGGTGTTTTCGCCAAGCTTCAAAGTTCAGTACGCGGAAAATAACCTTTCAGTTTAAGATTATACACGAACCAAAGTCTTGAGAAGAGTGCAGTTTTAACATTCAACAACCATCAGTTACGATTCTTACTAAACCTCCGTCAGACTAATGCAATTTTTATGAAGAAGATTACAAATTTTCGTGATGTCTCGTAAAAATCGCAGATTTCACGTTATTTCGGCAAAAACCGCCGACTTCGCTTTATTTTCCGTGTTATCGTTTTCGGACAATTTTCCTGTCGCTACACATGCGTTGTTTGTTCCACGTTCTGCGTGACGCGCGGCTGTTGACTTTTGTGGTTTCTCTACAGTGCTTTGCAGCTAATTAGCATGATCTCCGTGGGAGCGCCAGCTGTTGCCCCAATCCGTAACGCCAACAGCTTACCTCCCTCAGTGCGTACTTCCGCCTACAGTAGAGCGGGCATCTGCGTTCTCCGTGTGACGACAGTACAAAGTGTTTACCCACCCACCAGCAGACCAGCGCTCTGTGTGGAAACAGCTGTTCCTTCCTGACCGATTCAGTGTACGACCATGGTCATAAAACAGCGATATGACATTGCAGCGCCTGTTTTGTTAAGTCCTAGGCAACAGGCACTGCGGAAATTCCAGGCTTTTCTCTCTCTCTCTCTCTCTCTCTCTCTCTCTCTCTTTTCTCTCAGTAGTCTTCTGACTGGTTTGATACGGCACGCCATGAATTTCTCTCGTGTTCCAAAGTTCCATCTCGGAGTAGGAAATACTGCCTACTTCGTCCTCAGTTATTTCCTGGATGGATTCCAATCTGGCTGCCTATTCCCTGATGTCTTAACAGCCGTTACGAAATACACTACTGGCTATTAAAATTGCTAGACCAAGAAGAAATGCAGACGATAAACGGGTATTCGCATCTCGTGGTCGTGCGGTAGCGTTCTCGCTTCCCACGCCCGGGTTCCCGAGTTCGATTCCCGGCGGGGTCAGGGATTTTCTCTGCCTCGTGATGGCTGGGTGTTGTGTGCTGTCCTTAGGTTAGTTAGGTTTAAGTAGTTCTAAGTTCTAGGGGACTGATGGCCATAGATGTTATGTCCCATAGTGCTCAGAGCCATTTGAACCATTTCAAACGGGTATTCATTGGACAAATACATTATACTAGAACAGACTTTACATTTTGACGCAGTTTGGGTGCATCGATCCTGAGAAATCAGTACCCACAACAACCACCTCTAGCCGTAATAACGGCCTTGATACGCCTGGCCATTGAGTCAATCAGATCTCAGATGACGTGTACAGGTACAGCTGCCCATGCAGCTTCAACACGATACCACAGTTCATCGAGAGTAGTGACTGGCGTATTGTGACGAGCCAGTTGCTCGGCCACCATTGACCAGACGTTTCCAGTTGGTGAGACATCTGGAGAATGTGCTGGCCAGGGCAGCAGTCGAACATTTTTTGTATCCATAAAGGCCCGTAGAGACCTGCAACATGCGGCCGTGCATTATGCTGCTGAAATGTAGGGTTTTGCAGGGATCGAATGAAAAATAGAGCCACGGGTCGTAACACATCTGAAATGGAACGTCCACTGTTCAAAGTGCCGTCAATGCGAACAAGAGGTGACCGAGACGTGTAACCAATGGCACCCCATACCATCACGCCGGGTGATACGCCAGTATGGCAATGACGAATACACGCTTCCAATGAGCGTTCACCGAGATGTCGCCAAACACGGATGTGACCATCGTGATGCTGTAAACAGAATCTAGATTCATCCGAAAACATTACATTTTGCCATTCGTGCACGCAGGTTCGTCGTCGAGTACACCACCGCAGGCGCTCCTGTCTGTGATGCAGCGTCGAGGGTAACCGCAGCCACGGTCTCCGAGCTGATAGTCCGTGCTGCTGCAAACGTCGTCGAACTGTTCGTGCAGATGGTTGTTGTCTTGCAAACGTCCCCATCTGTTGATTCAGGGATCGAGACGTGGCTGCACGATTCGTTACAGCCGTGCGGATAAGATACGTGTCATCTCGACTGCTAGTGATACGAGGCCGTTGGGATCCAGCACGGCGTTCCGCATTACCCTCCTGAACCCACCGATTCCATATTCTGCTAACAGTCATTGGATCTCGACCAACGCGAGCAGCAATGCCGTGATACGATAAATCGGAATCGCGATAGGCTGCAGTCCGACCTTTACCAAAGTCGGAAACGTGATGGTACGCATTTCTCCTCCTTACGCGAGGCATCACAGCAACGTTTCACCAGGCAACGCCGGTGAACTGCAGTTTGTCTATGAAAAATCGGCTAGAAACTTTTTTCATGTCAGCACGTTGTAGGTGTCGCCACCGGCGCCAACCTTGTGTGAATGCTCTGAGAAGCTAATCATTTGCATATCACAGCATCTTCTTCCTGTCGGTTAAATTTCGCGTCTGTAGCACGTCATCTTCGTGGTGTAGCAATTTTAATGGTTAGTAGTGTACATGAAATTTATTCACTGTTACGAATACGAACAACCACGCATGCATGTCCGAAGGAACGTTGCATCGTACTTACAAACAAAACAGCAATGCAATATCGCATTTATCCGCCGATATGAGGCAGCAACTTTCAATTAAAATGTTCTTCCCCGTACGGGAAGCCGGCCGGTGTGGCCGTGCGGTTAAAGGCGCTTCAGTCTGGAACTGCGCGACCGCTACGGTCGCAGGTTCGAATCCTGCCTCGGGGATGGATGTGTGTGATGTCCTTAGGTTAGTTAGGTTTAATTAGTTATAAGTTCTAGGCGACTGATGACCTTAGAAGTTAAGTCGCATAGTGCTCAGAGCCATTTGAACCATTTGTACGGGAATTACATAATGTGTATGGGAGTACAGGTGGTGACGCAAGAACGACGACATGTGAAAGTTCGGACCTGGCCTTGAGCCGTGCAAGGTTAGCCGAAACGGTAAAGGCGACCGCTCGCGTAAAGCGGGAAATCCGAGTTCGAGTCCCGGTTTGTCAGAAATTTCCGTTGTCGCCATGACCGCTCGTATTCCCAGCTGCGAATAAGTTTCACGTGTTCAATAAAACTGTGCCTACAGCGTGTACACCAACGCCAAAGTAGCATATTGACCGATCGCGGAGTGAAATGGTTCAAATGACTCTGGGCCTATGGGACTTAACATATAAGGTCATTATTCCATTACAACTACTTAAACCTAACTAACCTAAGAACAGCACACACATCCATGCCCGAGGCAGGATTCGAACCTGTGACCGTAGCGGTCACGCGGTTCTTGACAGAAGCGTCTAGAACCGCTCGACCACGCCGACCGGCGGATCGCCGAGTCATGCAGTTACATAATCGCGTCTGGAATTCCAATCACATCTCAGCTGCGAAATTATGGCGGCTTCCTTTCTTGATAATGAGGCTTGGATATACTTAACAAGGGGACCACACGCAAGTGTGTCATAGTCATCGTAAGAACAGGGAAAGCAGTAATTTTATCGACATCTATTTGGCTTGCACCTCCGATTTCGTTGAAATTTAAGGTATGTGCAGCACTTGCCAAAAATGAAAGTGACACAGCGAGGAGCTCCACATGGCCAACCACGGAGACAAGATAGTATTTTTGGCGCTAGTCAGGCGGAGGTATCAGCCTTTTAAGGTAGTCTAGTTTCCAGCCAGCGATTGGCCCATTGGATACAGCAGAGTAATCTGGGTTCGTGGTGCCGAATCCCTTTACCAAAACATTTTTTGTTTTCAATTTCTACGTTACTTACACTGCCAAGTAAAGCGAAATAATGCTCAATATAGAATGAGATTTTCACCCTGCAGCGGAGTGTGCGCTGATATGAAACTTCCTGGCAGATTAAAACTGTGTGTCGGACCGAGACTCGAACTCGGGACCTTTGCCTTTCGCGGGCAAGTGCTCTACCGACTGAGCTACCCAAGCACGACTCACGCCCGGTACTCACAGCTTTACTTCTGCCAGTACCTCGCCTCCTACCTTCCAAACTTTACAGAAGCTCTCCTGCGAACCATGCAGAACTAGCACTCCTGAAAGAAAGGATATAGCGGAGACAGCCTGGGGGCAGACGTAAAGCTGTGAGTACCGGACGTGAGTCGTGCTTCGGTAGCTCAGATGGTAGAGCACTTGCCCGCGAAAGGCAAAAGACCCGAGTTCGAGTCTCGGTCGGGCACACAGTATTAATCTGCCAGGAAGTTTCATATCAGCGCACACTCCGCTGCAGAGTGAATAACGTCATTCTGGAAACGTTCCGCAGGATGTGGCTAAGCCATGTCTCCGCAGTATCCTTTCTTTCAGGAGTGCTAGTTCTGCAAGGTTCGCAGGAGAGCTTCTGTAAAGTTTGGAAGGTAGGAGACAAGATACTGGCAGAAGTAAAGCTGTGAGCACGGGGCGTGAGTCGTGCTTGGGTATCTCAGTTGGTAGAGCACTTGCCCGCGAAAGGCAAAGGTCCAGAGTTCGAGTCTCGGTGCGGCACACAGTATTAATAATGCTCAATATAGTTTATTCATTAATATTTTCATTAAAGGCGCGAAGAAGAAAGGCAAACGAAAATGTAAGATTGCAAATAAATTTCTAGAAAAGGTTGTAAGGTGTACATAAGAACTTCGTATATACGAGGTGCATTCAAGTTCTAAGGCCGCCAACTTTTTTTCTAACTAACTACTCACCCGAAATCGATGAAACTGGCGTTACTTCTCGACGTAATCATGATGATGATGATGATGTTTGGTTTGTGGGGCGCTCAACTGCGTGGTTATCAGCGCCCGTACAATTATCCAATCTTTGCTCAGTCCAATTTCGCCACTTTCCTGGATGATGATGAAATGATGAGGACAACACAAACACCCAGTCATCTCGAGGCAGGTGAAAATCCCTGACCCCGCCGGGAATCGAACCCGGGACCCCGTGCTCGGGAAGCGAGAACGCTACCGCGAGACCACGAGCGGCGGACTCGACGTAATCACCCTGCAGACATACGCATTTTTCAGAACGCTGACGCCATGATTCCATGGCAGCGGCGAAGGCTTCTTTAGCAGTCTGTTTTGACCACTGGAAAATCGCTGAGGCAATAGCAGCACGGCTGGTGAATGTGCGGCCACGGAGAGTGTCTTTCATTGTTGGAAAAAGCCAAAAGTCACTAGGAGCCAGGTCAGGTGAGTAGGGAGCACGAGGAATCACTTCAAAGTTGTTATCACGAAGAAACTGTTGCGTAACGTTAGCTCGATGTGCGGGTGCGTTGTCTCGGTGAAACAGCACACTCGCAGCCCTTCCCGGACGTTTTTGTTGCAGTGCAGGAAGGAATTTGTTCTTCAAAACATTTTCGTAGGATGCACCTGTTACCGTAGTGCCCTTTGGAACGCAATGGGTAAGGATTACGCCCTCGCTGTCCCAGAACGTGGACACCATCATTTTTTCAGCACTGGCGGTTACCGGAAATTTTTTGGTGGCGGTGAATCTGTGTGCTTCCATTGAGCTGACTGGCGCTTTGTTTCTGGATTGAAAAATGGCATCCACGTCTCATCCATTGTCACAACCGACGAAAAGAAAGTCCCATTCGTGCTGTCACTGCGCGTCAACATTGCTCGGCAACGTGCCACACGGGCAGCCGTGTGGTCGTCCATCAGCATTCGTGGCACCCACCTGGATGACACTTTTTGCATTTTTAGGTCGTCGTGCAGGATTGTGTCCACAGAACCCACAGAAATGCCAACTCTGGAGGCGATCTGTTCAACAGTCATTCGGCGATCCCCCAAAACAATTCTCTCCACTTTCTCGATCGTGTCATCAGACCGGCTTGTGCGAGCCCAAGGTTGGTTCGGTTTGTTGTCACACGATGTTCTGCCTTCATTAAACTGTCGCACCCACGAACACACTTTCGACACATCCATAACTCCGTCTCCACATGTCTCCTTCAACTGTCGATGAATTTCAATTGGTTTCACACCACGCAAATTCAGAAAACGAATGATTGCACGCTGTTCAAGTAAGGAAAACGTCGCCATTTTAAGTATTTAAAACAGTTCTCATTCTCGCCGCTGGCGGTAAAATTCCAACTGCCGTACGGTGCTGCCATCTCTGGGACGTATTGACAATGAACGCGGCCTCATTTTAAAACAATGCGCATGTTTCTATCTCTTTCCAGACCGGAGAAAAAAATCGGAGGCTTTAGAACTTGAATGCACCTCGTAATATTAGATACTTTTACTACTTTGCAGTGGAGGATTTGGACGTACTGGACTGTGATAGTGGTCGTAAGAACAGGAGAAGCGGTAATTTTTCTCGGCATCTGCATGGGGAACCTATTGTTTCACGTGCAGCTGCCGAGGGTTACTCGAAGTTCAAAATGGAACTAACGGAAAACAAAGTCGTCCGCGCTTTAATTACAATTCCACATTGGGAAGTTATGTGCGGAATCCTCGTAGGCGCTATTAAGTACAGTACTTCATAGAACGGGCATATGATTAGTGAAACTGAACAGTTCAAATTTCTAGGTTCTGAGATAAAGCCCACGTTCAGGACGTTGTTCAAAGACTCAATGCTGCCATTTTTACAATTCGAACGGTATCTGAAGTGAGTGATCATTCGACACGAAAATTAGTCTACTTTGCTTATTTTCATTCCTTTATGCCGTATGGTATTACACTTTCGGGTAGCTCTACCCATTCTAAAACGATATTTTCGGCTTAGAAACGGGCAGTTCAGGAAATAACTGGTGTAAATTCGCGAACGTCTTGTCTGCCTCTGTTCTCTTGTCTCCGTATCCAGACATTGGCCTTGTAAGTAGGCTGTTTAGGTTTTTACGTTGGTGACGCCGCGTAGCGCTCTGTATGAAAATCAGTGACTGTGCTGTGTGCAGTCTGTGGCTGGTTGGACTCATTGTCGGAATATTCGCCATTGTAGTGTTGGACGGTTGGCTGTTAACAGCGCGTAGCGTTGCGCAGTTGGAGGTGAGCCGCTAGCAGTGGTGGATGTGGGGGGGGGGGGGGGGGGGGAGATGGTGGAGTTTAGAGAAGTTAGTGTGAGCGGACGATCTGAACGTGTGTCCGCCATCAGTAGTTAGTGCCTTCAGTAGTTAGAATCTTTTATTTAGCTGGCAGTATTGGCGCTCGCTGTATTGCAGTAGTTCGAGTAACGAAGATTTTTGTGAGGTAAGTGATTCATGAAAGGTGTAGGTTATTGTTAGTCAGGGCCATTCTTTTGTTGGGATTATTGAAAGTCAGATTGCGTTGCGCTAAAAAATATTGCGTGTCAGTTTAGTGTTGATAAGAATAAGTAAAGAGAAAACCGAGTACGTTCAGTTTTTCTCAGCTGTCTTTCTACCAAATAACGTAGAAGTTTACCAGCACAGTCATTCATAAGTTTTCTAAGGGGAGGTATCAGCATGTCAATATGTACATTTTTTACTGTCGTTTTTTGTTAACAATATCAGCTTATTCCCAAGAATTAGCAGCTCTCACACAGTTAATACTAGGCAGAAATCCAATCTGCATTTGTATCGCACTTTCTTAACTCTTGTGCAGAGAGGTGTACTGTATACTGCTGCGTCCATTTTCAATAAGCTGCCACAATAATTCAAAAATCTTAGCAGTAATTCACGCGCTTTCAAATCGAAACTGAAGAGTATCCTCATGGGTCATTCCTTCTATTCTGTCGAGTTACTTGAAAAATTATGCTGATTCCTAGGTTGTATTCTTGATTGCGTTTACTTAAACTCACAGCTTGACATTTTTTGGGTTCATAAACCTTTTATTTTATCTATGATTAGTTTTATGTTGTAATTTCATGTACTGACACGTTCGATGACATTGGACTTTTGCTCCTCACTTTGGTCCTACGCAACTAGACGTGTAAATAAAGGCAAATGGTTCAAATGGCTCTGAGCACTGTGGGACTTAACCTCTGAGGTCGTCAGTCCCCTAGAACTTAAAACTACAGGGTTATTACAAATGATTGAAGCGATTTCACAGCTCTACAATAACTTTATTATTTGAGATATTTTCACAATGCTTTGCACACACATACAAAAAGTCAAAAA